>NC_090035.1:66966539-68166539 GCF_037176765.1 Anolis sagrei | reverse complement strand
GCCTGCCTTATCCTGTCCAATGGGAGAGTCAAAAGCAAGTTATTTCACACATAGTTAGATGTGGTTCCTTTCACCAACCTAGTGTATTTTCAGTCACAGCGATGATGCAGGTATCATTGCCAGCACTACAAATCTGGAGGCCACCTGTGCAGCTGGTGCCAAGGCCTGTGCAGACTTCGCAGTACAATGCGTTGCCTGGAGAAGAAACAATAGAAAATATCACATAGTTGTTCTTAGGTGCCTTCATGTCAACTCTGACTTAGATAACCCTGTGATGAGATTTTTTTAGAGGAAGATTGCCACTGCCTCCCTGTTGTGCTGGGAGAGTATGACCAGCTAGAGGTCACCTAATGATTTTCTGTGACCCACTGGTCTTCTGCAGTGTTGCCCAGTGGGATAACCCATAGTTTCACCCCCAGTTGCTTGTTGCCTCCCCCAACAGACCTGCTAACAATGTCACATCTTTTCATGCATCCCAGCCAAGCTCTGCCTCTGCTTCCCCCTCAAATAGAAGGGCAGAGGTAGGTACTAGGGTTTTTCTATTGCAAACATCTTAATGCTGCCTATGGCCAAATCTCCCAGCACCCATTGTGATGTCTCTCTCTATTCATGTCTCCTTTACTCTTGCTGAAATTAGTCTGTGCCAAAAAAAAAAGGGAAAGAGGAGGGAAAGAATGTAGAAATAATAATAATAATAATAATAATAATAATAATAATAATAATAAGCTTTATTTATATGCTGCTCTGTCTCCCTAGGGGGACTCAGGGTGGTTTCCAAATAGCTTCACCAAAGCATACAGAGTAAACAGCATAACATAAAATTAACAAAACAACATAAGCATAAAATTATCACAATAAAACACATATATTAAAAATAATCCTGCCTGTTCAGAGCAAATAAAAGGCCAGGCTGAGGCTAGTGCAAACTCAAAATATGAGGGGACCGGGAATTAAGTACAGTGCTATAACAGGCTAACAGCAATAGCAGGTACGGATCTGTGGCTGCTCATTTCCAGGGCCTATTAGAGGAATGACTGGGGTAATAGGTAGGAAGTATAAGGCCATATTCAACAATGTTTGGGGCTGGGCTAGAACTGGTCATTCTCAAAGGTTTGTTGAAACCACCAAGTCTTCAAGCTCTCACCAAAGGAGGGGAGAGATGGGACCTTTTTTTATTTCGATCCCATCATCCTCTCCCTAGTAATTACAGTTACCTTCTGTAGTATGATCCACACTTCCCACACCATCCCTTGCAAACCCTTCGTGATGCCCCTGGTTTTATGGTGTCCTAAGACAACACTCAGATCACTACATCATGCCAGAAAAGATCATACACCATTTCATTTGTCATCAAGAGGCATCTCCCAATTTTATCCATGCAGTATTTCATTCAGAATTTGGAAAGGCAACTTTTTCGGACATTTTCTGGTATAGGGCAGTCATCAAGAGAACTTGTATCACATGGCAAAACAATAGTAGCTGGTGTGTCCCACATCATTGAGGCAGCAATTCTATTCTGGGTTTTAGTCTTCACTTTAAGAGATTCATGTAAGATGCTGAACATGTTTGGGAAATAAGGCTCAGAACCTTGGATAGCACTTTAGAGCTCAGCTTAAAACCAATCCCAGGTTTGCCATCTCACTGACATGCTACTTTATCACACTAGAGAATGAATCCACTTTAAATCTGGTTTCTGCCTCCTGCAGAATTCTGGGGTTTGTAGTTTAGGGAGCTTCACCAAACTACAAACCCCAGAATTCTGCAGGAGGCAGAAACCAGATTTAAGCTGGATTCATTCTCTAGTGTTACGAAGTAGATGGAGGCAACCACCTGTCATTATGTGAAAATGAATACATGGAAGAGGAAGCATGTTGGGGAAGAATAAAGTCCTAGAAAGAATCCTGTTTGATGACCAGCCATGAAATAATAACAGATAAAGAATACCGAATTAAACAACAGCGATGTTATTTCATCGAACACTTATCTCTAATCTGTGCCAAAACTAGAAAGAGGCAGTGGGGGTATTTCACCCCACTATCTGCCAGTTGACACCCTGTTTACAGTCACTAGTCTTAGTTGATCATCAGAGACTCCAAAATTAAGTGCATAGTAGGCAAAATTAAATAAATGAATAAATAAATATTTTTGCCAAAAGGTAAAGGGAAGAAAAATTCTACTAGCTCCAAGGTCAATCAGCAATGCTCACACTGCTGTTAAGGTGGGAGTGTGGGTTGGAAGAAGTAAAAAAGGGAAGTGAAGGGGCATTTGGGATTTAAATAACCACTGGCCACCCACACTTCACCACATACAGTATCGCAGTGCCTGGCACCTTGATGCAATACTTCTTGGCCTCTCTGATATAGAGGCCATCAAAGATGGCCCTTTCCTACAACACTGTGTGCTACATATTGTATTGACCTACATATGTAGGTCATATTCCTCTATCAGATACAAAACCCTTTTTACCTGAAGTAGCAAGAAAAAGGCAGACAAGGACTCCCAGAAGAATCTGCATGATGACAATGGTGAATTCAAAAGGATAGCTTCAGAAGCAAACTGTATCTGTAATGCAAATCAACATAATTTAATAAAAATCTATTGATAGAATTGAAGGAAATTGATTCTAAACAGGTCAATCAAAGAGTGGAAGTTGATGACTTCTGCATCACTCAGTCCTGTCTCAGTTTTAGCCTGCTCCTTAAAGAAGATATCAAAATACTAAACCCTATTTTGGTTATTCTGGAATATATTCCACATGCCAAAAGTGAACATTACTGATTTGCCTTGGATTCCAGACATGTCTTTCTCATGAATTCATAAACCAATGTGTATCAATCAATCTGCCCTTGCTGAAACTAGCCCTAGTACTGCTGTATCAGATGCAGGCATTTTGCCTGCATCTGTGGCAAGCATCCTCAGAGGTTGTGACCTCACAACCTCTCAGGATGTTTGCCACAGATGCAGGCGAAACATCAGGAAAGCATTCTTCTAGAACATGGCCATATAGCCCGAAAAACCAACGGGAACCCAATTGCAGAATTGTGTTTAATGGCATAGCCAGTCGTGAAACACTGACAGGGAAAGCAAGGGTCACATAACACCATCCACATGATATTCCATTTGCAGAATTTTATGCTAAGCTGGGCCAACAGCCATCATGGAGCATTTGTTATCATCCCAAAAGGAGTATATTTTCTGATTGGAAAAGGCATCTAAATGTTAAGAGCTTTCTCCCAGCACCCTTCTATCAAGCAATCCTGTTCTACCTATGGTACAGAAAAACAGGAGACATTGCAAATAAATGGATAATGGGAAACTTACCAAAAGTTCTCAGCCCGAAACTAAGATGACATAAACCTAACAGAAACCTTTTAATGTGCTCTCTCAGTTTCTTTGACTCACATGTCCTTCTTTATTTATATAGAAATCTGAGCACATATTTCATAAGCTCAAAGGTTGCCTCGCCCCTTACACAACTTTACTTACATGTAAACATCCATTTCTCTTTTTGAAATGCTGTGACTGAACCACTGAGTTGTCCCAATCCCACCTGCTTACTCAAAAGTAGGTGACATTCTAAGAGTAACTTACTTTTTAAACACCTATTCTCTTCTACAATTTATTAAAGATAAAATAAAAATATTTATAGCACTAGCAAATATTTATACTTTAAGCCAAGCATGGGCAAACGAAGACCCAGGGTCAGGAAGTGGTCCCCTGGCTGCTTACCTCAGGCCTTTCTCATTTTCCCTGTCCTCTAGCGGAAGGACAAGGCATCCTGCCATGTCCTTATGCCAAAAAAATGGGGGAGGAAGGCACATGGTGTGCTCTCAGCCACTGTGTGTCTCACCCTCCTCCCGGCATAAGGACGGTGTAAACGGCCCCATCCTTATACCAGGAGGATAGCTCGAGGAAAGTACATGGTGGATGAGAGCCCTCCAGAGGACTCAGTCATCACCTGTCTCGTCTTTCTCCCAGCATAGTGCCAAGAGGACAGCCCAAGGATTGGGGGAAGAGGACTGGGACAGTCACCACATGTCCTGTCTTCCTCCTGGAATAAGAATGGGGTGAGCAGCTTTATGCTGGACGACAACTTGAATATGACCCGGGTCCTGCCTTGCCCCCTCCTGGCCCTGCCATCTCCTGGACCCTCCCCACCCAGTATGTGCCTGGTCCCCCTATTTCCTGGCCCAGCCTGACATTCCCAGCTGACACGGCAATCTGGCCCAAAGGCAAAAAAGTTTGCCCATGCCTGCTTTAAGCATTAATTTTACATTTAAGCACAACTAAATATTAATCACTAAATTTCATCCTTGTTTAAAATTTCTATCCCTTTTTTTTTACTATTTAAGCTATTTTTTACTACTTGCTATCAGTTTGTCCATCTTTGCATAGCCTTGAAATGTGTCACCTGCTCCAGCCACTGTGGTAACTCAGATTCTTTCCATTCCTGTGCATTGATGTCTAAGTAGGAACCTAAAGAATACTTGAATGTTTTCTCATCCTTGAGAAAAATGTCCTTATTTAAAGAGTCAACCTTGTGAGATAATTCATGGAATCACAGAATAATAGAGTTGGAAGAAACCACATGCGCCATTCAGTCCAACCCTTTGCCTTGTAGGAAAAGCACAAAGCACTTCAGGATGTTGTTATGAAAGAAATCAAAACGTGTTTCGTCAAAGAAAGTGTTTTCAGGAGCAATATATTATCCCACGAACATTTATTTTGCACAAAATCTACATTTTCCTGCAAAATTTTGGCAAGGTTTTTTGCACAGAAACTCGCTTACTGTGAAATAGTACTCAGCCAGGAGTGGTTTTACCCTTTTCTCCCCTGCGGGAGGATGAGAACACATGGCATGCCCCAGCATCTGTGCACTTCAATCATGCCTGTTCAGTTAAGATAGACATGATTTTTTCATTATCCTCTTCTCCAGTGCATATCAGCTTCCTCCCGCTATACAAAACATGAGTGGGATGTAATTGCTTTTTAGGGCTAGATAGGAATTATTTATTGTTCTTGATTATCCATTTGCCAAAAAATAAATAAATCCATGACTTCATTCTATTATGTGTCGGTAGTTGCGTTATTTAGCCGTTACTTCCCTCTTACAATTAGTAGATTGCAGATAAATCAATTGCTCAGTGGTTTATCTTCCAGAAGCACATATTGACAATTTCCCCTTTGTGGTTGCATCCCTTCAGGTCATTTCTGGTATATGGGAATCCAAAGGTAAACCTATCACAGGGTTTTCTTGGCAAGATGTATTCAGAAGCATTGTGACTTGCCATAAGGATCCATGACTGAGCAGAATCTTCAAAATCCTAGTCCAATGCTCAAACTACTATACCACACTGGGGCTGGATCTACAGTGCCATATAATCCAGATTATCAAATCAGATAATCCACATTATCTGCTTTGAACTGGATTATATGAGTCTACACTGCCATATATTCCAGTTCACATAATATGGATGTTATATGTCAGTTTATATGGGGTCTCACTCTCCCTACCTATCTCTTATTGCTGATGAGATTAGATGTGATTATGTACGGGACATCCTTGCCCTGTGTGGCACTCATCTTACTGAAAATCAGCTTTGGAAGGGACATGAAATCAGATATCATCTCTGAGGCCCCTTCTACACTGCCATATAATCAACATTTTTAAAGCAGATAATCCACACCATCTGCTTTTGAACTGGATTATATGAGTCTACACTGCCATATAATCCATTTCAAAGCAGATAGTCTTGATTTTATATGGCGTTGTAGATGGGACCTTTCTTCTTCTGAACACTGGCTGTTCTATGTATTGTCGAAGGCTTTCATGGCTGGAATCACTAGGTTCTTGTGGGTTTTTTCGGGCTATAGAGCCATGTTCTAGAGGCATTTCTCCTGTCGTTTCGCCTGCATCTATGGCAAGCATCCTCAGAGGTAGTGAGGATACTTGCCATAGATGCAGGCGAAACGACAGGAGAAATGCCTCTAGAACATGGCTCTATAGCCCGAAAAAACCCACAAGAACCTATTGGCTGTTCTGCTAAAAAGAAAATCCTGCAGCCTACAGCAGAATTTTCACACTACTGAGGTCCTATCTACACTGCCAATATTGTCATGGTGGAATTTAAAGGGTTCTGCATGAGGCAACAGAAACAACCCCCTTTGCAGCAGAAGCTCTCCCCTTCTGGTTTAAGGAGTAGGCATACACCAATTGTCTTCTTTCTAATTGAGGACAGTCAATTAATTTAAAATACAAATTAATTTAAAATACAAGTAGCGAGGGAATACTGTATATAACAGATGTGAGTTGCAGAGTAAATCACAGACTTCTTCCTCTGGGGCTGGAGAGGGCCATCAAGGCAGCTTCCGCTGGGGCTTCCTCCGGGGCCAAAGAGGGCCACCAAGGCAGCTTCCACTGGGGCCAGAGAGGGCCACCAAGGCAGCTTCCACCGAGGCCAAAGAGGACCGCCAAGGCAGCTTCCACCAGGGCTTCTTTCTGGTCACTCTTCCTCAGGTTACCGGGTGAGAGCCCCATGCCAGTGGGGAAACAGCGAGGGAGGGAGAAGGGTGGCTCCAGCAAGGGAGGGGGAAAAGGGAGGGGGAAAGAGGAGAAAGAGAGAGAGAGAGAGAGAGGAGTGGGCGGAGCTATACTGTACATTTACTGTATAGCGTCCCTACATCACAGTTTTTCACTTATTGCGATAAGTGAGGGAACACTGTACCAATGGTCTTTGTAGTAGGAAAAGACTTTATACAAAAGAATATTTACAATACAACAGATGACTGACACTCTCCTCAAACCCTTCTGTCAGACCTTCTTACTTAGAAAAGGTTTTCTCCTTCTTCTGGAACTTTGGAGCTTTTGCTAAATCAGTACCAACTCTCAAACACCAACCCTCAACAAAACAGAAGCTTTGTACTACATTAGTACTTTTACAACTGCTCCGCCCTGGCTGTAAATTACATAAGACTAACTAGGTGGTTTGATTCTTAATCCTCACAGTATGCTTGGGCTTGATACTTATATTTTCTTACATTTTCTTATTGATACTTAAGAAATGACAAACTTAAGAACTCCGACAAATGCAATACAACAGTTCAATACAATCAAACTGTATTAAATGAGTCTACAGTGACCATATCGTGCTGTTTCAAACTGCATCACATGGCAATGTAAAGGGTAGCACAATCACAGCATTATTGTTTCACTTTAATTGTCA
This sequence comes from Anolis sagrei, assembly GCF_037176765.1. Classification (NCBI taxonomy): domain Eukaryota; kingdom Metazoa; phylum Chordata; class Lepidosauria; order Squamata; family Anolidae; genus Anolis; species Anolis sagrei. The sequence goes on along the minus strand of NC_090035.1, from coordinate 68,159,316 downwards.
TAATGTGTTTTTTTTTGTGTGTGTCGTGTCAGGAGCGACTTGAGAAATGGCAAGTCATTTCTGGTGTGAGAGAATTGGCCGTCTGCAAGTTGCCCAGGGGATACCCGGATGATTTTTGATGTTTTTATCATCCTTGTGGGAGGCTTCTCACATGTCCCCGCATGAGGAGCTGGAGTTGATAGAGGGAGCTCATCCGCCTCTCCGCGGATTCGAACCTACGACCTGTCGGTCTTCAGTCCTGCCGGCACAGGGGTTTAACCCACTGCGCCACCGGGGGCTCCAATTGTCATAATTACAACATACTATAAGATCCTGAGATTTGCCTTTTTGGGGAAAACTCTCAGCTAGAGAACTCTTGTGTCTCAGGTTCCCAGGTTCCACCGGACATAGCCATGGCACTTAAAGGAGAATGAGAATGAGAATACTATAATAGTGTACTGTGAAATGATCCCCAAGTGTAGAACATGGCAACATATCATCAGGGAGAAAAAACAGGATTACAGAATAGGAAGAGGAAGCAGGAAATTTCATATGAGAAAGTACAAGGAGGTCGTCAGTGGAGGAACTTAGGAAATAAAGAACAAATTTATTTAGGCAAATACCCTTTGGTTGAGGACTGTAAGCTAGAAGGGTGAAATTTGAGTACATTGGCAGGAAATGACTTTCCACATCCTTCTTGCTCTAGGATGTTATAGACCTCATTATGCAATGCTGAAGCCCTTACTTTAGTTCACGCAGGAAGTGGTAAAAGTATGTCAATAAAATCGCATTTGCAGGATTGCATCCAGTTCCTCATTCATGAGCTAAATCTTGGGACTTGTTACATTAGTTCCCAATAGGCTTGTTTGACCCCCCCCCCCCCAAAAATTGGTTCAAAATAGTTTCGCATATAGGGGGCGGTGGTTTGATTCTAAAGAAAACAGCTTTGGCTGACCAGTAATTGGGTTGTTGTAGGTTTTTTCGGGCTGTATGGCCATGGTCTAGAGGCATTCTCTCCTGACGTTTCGCCTGCACTTTGGCAAGCATCCTCAGAGGTAGTGAGGTCTGTTGGAGCTAGGCAAAAGGGTTTATATATCTGTGGAATGACCAGGATGAGACAAAGGACTCTTCTCTGTTAGAGCCCAAAAAAACCTACAACAATCCAGTGATTCCGGCCATGAAAGCCTTCGACAATACATTGACCAGTAATTGTTTTTGTTTTCTATTCCCCATTTTTAAAAATGGGGACAATATTTGTCCTCCTTCTGTCTGCTGGAACTTCTCCTGCTAATTCTTTTACTGCCCTTAGGTGTAATTCTTTTGGTCCTGGAGACGTCAATGCATTTCGAGTAGCCCGATATCACTGTACTGCTTCTTTACCTATTCTGTGCTGCATTTCCCCACTGCCGCATCCATTCCATTATCCCCAAGGTGAGTACTGTTTACTGTTTGAGAGAAGACTGAGCAAAGAGGGTGTTGGGTAGGTCTGCCTTTTCTCTGTCCCATTAGCAATTTGCCATGAATTGTACAAGGTAGTGGCGTTACCATTTCTGCCTTTTTGCTATGGATATGACAAAAAAGACCCTTTAATTGTTTTTAATCTCTCTTTAGCAAACCAGGGTTCACTCTTTAATACCTGATTCACTGTATGCTTACCAATCTTTTTTTTTTCTTTTTGCTTTTGTTGTTAATCAGCCTGATTTGGACTATTTAGGTAATATCAGTTAGGTAATATTAGTGGCAATTATATGAAGTTTTGATGAAAGGAGATATTTGTTTGTGTGTGTTCACATCTAACATCTGATTGTGGTAGCTAATCATGTTTGATTTCGGCATTGTATATTGGCTCAATTATTCCATGGTTGTTTGAGTCTTTCATAATAACAGAATAAAATTCTGAATTCAAATCAGTCTCGGCCTACACACTTCTAAGTCATCATGACCAGATTTTTCCTTAACTGAGCATCCCAAGCTCTGAAGATCACCTGGGAAGGAATCCCACTGGAGCATTGCAACACACCTAAATACCTGGGAGTCACTCTGGACCGTGCTCTGACCTACAAGAAGCACTGCCTGAACATCAAACAAAAAGTGGGCGCTAGAAACAAGATCATACGAAAGCTGACTGGCACAACCTGGGGATCACAACAAGACACAGTGAAGACATCTGCCCTTGCGCTATGCTACTCTGCTGCTGAGTATGCATGCCCAGTGTGGAATACATCTCACCACACTAAAACAGTAGATGTGGCTCTTAATGAGACATGCCGCATTATCACAGGGTGTCTGCGCCCCACACCACTGGAGAAATTACACTGCTTGCACCACCTGACATCCGCCGGGAAGTAGCAGCCAATAGTGAAAGGACCAAGGCAGAGACATCTCCAGCTCATCCCCTGTTTGGGTATCAGCCAGCACGTCAACGACTTAAATCAAGACATAGCTTTCTTAGATCTACAGAGACACTCGCTGGAACACCCCAGCAAGCGAGAGTCCAAAAGTGGCAGGCCCAAACCCAGCACCTCAATTCATGGGTGATACCAGATGAGAGACTCCCCCCTGGGCACTCAGAAGACTGGGCGACTTGGAAGGCGCTGAACAGACTGCGCTCTGGCACCAGGAGATGCAGAGCCAATCTTAAGAAATGGGGCTACAGGGTGGAATCCTCGGCATGCGAGTGCGGAGAAGAACAAACCACTGACCACCTGCTGCAGTGCACCCTGAACCCTGCCACATGCACGATGGAGGGCCTTCTTGCGGCAACCCCAGAGGCACTCCAAGTGGCCAGATACTGGTCAAAGGACATTTAACCAAATACCAAATTTGCAAAATCTGTGTTTTTTTTTCCCTTTTTTCCCCTTTTTCTTTTTAATCTCTGTGTTTGTTTTGCTCTGTTAGAATTATAATACAATGGTTGCTGATGACACGATAAATAAATAAGGTGATCAGATACAATATACAAGCCTTGTAATGTCCATGTAGTTTTTCACCCTGGTCACATCCTTCAACCAACCAGCTTGACTTAAAGTCAATTTTATTTTCACTGCTTGTGTCAAACCAATCATAGTAGTAAGAAGAAATCCCTTCTTCCCTGTCAACTATTTCCAACAGAATTCTAGCAATAACAACAATAACAATAACAACAAGGCAATTGAATTTCCATTATTGTTATTATTTTTCCACCTGGTTTTAATTTGTTTCCATGCAGAGGTATCAGGGAAGGACCTGAAAATGAGCTTCAGACAGATTGCATAGATGCCAATCATGAGAAATTTTTCCAGGCAGGTGTGCTTGCAAGAAGATGAATTAGATGACTAATTTCATCAGGAACCCAAAGATGGCCAACAAGAGTGGTGTAAAAGATCCAGGTAAGAAAGAAACAGATCCATTGGGAGATGTTTTATTAGAGGAGGGAGAAGATTCATTTCCAGGCACGGTGTCATCAGGAAGGACTACGATCTTGGTACATTCCACTTTTTTGATAATGGCATCATCTGGATAGTGCCCATATTCTGCACTTATAACTTTTCCTGCATCTCGTTTTAGTTTTGCACATGAAATTGCTGTTATGCAGCCCTTTGTAAAGATTGCAGAAGATGTTCCTATATACGACAAACAAAGAGAAAAAACATCTGTGGATCTGTTGTTCAAAGCCACTGAGGCCCCATCTACAATGCCATATAACAACAACAACAACAACAACAACATTTTATTATGATCCAAAGATCTTTATTGCACTGTAAACATACAGGGTATGCAGGTAATGAGATTAAAAACATCCAGTTGATTGAACACACACATGGATAAAATTTACAACAGTAAAAACTGCTTAAAATACATGTTGGCTAAAAACATAGGTAAAAGGCTGCAAGAAGTGCTGGTGTATTTCAGCCTGTGTCTAAAATTGGGAATTGTCTAATCCTGGCTTCCTCAGAAAGAAACTTGGCAAATGCAGATTATCTTTTGGAAAGAAATCACTTAGAAAAGAATGCTCTGATTACTACATGGATTTCTCAAAAACAAGTCATGCCAGACTAATCTTACCTCTTTTTTATATATAAAGTTACACGCTTGGTAGATGCAGGAAATGCTGTGGATGTAGCATATCTTGATTTCAGTAAGGCTTTTGACAGAGTCCCCCATGACCTTCTTCCAAGCAAACTAGTCAAATGTGAGCTAGCCAATGCTATTATTAGATGGATCTGCCATTGGTTAAGTGACCGAAGAGGCACAATATAAATATTTGAATAAATAAAATAGTAGTATGGGCAAACCAAGTCACACACAATAACAAAAGCTGGGTTGTCGGTTTTTCAGGCTATATGGCCATGTTCTAGAGGCATTCTCTCCTGACATTTCGCCTGCATCTATGGAGGTTGTGAGGTCTGTTGGAACTAGGAAAATTAGGTTTATATATCTGTGGAATGACCAAGGTGGGACCAAGAACTCTTGTCTGTTGGAGCTAGGTGTGAATGTTTCAACGGACCACCTTGATTAGCATTTGATGGCCTGGCAGTGCCTGTGGCAATTTTTTGTTGAGAGGTGATTAGATGTCCCAGATTGTTCCCTCTCTGTTGTTGTGCTGTTCTAATTTTTGAGTTTTTAAATACTGGTCGCCAGATTTTGTTCATTTTCATGGTTTCCTCCTTTCTGTTGAAATTGTCCACATGCTTATGGATTTCAATGGCTTCTCTGTGTAGTCTGACATGGTAACAAAATCAATGGATTTTCTGAACTCTTGCTTATTTCATGGCCTGCAAAGGTCTCTTTTACTCACCTTTCTTGGTTTCCAGCAACAGAGTGTAACAGCTATCTATATTAGGAGAACAAATTGTATCTTTGCCTGAACAAGTAACTGCCGTATCAGTAGTACAGGTTTCACATATCGTTGGTGGAGGAGGAGTGACTATAAATAAGCCTGTTACAATGTACATGGGATAGAAAGAGGTCTACATTAGTATTTTCCTTTATTTTTAGTCATTTAAATCCTGTTTTTAAAACTATTTCCTATATGTTTCATGCAAAAAAGGACAATATTTACATTCAGAGTTAAAATTATAAGCACTAGTTTGCAGTCTGAAAAAATTAAACTTGGTTAAAGGGAAACCAGATCCCGGAATCTAAGCAAGGGTAGCTTTGGTAAGACTGCCAAGGAATACCAGGTGCTGTTGGCTGGAATGAATTAGACAACCTCTGGATATTCCTTCTCTAAGAAAACCCGCTAAAATCCCTAGGTTTGTCATGACTTAACAGGTGACTGTTAAAGTCACATACACCAGTGAAATGATTGTTCAATGTGTTGTTGAAGGCTTTCATGGCTGAAATCACTGGGTTGCTGTGAGTTTTCCGGGCTGCATGGCCATGTTCCAGAAGCATTCTCTCCTGACGTTTTGCCCACATCTATGGCAGGCAACCTCAGAGGTTGTGAGGTCTGTTGGAAATTAGGCGAGTGGGGTTTATATCTGTGGAATATCCAGGGTGGGAGAAAAAACTCTTCTCTGTTTGAGGCAAGTGTCAATGATGTAACTGATGACATTTTTTTTAATCGTGTCAGGAGTGGCTTGAGAAACTGCAAGTCGCTTCTGGTGTGAGAGAATTGGCCGTCTGCAAGGACGTTGCCCAGGGGACGCCCGGATGATTTTGATGTTTTTATGATCCTTGTGGGAGGCTTCTCTCATGTCCCCACATGAGGAGCTGGAGCTGATAGAGGGAGCTCATCCGCCTCTCCCCAGATTCGAACCTGCGACCTGTTGGTCATTAGTCCTGCCGGCACAGGGGTTTAACCCACTGATGACATTAATTAGCATTGAATAGCCTTGCAGTTTCAAAGCCTGGCTGCTTCCTGCCTGGGGGAATCCTTTGTTGTCCTGGACATTCCACAGATATATAAACCTAATTTCTAACAGACTCCTCAACCTTTGAGGATGCCTGCCATAGATGTGGGTGAAATGTCAGGAGAGAATACTTCAGGAATATGGCCATACAACTCACAGCAACCCAGAAATGATTGTTCTTATGTAATTTCAATGTGTCTCCAACTTGTGGCAACCCTAAGGTGTATTTCTTTTGCCAAGCTACCATTAATTTTAATTTTTGCAAATACATTGTATGTTTCAAGGGGATTTGCCATTGCCTTTAACTAAGGCTGAGATAATGTCACTTGCACATGGTCACCCAGTAAGTTTCCATGGTTGAGCAAAGATTCAAACCCTGGTCTAGTCCCAAACCACCTCACCTGTCTATTGGTCACCATTAGGAACCTCTAGCCTTATGGGAAAGCTGTTCAAAGGTGTGCTGGTTTGGACTAGCATTCTGGAAGACCAGGATTTAAACACACACTCAACTATGGAAATCTGCTAAGCGATCTAGGCAAATCACCCTCTTTCAGTCTCAGAGGAAGGCAAGTGTACACGTCTTCTAAAGAAATCTTGTTCAGAAAAATTTGGAGACAATTGCCTTAAACTGGAGTTAATCAAAAGGCATGACTCTATACCTTTTGTCAGCATCGCAGAGCAGATAGCTAGCCCTAGAAGGAACTTCATGGTGACCAGAAGGCACGGTGTAATGGCTAGCACAAAAAAGTCCTACATTTGAGAAAGGGAATTCTGCATGCTGAACCACCTGCAAAATGAATGAATGAATGAATGACATATATACTCATTTATAAGTCAGTCCCATGTGTAAGTTGAGGGCAGGTTTGGGGACCACAATTAAAGAATTTGATATTTAATTTTTGCATGTCAGGAGTGACTTGAAAAACTACAAGTCACTTCTGGTGTGAGAGAATTGGCAGTCTGCAAGTATGTTGCCCAAGAGATGGCCAGATATTTGATGTTTTTACCATCCTTGTGGGAGGCTTCTCTCATGTTCCCACATGGGGAGCTGGAGCTGACAGAAGGAGCTCAACCTGCTCTCCTCGGATTTGAACAACTGACTTGTTGGTCAGCAGTCTTGCCGGCATAAGGGTTTATGAACTATGGTTAACTTGGGAGTCCTCAGTGACACAGCTGGTTAAACCACTGAGCTGCTAAACTTGTTGACCGAAAGGTTGCAGGTTCGAATCCAGAGATCAGCGTGAGCTTCCACTGTCAGCCCCAGCTTCTGCCAACCTAGCAGTTTGAAAACATGCAAATGTGAGTAGATCAATAGGTACCGCACCAGCAGGAAGGTAATGGCGCTCTATGCCAAAGGTCCTCAAACTTTTTAAACAGAGGGCCAGGTCACAGGCACCCAAATTGTTGGAGGGCCGGATTATAATTTGAAAAAAATACAAATGAATTCCTATGCACAATGCACATATCTTATTTGTAAGTGCAAAAACACTTAAAAACAATTCAATAATTTAAATGAAGAACAATTCTAACAAATATAAACTTATTAGTATTTCAATGAGAACTGTGGGCCTGCTTTTGGCTGATGTGATAGGATTGTTGTTGTTGTGTGCTTTCAAGTCATTTCAGGCTTAGGTTGACCCTGAGCAAGGGCCGGGTAAATGACCTTGGAGGGCTGTATCTGGCCTCTGAGCCTTAGTCTGAGGACCCCTGCTCTATGCAGTCATGCTGGCCACATGACCTTGGAGGTGTCTACAGACAGCGCCGGCTCTTCGGCTTAGAAATGGAAATGAGCACCAACCCTCACAGTTGGACAAAATTTGACTTAATGTCAGGGAAAACCTTTACCTTTACCCTATGGTTAACTTGAGGATCATTCCATGGAGAGGGGAAAGGACCAGTGCTGCCTCAAATGGTCAGCCACCCATGGACACTGCCATTTTCCTGTCCAGGCATTTAAGCAAAGCCAGAAATAGCAGTGTTGCATTTTTTAGGTTTTCCACAGATGGACTAAATTCTTGCTTTTCGCCAGTCTACACAGACAAGGAGATGGTTCTTTTCTTGATCAGAGTTAAGATACAGTACTTAATTGACTGTGGATAAGCAGACCTAGGGATTTTGACAGATTTTTTGACTTAAATTTCTAGATTTATGTATCAGTATATACAGCGCATAAACAGCAGGCATGTGCACATGGAGAAAGAAAATACACAATGCTGTTAAATCGCTCCAGCTCCCTGGAATTGATTCTGAGTTTATATGTGTTTAGTTTACTTATCAAAAGAGAGAGCATTTTGGTGATACATGCTGTATCATTGATACATGGCTCAAGTATATACAGATGTAAATTGATATAAGGTAACAAAGCCATGGTAGGACGAGAGCTCGTGTTTACCAATACTACATTTGTCCTTGATTTTAGATCTCAGCTGGTATCACACTCATCTTCTCCTTCATAATCAGCCCACATTTTCCTCACCTCAGTGAGCATTTGGAAAACTCACACCCTTCCTTCTTGGCCCTTTGGGTACTTCCACACCTAGGTGTTTATGAAAGGATTGCACCCATTCAGAGGGTGTGCTGGAAACTCTCTGTTCATGGTGTTTCTTTTCAACTGTGCAAGATGACAGGAGCAAATAGATAGCACCACCCAATGGCCATTTCCAAACATCACAATAAACCAGAATTCTAGAGCATTTGGAAGATGTCTTGGAAATTCTAAGGCAGTGTTTCTCAATCTTCCTAATGCCGCGACCCCTTAATGTTGTGGTGAGCCCCAACCATAACATTATTTTCATTGCTACTTCATAACTGTAATTTTGTGACTGTTATGAATTGTAATGTAAATATCTGATATGCAGGATGTATTTTCATTCAGTGGACAAAATTTGGCATAAATATCCGATACACCCAAATTTGAATATTGGTGGGGTTGGAGAGGTGTATTGATTTTGTCATTTGGGAGTTGTAGTTGCAGGGATGTATAGTACACCTACAATCAAAGAGCATTCTGAACTCCACCAACAATTGAATTGGGCCAAGCTTGGCACAGAGAACTCTCATGACCAACAGAAAATACTGGAACAATTCAGTGGGCATTGACCTCGAGTTTTGGAGTTGTAGTTCACCTACATCCAGAGAGCACTGTGGATTCAAACAACAATGAATCTGGACCAAACTTGGCACGAATACTCAATATGCCCAAATTTAGACACTGAAGTATGGAGAAAATAGACCTTGACATTTGAGATATGTAGTTGATGGGATTTGTAGTTCACCTACAATCAATGAGCATTCTGAACCACAACAAAGATAGAATTGGGCCAAACTTCCCACAGAGAACCACCATGACCAACAGAAAATATTGTGTCTTCTGATGGTCTTTGGCGACCCCTCTGACAACCCCTTACAACCCCGCATGGGTCCCGACCCCCAGGTTGAGAAACACTGTTCTAAGAGCTCATCTCTATGATATGCAGTTTAGTATGGTGTATATCTGCACTGGAGTTATTATGCAAATGGCCTAAGACTGTACCCACTACACTCGACTATTCCTAGCCAACCATGGAGTGTCATCTGAGCTCCTGGCCATCACAGGCACCTCTATTGAAGTCAGAATGGAATGCTTGTACAACCAGCAAGAGGCTAGGAACTAGAGTGAGATGGCATGGTTTCCCCCCTTTCCCTGTGGTGATGAGTGCAGGAAAAAGGTTATAGTGACTGTCCAGTCAGGACAGTAGACCAGTCTAAGTTGGACCGTATCCCACTGTTCAGACTGTCCTGAAGCTCTGGGATTCTCTGGAGTTTCCAGAAAACTTTGGCATATCTCTCTACTTTCCCAAAAGTGGAACAAAGTTAGTTAAAATTTTTAAATAGCCCGTGATACTTACCAGAAGCTGCTGTGCAACATGAGGGCATCCTGTAGTCCTTTTGCAATGAATATGGGGTTTGGAGCAAGCCCTAAGTAAGATACTTATGTCCAATATTTTTAAAGGACAAGGGACTCTTCTCCTCGACAAATTCTAGAAGCCTAGTTTGTTATGATATGCAAAATAGGTCAGAATTTGTTTTTTAAACAGTACCATTTCAAGGGATGTAGTTTTATCTCTCTTTTTTTCTGCACTAGCTGAGACAGTGGGCGATTTTCACATGAAAACTCCCCCTTTTTGGCACAAGCTATGCAAATTTTGTGATTTTTGTTGTTGTAGTTAAAATGAAATGGCTGCTACATTCTTCCAGAGACTTTCTGCAGTTCTTGAAGTTTTACTAAAGTATGCATCTCAGAATTGCATGGAACCGATCTATCACATTTAAAGGTTGAATTAAACTGCTACAACAGAGTAGGATCGCAATGCCCCCAGAGAATTAACCTCAGTCTCAATGGTGGGTAGGAGGGGAACATTAAAGCACAATGGGGTGCTCTATGTCTTTCAGTCAGTAAGCAGCATATTGGATAGTGTTGTATGTCAGCCTGTTTGTGCTGGTACAACTGCACCAGGAGCTCCAATTTGGTTTGCTTTGTATTTAGTGTTTGTTGCAGTCCTGGGTTTCAGGGACTCTGCAGATAGGTGGCTTCTTTTGGCTGCAATCATAGGGCAAGCCACCTGTCAATTATAGTTAGGTTCCCTGGTCCTGCCCCCTTTTGGGATTTTTGGAGGGAATAGGAGCCTTTTGAGTTCAGTCCACACAGAGAAGCCTTTCGCACAGGACATAATACCAAGAGCTCCTGTAGAAAGCTTCGTCTTCTACGGCTTGGCTGGGGTTATACAGCCCTACAGCTTGGCCGGGGTCATACAGCCATACAGCTTGGCCGGGGTTATACAGCCCTATGGTTTGGCCAGGTAGATATACAGCCTACAGCTTGGCCGGGGTTATACAACCCACAGCTTGGCCAAGGATCATACAGCCTTACAGTTCCTTTGCTGAAGGACTTCAGCAAAGGAGCCATCACGGAAGCCTGAATCCTTTTCCTCTGGAAGTCTACAAAGCTCTGCTTGGTAAGGGTCGCTCGCGGAAGCCAGATGCAGTTGGTACCGGGTGCAGGCGCTCCACGCCAACAGAGGCAAGTACAGACTGCTGTGAGTGAAACGTCAGGAGAGAATACTTCTGGAACTTGGTCATACAGCCCAGAAAACTCACAGTAACCCAGTGATTCTGGCCATGAAAGCATTTGACAACACAAAGGCAAAAAGGAAATGTGTAGATATCACCGATGGGCATAACATGGCCCCTGAAGCCTCCCTTTGTGGTCCTTGAAGTTCATCACCAGTCCTCCAATGACCACAAGTCCTCCAAATTTTTTAATGCATGGTTTTCAGATATTATTTTCCTGTGTTCCCCCAAATGTATGAAGGCATGCAAACATTTCTCAGGCATTCCAGAACCAGCACTACACCCAAATATCTAAATTTTCTTCTGTAGCCCCCTCAAAACAGCAACAATAAGTGCTCTGACATTCCACAAAATATTGCTTTCTGACAACAATTTGAGAGGGGCTGCAGATAAAAATGGATGTATTGGCGCTAGCCATGGAGGATGTGATCAGAATTGCCCTCCATCCTTATTGGGTTACCCTTCACTGATAAATTTGTTTCCAAGTTGGAAAGTGGGAGAAAGGAAATGTGTGCATCACTCTAATAGATTTTTCTTTCAACCCCACAGAGAGAATTCCAATTATATCTGATCTGTTCTTATTCAAGAAGTATCAACCAATATCATGCCAGCGAAATGTAGACTGTTTACAAACATCATACTCGACTCCTTGAACAATTCCATCAGTGTTGCCACCAAAAAATCCTGCAAATCTCTTGGAAAGACAGGCGGACAAATGTCAATGTGCTGGAAGAAACAAAGACCATCAACATTGAAGCAATGCTCCTATGCCATCAACTCTGCTGGACTGGCCACATTGTCTGAATGCCCAATTACCGTCTCCCAAAGCAGTTACTATACTCCCAACTCAAAATTGGAAACGGAATGTTGGTGGATAGGAAAAGAGATTTAAAAATGGGCTTAAAGCTAATTTTTAAAACTGTGGCATAGACACTGAGAACTGGGAAGCTTTGGCCCTTGAGCATTCTAACTGGAGATCAGCTGTGACCAGCAGTGCTGTGGAATTGTAAGAGGCATGAATGGAGGGCGAAAAGGAGGAAATGTGCCAAGAAGGTGCACCAAGCCAACCCTGACCAGGATCGCCTTCCATCTGGAAACCAATGCCCTTGCTGTAGAAGAACATGCAAGTCAAGAATAGGGCTCCACAGTCACCTACACATCCACCACCAAGACACTATACTTGGATGGACAGCCATCATACTCAGACAACGAGGGATCATCTAAGTAACTAAATATTAACCATCTGCTTGAGAGATTGTACCAAGTAACTTGAGCAGCCCATTGTGAGTCTTGAATCTTGATCTGACTTCCTGAAGAATAAAAACAGTTGTTTACTCTTGGAATACCATGATCTTGAGGAGACTTCAGAAAGCCTCAAAGGTTCATCTCCCAGCCAGGAACTTGGATGATGCCTGGATTCGGACCCATGCAGGCGCTAACCAGACGTAGGTATTCTCATACTGTGGCCAATAAATAATGCAAAATGACTAAATTGTTGTAAGTATGTTTAATAGGGCATTGCATACAACATGACTGCACAATTCTTCTCCTGCTCAATATATTCAGAACCAAGAAGCACATTTTTGGGGTCTATTCCATTTTATCTATAATCCAATAATGCTTAAGAAAATATTTTCTCTCTGCTGTGTCATACTGATTCTATGGTAACTTGCACAGTTTCTCTTTTCACCCATCAGCAATGAAAATTTGGACAAAATGTCTTGCTCTGGCAATGGTCTTATAGTTTAATTATTTACCATTTATTTACCATATTTATATACTGCTTCTCTCAACCCGAAGGTGAAGTTAATACGTTGTTTTGTATCTTAATTGTATATAATTTTAATATGCAAGATCTATATGCCTGTTCTTTTAAGTAATTATTTTTTGCTCTATATTACTGCACTTTTATATAGTATCAATTTATTTTGTATGTGAATGGACTAAGCGTTAATGAACTATTGCACATTTCTATAAAGCTTCAGGCATGGAAATGTCAATCTCATGTGAGTAGCCATATTTAAACACTAGTTGGATTACCAACCACTGCTAAAGCATGTTAATATTGGAAAGTTGGTTTAAATGAAGAGGAAAATGCATTTCATTAAATCTTATTTTTGGAGCAAATTCAAGAACTGAACGCATTTACATAGGCATACTATATTCCATCCCCAGCCCTTGAAATGTTATACAACACTGAGTTTCATACTGAACCAATGAGAATGGTGAGACAAATGCCTTCCTCCCTGACTCCCATTCTCAAATCAAATATAGCAGATGATGACTTAATATCAGTTCTTTTCCTCATTAGGTTTCAATTTATTTCCATTCAGTAAATAATAAAGGAAGCACAAGACCACAGAAGAAGAGTTACTTTGGAGACTGACGCAGATGCAAGAGGAGCATTAAAAGAAGAGCTTCATCAGTAGGAGCCCAGAGATGGTCAGCAGGAGGGAAGCAGAAGACACGGGCACCTTGTTGCATTCCACATTTGTAACAGTAGAATCTTTTGGAAAGCTCTTAAATTCTGGGCTTATCTGCCTCCCCATATCTCCCTTCAGTTTTTCACAGTCAGCCTTCTGCATGCAGTCCTTAAACAGCATCTGTGACTCTGGGTGGAAGAAACAAAGATGAGCAAAGAGCTGGCTCAAAGTCGCCATGACAAATTATAGTGCATCCAATTCACATATGGAATATCCAGCTAGCATGGTGATGAACAAACTCAAAACTGGGCAAAGCAATTTATGCTGGTCTATGACCATAATAAAGTAAGACCTTCTACAAAGCAATTACTGAATTTACTCATGTATAGGTCAATGTCATGAATAAGTAGAGGGCACGTTTGGGGCCCAACATTATGGATTATGAATTACGACCTGTACATAATTTGAAGGTCATTCCTTTCTCAGTCAATGTTTGGGGCCCAAAATTATGGATTTTGATATGACCTGTAGATAAATCGGTCATTCCATCAATTGTATTGTGTTACTTGTCAAAAGCTTGGTCCCAAAGCCATGTTTTCACCCTCTTTCTGAAAGCCAGGAGGGAAGGGGCTGATCTAATATCGACGGGGAGTTCCACAGCCGAGAGGCCACCACTGAAAAGGCCCTGTCTCTTGTCCCCACCAATCACACCTGCGAAGGAGGCGGAACCGAGAGCAGGACCTCTCCGGACGATCTTAATCTCTGATATGGTTCATAGGGGGAGATACATTTGGACAGGTAAGCTGGGCCTGAACCATTTAGGGCTTTATAGGCTAAAGCCAGCACTTTGAATTTTTCTCTTTAGTGGAAGTTTTAGGTATAGGTAAAATAAATTGTTCATACTCATGGGGAATTTTGAATAATAATGTAACATTGTACCTATATTGCCCATATTTAATTAATAGCAACACAAAACCATAACAACAAGGGGGCACTGTAGGCACAAGAGGCTTGTATGATCTGAAGCTGGTTCAATGTCACTCACTGTCTTTGGTTTTCAGAAGCAAAGAATAACAGACATCCTGATCAGGAGGACAAGTTACTTTCTTAGCAGTGCAAGTTGAACCAGGTGCATTGCATTGTTCACACTGCAAAGAGAAAGCTAGAGGAAGAAGAAGAAAAAAGCATGTCATAATTAGTAGCATGGTATAACCAGGGCTCACAGGGTCAACAAACCCAGACACTTTGGTAAGCAGGGACTATAACATCACATGCTGCCAGACCTAGATTGCCTGTTTCTTTTCATTTGAGCCAAAGTTTCCACAGTAGCTGGAGGAGAAATGGGTACTCCATGAACTGAACAGAGACAATGCCAGCATGGTGCAGTTGTTTGAATGACTAGGGGTATACCTACATGAACCACTTAAAGTGGATTCAAGCAACTCAAAAATCTAGTATATAAATGATGCACAGCACAAACAAATGTGAAATAGAGGCATCAATCTGAGATAAGAAAAATCACAGAATATTCCGAAATAGAGCCATATTGCATATGAACGCACATAGTGTAAAACACATTGTATGGTGTAACCAATTAAAGAATGGTCCCTTCGGCAATCCACACATGTGCATGGTAAACATGGCAATTTTAGTGGTGTCAAACTGCATTAATTCTACAGTTTAGATCAGACATAGACAAACTTTGGCTCTCCAGGTGTTTTGGACTTCAACTCCCATAATTCCTCACAGCTTGTAGGCTGTTAGGAATTGTGGGAGTTGAAGTCCAAACACCTGGAGGGCCGAAGTTTGCCCATGCCTGGTGTAGATGCATCCATTGTCTTTTATTTCAGGATGATTTTTTTTACTTAAGAGCAGTTCTATGCAGACATTATATAGGGGTGTGTGAAGTGGGAGAAATCCATTCTGTTTTTGTTTTGAAACAGTCAGAATACTAATGATGAAAAATAAGCCAGAATCAACTACTCTCACCTGAATTTAGCCAAAAGATTTGGTAGCTCATGTTTCATTCTGATAAGGCAGGGGTCCGGATATGGCCCTCCAGGGTCATTTACCTGGCCCTCACTCAGAGTCAACCTAAGTCTGAAATGACTTGAAAGTACACAACAAAACAACACAATGACAATCCTATCTCATCAGCCAAAAGCAGGCCTAAACTTCCCATTGAAATACTAATAAGTTTATATTTGCTAAAATTGTTCTTCATTTTAATTATTGTATTGCTTTTAACTGTTTTTCACACTATAAATAAGATATGTGCAGTGTGCATAGGAATTCATTCATGTTTTTTTCAAATTATAATCTGGCCCTCCAACAGTTTGACGTACTGTAACCTTGCCTCTGTTTAAAAAGTTTGAGGACCCTTGTGATAAGGCTTTGGAGGGGGTCCTTCCTGATTTGTATTGGCAGTTTGGCTGCCGAATTGCTGAAATTATCTGAATTTCAAATAAATCTCTGGAATTCCGTACACCCCTAACACTATAATCCATCTTGGAAGTGAATTAAAAGAAACCACTTTCGCTGCACAGCACTTACACAAACACCCCCAGGAATTGGTTCAAGGCTGGGATGGTGGACACAGTATCTGCTGAATACATATCAGACCTGAATCCAGAACCTGTAAAATTAGTAGTCAAACAGCTGCCAGAAAAATGAAGGGTTTTTTTTTTCTTAACCAGCCTGCTAAAATGCACTGTTGTGCATATCCATGTCTATTCAGGATCAGTGCTGGATTATGGCAGGGCACAACAAATGAGATTAAAGTGGTTGAAAGTGAGAGTTCCCATGGGAATTATGTGGGTTCCCCTCCTGGAGAAGTAATTGTTTACCTACTGGGCAGCTATATTTTTGCATTTTCATTTTATTTTATTTATTATTTATTTCCTATATTTATACCCCGCCCTTCTCACCCCTGAGGGAGGTCTCAGGGCGGCCTCACAAACACCATACGGTATCATCATAATAAAACGATCAACAATACATTAAAATATTAAAACAATAATTAAAACAATTGATTAACTCACGCCTATTAAAATCAGAGTCTAAAATCCAGTCTGGGTCAAATCGTTGCCATAAGTGTTAAAATCTTGTCCCTCGTCCCCACCAATCACGTTTGCAATGTCGGTAGGGTCGAGAGCAGGGCCTCTCCAGATGATCTTAAGTTTCATGATGGTTTGTTCCAGGAGATACGTTCAGACAGGTAGTCTGGGTCAGAACTGTTTAGGGCATTAAAGGTTAAGACCAGCACTTTGAATTGTGCGTGGAAGCTGATCGGCAGCCAGTGGAGCTGGTGTAACAGAGGAGTTGTATGCTCCCTTTTTAATAGTGTTCAGTGCTTGGTGTGTCCTTACAAATGCTCTACATTTTTGATTCAGTTTCAGGCTTTGCATGGGATATACTCTGATCAGCTGCAGCACGTTGTTTGGCTTGTTCCAGATTCCCTGGTGAAGTTGTTTTGTTTTTTTTTAACATGCTGTTTCTGACTCAATATACACTGCAATATAAATTGAGATGTACATTTTGTGGACACCTTGTCTTCAAGCCAAATTGTGTGATAGTATCGGTGTAGCACCACTAGTGATGGGGAACAATTGTCACGTTGTCCAGAGATCGGTTCAACTTAGTGGGTGGGGACTGCCTTCACATGTTCCCAGACTGCCCAAGCCCAGGGAATGCAAGATGGCAGAGAGGACAGTTGAGGCCAGTTCCATTGGGTGGGAGGAGGCAACTGACTCCACTGCAATCTCATGTTTCCTAGACTCAGGCAACCTAGGGAAACAGGATGGCAGTCCCCTTCCCCACCCCTACATAGGCCAACATTGACCTTGCCCAGCAGTAGCCAGTGTAGATGAGGTTTTATTCTGTGTGAAATGTACATGTGCTTGCTTTGTAAAGAAAACTGAATTTTCTCTGCCAAAATATTGTTTCTGTGCAGAAAAATCTGTTTCTTATGCAGAAAATCTCTTTTTCATGCAGATCAAATATGTGCACATTTTGTATAGACTTGTTACTGAACTACAAAGATTCTCATGTTTTCAAGATTTTTCTCATCAGGGTTGGTTAATATTTGAAAAACATTTATAATTTTTAAAAATTTTTTTGCATATTCTATCCATCCTTCTTTGGATGCTTGTAATTATCTCTCACCCATTCCAACTTGATAACTGTTTTTAGGAAGCCAGTCTTCTCCATCTTTAGGGAGTTCCAGTGGATTCCCATAACAATTTTAAAAATGGCAATAATTTCTGTATAACTCCCATCTGGTTCCACTGATCCTAAGAGAAGAAGGATGGGGATACAACATTCAGTACCTTTCGTTAGGAGTACAGAGAAAAACAGGAGTCCTAGGAGAGTTTGCATGGTGACGGAGGTGCAGTGTAGTCTCTTTCTAAGGAAGAATATACCTTGAGGAAGAGTCTGTAAGACACAAACACACAAACACATATATATCAGGAATACACAAAGAGAAAGAGTCCACCCTCCATATCATTGGATTCAACCATCCACAACATGAAAAATATTTTTAAATAAAAAAATGTCTTTGTCAGTTTATATAAGGGGCACATTTTAATATGTCATTTTATATCATGGGACTTGACTATTTATGGATTTTGGTACCCACGTGTGGCCCTGGAACCAAATCCAGTGATAACCAGGACCCACCTTATACCCATAAACATCTATGCACACATATATCTATGGAAGAGTTTGAACAAGTGATCGCTGTTAACTTACCCGAACAATTTACCTCACAGTAGTCCATGCTCTGGTTACATCTCATATAGACTACTGCAATGAATTCTAGGTGGGGTTGCCTTTGAAGACTGTTCAGAAGCTTCAAATGGTCCAAAGGATGGCAGCCAGATTGCTCATCGGAGAGGTGTACAGGGAGCATACAGTGCTCCACTGGCAACCGAGCACAATTCAAAGTGCTGGCTTTAGCCTATAAAGTTATAAATGGTTCTAACCCAGTTTACCTATCCGAACGGATCTCCTCCTATGAGCCATCTTGGAGTTTAAGATCGTCTGGTGAGAACCTGCTCTCAGTCCCTCCTTTTCGATCTCCCCCTATGAGCCATCTTGGAGTTTAAGGTCGTCTGGGGAGAACCTGCTCTCGGTCCATCCTCCTTCGCAGATATGATTGGTGGGACGAGAGACAGGGCCTTCTTAGTGGTGACCCCTCAGCTGTGGAAATCCCTCCCCAGATATATTATATCAGCCCCCTCCATCCTCTCTTCCATAAGAGAGTGAAAATGTGGCTCTGTGACCAAGCCTTTGGAGCCTTTGGAGAACTTATGCAATAGATAGATATGGAATGATGTACAATGACTATTGGAATTTTTTTTTGTCATGTCAGGAGCGACTTGAGAATCTGCAAGTCATTTCTGATGTGAGAGAATTGGCCATCTGCAAGGATGTTACCCAGGGGACATCCTGATGTTTTGATTTTCTATCATCCTTGTGGGAGGCTTCTCTCATGTCCCTGCATGAGGAGCTGGAGCTGACAGAGGGAGCTCATCTGCGCTCTCCCCGGATTCGAACCCGCGTCCTGTTGGTCATCAGTCCTGGTGGCACAGGGGTTTAACCCACTGTGCCATCGGGGGCTCTTACTATTGGAGTGGCCCGAATTATGCTTGAGGATTACGTAATTAATTGTGAAAATATTGTCTTAAATGTTTTTAATTGTTTTAATGTATTTTATAATTGCATTTGAAGGTTTAATTTAATTGCATATTGTTTTCTGACATCAAATAGTTCCCTATTCGTAAGTTGCCTTGAGTCCCCTCTGGGTTGAAGAAAAGCAGGGTAGAAATGTCATAAATAAATAAATTTAGAGTTCCCTGTGAGTATGTAGCACAGACAACCCCTTGTTTCTAGGATTAGGTAGTTATAGTTAAGACTTTCCATTGAAATGGAAGCATGTGGTTAATAGTCCTCAGCATATCTTCCCCCTATTGTCAGAAAACCCAGCCTCACCCTTTTTCCTGCTTTCCAAAAACATAACAACAAATTGGCCAAGGCAGTTGAGGATCATTGCCAGCTATGTTCATGCAGCAAGTGGATGACAATGACACAATCCTTTGGATTTTTCCTCTCTTAAAAGAATGTCCTTGAAACTTGCACAATTTTTAAAGACGTTCCCTATTGTTTGTTTTCCCAATTCATGTTGGACAAACCCAGAAGCTGACAGACAGCTGAGGAAATATTTATTGCTTCAGACTCCAGCAGAGCATTGTAGACAAGATCTGGCAGAAACAGTGCCTTCTGCTCATTAAATACAGAAGCAGTAAAATGTTCTTTATAGAAACATTACACAAGACATGAGTATTTCCTGTGTGCCTTAGAGCCACTTAAGACTTGCAGCAGCCCACAGTTGAGACTATCACAAGATTTTGTTGGTAAGGCTTGCAATTGCCTTCCTCTGAGACTGAAGGCTTATCTACTGGTGTTTAATCTATGGTCAGGAAAAAGCAGCCACACATGCACATGCCAATGGCAAGGCAAAGCCTCTATGAGCCAGCTTTCCTAAGCACACCCCTCAGCTTTCCTTAGTGCAGGGATCAACCAATTTAACCAGGTTTATCCTAGGGTTAAACCCTTGTGCCTGTAGGACTGATGACCGATAGGTCAGAGGTTCAAATACAGGGAGAGCGTGGACGAGCTCCCTCTGTCAGCTCCAGCTCTCCATGCAGGGGCATGAGAGAAGCCTCCCATAAGGATGGTAAACATCAAAACATCCGGGTGTTCCCTGGGTAACATCTAATTCTCTCATACCAGAAGCAACTTGCAGTTTCTCAAGTCACTCCTGACACACACACAAAAGAAAATCCTACGGTTTATCCCATGATAAGGAATAAAAGTCCCTGGATATCTTGTTGACATCTAGGAGCAACGTCGCAGCCACTTCAGATGTTTGGGTTCATGTTGATGAACCTTGAGAGAATATGACTTGTCCAAGGGTACTCAGTGGGTTACAAACCCTGCTGTCTAGAACTGTCATTCAGCACTTGGAACACAAAACAAAAACACATACAAAAAACAAATGCAACACAGTTTAAACCATTTGTTCTTTCTCAATGTAATTAATAATTTCATTAAGTACATCCCTATGAGAAGACAGTCCTCAGCAGATGTTCCAAAGCACCAAAACACTCTTACATGTATGGCTCGCCCAGTGATTTATTTATTTATTTTAAATATCTTTATTGAGATTTTCTATAACATGCTTGAAATCAAAATCAAAAAGAGGGGGGGAAATGGCCTTAAAAAGGCGAAAAGAAAAGAAAAGAAATAATAATAATAATAATAATAATAATAAATTAATGAAAAAGATAAAAAGAAATTTCAGTTTCTTCATGATTTCCTGAGTATCTTCTGTGAGGTATCCTCCTTTTCCCCTTTTCTCTCTCTTTCTCTTTTATTCTTCTTTCTTCAGTCCTTCTCTCTTTCTTTCATATGAGGTTGATTCCATGAATTTATATTATTGTCTTATAGTTTTTTTTTCTTTTAAATATTCTGTGACTTTCGCCCAGTTTGTCTCTTTTATCGGTGTATCCTTGTATCTGGATAGCAGGTAAGTAAGTCTGTCCATGTTTCTAATATCGAGCACTTTTTCTAGCCAATCTTCTATGTCTGGTATTTCTTGTTTTTTCCATAGTTTTGCATAGCAGATTCTAGCCGCAGTAGTTGACAGAAACAGTAATTTATCTGTGTTTTTCTCCATTTTTTTGTTTCGTCATTCCCAGCAAAAATAGTTCAGGTTTTAGGTGAATATCTATGTCTAACATTTTTTGTAATGCCTCTTGTATTCTCTTCCAATAAATCTTTGCTTTTTTACACGTCCACCACATGTGGAAATATGTGCCCTCTTTCTTTCTACACTTCCAACATTCTGTGTTGACATTTTTGTAGCATTTTCCTAATTTATGAGGGGCTATATACCATCTGTGTTATATTTTTATCCAATTTTCTTTTAGGTCAGATGCATATGCGTATTTCAATTTCCTAGTCCAAATTTCTTCCCATTCCTCTATTTTTATATTTCTTCCGATGTTTTCTTTCCATGTTTTTATATATTCTTTTTCCTCATTTGTTTCCTTATTCCACTAGTAGTTTATATATATATATATATATATCTTTGTTATTATCTTCTTATCTGTCTGTATTATCATGTCCCAAAAAGTTTTTTGTTCTTCAAAGCCTAATTTTTTGTCCTTTTTGAAACACTCCCTTATCTGCCAGTATTGGAACCATGAGATTTTTTCATTTACTTCCTTCATCTCTTGTTGCAATTTCAATATTAGGAATCTGTTTTCTTTTTTTCGTTAATTCTTTGTATTTTGGCCAACCCTAACTCTCTTCTTTGCAGAGCTTCTAGCGGCGAGGCCCATAGTGGAGTTTTTTCCCAAATTTTCTTTTTGTATTTTTCCCAAATTTTGTAAGTTGCCAATCTTATAAAATGATTTCCGATTTTTTTTCTTTTTTCACTCCCTCATACCAGAGATATTTATGCCACCCAGCTCTCAATTCTATTCCTTCTAAGTTTAATATTTTTTTCATTTTCCAATGTTATCCATTCTCTTGTCCACATTAATGCACATCCTTCAAAATATAATTTAAATTCTGGAACTGCTAAGCCTCCTCTTTTTTCCCCCTCTATCATATTTTTAAAATTTATTCTTGGCTTTTTCTATTGTCATATGAATTTCATAATATCTCTATCCTATTCTTTTAGCATTTTTTGAGTTCTTATTATTGGTAGATTTTGAAATAAAAAGATCATCTTTGATAAGATTTTCATCTTTACAGTTGCGATTCTCCCCAGTAAACTTAGGTTTAAACTTTTCCAATTTTCCAGATCTTTCTTTATTTTCTTCCACGTTTCTATGTAGTTGTTTTGTAACAATTGTAATTTTTTTGTTGTTAAGGTAATCCCTAAATATTTTAATTTTTTCACAATTTGTATTTATTTTAGACATTTATATCCCGTCCTATCTCAACCTCCGCAGAGGGGCTCAGGGTGGTTGACAACAAAAGCATAAATATACATCTTAGGTAAAAACAGTATAAAACATTATTAAAACATCATAAAAACAGTAAAACATTAGAACAATCGCCAGAATCGTCTTCCTACACACAGTCCATTTGAGTCCATCAGAGTCCAAACCTTTCTTTTCCGACAAGCTTTTGATGAGTGAATAACTCGGGACTATATCTGCTCTCGTTTTTATTGTATTTTAAAGTTGGTTGTATTGTTTTAATCTACTGCTGTAAACCGCGCCGAGCCAAATTGGAAGTGGCGGTATACAAGTCAAATAAATAAATAAATAAATAAAAATTAAACCATAGCTCTACCATCATGTTGGTCTAGTCTGCAAAGGCCTGATCCCACAGCCAGGATTTCACCTTTTTCCAGAAGGTCAGGAGGGAAGGAACGGATCTGATTTCACTTGGGAGGGAATTTCATAGCTGATGGACCACCACAGAGAAGGCCCTGTCTCTTGTCCCCACCGATTCTAGACTCCAGCAAAATCTAAGTACCCACTGTGCAAGGCTAATCCAACATCTTATCCTGTAGATGATTGAATAGGACATCCTCTTATTTTCTTCATCATTCAATGTAACCTCCAGAAGAGAAGCCTTCTATCTGCATGACTCAACCAAAAGGCTTCAATTCCTAGAACTCTAAATGCTATAGCATCAGATGGTACGCCAAAAATGTGCATTTTCTTCTTCAATATATGTGCCAGTGTTCCACTTACAGATGGCACAGTGGTGATACCAAATTGAGAACACACATAGTTTAAATATTAAAAAAGAAATTTCAACGCACAATTAAAAACACAACAATAAGAAGAGAACAGCAACATTAAACCAGCCAATGTCACCTCCCTGTTCTTTCAAGAACTCTGCTTTGATATAAAACACCAGCTTTTGACTGTTGATAGAAAGGAGTGGTTGAGCTTGCCTTCCTTAGTAGATTATTCCAGGAACCTGGGTGTAGCAATACAAATGTTTGTTTCCAAACGGCATTTCCTAATTTGCAGCTCCTGAAATGACTTCCTATCAGAAGCCTTGTCTCCCTGCCTGGTGAGCCATGTATAATAGATAGCTTCTCATAAATATACAATATACCATATAGACTCTTGGATGTGTCCAGAAACTGTTGACAAACAAAAAATCTGGGTTGACTTATCCATGAGCCAATGTAAGTATTGCACTTTGACTCTTCTTAAAAAGGAAACCTCTCCTTTTCTGAGTAGGGTCGGAAAGGGTGAGAATGTAGTCCGTTCCAAGAAAACTCAAGAGCACTGAATTCCACTACCGCTTCTGGCCTTTTTAAATACCAGGGGCAGCTGACCAGCTGAACTAGAACTGGTACTTTTCCCTCTCCACAGAAAGAATCCTAAACTTATCCATGGGTCACATAAAAACCCATCGTTTTGACCACTCTCGATTTATACATGAGGTCAACATATATAGTAGTTATAAAATAATTTTAAAGAGACATTGTACACTTGTAAATTCTTCCTTTGGGGTAAGTTTTCATAATTTGGTATCCTTCAGAGCTGCAACCAAGGGCATAATGCGTAAGGGCAAGGTGAGACTATTGTGTCTCCAAATATGAATTCCAGACCCTGTGTGCTCTCCCCAATCCCCACCCAATACCTCCTCAAATCTGGAGAACAAGCCCTATGAGGAGTGACTTAGAGAGCTGGGCATGTTTAGCCTGCAGAAGAGAAGGCTGAGACATGATGAGGGCCATGTATCAATATCTGAGGGGAAGTCACAGGAGGAGGGAGCAAACTTGTTTTCTGCTGCTCTGGAGACTACGACACCCTATATGATTCTGGCCCAGCTTACTTGTCCAAATGTATCTCCCTCTATGATCCACCTCAGAGTTTATGATCATCAGGGGAGGCCCTGCTCTTGATCCCGCCACCCTCACAAACGCGGTTGGTGGGGACAAAGGACAGGGCCTTTTCAGTGGTGGCCCCCACCTATGGAACACATTCCCCGGTGACTCCCTCACTTCTCTCCTTTATATAAAAAGGTCAAAACACAGCTCTGGGAGCAAGCATTTGGGCAGCTCGCCGAGCAGTAACAGCAATTGACTGACGAGAATTAACTATGAATAAACATCAGACTGGAACTCTGGACTTTGATTTGGATTTGTGATTTGGGCTTGGTGTTGTTTTAATGTTTCATTTTTTTAACGTTTTTAATATTTTTAATGTATATTTGTAATCCTGTTGTTCTCCTAATTGTCAATTTGTTTTGTAATGTGATTGATGTTATCGTCGGCATCTAATGGCTGCCATCTGTAAGCTGCCCTGAGTCCCCACCTCGTGGGTTGAGAAGGATGGGATGGAATATTTGATATAAAATAAATAAATAAATAAATAGGACATGAAACAATGTCTTAAAACTACAGGAAAGAAGATTCCACCTGAACATGAGGAAGAACTTCCTAACAGTGAGAGCTGTTCAGCGGTGGAACTCTCTGCCCTGGAGTGAGGTGGAGGCTCCTTCTTTGGAGGCTTTTAAGCAGAGGCTGGATGGCCATCTGTCGGAGGTGCTTTGAATGCGATTTTCCTGCTTCTAGGCAGGGGGTTGGCCTACTAGATTTCTTCCAACTCTATGATTCTATTATTCTAAGTTCTTTCCGCTCCCACATATGCATGAAGAGGCAATGCTATTTTAACTCCCACTCACCCCGAGAAGAAATACTGAGAAGTTTCTCAGGAGTACAATGAAGATCGGCTTCCCTGAGCTTATTTTGCAATAATGAGACAGCCAAAGGGAAGGCTATTTACTTTAAAACCCATGAGATTCCCCGCCCCATTTGTTCTACAACCCCATTTTGCTCTAGACTTCTGGAATACATCTTCAAAGACTTCTCACCATATGACATCTTTTCTTTGAGCTTACAAGAGCTGCTATTGGCTCAATGACAGAACATCAAATAGGGTTTTTCTTGTTTGCTTGCTTTGAAGAAAGGAAAACAATTGTTTTTATGAACAATTAAAACCAAGACCTTGCTCAATCCTCTGGCACTCAGTATCTGAGAAAACAAACTCGGCCCATGGTTGGAATTTCGTATTTATGCCGCTGGTAATGTCATTTGCTGAGCTACCCTTGCAACTAAGGGAGCATCTATACTATAGAATTATACAGCTTAGTCCCCCTTTAACTGGCCAAAGGCTATGGATTCCTGAAGTTGTAGTTTGTCGAAGCACTAGCATTCTGAAAAAAGGCTTTGCAAAACTATAACTCCAAAATTCCAAAACATTGAGTTATGGCAGTGGGACCAGGCACAAACTGTAGTAATTCTATAGTGTAGATCAGGCCTAGGCGAACTTGGGCTCTCCGGGTGTTTAGGACTTCAACTCCCACTACTGGCTGTTAGGAATTGTGTGAGTTGAAGTCTAAAACACCCGAAGGACCCAAGTTTGCACAGACCTGGTGTAGATGCATTCAAACTAACTGAACATTGATCTGAGAGCCAGAGATAGTCCAGAGTCCAAAGATGGCATCCTTTTGAATTCTTGCCTTGCAGAAAGACTCCTGATTCATTCTGTCACCCCACTTTTTTCATCGGCTTCCCAAATGTCCCGGTTTCTCTCTCCTTGTTCCACTTTCTCTTAAAACTCCTGCAGACGTCAAAGTGCAAAAGTAGTTTGCACTCAATGAACTCAAGAGGGGAAAAGAGAAGATTCAGGCAAAAGCGAGCCTCTCCTAGCTTGTGGGTACTTTTGGATTAATTATTTTTTCCATGTTGATCACACACTGATGTTGTTTGGGCAGATGTCTCCCAGTTTCATCTGTGAAATATTGGAAAAAGATATCATAACATCAACAGGTCTCTGATTTTGCATACCTGCAATTCGCAATATACTTCTTAGGTGTTCCCTGCTCACATTTAAATTAGTAATATACTCCTTAGGTGTTCCCTACTCACCTGAGAACCTGCCTTCATCAGGTGTGAAACTTGGGAAATTGTTTCCCCAGATCTCTCCAAGGGCCATATTAGTTCCAAAGGGAGCAAATAAATATTATCTCACTTGACACATCCAATTATGGTGAAATTATAGCAATACTGCTCAATATATCCATCTTGTAGTCTTACAAAATCTTTAGCCTTCTCTGCTGGTGCCTCCCCAAACTACGAATCCCAATATTCCATACATTGAGCCATGGCAGTTAAAGTGGTGTCAGAGTGCATTAATTCTACAATGTAGATGCACCCCAAGTCTAATTAGACTGATACCAGGTCAACCGCCTGAAGTCCTTCCCACAGAATTCTGGAAATTGTACTTTGATAAGTTATCAGAGTTCTCTTAAAGACCATTTTTATTCCTGCAGAAAACTACAAATTGCAGGCTTTTAATATGATGGCACTATGATACACAAAGTGGTGTCAAACTGCTTTGTTCTGTGGATACACCTAAAGATAACTATAAAACTACAAATCCCAGGATTCTATAAGAAACAGCCATGATATATACACTGGTAACAAAATTGCTAAAATGTTGCCCGAGGACATGCCCAAAGATAACTACAAAACTGCAGATCCCAGGATCCTGAAGGGAAGAACAGTGGGTGTTAAAGTGGTATCAAATTGCTATAACTCTGCATTGTGGACACATCCAAAGATTGCTTTCCATTCTGTTCTCTTGTCCACTTCTCCACAGCTGAAAGTGGAAATAGCTTGCAAGATGAAATGAAAAACAGATTAAAAGCACAAGTAGCAGAAACCATGCCCAAAGCGATGATTACAAGAGACTTGGACCTTGGATAGCATTACAACTCTATCAAACACTGAAGGAAAAAATAAAAGGAGAACAACACTTTATTCTTGTGAAATAATTGGTTACAAAAACCTGCTACAATACTAATGATACTAATAAATAAAGTTTTCCCCTGTCAGTGCCAAGACAACAAAGAGAGAATCTGGGATTATAGCAAGAACAAGGGCCTGGAACAAATCCACTAATTTGGGAGTGCCATACACTATGCCTGAAGCAGATGAAACAATCATTCTGGGAAAAGCATCTTTTCAAGGGCGACGTGCAATGGGCAGGCATGGGCAATTGAAGGATGCCACCATCCCATAATAATAAACCCAAAGCGTAGCTCAACGGTACTCACCAGTTTGCTGAGAACCTGGAGTGGAGGCTAAGAGGGATCAATGCGAGATTTGACCAGGTGACCTTCTTTGGAAGTGTGGGTTGCAAAGACGCCGCTGCCTCTGTTTGATGTAATTGCGGGTGTTTCCAGAAGCAATGAAGGAAAGAATAAATTTTGCAAGAAGGGGAAAGGTGTTATCAAAATCTCCCCTCTCTTCCACCTTATTCCCAGGCACAGGATACAACAAGGTAAGGCTTATCAGATCTCCAAGGTAGGACTTGCTGAGAACGCCAGAATTGCTTCTGTTCTGTTACAACCCTGAGACATAGGCTGAAGGATGGGATGCAGCTCACAAAATGCTGCTCACTGATGAAGGAAAACCACAGACTGCTTTTCAGCCATATCCCACTTTGAATCACTGCTGGCTTTTATATGCTTTGGCTTTCATGACCAAGCTTTCAAACGAAATGGTCCCAGCTGGGTTTCAGAGATACGGCAGAGCTTGCAGCCGGTATGGAAACGACGTCATACTCTGTGATCCACAGCATCGCACATGCCAGTTCAATTTGCTTAAAAACCCCTGACTGATTACATGAGAGGCTTGACCCATCTTCCTTAAGATCCCATAGAGGCACAAAAGGAAAAAGGGACAACAAGGGTTTGGGGACAATGGAGCCTTCCCTTCCTTTTCTCGAAATTGCATTGTGAGCAAGGAGAAATAGCTTCATCATCCATACAGGCCTGGTTTGTTTTTCAGTTGCAGCAATTTGAACCAAGAATGTAAGCTGACTGGGGAAGCATACCAGCAAAATTCATGCCGCATGGCCCTCTAATAATGACAATGGAATGCACAGAACAGATACAAGGCAAAGCTTGTAACTCCGAAGCTAGACATTTGCTTGGCTTTGAAAACAGATGGGGCACATTTTCTTCCACTTTTGAATTTTATAAATTCCCATGGTTTTTTTTTTACCATCCAGACAATTTGTCATCCCAGAATCCATGTATATTTCTCTCCTTCCTTCTTATGCAACTGCACAAATATTTATTTATATTTAGCTAGTATTGTGTCATCTGACATCCGTCGGGAAGTAGTAACCAATAATGAAAGGACCAAGGCAGTGACATCTTTGACCCATCTCTGTTCAGTCATCAGCCAGCATGACAACAGCTTAAATGAAGTAACAGCCTCCCAAGATTGAGGGAGATACTCACAGGAACACCTCAGCAAGTAAGAATCCAAAAGTGGCAGGTTAAAACCCAGCACCTTAATCAGTGGCTGAGACCAGATGAGAAACTCCCTCCTGGCCACACAGAAGATTGGGCAACCTGGAAGGTGCTGAACAGGCTGTACTCTGGCACCACAAGTTGCAGAGCCAATCTTAAGAAATGGGGCTACAAAGTGGAGTCCATGACATGCAAGTGTGGAGAAGAGCAAACCATAAACCACCTACTACAATGCAACCTGAGCTCTGACGTATACACAATAGGGAGGACCTTCTCACAGCAACACCAGAGTAACTCCAAGTGGCCAGCTTCTAGTCAAAGGACATTTAGCATAATGCCAAGTTTAAATGCATTTTAACTGTACAGTCAGCTCGCTTCTGACTCAATAAACCACAAATGAGTCCACATTAAAGAAAAAAGGAAGATGACACGCCTTGTATCAGTAGCTGTCTTTTTATAGGAAACAGAAACAACAATTTTATTGTATTGTCGAAGGCTTTCATGGCTGGAATCACTAGGTTCTTGTGGTTTTTTTCGGGCTATAGGGCCATGTTCTAGAGGCATTTCTCTTGACGTTTCGCCTGCATCTATGGCAAGCATCCTCATCCGAGGTAGTGAGGTCTGTTGGAAATAGGACAATGGGTTTATATGTCTGTGGAATGGCTGGGGTGGGGCAAAGAGCTCTTCTCTGCTAGAGCTAGGCGTGAATGTTTCAACTGACCACCTTCATTAGCATTTGAAGGACTGCCTGAGCCTGGGAAAATCTTTTGTTGAGAGGTGTTAAGATGTGCCTGGTTGTTTCCTCTCTGTTGTTTTGCTGTTGTAATTTTAGAGTTTTTTAATACTGGTAGCCAGATTTTGTTCATTTTCATGGTCTCTTCCTTTCTGTTGAAATTGTCCACATGCTTGTGGATTTCAATGGCTTCTCTGTGTAGTCTGACATGGTGGTTGTTGGTGTGGTCCAGCATTTCAGTGTTCTCAAATAATATGCTGTGTCCAGGCTGGTTCATCAGGTGCTCTGCTATGGCTGACTTCTCTGGTTGAAGTAGTCTGCAGTGCCGTTTATGTTCTTTGATTCGTGTTTGGGCAATGCTGCGCTTGGTGGTCCCTATGTAGACTTGTCCACAGCTGCATGGTATACGGTAGACTCCTGCAGAGGTGAGAGGATCCCTCTTGTCCTTTGCTGAACGTAGCATTTGTTGGATTTTCTTGGTGGGTTTGTAGATTGTTTGTATGTTGTGTTTCCTCATCAGCTTCCCTATGCGGTCAGTGGTTCCCTTGATGTATGGCAGGAACACTTTTCCTCTGGGTGGATCTTCATCTTTACCTCGTGGCTACCTCTGAGGATGCTTGCCATAGATGCAGGCGAAACGTCAGGAGAAATGCCTCTAGAACATGGCCCTATAGCCCGAAAAAACCCACAAGAACCTAACAATTTTATTTCTTACCCACCTCTCCTCGTAGCTCGAGGGGGGTCACAGCACAGTCAAACCACACAAATATTGCGATTGTTTTCTAAATATCCATATTAAAATATAGTTCTATAAAATACGTAGTTTATCCACTATACAGCATCAGTTCCTTTATTGTCCAAAGATAGAACATTTACACAATATCGTATAACCTCAGAATCCAGACTTTGTGTGGATGTGCAAAACTACTAATAGTAGCAAACCCCCAGTCTCAAAATAATCATAGAGTTGCACTGAAGAACCTAGCTGCCTAAAACCAAAAGATGAGAGCTGTGTGTGCAGAGTATCTGCACACACAAATCATCCATGTGTATAATGCAAAGTATCTGACACAATGTTGGGCTTCTTATTGCAAACTTATCTTTACCTAATAATGTTGGGAAATACCTTGCATCCCAGCCCTTGGAGACAGTGGGTTGTAAATCAAATAAATAATGGACCGATATACACTTCTGCTTTTTGTGTAATAGGAACTTGTGTAATACAGATACAAACCCACACTAAAAGGCAAATCTTTCCACACCCATCTTTAAACCACAGCACCAGGAGGGTTGAGTGATATTGGGTGTGGATTCACTGCCCTTCTCCATGAATTTACTCTAGACTTGGTGGTAATATCATGAAAAAGGGATATCTTTTTTAAATTTCTGCATACAACATTTGCTTCATTTAAAATATATACAGTAGAGTCTCCCTGATCCAACCTTCTCTCATCCAGCATTCTGTATTATCCAACGCAGTTTGCCTCCCGTTCAGATCCACAGCTGTTTCAATACATTGCAATGTTTTGGTGCTAAATTCGTAAATACAGTAATTACTACATAACGTTACCATGTATTGACCTGCTTTTCTGTCAATTTGTTGTAAAACATGATGTTTTGATGTTTAATTTGTAAAATCATAACGTAATTTGATGTTTAATAGGCTTTTCCTTTTCCTGCTGGCCCATTTGTGTTGGATAAGCGAGACTCTACTGTATAGGAAAAATACAGGCAAAATGTGAATGTTAAGGGTTGAGAACACAGAGGAAACGATGCCCCTTTTCCATGTTCTAATGCAGTGTTTATCAACCTGGGGGTTGGGACCCCCGGGGGAGGTCACGAGGGAGTGTTAGAGGGGTCGCCAAAAACCATCAGAAAATACAGTCTTTTCTGTTGGTCATTGGGGTTCTGTGCAGGATGGTTGGCCCAATTCTCTCATTGGTTGGGTTCAGAATGCTATTTGCTTGTAGGTAAACTACAAATCCCAGTAACTACAACTCCCAAATGTCTAAGTCTGTTTCCCCCAAACTCAACTAGTGTTCACATTTGGGCATATTGAGTATCTGTGCCAAGTTTGGTCCAAATCCATCACTGATTGAGTCCACAGTGCTCTCCAGGTATAGGTGAACTACAACTCCAAAACTCAAGGTCAATGCCCACCAGACCTTTCCAGCATTTTCTGTTAGTCATGGGAGTTCGTTGTTCCAAGTTTGGTTCAGTTCCATTGTTGGTGGAGTTCAGAATGCTTTTTGATTGTAGGTGAACTCAGGCCCGTAGCCAGGATTTCGTTTCGGGGGGGGGGGGCTAAAAAAATGTTCAGGGGGGGTTTTGGGGGGGGGCTGAGTTTCGGGGGGGGGGCTGAGTCTGAGTGAAAGAGGGTCTAGCCTAGCAAACCCTTTGTATCATTACCCCAATACCCCCCTGCATATGGGATATATTGAGTATGGTGATCAGATCATGATATGAATAAACATAACAGTTTAAATAATGCACCACTAAGGCCTTTTCGTGAACCACCATGAGAATTTCGGGGGGGGGGGGGCTGAAGCCCCCCGAGCCCCCCCCCTGGCTACATGCCTGGGTGAACTATAACTCCCAGCAACTGCAACTCTGAAATGACAAAATCAATTCCCACCCAACTCTACCAGTATTCAAATTTGGTCATATCAAATATTTGTGCCAAATTTGGTCCAGTGAAAGAAAATACATCCTGCATATCAGATATTTACATGACGATTCATAACTGTAGCAAAATTACAGTTACGAAGTAACAACGAAAATAATTTTATGGTTGGGGGTCACCTCAGCATGAGGAACTGTATTAAGGGGTCGTGGCATTAGGAAGGTTGAGAAACATTGTTCTAATGGTTGTGTTCTGGTACAGCTGTACCAGGAGTTCCAATTTTATTTGCTTTGTGTTTAATATTTGCTCGCACCCTGGGTTTCAGGGACTCTGCAGATAGGTGGCTTCCTTTGGTTGCAGTGATAGGGTAAGTCACCTGTCCATCATCGTTAAGTTTTGGTCCCGCCCCTTGCTCAGGGCAACTGGGAAGGGAAAGGAGCCATTTTTTAGTTAGTCTCAGCAAGGTTAACCAATGTACAGGACGTGTGTAAAGAATTTCCAGGAAAACAGCCCTAAAGACTAAAGAACTCCAGCTGGAGAACATCTACTGCCTTGCTGGTAGGTCCACTCGGCGTTCAAGACGCAGTTCGACCCGGTAGCGGAGTCCACATCAGTAAGGGTTAGATTACAGTCAGCCTGGGAGAAGTTAAAAAGGGGATTTTCCTTTAAAGAAGAAGTTATTGAAGACAGTTGCCTGTCCTTTGTGGGCAAGATTAGGAATTCACCAGTTACCTAAAAGCTTGGAATCATTTGCTTAACTTTACTGAAGACAAGAAGTTTCTGTTTGATTGTTCATTAATAAAAGACTTTGTTGTACTTCTCAAGCCATCTAAAGACTGTTTGTGGTGGAAACCTCTGAGAACTTCTCTTTGGGCCCCCTGGCTTCCCGTTGGGCAAAGGTTGCACGTCCTGTTTTAAAGACAACTATTTACGGGCCCAGCGTGCGACAGAACAGGTTGTCTCATTTGAATCCACAGACAGAGTCCAACTTGTGTTCAATCATCTGGTTTGCTTCAAGCATTATTATCCATCTGGGACATTAACAATCTTATGAAATATAAATCTGCTTGGAAACTGGTCATCCCAAAGTTACAGTATGGGCTTTGATTTTGAAAAAAAAGTAAAACACAATCCAAAGTCCGAAGCAACACTTTCGTTTGGCCACCCCAAAGGAGCAAATGTCATTACCTTTGAAGCCCATTTGCCTCTTCTTTGGGAGACATCTTGGTGTGGTGGTTCAAGAGTTGGAGTATGACTCTTAAAAAATTGGATCCCCCAAAAGCCCTGGAAACCTACTATGACTTTGGGCAAGTCACGTTCTTAGAGAGAGGCAATGGAAAATGTTTTATGAATAAATCTAGCCAAGAAAACTCAATGCTATGGAATCATGGATGCTGTAGTTTTAAAAGTTCTTTAGCCTTCTCTGCTGGTGCCTCACCAAACTACAAATCCTAAGATTCCATAGCATCAAAATGATATCAGAGTGCATTAATTCTACAGTGTAGATGCACCTCAAGTTATGGCTCTGCATCTTGTTGGAGCATGTAAGAGTTAAGTGTTTGTTGAGTCAACTGTAAAATAAGATGCAGGAAGCTGATTGGTTGAGCTATGCCTGGGGAGCCAGCTGAGCCTGGGACTTTTGGGTACTGTTACTTTTATCAGGCTTGAGCTATGCAGGTGATTGGAGAAAAGCAGAGAGTGAAGCACAGAGAGAGTTTTGGAGTGTGTTCTTGCTTCATGGGCTGCTTGAAGGAGTTTATCCACATGGAGAAAGAAAGACCATTTTAAATATCTCATAAAAGGGCATTATGTGAGTCGATGCAACTGATCATATGATTGTAAATATGCTGTTCTGAATTATGAAGAGTAAACTACTTGTTCTTCATTGATCATCTATGTGGCATATTTCCTTTCTTTGGAAGGCAGTCTGTAAGCTGATCAAAAGTGAGCTATGCATCATTTTCATTTTGTCACAACTTTGGATTGTAGTCTTCATGGCTGAGGTACGTGGAGGTGAGAATCAAAGCCAGTCGCTGGAATCCCAGGACTAAACCAGCTTCCTAAAAACCTCAAAAATAAGAAC
The DNA here is from genome assembly GCF_037176765.1 of Anolis sagrei. Lineage (NCBI taxonomy): Eukaryota > Metazoa > Chordata > Lepidosauria > Squamata > Anolidae > Anolis > Anolis sagrei. The sequence continues at coordinate 68,125,157 of NC_090035.1, read as the reverse complement.
ATTGATTTCCTTTGCCAATGACTTTGAATGAGATCTTGATCCAACTGTTATAACTGGCCCCTTAGAGCCTATGATTAATAAAACTCTAGACGAGAAAATGTTGGTGAAGCAGCAAATTTTATAAAATTACCTGTAGGTAGGTGTGTTTTACAAAATAATACACAATACAGTGAAGTTCACATCGAAACACCCCCTTTCTCCATGATGCATCCCCCTTGGATCATGTCAGAAGCATTGTCAAAAGAGCCTTTGACCAATCACATTTCCGCTAACACAGAGCCAGCTCACTGCTGTATCTTGAGTTTCATCAGTGTCCTTTGGCAAAGCTGCACATTTATCTCCTCCCCACTCCCCAATTTGATTTTAATTATCTCAATTCTATGTGACCAATCTCATCAGTCTTTAAGTCTTCAATTCTTCCAGCATTAACAGCCTACTTTTATTCAACTCTAATTTCTTCCTTTGTTTTGCCTGTTTTGAATATCAATTATTATTTCTGTGGGATGCCTGTGTAACATTTGCCATTCCTATAACCTGTCAACTATTCTCTATCATAGGTAACAGACTAAAGGCACTTTTAATGGGAACTCCTTCTCTTTAGATTATTATATCATTTCTATTTATCCCTATTCTACTGAGTGTGAGTGTATAAACTAGTTGTCCCCTGCCACCCGTTGCTGTGACCCAGTCTATATGTGTTTTGTGTGTGTATATGTGTGTATATATTTGTGCATATGTGTATATATGTGGTTTTGCACATGCATTCTAATGTATTATTTATTTTTAAGTCTCTTCTGCTGTGTTTTTCAGTGTTTTTATGAGTGATGGTCACTCGTTGGCCTGATATGTGTATTGTGTCCAAATTTGGTGTCAATTTGTCCAGTGGTTTTTTTTAGTTATGTTAATCCCACAAACACACACACACACACACATGTATCATTAGAATTATTTCTTACACAACCAACATTGCTGAATGCCTGAAACATGGCCTAAGAAAACAGCAAGACCTATTTCATTACACCTTGGTCCTGGAACAAATCCAAACTATCCAGGCCTATTTTCAGATCAGACAAATTCATTTGGGAATCACAGTTTAGGCATTGCATAGTTGCCCAAATCTGCCTCAAAGCATGGCTGAGTCTCTTTCTCTAGAGGTTTTTGGGCACAGGCTGGATGGTTATCTGTTGAGGCAGCTTTGATTCTATGTTCCTGCATGATAGGGGGTTGAACTGGACGTTCTGGGGTTGGACTGGATGACCCTTGTGGTCTCCTCCAAATCTGTGATCCTATAATTTGATGAACACATACATTTTTGCATCTAATATCAAGCCAATTGGAGTAGGAGGAGTAAACTCTTTCCATATATTATATTATATTTCTTGCCTTTCACCCCTAAATGAACAGTAGCAGACAATAACTGAATTTCATTTTTTATAATTTGATTTTTATTTTACCCCCATTGAGTAAAATGTAAGTGATAAGCATAACACTGAAAGCTTCAAAGAAAACTGCACACATGCAGATGATAAAGAGTAGCTCAGATGCAAGATGCTTTAGAAGAGGAACTTCTTCAGCAGGAGAGTAAAGATGGCCAACAGGAGGGATGTAGAAGAGGCGGAGGCCTTGTTGCACACCACACTTTTAATAACAGATCCAGCTTGAAGGTTCATAAATTGTGCAGAAACAGGCTTCCCCACTTCTCCCTGTAATCTTCGACACTCAGATTTCTGGTTACATCCCTTCACAGCAGTTGTAAAGCCTGCTCCTCCTAGATGTAACAAGAGAGAGAGAGAGAGAGAGAGAGAGAGAGAGAGAGAGATGGACAATATAATCCAGGCTTATAGCGCCGTGGGTTAAACCACTGAGCTGCTGAACTTGCTGACTGAAAGGTCGCAGGTTCAAATCCAGAGAGCGGGGGTGAGCTACCACTGTTAGTCCCAGCTTCTGCCAACCTAGCAGTTTGAAAACATGCAAATGTGAGTAGATCAATAGGTACTGCTCCGGCGGGAAGGTAATAGTGCTCCATGCAGTCATGCTGGCCACATGACCTTGGAGGTATCTATGGATAATGCTGGCTCTTTGGCTTGGAAATGGAGATGAGCACCAACCCCCAGAGTTGGACACAGCTGGACTTAATGTCAGGGGAAAAGTTTTACCTTTACCGTATTTACTGTGAACCAAATCAATTCATCCATGCACTTTCTACCCCATCCTTTCCCTACTGTGCTACAAGGTATCTAGCAAAACTTTAAGGAACAATCACAACACAACCATGTTATCTAAGGACCTTCCTGCTATTACTGTAGGGAAGAGGGCTTCTGTAGTGTAGATGCTATTACTTCTTTCCACCTACTGCTAAGGAGGCTGTTCAGGTCCTGAACAGGTGGCAGCAAGACTGCTCACTGGAACAGGGTACAGGGAGAACACAACTCCACTGTTACACCAGCTCCACTGACTGCCAATCTGCTACTGGGCACAATTCAAAGTGCTAGCTTTAGCCTATAAAGCTCTAATTGGTTCTGGCCCAGCTTACCTTTGCAAACATTTCTCCTTCTATGAACTATCTAGGAGCTTAAGACCATCCAGGGAGGCCCTGTTCTCATAGGCAACCACCAGAAGTTGCCTTGTGTCATGTGATGGTCTGATGAGGTCCCAAGTCTTTGTGGGTGTTCATTGTGCTACACTAACCTAGTGCTGAAGTAGCCGATTGTGCAGCTCAAAGCACCCTGGAATGCACCATAATGTGCTCACCCTTGTAAGCATCAGCATTACACGTACCATTTTGCTTCCCTGACCTTGAACTGAATAAGGATGCTCCAAACTGGACAAAATTAGCGAGCTATTTCCATAGGAGGAGGTTTAAGAAACCAATCAAATTTTGGACTTTATGACCTGGGAAATCCCCTCAACTCACCTGATTTCGTTTCAGTCACCATAGCGATGCAGACATCTGAACTAGAAGGACATGCTTCTTGCTTGCCAGAACAAGTGTCACCTGCTGCAAAACATGTTTCACAATGCAACCCAGCACCTAAAAAGTGGGAGAGGGGGAATGACATGTCATTGTCAATATGAGATAAAGTCAGTCACTACCTTGGTGCATTAATTTAAAACTACAGTAGATCTACATATCCTAGTATTCCCTTTCAGGGTCCTTCATGTAAACCATTTTCACATACAATGGAGCTAGTTTTCTTGCCTGAAATTATCTATATCTTGGGTTTCTTGATGAAGCATACCATAGAATCACAGGATGGTAAAACATCTGGGCGTCCCCTGGGCAACGTCCTTGCAGACGGCCAATTCTCTCACACTTGCAGTTTCTCAAGTCGCTCCTGACACATACAAAAAGATGGAAGATCTAGAAAATGCCTAGAGAAGTATTCTTTCCAAGAATGCCTATGATCAACTGGTAGAACATTCAGCAAAAGTTGACCATAGAATCTGATCTCATAATCTCCACTCAAAGGTTTTGTGAATCTCCAGTTGTCCTATCCTGTGGGAGACAAACTATGCCTAGGGCTGAAATCCAGCATTAGGACTGTGCGTAGGGTTGCACCTTGAATGATGTAGAAAAGAAAGAATTTCAACAGGTGTCATGCTATTGAATTCCCTCTTTGACACCACTGTAAAGGTATAGGGGTTCTCTCCATTTTCACGCAAGATCCTGTATTTCTTGGTTTGGTGTGAGTAGATGTCATAGAATCATTGAGATATTATTATTATTATTATTATTATTATTATTATTATTTGGGGTGCTTCTACCCCGCCCTTCTCAAGCCCCTAGGGGGGACTCAGGGCGGCTTACAAAAGGCACAATTCGATGCCCAACAATTCACAAAATACAATATACAAATTACAAATTACAATATAACGTCAACAGTTATAACTAGTTAAAACAATCAAAACAATACAATAGCAGCAATAAAATCATCTTGTGGTCAGTGTTCACCAATTCATAAATCCATAATCCATCTAGCATCGTCAGAGTTGGAAGGGACCTCGTGGGCCATCTAGTCCAACCCCCTGCCAAGAAGCAGAATAATCTCATTCAAAGCACCCCCGACAGATGGTCATCCAACCTCTGTTTAAAAGCTTCCAAAGAAGGAGCCTCCACCACACTCCGGGGCAGAGAGTTCCATTGCTGAACAGTTCTCACAGTCAGGAAGTTCTTCCTAATGTTCAGGTGGAATCTACTTTCCTGTAGTTTGAAGTCTAATGTATGATGTATTCCCAATGGGCTGTTGTAATTCACAATGAAGAGAGATAAGCTGTGTGGGTCATTAGCTGTTTGGAGATGAACAAATCAAGGAGCCAAGGCACACCCATGGAAATCATGGCAGAGGCATGCATAGAAAAGTAATTAAAATCTAGCTCCATGTTTCCAGAGTGTTTGGGGTGTCTTTCACCCAGAGAGTGGGACTGAGTTTGCTTCTGGTGTCTGTATTTCATACTTGCCTTATTCTATCTGAGCTGTATGTGTTCCAAGCACCTTTGCTCAACTGATATCTCAAAGGGAGGAAACATAGACCAACAACCAAGCATTTGATATGCAGAGAAATAATTGCAAGTAATGCTGGGAACAGTAGCGGACACCTACAAGATCATGGGTGGGATATTGCTTCTCTTCTTCCTTCCCAGTTAGCCATGCAGAACAACTTCAAATTGTGCCTCAGCTGCTTCTTGCCTATAACTAGGGTTTGCCAGAGTGAAAACCCTTAGAGGTTTCCTATACCTTTAAGGGTTGCATGCAAGAGGGAAATTCAGCAAATGTTGGTTGCTACTCAAGCTGGCAACACACAATACTTTTTCCGTGTAGCCATTTAAGGTATAAGAAACCTCACCAGTTTTCTCTTTGGCAATCCTACTAATAAACTCACGCCATAGCACTAGATCCACAGCAAAATGGTCACAAACAAGGGTCTTCCTATTGTGAGTTTGTGCTGCTGTCAATTCTTCTTATTTACTTATTTATTTATAGTATTTATATTCCGCCCTTCTCACCCCGCAGGGGACTCAGGGTGGATTACAATATACATATACATGTCAAACATTCAATGCCATAGAAACACAACATATATAGACAGACACACAGAGGCCATTTAACATTGAGGGTATTCTGGACACCAGGGGAGCTGTTGCTTCACCATCCATTTCTGACACTGATGGAGTACTTCCTCATCCTTTGCATGCTTGCTGGAGATTTTTAAGGCGTTGTAAGTTAGTTAAATTAGCCTTCCTGCATAAGCGGTACCTAAATTTCCTACTTGACAGATGAAACTGTCTTTTGGGCTGCAAAGGTCGACAACGAGGTACACAATGGTCGGAAGCTCACTCCGACCTGGGCTTGCTTCGAACTCATGACCTTTTGGTTAATAGTGATCTAATGCATCTGACTCCCAGCCAGCTACGCCACAGTCCCAGTTGTTATATAAGGCCTGCCTCAAGTCTTACCAGAAAAGGGAATTTGACATGATCCCAAATCTTTTCATGAAAGTTGAGGTTCATATAGGTTCATATAGTTGAGGTTCATATAGGTCTGCCTCACATGTATCAACCAGTCTTGAGCTGACTAGGGATCAGGGAATATTGTCTGGTGCTGGTATCTGACAAAATGAGCAACACTAATAGAAATGGAGCAAGATCTAAACTAGTGGTTCTCAACCTTTGAGTCTTCAGGTGTTTTGACCAACAGCTCCCAGAAATCCCAGCCAGTTTACCAGCTGTCGGGATTTCTGGGAGTTAGAGGCCAAAACATCTGGGGACCCACAGATTGAGAACCACTGATCTAACACATCTTGACTCAGATATGTCTAGATCACAGTTCAGAAACGGTTCCTTCCCAATATTTATAGCTTATAACTTCCATCATCCCTAGCATGTATCATCAATGGGAACAGATAATTGATGCTGTGTGTTCACATGGCGGGCCACATTTGCCCTAGATTACCTTTGAACCCTCTTCATTTTGTGTGCCTGCCTTCAGCAAAACCTTTCTCCATCTTTGACCAACTCTAACAGGTTCTCACAGAAATCAACCAATGCCAAATTTCAGAGTACATTTGCCCTACACTATTATATTAGTTCGATCAATACCCATTTAATTGTTCTGGCTCAAACATGTGGAGTCTTGAGAGCTGTGATTTGGAAAAGCTTCTTCTAGAGAGCTCTTATGCACCCCTGAACTACAGATGAAAAAAAATTTATAAATATATCATGAAACAACAGATCCTAGAGTTCTGCGGGATGAAGGAGGGGCAGCTGAAGTGGTATCAAAATGCTGTAACTCTGCTGCACATGCAGCATTGTTTGACCGTAACAGAACAAAACTGATCCCTTCTCCAGTGAGAGGCATCACGCAATACCTGTAGCCAGGAAAACAGAGAAGAGAAGGAGTCCCAGAAATGCCTTCATGGTGATTGGGTGGTGGTTGTGATGGGAAAAGATCACTTTTCAGTCAAGGAAATCCTGTGGACCAATGTGTCTGCAAAAACAAATATACAAACACACATAAGGACGGATAGATGGGTTGCAGCATAAAACAGGAGCCTTCCGTTCATATACTCCCACCTGGCTGCCCTGCTTGGCACAAGTCTACCTACATGAGGCAGGTAAACATAGCATTGAATGAAACATGCAGAATAATCACAGGATGTCTTAAACCTACACCTGTTGATAAACTCTACAAGCTAGCTGGAATTGCCTCCCCTGATGTGCAACAGGAAGTTGCTGCTGTGAGAGAAATAAGGTTGAACACTGTGAAAGCCACCCACTGCATGGCTATCAGCCTCCTCCCAGTAGACTCAAATCAAGGAAAAGCTTCATGAGAACCACCACTCTTCTTAACATTTCCCCAGCAAGAGTATCCCCCTGGGGAGCTAAGCTAGGAAATCTCAATCGGATGAGGGTCTACCTCCAGGGGCAAATCAAGAATGGGCAACTTGGAAGTCCCTGAATAGATTGTGGAGTGGGCAGATCAAAAGACAACCTGGTAAAATGGAACTACCTAAAAGAATTCCCCCACCTTGTGGGACTGTGGAGCAGAACAGACAACTATGCATCTGTATGCTTGTCTGCCTCATATACAGAGCAAGAATTGTTTGAGGCTACAGACAGTGCAGTCACTGTTGCCCATTATTGGTCAAAAGATGTTTAGCCACTTGTGCTCCTTCTATTTCTATCAGTTCGATACTAATTTATGCAATGTTTTTGATACAAAATAGATAAATAAAATATCCTCCAACAATTCAAAATTTCCCTGAACATGTTCAAATCTTTATGGGATAATCACATACCACCCTTCCTATTCCAAGAAAGGACTGGTAAGCTCCGATCATATCTTATATTCCAAATGATGCCAAACAGCATGTGGTAGGAATTCTAAGCAGTAAGCATGTTGGGTTGCTGTAAGTTTTTCGGGTTGTATGGCCATGTTTCAGAAGCATTCTCTCCTGACGTTTCACCCACATCTATGGCAGGCATCCTCAGAGGTTGTGAGGTCTTTTTGAAACTAGGAAAATTGGGTTTATATGTCTGTGGAATTTCCAGGGTGGGAGAAAGAACTCTTGTCTGTTGGAGGTAGGTGTGAATATTTCAATTGGCCATCTTGATTAGCATATTCATACCTACCTCCAACAGACAAGCTGCTTTCAAGGTGTGGCTTCAAGTGAAGCTCCAGACAAGAAACAAGCAGGGAAAACTAATCACCTTTCAACAAAGGATACCCCCAGGCAATAAGAAGCCACAGTTTGTAGAAATGATGCGCCAGGAGAGTGGGTGGGGGGAGAGGAGTGATTTTCTCCCCCCCCCCCCCCCCGCCCAGCTCTACTGGTGCATAATTTCTGTGTGCTGGGAGAGCTGCTGCAAGAGTGTACTGAAGGCTGGGTAAGTTTTCTTGACTTTTCAAAGAGGTTTGGGGGCTTTGGGGAAGGGGCTAGAGCTTCCAGATGTTCTCGCGGGCCAGTCCTGCAAGAGCAACTGTACACGCACCCCATAAATCATGTGCTTTATGGGGTAGGTGTGGACAGGTCCCCAGGAACATCCACGTTTTTAAAACGCGAATAGTCCTGGGATAACTGCCTGTCTGGAACCGCCCTGAGGAAGAAGGAGATGAGACAGTTCATTTCTGTGGTAAGCAAGACACCACCAAAAAATACCACAGTTAGCTTGGGATTCATTGTGATAATAGTATGTGAAACTCCATTGACAAAAGGAATCACAGAAATCTGGACTAGTTTAAAATTGCCAATTAATTCCAGAATTTTAAAAAGTGCTGGTTCTTATGGGAAGAAATGGGGTCCATCAGAAGAAATTACAAGCCAAACACTTGAAACAGGACAGGACCCTTCTACACTGCCATATAATCCAGATTATTAAAACAGATCATCCACATTATTGTCTTTGAACCAGATTATATGAGTCTGCACTGCCATATAAGCCAGTTCAAAGCAGATAATCAGGATTTCCAATGGCAGTGTAGAAGGGGCCATAGTTCTCATATCGTAATTCCTCTTTTAAGCATTGAATAATACTCTGCTGTATTGCTTCCATAAATGGAGAAATGAGCTACTGGAATGTGACTTACTGCTGAAAGATGATCACTAAAAACAAAGTTCCCACAGACTTGGCTGTTCATGCGCAATGATCTAGGAGTGCTATAAAAATGTCTTGGTGCATTGTTTCTGCACAAAATAACAGAGACAGAAGGGTGTGTCTGTGAGAGAGAAAACTGAGGCCGTGTCTAGCTCAGATATAATCTCACCACGGAATTATCTACGACTGACACTAATGAACATCTGCTTAATGTCAGACTCTTTTCAGGAAGAGCCAATAAGCGGAAGCCCTGTTTTTGTGAATTTCTCCCTTAACCCATATTTAATTCAAAAGGGCTGAAGAGAGATGTCCAAAACATGGGCACATTTAGTTTTGCATTGCTAGCCAAGTACCACAGCAGCAACAACACATTCTAGCAAAATAGTCTTTAATGAAAACAACAACCGATGTATTGCCGAAGGCTTTCATGGCCAGAATTCTTCTCTGGAGTTCTATTGTGTTTGAGTTTTGTTCTTTATTTACTGTTATAATTTTAGAGGTTTTTTTAAATACTGGTAGCTGGATTATTTATTTTTATTTATTATTATTATTATTTATTTATTTAGTACACTTGTATACCGCTAATATCTCAGCCTAAAACGGCAACTCATTGCGGTTTACAACATTAGTTTTGCATTGCTAGCCATTCTGTTCATTTTGTTGCATTGCTGTTCATTTTCACGGTTTCTTCCTTTCTGTTGAAATTGTCCACATGCTTGTGGATTTCAATGGCTTCTCTGTGTAGCCTGACACGGCAGTTGTGCGAGTGGACCAGCATTTCTGTGTTCTCAAATAATATGCTATATCCAGGTGGTTCATCAGGTGCTCTGCAATGGCTGACTTCTCTGGTTGTAGTAGTCTGCAGTGCCTTTCATGTTCCTTGATTCGTGTTTGGGCCTTGCTGCGTTTGGTGGTCCCTATGTAGACTTGTCCACAGCTGCATGGTATACGGTAGACTCCTGCAGAAGTGAGAGGGTCCCTCTTGTCTTTTGCTGAATGTAGCATTTGTTGAATTTTCTTGATGGGTCTGTAGATAGTTTGTAGGTTGTGTTTTTCATCAGCTTCCCAATGCGATCAGTAGTGATGTATGGCAAGAACACTTTCCCTCTGTGTGGATCATTGTCTTTATTCACGTGACTTGTTCTTGGTCTTGCAGCTCTTCCGATGTCTGTAGTGAAGTATCAATTGGCCTGTAAAGCCCAGTTTAGTTGGTTCAATTCATCTTGGACGAAGTGGGGTTCGCAGCACCCAAACACGAATCAAGGAACATGAAAGGCACTGCAGACTACTTCAACCAGAGAGGTCAGCCATAGCAGAGCACCTGATGAACCAACCTGGACACAGCATATTATTTGAGAACACAGAAATGCTAGACAACTCTAACAGTCACCATGTCAGACTACATAGAGAAGCGACTGAAATCGACAAGCATGTGGACAATTTCAACAGAAAGGTAGAAACTATGAAAATGAACAAAATCCGGCTACCGGTATTAAAAAAACTCTAAAATTATAAAAATAAAATAAAGAACAAAACTCAAACAAAGGGGAACTCCAGAGGAGAAACAATCAGGGACAGCTAATCACCTCTCAACAATGGATTCCCCTAGGCACTAACAAGCCACGCCTAAAAACTGTCAGGCCATCAAATGCGAATCAAGGTGGCCAATTGAAACATTCACACCTACCTCCAACAGACAAAAATTCTTTCTCCTACCCTGGACTTTCCACAGATATATAAACCCAATTTTCCTAAATTTCCAACAGACCTCCCAACCTCTGAGCATGCCTGCCATAAATGCAGGCAAAACGTCAGGAGAGAATGCTTCTAGAACATAGCCATACAGCCCAAAAAATCTACAACAATCCAACAACCGAACTACCAGAATAGTCTTACATTTTTAAAAAAACACAACTTTCTAGTTATCTGACCTTCAAAGTCATGTCCAAAGAAGTATTGAGAACCAGGTCTGGATTATTATGATTCATCCCAAGTAAAGAAGGTCCATCAAATCCATGGGATTTACCCAAAAATTGACTTATTCTATAACTGAACCAATGAATCTACTCTAGTTTTAACTATTTTCAGTAGGCATCAGGACTGGGGAGCCAGGTCTACCCTGCCATTATACTCAGTGGGTGGGTCGAAACTCTGCTTCTATATGCTCAACAGAAATAATAAGTTACTGTGACACTAGACGTTTTGGAACTGAAAGAAAATGTAGGAGAGTGGAACTCTTATGGCAGGAGCAATGGTGTTATTTTGGCCCCACCTCAGCTACACTTATTACATGCATCATAAGGAATGGAGCCCCCAGTGGCACAATGGGTTAAACCTTTGTGCCAGCAGGAGTGCTGACCGAAAGGTCGATGGTTCGAATCCAGAGAGCAGTGTGAGCTTCCGTCTGTCAGCTCCTGCTTCTCATGTGAGCACATGAAAGAAGCCTCCCACAGGATGGTTGTTATTATTGTGTAATCTGTAATTTACTGCCATGGTTAGAGGATGGCAGCTTGATTGAGTCTTAATTTTGTTTTTATATGTAATTTACTGTATTTTATTGTATTTTATATTGTGTTCACTTTTATGTTTTGTTTTTAGGCACTTCGTGCTGTCTATAAGCCATCCCGAGTCCCTTCAGGGAAATGGTGGCGGGATAAGAAGAAGTTATTATTATTATTATTATTATTATTATTATTATTAAAACATCCAGGCCTCCCCTGGGCAACATCCTTGCAGACGGCCAATTCTCTCACACCAGAAGTGACTTGCAGTTTCCCAAGTTACTCCTGACATTGAAAAAAATCATAAGAAATACTCTGCTTACATCTTTCTATCTCCCACCCACATTCCTGCTTCTGTCCCAAGACCACCCGGGTGTCCCATTTGCCCTCTCCAAAAACTAAATTGTATATCTTAAATTGTTTTAAAAATACTTTGTTTGTAGATGTCCTACATAATGTTGATTTTCATGGCCAGAAGTGACCCGAAGTGACATTAATTGCTGACATACAACAGATGTGTGTCGAAATGGCTCTGCTTGTTTTGCAGTCATTGATTTATTTTGGCTCTTTGAACTCAAGGTTTACAGGCATTCAGAAGACAACACTTTTAAATAAATATTATTCTGAACAAAAAATCAAGAGATTCTTCATATCTAGAATTTCTATGTGTACAGCAAATGTATGCAGCACTTTTAATCTGATCTCTGAGACAAAGAGTGGGCTGGAGTCAAGACTAGAGCAGTGTTTCTCAACCTTCCTAATGCTGCAACCCCTTAATACAGTTATTTGTGTTGTGGTGAACCCCAACCATAAAATTATTTTTGTTGTTACTTCACAACCGTAATTTTGCTACTGCGTTGAATCACAATGTAGATATCTGAGATTCAGGATGTATTTTCATTCACTGGACCAAATTTGGCACAATTACCCTATACGCCCAAATTTGAATACTGGTGGGATTGGGAGGGGGGGGGGTTGATTTTGTCATTTGGGAGTTGTAGTTGCTGGGATTTAGAGTTCACCTACAATCATAGAACATTCTGAACTCCACCAAGGATGGAATTGAACCAAACTTGGCACACAGAACTCTCATGACCAACAGAAAATACTGGAAGGATTTGGTGGACACTGACCTTGAGTTTTGGAATTGTAGTTTACCTACATCCAGAGAGCCCTGTGGACTCAAACAATGATGGATCTGGACCAAACTTGACATGAATACTCAATATACCCTAATGTGAACACTGGTGGAATTAGGAGAAAATAGATCTTGACATTTAGGAATTGTAGTTGCTGGGATTTATAGTTCACCTACAATCAAATAGCATTCTGAACCCCATCAACGACAAAATTGGGCCAAACTTCCCACTCAGAACCTCCATGATGAACAGGAAATACTGTGTTTTCTGATGATCTTTGGTGACCCCTCTGACACTCTCCTTGCGACCTCCCCAGGGGTCCCGACCACAGGTTGAGAAACGCTAGACTAGAGATATGAACAGTCTTCCCATTTTTCTCACAATTTACAATCCTGTTGTCAGTAGCAAATCCCCCCACCCTTCTTCCTTAGCTAGTCTGTTTTCGTACTCGTCTTTTTTCTTTCTTTTATATCAGCCAACACTTAAATTTCTTAAATGTGCATTTGAAAAACACACTTCTCTCACCTCCCTTGAGAATTTACCTTGAGGACAATCAACCCGGGAAACCTACAGCATTTTGTAATATCCCTTTATGCCCAAATAAGTATGGTCTGCAAAGAGGAGCAGGCAGACAACTGTCTCCAAATACCAAAATCCAACTGCTCAGCTCAAATGGAGTCAGATGTGTTACAATGATTGCAGAATGGTAAGTCAATATTTATGCAAAATCCATTGTCTTAGTTGGTCTATGCTAGTAGGAACTAAAAGCAATAGCCTTGTAGGGTTTTTTCCAACAGGGATTCACAAACTGAAGAGAACAAGAGAAATAAAGCGAAGATAAAACAAAACTGCAAGTTATTTTTAGATATCCCAACTCTCCAGCCCTACTTGTCAGATCTGTTGATTCATGGTCATCAAGTTATACCAGAACACTATTTCTACAGTATTTTACAATGCCAGGGAAAATATATTAATTACTTCAATGCTATGGGTCTATTTTAATATGCTAGAAAAAAGATGTTAATCAGTTCACATGCCCAGAACTACAGTACAGTATTCTTGTTCTAGATAAGATGATAATTCAGAGAACAGTTGTTGTTCAAGTAACACTTGCCATTTGGCATTATTAACCCAAATAGACCCCCAGCCTTGGCCACAATTAGTCCGCAAAGATTCCAATCTTGTATCACCAAAAATACTCACCAATAATTATAAAATTATGGCAGCAGCTAAGAGAAGCCAATTCCAGTTGTGTTGTTAGCAAGGTTTGACTGCAGCAAAGTTTCTGCCTGTGAGTAATTTAGCTGGGAGGACTTTTCAGCAGAAGAGAGAAAACACATGTAAAAAAGAGGAGGAGCAATTGAATAGTCCCACATCCTTCTCCAAATCACTGGGGATATGTCAAGGTGGCGTCTTCTGACTTTTCTAAACAAGAGCAAACTGGGAGAGCCATGAAACTCTTTGTTTTAATGTAACAAGTAGTGTGACTAAATTACACATTATTATTGTTGTTGTTATTGTTATTTTACTAATACAAAACACAGTATGACACAGGAAATGAGATATAAATGCTGGATTTCATATCACAAAATCACAAGTTGAACACTTCCCAACAACAACAACAACAATTCCATCAGCAACCACTGAAAAAGGGGGCTGACGAGGAGATAGAAGGGGTTTGGGCATCTATCAAAAATAAAAAAAAGGAGCACAATACTCCTCACAAAGAATTGGTGGGGTCACAAGCCTGAAAACGTTACAGAAAATGAACATGTCAAAGTCCTCTGGGACTTCCGACTTCAGACTGACAAGAGTTTTGGAGCACAATACTCCTGATCTAACAAACGGTATCTCTTCCTTTTTCCATAACTTTGCGGCAAGAATATGCTACACAAAGTTATGGACAAAGGAGGAGATACCGGAAGAAGATTTTTTTTTTTGTCATGTCAGGAGCGACTTGAGAAACTGCAAGTCGCTTCTGGTGCGAGATAATTGGCCGTCTGCAAGGACTTTACCCAGGGGACACCTGGATTATTTTTGATGTTTTTATCAACCTTGTGATAGGCTTCTCTCATGTCTCCATATGAGGAGCTGGAGCTGACAGAGGGAGCTCATCCGCCTCTCCCTGGATTCGAACCTGCGACCTGTCGGTCTTCAGTCCTGTTGGCACAGGGGTTTAACCCACTGTGCCACCAGGGGCTCCACTGGAAGAAGAAAATTGGCTGGAAAAAATAGTGGACTTACGAAATATGGACAGACTCATCTACTTGATATCCAAAAATAAAGGAAAGCCGATAAAAGAAACAGACTGGGAGAAAGTTACCAAATACTTGCAACAAAAAAAATAAGAAGATACTAATATAAAAAGAGTACATCGCTCCCATAAGAAAGGAAGGGAGAAAAACAAGTAGAAGGTAGAAAATAGAAGAAGGAAAAGGATGACTCCTCACTGAAGATGCACCAAACCTTCTTTGGTGGTGGGTTTACTGTTTTATTATTGGTTTTTTTTAAAAAAATGTATTAAGGCTGTTTATAAATGTTGTTTTTATTTATAATGAAGCTCTTTTTTCTGTTTTGTTTTGCCTTTCTTTTCTCTTTTATTAAAATTCTCAATAAAGACTTAAAAAAACACCCAAAATAAACCAAAATATAGATAATTGATGTTGCAATCCCAGGCGACAGCAGAATTGATGAGAAACAACTGGAAAAGCTGACACAATACGAGGATTTAAAGATCGAACTGCAAAGACTCTGGCGCATGCCAGTCAAGGGTGTCCCAGGGGTAATTGGCACACTGGGTGCAGTGCCTAAAGACCTTGGCCTGTACTTGGACACAATAGGCACTGACAAAATTACCATCTGCCAGATACAAAAGGCCACCCTACTTGGATCTGCACGCATTATTCACTGATACATCACACAGTCCTAGACACTAGGGAAGTGCCTGACGTGTGATCCAATACAACAGCCAACGTAGTGATCTTGTTTTCTGTGTACTAATCTTGTTGTGTTTCAAATAATAATTTTATTTCTTACCCACCTCTCCTCATGGCACGAGGTGGGTTACAAAACAATTAAAATACATAAACACAGCAAAAAAAACCCCTATAAATATATATTAAAACGTACCTCCGTAAAAGTTACATACCAAAATACATTTTAAAGCAGACAACACAGAGAATATTTATTTATTTATTATTTACCGTATATTCCGGAATACAAGGCGACTGGGGCTATAAGACAATCCCCCAACTTTTAAACGCAAAACAGAGACTTAGGGATATACTCACCGTTTAAGACGACTCCACATTCCATTCTTCCAAAGGCCACTGGGCTCCCAGAATGCTTCCTTCCATATCTTATGGTCACTCTTGAGGTTTCTAGATCCAAGGTGCGGTGACATCATGGCTTTGGTGGTTTCTTTTTCGTCACCCCTACATCTGTCATGTGGTTGCGTCATGGCGTAGTCTCGCGGGACAAGAGCCGCTTCTTGTGAGGCTTGGCGGGGCTGGGAGGCTGGGGCATGATGGCGGTGGAGTGGGGCTGGCGTCAGGAAGAAGGAGAGTGGCCCGAGCAGCGCAGGAGGCCCTTCCGGAGGCAGCGCTGGAAGCAGCCCAGGGGCCCGGGTGCCAACGAGGGAGAGGCCTGGGCCTGAGCAAGGAAGGCAGCCAGGAAGAGAGGAAGGACAGGGAGCCCACCTGGGAGGCCGTCATGAGCCAAGGCAGCGAAGGACTTTAGGAGAGCTTATTTCCAAAAAATGAAGGAAACACTGAGCAGCATTCCGTGGAGACAGATACTAAAAGACAAGGGAGTTACGAATGGATGGGAGTTTTTCAAAAGTGAAATACTCAAGGCTCAATTGCAAACAGTACCAACAAAGAGGAAAAATAGTACAAGTGCACAGAATGGATGTCCAAAGAACTTCTCACTGTGCTAAGACTGAGAAGAGACATGTACAAGAAGTGGAAAAAGGGAGAAATCAACAAAGATGAATTCAATCAAATAGCCAACTCCTGTAGGGAAAAGGTCCGCAAGGCTAAAGCACAAAATGAGCTCAGGCTTGCCAGGGACATTAAAAACAATAAAAGGGCTTCTTTTCTTATGTCAGTAGAAAAAGGAAAAACAAGGAGGCGATAGGGCCTCTTCGAGGAGAAGATGGGGCAATACTGACAGGGGATAGAGAAAAGGCAGACCTTAATGCCTTCTTTGCCTTGGTCCTCTCACAAAAAGAAAGTAATCTTCACCCTCAGCAAGATGGAGTGGATGAGGGATTAGAGGACATCCAACCCCAAATTGGGAAACAAGTCGTCCGGGAATACCTGGCTGCTCCAAATGAGTTCAAGTCCCCAGGGCCTGATCAACTACACCCAAGAGTATTGAAGGAACTAGCAAAAGTCATCTCGGAACCATTGGCAATCATCTTTAAGAGTTCTTGGAGAATGGGAGAAGTTCCAGCAGATTGGAGGAGGGCCAATGTGGGCCCAATCTTCAAGAAGGGGAAAAAAGATGACCCAAACAATTACTGTCCAGTCAGCCTCATGTCGATACCAGGCAAGATACTGGAAAAGTTTGTTAAGGAAGTGGTCTGCAAACATTTAGAAACAAATGCGGTGATTGCTAATAGTCAACATGGATTTATCAAAAACAAGTCATGCCAGACTAATCTAATCTCTTTGTTTTGATAAAGTTACAAGCTGGGTAGATGCGGGGAATGCCGTAGATGTAGTGTACCTGGATTTCAGTAAGGCCTACGACAAGATCCCCCATGACTTTCTGGCAAACAAACTAGTCCAATGTGGGCTAGGCAAAACTACGGTTAGATGGATCTGTAATTGGTTAAATGGATGAACCCAAAGGGTGCTCACCAATGCTTCCTCTTTATCCTGGAAAGAAGTGACATCCTGGGTCTGGTCCTGTTCAACATCTTTATTAATGACTTAGATGAAGGGTTAGAAGGCATGATCATCAAGTTTGCTGATGACACCAAATTGGGAGGAATAGCCAATACTCCAGAGGTCAGGAGCAGAATTCAAAACAATCTTGACAGATTAGAGAGATGGGCCAAAACTAACAAAATGAAGTTCAGCGGGGACAAATGCAAGATACTCCACTTCGGCAGAAAAAATGAAATGCAAAGATACAGAATGGGGGACGCCTGGCTCGAGAGCAGTACGTGTGAAAAAGATCTTGGAGTCCTTGTGGACAACAAGTTAAACATGAGTCAACAATGTGATGTGGTGGCAAAAAAGCCAATGGGATTTTGGCCTGCAACAATAGGAGTATAGTGTCTGGGTCCAGGGAGTCATGACACCCCTCTATTCTGCCTTGGTTAGACCACACCTGGAATATTGTGTCCAATTCTGGGCAACACAATTGAGGAGAGATATTGACAAGCTGGAATGTGTCCAGAGGAGGGCGACTAAAATGATCATGGGTCTGGAGAACAAGCCCTATGTTTAGCCTGAAGAAGAGAAGGCTGAGAGGAGACATGATAGCCATCTATAAATATGTGAGAAGAACTCACAGAGAGGAGGGAGCGAACTTGTTTTCTGCTGCCATGGAGACTAGGAAGTGGAACAATGGCTTCAAACTACAAGAAAGGAGATTCCACCTGAACATTAGGAAAAACTTCCTAACTGTGAGAGCAGTTCAGGAGTGGAACTCTCTGCCCCAGAGTGTGGTGAAGGCTCCTTCTTTGGAAGCTTTTAAACAGAGGCTGGATGGCCATCTGTCAGAGGTGCTTTGAATGCAATGTCCTGCTTCTTGGCGGGGGGTTGGACTGGATGGCCCATGAGGTCTCTTCCAACTCTATGATTCTATGATTCTACGAAGAGGAGGAGGAGGGCCCGAGGCCAAGGCCCTCCACACCAAGAGGCTCTACCGGTGAGGAGGAGGAGAGAGAGAGAGACCCCCAAGGGCTGCAGCGTGCCTGGGATGGGCTCACTGCGGCATTCTGTTTAAAGACTATCTGAGTAGACCTGCCAGAAGCGACAGGTCTTCACTTGTCTTAAATTCCGACAGCTGATCTAGTTGTTGGAGCTCTACCAGCAGGTCGTGCCACAGCCTTGGGCGGATCAATAAAAGGTCCTCTGGGTGGTGGTTGCCAGTCAGGTTCTGGCTGGTTGGAGCAGACACCCTCCATCCCGCTGAACAAAGTGTGTTGGATGGATTGTATGGGAGAAGGCAATCCTTTAGGTAATCTGGACCCAAACTTGGTTTGGATACAGCTGAGAAAATGTCATGGATGGAAAACATGCAAAAGCACTCCTCTTTGGATGATTTACTGAATTCAGAGCAAAGACTGATCTGCTTTTGTTCTGTGGTTCATGAGAAAGCACTGTCTCTCACTTTGCTGCTAGCTTACTTACTTACTTACTTACTTAGGCGAGCCCTCATAGCCCAAGAATGATGGTCCTCCACGTGTAGTGTCTTGGCAGTGGGTCCGTAGGTGGCTGTGGAGCCCTATTCTTGATCCGCATATTCTCCTGCAGTGAGGACATCAGTTTCCAGGTGGAAGGTGGTCCCCAGTGAAGGTTGGCTTGACGCGCCTTTCTCTTGGCACATTTTTCCCTTTTGCCCTCCATTTGGGCCCTAATTCTGCTTTCCAGTTCTCAGTGCCTATGCCACAGGTTGGCTTTAGGACCATCTTTAAATCTCTTTTCCTGTCCACCAACATTACATTTCCCATTCTTGTGTTGGGAGTATAGGAACTACTTTGGGAGATGGTGATCGGGCATTCATAAAACGTGGCCACTGCCAGTCCAGCGGAGTTGATGGCGTAGGAGCATTGCTTCAATGCTGGTGATCTTTGCTTCTTCCAGCATGCTAACATTTGTCTGCCTGTCTTCCCAAGAGATTTGCAGGATTTTTCGGAGACAACACTGATGAAATTGTTCCAGGAGATGCCATCTGTAGACAGTCCATGTTTTGCAGGCGTATAACAGGGTTGGAAGGACAATAGCTTTATAAACAAGCACCTTGGTCTCCCTACAGATGTCCCGATCCTCAAACACTCTCTGCTTCATTTAGAAAAATGCTACATTCGCAGAGCTCAGGTGGTGTTGTATTTCAGTGTCAATGTTGACTTTTGTGGAGAGGTGGCTTCCAAGGTAGTGGAAATGATCAACATTTTCTAATGTTACACCATTAAGCTGTATTTCTGGCATTGCAAAGAGATTGGCTGGAGACTGCTGGTAGAGCACTACGATAGTAGAAACTGTAGCCTGTTCGGAAATAGCAAGCTCACAGCCCTTTATATCAGTTCAATTTACTTGAACTCCTTGATGGATTCCAACAACTGGCTGTCCTCTCCTGCTCAAGAATGGCCTGACCAAGAGCCCATTAACAAAATAAAAAGAATAGGAATAAATATAAATAGCTGTACACACAATGGTCCTTGTTCCTCCCTCTCCCAAATCCGTTTTGTAGGTTGAGATAAGATTGTTTTAGCATTTCCTCCATCATTCTAAACCAAAAATGCACCCACTGAGATGGAAAGCAAACAGAGCTTCTTAACTGCTTGAAACTGGATAATAAACTAAATAAGACTTCAGTGTTGTTCATTGTAGGAAAAAAATGACTTGGGCTTTAAAGCATAGAGAGTTGTTCCCATGTCAGCAATGAGATGAATCTACTCTTCGTTTTAGTTTTGATACTTTTCAGAAGCCTATCTTCTGCACCTTGTATTATTATTATTATTATTATTATCATCATCATCATCTTTATTTGTACCCTGCTAGCATCTCCCGAAGCAGGCATGTAGCCGGGGGGGGGGGGGGGGCGCTTCAGCCCCCCCCCCCCCCCCAAATTCTCATGGTGGTTCATGAAAAGGCCTTACTGGTGCATTATTTAAACTGTTATGTTTATTCATATTATGATCTGATCACCATACTCAATATATCCCATATGCATGGGGGTATTGGGGTAATGATACAAAAGGTTTGCTAGGCTAGACCCTCTTTCACTCAGACTCAGCCCCCCCCCCGAAACTCAGCCCCCCCCGAAACCCCCCTGAAAAAAATTCAGCACCCCCCCCCCCCCCGAAATGAAATCCTGGCTACGGGCCTGTCCCAAAGGACTCAATGCGGCTTACAATGGCCAAGGCCACAATAAAACAACAATATAACAATTACATATAAACCAAAGCAAATCAAAAACATTAAAGCAATAACAGTAAACAGCAAAAACAGCACACCGTGACACAATAAAACTAGGCCGGGCAAATGTACTGGGTACAGATTAAAAGTGCTGAGTATGCTGAGTGATATAAGGATTTTGGATAGGTGCAATGTGCGGACAATCTTAATCTCTAATAAAGTGCTTTTGGGACGTGTTGCTGGGGTTTCCTATTCTGGAAAGGCACACCGGAATAGCCAGGTCTTCAAGCTCTTCCTAAAGAATGCCAATGTAGGGGCTTGTCTGATGTCCTTGGTGAGGGAATTCCAGAGTCGGGGGGCTACCACAGAGAAGGCCCTGTCCCTCGTCCCCACCAGCCGCGCTTGCGACGCAGGTGGGATCGTGAGCAGGGTCTCTCCGGATGAACGAAGAGAGCATGCGGATTCATAGACGGAGATGTGGTCCCGGAGGTCATCCACCAAGGCGACCAAAGCCGTCTCGGTGCCATGGCCAGGCCTGAACCCAGACTGTGACTGGTCCAGGTAATTGATGTAATTGTAATTCTGAACCTGGTCAGAAAAGCAAGACACAAACATGGACTATACAACTTGAGAGCAGGGAAGACGAATATACTGAATGCTCACACAACTTTTACATACCCTATAGCAAAACAAAGAAGAGAAAGGTTCTTTACACGACCCTACATGCTTATCTTTTAAAACTTGCATAGCTGAACTGTGACATCCACTGCTTAAGGAACAGATCACAACCAGTTTGGATTAACCTTGTAGTTCCATAGTCCCCTTATCTGTATTTCATAGACAAAGGTCATGAAAAGTATAAAATACAAAGGAAAAACCTGAAGAAACACAAAATGCAGACATTTATTTATTTATTTACACTGTGGTCTATTATTTTAAAACCTCTGATAGTCTGACCTCTATAGGAAGTATCCAAGGTACTTATTTAGGGAGAAGATTCAAGACCTTGGCTGGCTCCCTATAATATTGAGATTAAAACCCAGTAGACCCCACTGGCATAGAAACCACCAGTTGCCACTAGCATCTATATTCACCATTTAGAGAATTAACATTGTGGATTTTAAATTCACAGCACTACTAGTTTGTGAAGAGCTATGATAGTGGGGAATAAATCCCTCTTGCTCTTTCAGTGAAATGAAGTCATTGTTTTTCTTCCTTCTGTCTTGTGAATTGCAGCAGGGATGGGAGGCAATAGCCACTAGGGTTGTTCAATTTGACTGCATCACTATCTGTTTTCTGTATCTGAATTTCATTGGATACTTACCTACATCCGTTTTCAGGAGCCTCCCGAAATCGGCTAATGAAAAACCTGTTTTTGGCTCAACAACCGAAAGATCCAGGAAGATTTGGCCCTTTGGTGGCAATGGGGAACTTACAAGGCTCCCCTTTCTGGCTTTGGACTTAAGAAACACCGTTCCTGGAATCCTTTCACTTCTGACTTTCAAAGAGACCTGGGTTTAAAGCAAGGACTTCATAAACCCTCTTTCTGAGATCCTTTCCCTTCTAGTGGCTGCCTCCCTCCCCGCACTCTACGTGTAGCAGAAAGAAGCTAAAAGCAGTCATTTTTTGGCAGACACTTTTCTGTTGCAGCTGGGGAAAAATGGCAGTGGGGGCCATGCTGTTAAGGGCGTCCGAATTAGCCAAATCAGCTGATGACCATTTTTGAAAATGGATCTGTGCGCAACCCTAGTACCCACTGCTCAACTGCCTGCTTTTTTCCCCTCTACCTCCTTCCCTCTTTCTTCCCTTTTTTCCCTTCCCCTTTCTAACCACAGTAACACTTTGTGGGTCTTGACAGCTGCTGGAAAGAGGACACTTTGGATAGATCTCAATAACTCTTGTGACCCATTGGAAACAAGGCAGATGGAATTGTAAACTTCAAATTTGGTATACATATGTCAGAGTTACAGTCAATTCCATTCTTGTTTTATATAATATTTTGAGAAGTGTAAATTAGGTTAGTATGCATTAATAGGTGAAACAAATACTGACAAGACAGAGGTCCTTCAGGTCAGTCACACGTCGGATCAGGGTATAGGGTGGCAACCTGTGCTTGACAGGGTCACACTCCCCCTGAAGACACAGGTCCGCAGCTTGGGGGTACTCCTGAATTCTGCGCTGATGCTTGATGCTCAGGTGTAGGCAGTAGCCAGGTGAGCCTTCACACAACTAAAACTCATGCGCCAGTTGTGACCGTACCTCGTGAAGTCTGACCTGGCCATGGTGGCCCATGTCTTAGTTACCTCTAGATTGGACTATTGCAATGCACTCTACGTGGAGCTGTGCTTGAAGATGGCCCGGAAACTTCAACTGGTCCAGCGTTTGGCTGCCAGACTTCTAACTGGAGCAAATTACAGTGAGAGGTCTACCCCCCTGTTTAAGGAGCTCCATTGGCTGCCATTTATTTTCTGGTCCCAATTCAAGGTTCAGGTTATTACTTACAAAGCCCTGAACCGTCTGGGACCTGTCTACCTTTATGACCACATTTCTGCCTATGCACCTGCACAATCCCTTCAATCATCTGGGGAGGCCTTCCTTTCGCTCCCACCTCTGTCGCAAGCGCAACCTGTGGGGACGAGGGAGAGGGCCTTCTCTGTGGTGGCCTCTGGACTTTGGAACTTGCTCCCCGGTGAGATTAGGCACCCACTTTGGCAGCCTTCAGGAAGAGCCTAAAAACTTGGCTGTTCCGGTGTGCCTTCAAGGAATGAATAACATGTCCCTTACCTTGACCAACTCAGTACATAATGTCTTTCGATGTACTTTATCTCACCCTTCCGTGAATTAAATTCCATTGTTTGCCCCATCCAAACCTCCTACCAGATACATTACCCTACTCATCCATCTCACCCAGGGTTTTAAAAACCTTATCTGTTGTATTTGGCCTTGCCCACTTGGTTCAATGTTTTGTTATTTATGTTATAATCTGTGTTTACTTGGTACTATTTTTAAATTTATTTTTATTGAATTCTATTTGATGTATTATTTTATGATTTTATGTGTATTCTTTTGCTTTGTTGTAATTGTTGGGCTTGGCCTCATTTTAGCCGTGCCGAGTCCCCTTGGGGAGATGCAGGCAGGGTATAAATAAAGATTATTATTATTATTATTATTATTATTATTATTATTATTATTTAACAGCCTTCTCACAGAGGGAAAACAAACTGAAACCAAATCTGGTGATAATCCGATTAAATCCACAGAAAAAAAATAGGAGACATGCTCAAGATGACCAAAGCATGGTGGTTTTGTTAACAGAAAAGCCCAAGCCATTTTGGCCTATTTGTGATGTTAAGGCTTTCTCCAGGAACTTGTTTAAAATCAAATTTCAGAAAGCTGGGAAAGAAATTAAAAGATAAAGTGATGCATGACATTTTTTGATAGAAACCAGTGGAAACTGTTGGGGCTCTCATATCCCGATTAAAAACAAGGGCAGTCTTGAACTCAGGGGAAATGAACTGTTTGTTTAATTGAGCTGTTTGCATTTTCTCCTAGAAATCTAAATGCATCACTCTGTATTCTCAAAGATTATAATAAAAATGGTTGAATTAGAAGCTCTGAATGTGTGTTGCAGTTTTTCCTGAAACAGACTTCATTATTGCTTCATCCCCTCAAACTTTTGAAAAGTTGGATAGGTACAAATGAATCTCTATCGTATGGAACATCTTGTGGCTTTCACAAACGCTATTATAACCTCTGGACAGCTGTGTGCCAGCCTAATAGGCTTTGCACATCTACTTAATGGCATCTATCTACACTCAGTACATGGAAAATGTTTCTAAGAAGTCTTTCGGTTTGTAAGAGGCTTTGTATTTACCAGTGTTTGAATATGTAAGTAGCAGTTATGCCTTGCCAATATTTTCTGCATAGGTAATTTGCACAGAATGAGTCCAAAACCTCAAAGATTCTTGCTGTTCTAGAATAATTTGCATCAAGAATGCAGATGATTTGGAATTTGCAGTTTAAAAATGTCTGAAGTATACTCGAATGCCTGATTTAGCTAATCCTGTTGATCAAAGGTGGACTAGGACTAGAATCTTCTTGATTATCACCATCAACGTAACCAGAGGTCCTTTGTTGTTGTTGTTGTTTTTGTAGGAAAGGGAGGAAACTGTGGGCTGTTGGGCTTTGCACAAGCATTGCAAAAGCAGGTTTCCAGTACCTCCTTGCACAATTCATTTCCTCCTGAAATCTAGATTGTACATTGGCACATTCTCCCTGTCCCCAACATGACAATGATTAGTCATGTCAATGTACCTGTGGATTTCATTACAAGGAGCTGGAGAAAATGAGGGAAAGTGGTGGGAAAGGGGAGAGTTTTATGGTATTCTGTCTTTAAAGAAGATGAAGAATTGACTCACTCCCATCACACAAAGATCGCCTCCTCCAGCTTCTAGCTCAACCATCTGCTTAATTCCCATCACATGGACAGGCCAGCACACTTTTAAAAACAGGCGTCATTTAAGGCAGCACTGCATTCAAGACCCTACCACTGAAGCAGATTTCAGGCATCTTTCTTATGGTGATACTTTCTATGGCAGTGGTTCTCAACCTGTGGCTCCCTAGGTGTTTTGGCCTACAACTCCCAGAAATCGCAGCCAGTTAACCAGCTGTTAGGATTTCTGGGTGTTGAAGGCCAAAACATCTGGGGACCCACAGGTTGAGAACCACTGCTCTATGGGGTCGTTTGCACTCAAGACCCTTTTACTGAAACAGAAGCACCTTTCTTATTGTGGCACTTTCCCTGGGGTAATTTGCACTGAGTTTTCCTCCCATTTCGATTATTTATCTTTTTTTAAAAACAAAACTCACCCCAGATCATAGGACGTGGTTTCCCAGAGCCTTTGCATTGGTAATTGATTTTCAATTCAAGGGGCAGGTGATTACCTACAAAGCCCCAACTGTTTGGGATCTGCCTATCTTTGTGATAGCATATTTTCCTACGAACCAGCATGTACCCTGAGATCATCTGGGGAGGCTCTGCTCTCCCACCGCCATGGTTGGTGGGGATGAGAGAGAGGGCCTTCTCAGTGGTGGCCCCCCAGCTTTGGAACTCCCTCCCTAGGGAGATCAAACGGGCTCCCACTTTGTCCATCTTTCGGAGGTAATTATAAAACTGGATGTTGTGTTGCACCTTTGATTAGGCAGTTTCACCAGAGAACTATCCTGTCCCTGCTCTAAGTTCTGCACTTTATCTCCTATCGGTTACCTAGACATTTTCACTTAAGGTATTCCCTAGTCCTTGTTTATTTGATCTCCACACTTTCCATCGGCTCCTTTTAGGAATTGTTGCACTCATTGAGCCTGAACTCAGGTATAACTTTTATCTCGGACACATTGTTTTAAGATGATGTCTATGATTATGTTAAGTTTTTAATATTTTTATTTGATGATTTTAATTATTTATTTATTTATTTGCTATATTTATATACCGCCGTTTCTCAGCCTAGCCGGCGACTCAACGCGGTTTACAACATAATATAATAATCAACAGTATACAGTTAAAAGCATAAAAAACATAAAAAACATAAAAACACAATTCATACATCAATACCAATCCAGTTCGACTCTTAACTAAAAACGTGATCCAGTTCGTCATCCATGTTGCCAGACCTTTAGTCAGTTACCATTCGTTGCATTGGGTTAACCAAATGCCTGCTTAAACATCCAGGTCTTCAATCTTCTTCGGAATATCATCAATGAAGGGGCTGATCTTACCTCCAAGGGCAGGGTGTTCCATAGCCGCGGGGCCACCACAGAAAAGGCCCTGTCTCTCGTACCCGCCAGCCGCACCTGAGAAGCAGGCGGGATAGAGAGCAGGCCTCCCCAGAAGATCTTAGGGTCCTGGCGGGCTGATAGGCCGAGATACGTTCGGATAGGTAAGTTGGGCCAGAACCGTTTAGGGCTTTAAAGGCCAACGCCAGCACTTTGAATTGAGCCCGGTAGCAGATCGGCAGCCAGTGGAGCTGGTGCAGCAGAGGAGTTGTGTGCTCCTTGCGCTCCGCTCCCGTTAGTATCATGGCTGCCGAACGTTGGACTAGTTGGAGCTTCCGGGCCGTCTTCAAAGGCAACCCCACGTAGAGAGCGTTGCAGTAGTCCAAACGGGATGTAACCAGAGCGTGGACTACCGTGGCCAAGTCAGACTTCCCAAGGTACGGGCGCAGTTGGCGCACGAGTTTTAACTGTGCGAATTATGCCTTTGTTTTATCTGTAATGTTTGGGCTTGCCCCTTTGTAAGCCACCTCAAATCCCCTAGAGGAGATGGTGGTGGGGTATAAAAATAAAGTTATTATTGTTATTGTTATTCCTATTATTATTCCTATTATTATTATTATTATTATTATTATTATTATTATTATTCTCCAAGACTCTGCCTTGGTGATCTGGGGAAATGGGGAGGAGCTGAAATGGGCATTTCAGCTCTTCTCACACACGGTATAATCATTTTATTTAGAAGCAGGTAACAAAAGGAGGCAACAAGGATTAACATCACATGGGGAAATTGGCCATTTTGCCTGTCTCTATGCAGGGAATTTGAAAAATAAGTCTATTGCCAACTGGCTTAGGAATCATTGGAAAAACCAATGTTTTAGAAAGGGCAAAATACCACACCCCAACAGTGGAAGTTTGCATCGTGTGAAGGTCACCATGGGTTGCCGTTTCTTAAATGTGTAGAAACACTGATTTTACCGTGTGTGATGAAGTCATCTGTGTCATCCAAGTATTATTGAGCAGCCAGGAACAGAAGGAAACCCGACCTCTAGCAAATGATAACTCTAATAGAATGTTAAGTCCTTTGCACACTACACAATTGTTGTGCTTTGATTCCACTTCGACTGCCATACCAACATCCTATGTAATTCTGGGATGTGTAGTATAGTGTGGGATATTTCAAATTCTCAATCAGAAAATGCTAGTGCTTCACTAAACTACACTTCCGGGGTTCCATAGGATTTTGTCATGACAGTTGAGATGGAATCATAGTGGTGTGAAAGGCTTCTCAATCTTTGTCTTTCCTCTCCCATCTTGCACATAGATTGAAACCAAAATCCAACCAACTGAATTTGAGTTCTCTTTCCCATTTGTATTTATTTGATACATTTTGACTTAAGAATCAAAGCTGAAGACAGTTCTCCTTGGGAAAGTAGGTGGCCAGTAAAAGAAAGGGCTGCATGGAAAGGACATGGAAGCTCTTTTCCGGGTGGTGTTGCTGGGAATAGTTCGTTACAGGATCATCTTCATCAGCAAGAGCCCAGAGAGACACAAGAAGGAAACTGCTGCTGGTGAGGCATTGTTATGACATTCAATCCTTGTAACAGTAACAGCATCTGGTATCTGAATATTGGGCATTTCAGTTGTACAGTCAGATTTTGGAATGCAGGTTTTTATTACTGATTTGCTGGACACATCTCCTGGATAAGAAAAAGAAGCATATCATAATACAGATGAAAACCGGGATTTGTGTGGCCAAGAAATATTGGGGTATGATCAAGAAAGCTAAAGGCAACGGTTTTGCCCTGGCACTAAGTCCAGTCATGTCTGACTCTAGGGGCTGGTGGTAATCTCCATTTCTAAGCCAAAGAGCTGGCATTGTCCGTAGGGAAGTAGGGACGCTATACTGTATATGTACTGCCTCAGCACATTCAAGGCATAGAACTGCCCCCTCCTCGGAGTGGCTCCATCCTCTTCTCTCCCCCCCCCCTCACTCAATCCCTTCGCTTTCTCTTTCCTCTCCTCTTTCCCCTCCCTCCCCCCTCCCTCCCCCCTCCCCTTGGACACTACACTTCCCACTGGCTCCTTGCACGCCTGGCTCCCACTCCTCCTCTTCCCCTTTCCCCTCTTCTGCTCGCGCACACCTTCTTCACCTTCCTCTCCTCTTCTTCCTCATCTTCTTCCTCCTCCTCTTCCTCCTCCTCCTACCCTCCCACAGTCCCCCCCTCCCCCGCCCTCACCTCCCTGTCAGTGCAGTGGCTGCAGGCAGGGGCGGCTCGTCCATTACGCGAAGTAAGTGGTCGCAGAACACTTTTTTTGCCAGGGGCGCAGAGGCGCCTCTGTAAATGCCCCTCGACTGCCACTTGAGGAGCGCCCCCTCAGCTCACAACAGCCCTAGCAGTCCGGGGGGAGCCTCGGCTTTCTTGCCTCGCTGCCGGGCGATCCTCTTCTCAAAGGGGCCGGGCCCTTGAGCCTCGCCTCGCCCCTCTCGTTCCTGCTCCACCCGGCCACCGGGTGCGCGAGCAGAGCCGGCGCTCAATCGTTCTCCGCGTTTGATCCCTTCCCCATGACCGGCTCCCTTTCCCGATCCCCCGGTGCTCCACCCGCCTCCTTTCCTCTCCCCAATCCGTGGGTGGGCCAAGGGGTGGAGCAGCCACACCTGGCCCACTTCGGGTCCGGAGGTGTGTCTGAAGACCGCAGCATGAGCACCAAAAGTCGCCTCTTCTCCTGACTTTCTCTTCAGCCATCAAGAGAGAGAGAGAGAGAGCCCCTCCGGCTGGAGGTATCTCCCACCTCCGCTCCCTCCTTTGTTTTTGCGCCTACCTTCAGGAAAGGTGGGCATCTCCACCTCTCTCTCTCTTGATCCCAATGGCTGAGGAGAAATTCAAGAGAAGAGGTGACTTTTGGTGCACACGCCGGGGTCTTCAGGCATGCCTCCGGACCCAAAGCGGGCCAGGCAAGGGTGCAAAAGCGACAAGTGTACTTACTGGGATGTATAGTTCACCTATGATCAAAGAGCATTCTGAACTCCGCCAATGATGGAATTGAACCAAATATGGCACACAGAACTCCCACGACGAATAGAAAATAAATATCAATGATTGGTTGGGGTGGGGGGGGGACGCCAAAATACTATTTGCTTACCGTTGAAAATTACCTAGGGCCGCCTCTGGCTGCAGGAGAAGGAAAGGGCTGTCAGGGAAGGAAAGAAGGAAAGGAAGCAAACCCTCCTTGCCTTTCCCATCGCCGGGTGAAGAGAGAGAGGAAAGGGAAGGAAGGGAAGGACCTTCATGGCTGGAGAGAGGGAGGGAGGACGGACTGAGAGGAAAACCGCAAAACAGCAAGTCCGCGAAAAGCGAACCGCAAAGTAGCGAGGGAACACTGTAGTCTTTATTACATAGGTGGTGATACTCAGGGCCATATTTGGACATCCAGCAACCCTAGACATAGTAGTACAGCCAGCTTCTCACCCACCTCTTGTGATTTCTGTAACAATAGTGGCACAAGTATCATAACCAGCTTGACATGACATGTTCTTGCCAGTACAAGTCATGCCAACACCAACACAAGTTTCGCATTCTAAAGCAGTACCTGGTGGGAGAAAGAGAAATCATTATAAATTAGTTGTGATCGCTAATTTCTAAGCTATATGCAAGAGAAAGGACATTTTCTTCACACACAGTTTCCTTTCTTTTGTATGTAGCTTAGCAATATGAAGTTCATCTAAAGTTATTTTGAGCTGCAGTTCAGCAAGGCCTAACCTTGCAGCTGTTGAAGTTAGAGACTGTAGTTTCTACACCATGTGTGCAGCCTTTTAGCTGGAACACATCTAAGTACACCCTGCAGAGACACAGCAGAATGCAGGTGAAACATTGCAGACATGAATTCATTTCCTTTCCTTCCAGTCGTTATTTTCTTGTCTGACCCAGGGCGGGGGGGGGGGGGGGGGGGGATGCATCAAATTTTGAAAACCTTATTTCTCACCCATTAGTGCAGTGTTTCTCAACCTGGGGATCGGGACCCCTGGGGGGGTCGCGAGGGGGGGGGGGTCAGAGGGGTCACCAAAGACCATCAGAAAACACAGTATATTCTGTTAGTCATGGGGTTCTGTGTGGGAAGTTTGGCCGAATTGTATTACTGGTGGGCTTCAGAATGCTCTTTGATTGCAGGTGAACTATACATTCCAGCAACTACAACACCCAAATGTCAAGGTCTATTTTTCCCAAACTACACCAGTGATCACATTTGGGAATACTGAGTATTTGTGCCAAATTTGGTCCAGATACATCATTGTTAGAGTTCACAGTGCTCTCTGGATGTGGATGAACTACAGCCCCCAAACACAAGGTCAGTGCCCATCAAACCCTTCCAGTATTTTCTGTTGGTCATGAGAGTTATGTGTGCCAAGTCTGGTTCAATTGCATCGTTGGTGGAGTTCAGAATGCTCTTTTAATTTAAATGAACCATAAATCCCAGCAACCACAACTCCCAAATGACAAAATCAATCCCCTCCCCAACCCCACCAGTATTCAAATTTAGGCGTATTGAGTATTTGTGCCAAATTTGGTCCAGTGAATGAAAATACATTCTACATATCAGATATTTACATTATGATTCATAACATTAGTAAAATTACAGTTATGAAATTGCAACAAAATAATGTTGTGGTTGGGGGTCACCACAACATAAGGAACTGCATTAAGGGGTCACAGCATTAGGAAGGTTGAGAACCACTGCATTAGTGTGTGGGTGGGTGAGAAATAAGGTGTCCCCCCCCAAAAAAAAGAAACCCTGCTTCCTACAACAAAATAAAGCTTTGAGGAGAAGGGGAATGAAATTATGAATTAGATTCTTTTTCACCTGCATTTTGGTATGTTTTTAGCGCAGTAAATTGATGTAAAGTCAAAGAACTGATACAAATTAACAGAACTAAAATTAGCATCTACTTTTCAGTACAGACATCATCAACATAGGTTTTATCCCCTAGCCTTACAACATAAAAGTATTGCAAAGGCATACTAAACCAATTTTCTTATATTTGCTCATCCCTAGGGATAGCAAGGTGCTTGTTTATAAAGCTATTGTCCTCCCAACCCTGATATACGCCTGTGAGACGTAGACTGTCTTCTACAGATGTCACATGCAACTCCTAGAACGATTCCATCAGCGTTGCTTCTGAAATATCTGCAAATCTCTTGGGAAGAAAAGCAGACAAATGTCAGCATGTTGGAAGAAGCAAAGGCCACCAGCACTGAAGCAATGGTCCTCCACCATCAACTCTGCTGGACCAGCCCTGTTGTCTGGATGCTCAGCCACCGTCTCCCAAAGCAGTTGCTCTACTCTGAACTCAAGAATGGAAAATGGAATGTTGGTGGGCAGGAAAAGAGATTTAAAGATTGGCTCAAAGCCAACCTTAAGAACTCTGGTATAGACACTAAGAACTGGGAAGCCCTGGCCCTTGAGCGCTCCAGCTGGAGGTCAGCTGTGACCAGCAGTGCTGCAGAATTTGAAGAGGCACGAGTGGAGGGCAAAAGAGAGAAACATGCCAAGAGGAAGTCACGTCAAGCCAACACTGACCAGGACAGCCTTCCACCTGGAAACCGATGCCCTCACTGCGGGAGAACATGCAAGTCAAGAATAGGGCTCCACAGTCATCTACGGACCCACCACCAGTACACCGATCTTGGAAGACAATCGTACTCGGACAACGAGGGTTCGCCTAAGTGAAGTGATATTTGCTCAGATCTGGGTTCTATCTGGCTTTAAAATATGAATGGAGATGAACTATGCAAGCCTTCTCTTGCTTGAGATGGACTGTTCAAATACTCTTTTACTTGTTGCAATTCTGTACCAGCTATGGAATTGTGAGAGTTGTAGTTTTACAGAGTCTTTAGCCTTCTCTGCCAAGGAGTCATGGTGCCTCCTCAAGTTACAACTCCTAGGATTTCATAGCATTGAGCCACAATAGTTAAAGCAGCAACAAACTGCATTAATCCTACAGTGTAGATACACCCTAAAAGAGAGAATATACGATGGAGGGAGTTACCATTCAGAACCTGCAGCGCCTGCACAGTCAGTTCGGAATCTTCTAGAACTCTTAAGATACATTTTGGTGGAAGCCTGGTCCACACTCCCCATGGAAGTATATAGCCAGTGGGAGGGGCTACCGCCTCAGTCCCCATGTCCTCCACATGATGGCAGCAAGAGAAACTGAGGCATGATAAAATAGCGGGGAGCATGGGCGGAGATGTGCGAATTTCACAGATGACCACTCTTTACCTTTACTTCTCCATCGTGGTCTCTGTGAAATCACAGATATGGTAGACTAGCAAGATACTAATCTAGGATGGTGGGAGTCATGCCACCCAAGACAAGAGGACTACTCTTCCAAGAGACCGGCTCTGCTGTGAGACCCTATCTCTCTCGGAGAGTGCATTCACTTGTAAAAGGTAACAAGGTGAGAGGGATAGATCAGCCCTCCCCTCTTCTCCCCCCTCCCCATGTTATTATCCCACCCACCCACCCACCCCCATCCTTATCTTTACCCATACCCATGTCCTTACCCGCTGCCATTCCCCCCATTTTTCCTCCTTGTTTTGTCTTTTTTAATCTATATAACAAATAAAATTCTTAATAAAAAAGAAAGAGAATTCCTCCTTTAAATAAGTTGCAAGCCCACCCAATATTTTTTAAACATTGCATAATGCCCATAATGTGTGGCCTCTTAAAAGGGACACAGATACATCGCAGTTGCCCAATCTTGCTTTATCTTAAATTAAGTTGGATTGAATTTTGTTCCTCTATAGAAAAATCTGCTCATGAGATATATTTCCCGTTGTCCCTTACCTGCTGTTAGAAAAGCAGAGATGAGGAAGAGCCCCAAGATAGCCTGCATAATGGTCAAAAGGTACAGTGTGGCAGGTGATATGAAGATTAGCTCTCCAATGAAGCAAATTCTTTGGTCAGAAGTGTCTGGGGAAAAAGATTCAGGGTAAGCATGCTTTGGACAGATTATTTTTTTTTCAATTTGTGCATCCGGATTTGGAATTGTTTCAAGTTGTATTCTGAAAGCTTCCTTCTCCTTTATTTTCTTTCCTGATAGCACAAGGAATATTGTTGTTCAAGTGTGGAGTTCCATAACATTTTATTCACACGCACATGGGGTGTATGTACAGAATTAATGCAGTTTGACACTACTTCGACTTCCATAACACAATTCCATAACACAATAGTTTGGTGAGTCACCAGCACTTTTTGGTTAACAACCTTGTACAATTACACAATTCCTGATTCCATAGTATTGAGTCATAGCACTTAATGTTAAACTGCATTAATTCCATAGTGTAGATGCACCCACTCATATGCAGACACACATACTTCAACACTTTGAGTATTACAGTGTTCCCTCACTTATTTTGGGTGTTACATTCTAGGACCACCCGTGAAAAGTGAAAATCCGTGAAGTAGGGACGCTATATATGTATATCGGGTTCTGAGGGTGAGGCAGAAGCAAGGAGAGATTTAAAGACACCATGCACATTTTTTTTTTTGCTAGCTAACTCTGCTTTGGTTTCTTGTAGGTTTTCTGGACTATATGGCCATGTCCTAGAAGTATTCTCTCCTGACGTTTCACCTGCATCTATGGCAAGCAGCCTTGCCATAGATGCAAGTGAAATGTCAGGAGAGAATGCTTCTAGAACATGGCCACATAGCCTGAAAAACCTACAAGAACCCAGTGATTCCAGCCATGAAAGCCTTCGACAATATATCTCTGCTTTGCTTTGCAATTTTTCTTGATTGGCTGCCTCTCTCCTCAGGAGGAGGGTGAAACCCCCTTCCACACTCCATCATTGCTAGGAAATGGGATTAGAACGCCACTCTGGACAATGGCAACCATTCATAAACTTGGAGGCAAAAACCCTTAAATCCGCGAAAAGCGAACCGCAAAGTAGTGAGGGAAAACTGTATTAATAATTGGCTTTATAATCAGCCATGGTGAGATCATGAGAGAGACTTCAGTGATCTCAAAACTCCTGGGAATTCAGTTTATTGTTGCTGTTGTTATATTTGTTTCTTGTCTATCTCCCAAAATTGGAACTCAAAGTGGGTTCCAAAACCCAACAAAATAAAAAAAACATACAAAACATTGAAATAGAATCGAACTTTGGACAATATTAAAATAATTTAAACCTGGTATGGATAGATGAAGAAAGTTTTCGCTTTCCTTATATATATTCCTGTATATTCTTGACTTCCTTAGTATAAGGAAAGGCAGGATTCTGTAACTTACCTTACGTCAATAAGGATTGTAGTCTGGATCCTTACCAGCAAAAGGTGTTCTGATCACTGTCTTTAACTGCTGAATGTCATACTTCCTTCACTCATGCACCTCTTATAAAGGAGAGAACACTTCAATGCTTGATTGAAAATATTCACTTTCTATTCTCCTGCTTAAGTTTCTTTTTCTGCCTTCTGATGCCAATTTTGATGAAGCGTTGGAAGTTCCCTCCCATGCCAAGCTGGCAAAAGGAAATACCAAAAGTTCTAGAATCTTGTAAATCTTTCTAGGGATGGCATACAAGGCTTATTCTTACATTTTGTGATCTCTCCATACACTGACATATTGCAGCTGTCAAGACCTGGGAGTCCATTGCTTATTTTTAATGTTGAAGGAAAGGAGAACGTGACTCACGGTGCAGCTACACTTTATAATCAATGCAGTTTGATACCATTTCACTGCCATGGCTCAAGGCTATGGAGTCATGTGAGCTGTAGTTCAACAACTGCATTAATTCTACAGTGTCTACATGGTCTTTAGCTTGTTCTTGCCTTGTCAAGCAAAACCCCCATGATTCCATTGAGCCATGGCAGATTTATTTTATTTTATTATATCGTGTCAGAAGCGACTAGAGAAACTGCAAGTCGCTTCCGATGTAAGAGAATTGGCCTTCTGCAAGGACATTGCCCAGGGGATGCCTGGATGTTTTGATATTTTACCATCCTTGTGGGAGGCTTCTCTCATGTCCCCGCATGGGGAGATGCAGCTGACAATGGGAGCTCACCCGTGCTCTCCCCGGATTCAAACCTCTGACCTGTCGGTCTTCAGTACTGCTGACACAAGGATTTAATTCACTGCACCACTGGGGGCTCATGCCATGGCAGTAAAAGTGGTATTAAACAGCATTAATATACCACAGTGTAGATGTGCCCTCGGAGGACGAAGGATCTGTTTAATGCAGCTTCAAAATGACTTCGAAATCCAGTTGCTACAAAATCCACACCGCCAATGTGAGCTTCAGCATGATTTAAGGCCAGTAAACCTCATGAAACAAAGTCATTACAAAGTTCGAATTAAGGTCCTCCATGTGTATCAGCAAGCCCCAACTGTATACCACATCAGAAGGTGAAATCTGCAGAATGAGAAGCACCTTGTAGAAGCTTCATAAGATTCAGAACATGGGAGCTGGGGGAGGGTGGTGTACAGAAAAGCACCCCAAGGGCATGGCAAGGCAGCAGATAGCAAAGCAATTCCTTGGAAGGGGTAATCATTTTCATGGCCTCAAACCAGTCCTAGACTTGGCAATGCAGTCGTCCACACAGAGAAACCAATCTGTCAAAGCGATCCAAAACAACATACATGATAGTATAGATCAATGTTTCTCAATCTTCCTAATGCAACAACCCCTTTATAGAGTTCTTCATGTTGTGGTGACCCCCAACCATAAAATTATTTTCGTCGCTACTTCATAACTGTAATTTTGCTACTGTTATGAATCATAATATAAATATCTGATATACAAGATGTATTTTCATTCACTGGACCAAATTTGACACAAATTCCTCACACATCCAAATTTGAATACTTGTGAGGGGGGGGGGGGGCAAGTCTATTTCCCTCAAACTCCACCAGTGTTCACATTTGGATATATTGAGTATTCATGCCAAGTTTGGTCCAGATCCATCATTGTTAGAGTCCACAGTGCTCTTTGGATGTAGGTGAACTATAACTGTAAACCTCAAGGTCAATGCCCACCAAATCATTCCAGTATTTTCTGTGGGAGTTCTGTGCCAAGTTTGGTTTGGTTCCATCCTTGGTGGAGTTCAGAATGCACTTTGATTGTAGGTGAACTATAAATCCCAGCAACTACAACTCCCAAATGACAAAATCAACCCCCCCCCCCCCAAACACCACCAGTATTCAAATTTGGACATATTGGGTATTTGTGCCAAATTTAGTCCAATGAACAATGAACATTATTTTATGGTTGAAGGTCACCACAACATGAGGAACTGTATTAAGGGGTTGCAGCATTAGAGAACCACTGTATTACATGAACAAGTACTGGGATATTTCAAAGGAATCCGATCAGATCTTGAATTTTGAACAGACTCAGGAGTGGAGTTGGCAGACCAAAAGACAGCCCAGCTAAACCGCACTACCTAAAATAATCCTCCACCTTGTGTGACTGTGGAGCAGAACAAACAACTTAGCATGTGTATGCTTGCCCATAATGCCCTTTCTCATGCACAGAGGAAGAACCGTTTAAAGCTATAGACAACGCGGTCACTGTTGCCCGTTTTTGGTCTTAAATTATTTAGCTGCTCGTGTTTCCTCTATTTTTATCTATTTTATACTAATATATTTATGCTTTGCTTTTGACCTGAAATAAACTTAAAAAGTTCAGATCCTGATCCTCTACTTTCTAATATGAAGGAAATCATGGACGATGGGAGTTCAACAAAGCAGGCACACCCAAGATTATTATCTGGGAGATTCAATTGTGAATTTTAATTAGATTTGTTGAAGTAACACGTTAGCTGAAGAAAAAGGAAAATTCTAGCCAGCACCACTCATGAGGATAGCAGACCAGAAATATTCAGAGAGTCTTAACTTGTCTATCTGTCATTTTAATCAATTTTTATTTAATATAGCTTGAATTACACATGGATTCCTGTTTATTTCGTCAAAATCAGGAAACGAAGAAAAGGCTTCCTGTTACCCTTGAGTGAACTTATCTAAAACAGTCCTAAAAATATTTATAGGCATTTGCTGTAAGAATAAGTTTCATTTTGCAGGAAAGAGAAACTTAAAGGCCCTTGACAAAGACATCCGGCCAATTGTCATTATTCATTTCCATTGCACTAAGACCGAGAAATATGCCATGCATTGTTCCCATGCTTAGTTCCGACCACAAACTATTCGTTCGTGTCTTCTACTACTAATTTTTGCCAGCTTCCCTTTCTTTGTTATATTTATTCTAGGCTCTATCAGGTGCATGCTTTGAAACCACAATGATTGTCTTCGTGAAAATAAGAATGCACTCTTTCAAATGTATATGCAATTCTTTGAAAGCTGCACAAACAAAAAGAAAGGTATTAAAGACTACTGCTGAATAAATATGGGATCCTGTTAATGATGTTCCCAGTTAACTTCATGTTGTGCACACACCTATGTCTGTTTTTGGATATGAGCGAGATTCTCTAGAGTGTGGTAGGCACAATATGACCAGCTCTATTGATGATGTGCCATGGAAACTAGGAGGACTTTTTCAACAGACTGATCCCACAGGATGAAAGATGGGTCCATCACGATGATCCTGAGACTAAAGTCCAGTTGAGCCAATGGAAGCATCATGACACACCGCCTCCAAAGAAGGCACGTAGCCAACTCTCGGCAGGCAAGATCATGCCCACAGTATTTTGGGACCAGCATGGAGTAGTACTGGTGGATTTTCTGACAAAGGGTACGATGATCACTAGGGCATACTATGCTTCACTGCTGCAGAAATTGTGGGAGGCCATCGAAACCAAGAGATGTGGCATGCTCATCAAAGGTGTCCACCTTCTCACAGTTCACAACTCACTTGTTGTCCAAATGGAAGCATGCTCTTACGGTTTTGAAATTCTACTGCATCCCCCTTATTCACCCGACCTTGCACCATTGGACTTCCACCTCTTTCCAACAAGAAAGTTATTTTTGAAGGGCAAGCATTTTTAAATAATGGGACTCTGATTTCCAAAGTCACAACATGGCTTTTGGAGCAACCTGTCGACTTCTACAAACAAGGTGTTTCGATTGTTTAAAAAGATGGGAGAAGTGTGTGTCCCTAGGTGGTACCTATGGAGAGAAGGACTTGTAACTGTGCCAAGTTTCATTGCTCTCCGTCCACAGGAAGTGGGTGAGGGGAAATCTTTAACAAACACCCCTCGTAGCTTGAATTACACATGGATTCCTAATTATTATGTCAAAATCAAGAAACTAAGAAAACGCTGTCTGTTACCCTTGAGTTAACTTATCTAAAACAGTCTTAAAAACTGGGTTGTTGTAGGTTTTTTCGGGCTATATGGCCATGGTCTAGAGGCATTCTCTCCTGACGTTCACCTGCATCAATGGCAATCATCCTCAGAGGTAGTGAGGTCTTAAAAACATGAATACACATTTGCTGTGATAATAATTTTCAAATGTGCTCTTTCAAACATATATGCAATTCTTTGAAAGCTGCACAAATAAAAAAATGTATTAAATAAATTTGGCAACAGAAAATTAAATATACATATGCAGTAGAACTAAAGGAGAACTGGATCAAGATGTCACATAGATGGTATATGACCCCATAGAAATTAGGAAAATGTTATAAAAATATAAACACAAAATGTTGGAAATGTGAGAAGAAGGAAGGTTCATATTTCCACATGTGGTGGTCATGTGAGAAATTGAGAATATATTGGAAAAAATACAAGCCATTTTACAAAAAAATTAAATATAAAGATTCCTCTGAAACCAGAGATATTCCTGCTTGGAATAATGGACAAAAATACTGACAAACTCCTATTTCTATTAAACAGTGAGAATCTGTTATGCAGAGGTATGGAAAAATAAACAGATTCCAGAAGAAGAGAATTGAATGGGAAAAGTTGCAGACATCAGAAATATGGACAGACTTACATACTTTATTTATTTATTTATTTGGTAGTTTTGTATAC
This sequence comes from Anolis sagrei, assembly GCF_037176765.1. Classification (NCBI taxonomy): domain Eukaryota; kingdom Metazoa; phylum Chordata; class Lepidosauria; order Squamata; family Anolidae; genus Anolis; species Anolis sagrei. The sequence goes on along the minus strand of NC_090035.1, from coordinate 68,086,076 downwards.
CGGTCTTCTCACCTCCATTCGAGGGACTCGGGCCGGTTTCCAACATCAATATTTCTAAATCACACTAAAACATTAAAACATTGAAACAATGAAAATGGCAAAAATACAATCATATGACTACAGTGGTCAGTCGTCATCAAAGTTATTATTCGTCGTCATCCATCCATATCACAGGATCATGGCTCATTCGTTGAATGCCAGTCCCCAAAGCCAGGTTTTCACCTGTTTCCTGAACGTTAAGATCGAAGGGGCAGTTCTGATCTCCAGTGGAAGGGAGTTCCAGAGTCGAGGGGCCACCACCGAGAAGGCCCTGTCTCTCGTCCCCACCAGCCGCGTCTGTGCGGCCGGTGGGATCGAGAGCAGGGCCCCTCCAGACGATCTTAATAATCTTGATGTCTCATAGGGGAGGATACGTTCGGACAGGTAAATTGGGCCGGAGTCATTTAGGCTTTATAGGTTAAGACCAGCACTTTGAATTGTGCTCGGAAGCTGACTGGCAGCCAGTGGAGCTGGCACAACAGAGGAGTAGTATGCTCCCTGTATCCTGCTCGTGTTAGCAACCTGGCTGCCGCACGTTGGACTAATTGAAGCTTCCGGGCAGTCTTCAGAGGCAACCCCACATAGAGAGCATTGCAGTATTTTAAACAGGATGTAACCAAAGCATGGACCACCGTGGCCAAGTCAGACTTCCCAAGGTACGGGCACAGCTGGCGCACAAGTTTTAATTGTGCAAAAGCTCCCCTGACCACCACCGAAACCTGGGGCTCCAGGCTCAGCGATGAGTCCAGAATCACTCCCAAGCTGCGAACCTGCACCTTCAGGGGGAGTGTAACCCCGTCCAGCACAGGCTGTAACCCTATGCCCTGTTCAGCCTTTCGACTGACCAGGAGTACCTCTGTCTTGTCAGGATTAAGTTTCAATCTGTTGTCCCTCATCCAGTCCGTTACAGCAGCCAAGAACCGGTTCAGGACTTGAACAGTCTCCTTAGTAGTAGGTGGAAAAGAGTAACAGAGTTGGACAGCATCTGCGTACAAATGACACCGCACCCCGAAACTCCAGATGATCTCTCCCAATGGCTTCATGTAGATATTAAATAACATAGGGGACAGTATTGAACCCTGCGGGACTCCACAGTACAATGGCTGTGGGGTCGAGCAGGAGTCCCCTAGCGACACCTTCTGGGATCGCCCCACGAGAAAGGACTGGACCCACTGCAAAGCAGTACCTCCAAGGCCCATTCCCGCGAGGCGTCCCAGAAGGATACCGTGGTCGACGATATCGAAGGCCGATGAGAGGTCCAGCAGAACCAACAGGGACACACTCCCCCTATCCAGTTCCTGGTGAAGATCATCCACTAAGGTGACCAAGGCTGTCTCGGTACCATGCCCCGGCCTAAAGCCAGACTGCGACGGATCTAGATAACCATGTCTACCAGGAACTCCTGGAGTTGTGAGGCCACCACACGTTCCAGGACTTTGCCCAAATAGGGGAGATTGGAAACTGGCCGAAAGTTGACGAATTGAGTGGGGTCCAGTGATGGTTTTTTCAACAGCGGTTTTATAACAGCTTGTTTTAAGGTGGCTGGAATGTTGCCTTCCCGAAGGGAGGCATTAACCACCACCTTTACCCGCTCTGCCAAGCCCCCTCTGGCTTCCTTGACCAGCCAGGATGAGCAGGGATCTAGGATGCATGTGGTCGGCCTCGCCTCCCCAAGAATCCCAATGACATCCTCGAGTTGAACAGATCAAAACGAATCCATCAAAACTGGACAAGCAGATGCTTGTGTTACATCCTCAGAGACTGCCGTTAACATGGTGTCAAAGCCCGAACGGATCAAAGCGACTTTGTCCGCAAAGTACTGAGCAAAGGCTTCACAGCGAGCTGCCGAGTTGTCAGGGGACCCTTCCTGAGAGGTGGGATTCAACAGCCCTCTGACTACTCGAAACAGCTCAGCTGGACAGTTCCTTGCGGACGCAATATTGGCTGAGTAGAAGGAGTTTTGTGCGGCCTTTATTGCCACGCCATACGCCCTTTGATCAAGGCGCAGGCGTGTTCGGTTTGACTCTCTAGGATCTTTCCGCCACACGCTCTCTAGCCACCTCTTTGTTCGCTTCATCTCCACCAACTCTTTGTTAAAACAAGGAGATGGTTTGGTTCGGCGACATAAGAGCGGGTGCCAATATCCAAAAATAAGGGGACGCCAATAAAAGAAACTGATTGGATGAAAGTTACAGACTATTTGAAACATAAAAATAGAAACATATTAATATAGAAGGAAGGGAGAAAAAGTAGTAGAAGAAGAAGATATAAGAAGGAAAAGGAAGAATCCACATGGAAGATACCCAGGAAGTCAACAAAGCTTATATATTTTGTTTTTTTTTTATTTTGCTTCTTTCTTTTTTCTTTCTTTCTTCTTCCTATCTTCTTTCTCTTTTTTCTTTCTTTTTTTCTCTTTCTCTTTGTTTTCTTTGGTTATCCAAAGATTTTTAATATACATTTTTATTTTTTATTATTTATTATATGAATATGTGGTATTGGGTCACACACATTAAAGAGGCACAAACAGGTATTTTAAGTCATCTCTCTCTCTCTCTCTCATACAAGCTTCACTCATCTCTCAAATATATATAAAATAAACAAAGCCTCCGCAAAATGCACCACTACTATCTTAGTCTCCTCATCACCCTGGTTTTGTATTTTTGTCATTTGTTCATCATTCACCTTTTACAGCATCATTTGGACACTTCCGATAAAAACTGAGACAGGTCCTGGTTTTGGGGTTTGTCTGGATGGGCCCTCAGCCATGAAAACTCATTGAGTGACCTTGGACAAGCTCTATTCTCTCAGCCTGTGGTGAAAGTAATGTCAAACTTCTACTGAAAAAATCTTGCCAGCCCCCCTTTCCTACAATAGGCTCATTTTAGGGTCACCATAAGTTAGAAATGTCTTGAAGGCTTTCAACAATGACAAGAACACCATGGAAGGCTATAATGCCTGCTGCATACACATAGGGCTCCCAATTCTTTGCCTTGAAAATGCACTTCCTGTTCACGTTCTGTTTTAATTAGCTTCTCCTGACCCTAAAGTAGCCTACAAGAGCAAAGAAGTAGCTTAAGGGGGCAGTTCCCCTATACCACGTGGAAATAATTGGAGGTAGTATTCTGGATAGATAAAAACTGACATACGAAAAAGCATATGGTCCAGAGGCCACACTATGCCCACCTTGAGCGATTTCTAGCCCATACTGTTGCAAAGTGTTGGTTTCCTTTGTGTGACTGTGGTTTAGTTAAGTAATGTAGGCAGTTCTTGGAAAAGGCTCTCACAACTGTGAAAAAAAGAAGAAGCTCAAGATTGATGCAAGATATTTTGTTGACTTGAAAACAAGGAGAAACATTTGTCAGCTGTACCTCTCCTTTGAGCCGACCTTAAGGTGGGTTGAGGGTGGTCTTTCATTTGATTTTGGTCATCCTGCCATTTTATTTTAGAGATTTTGCTGCTTACCGAACTCCTCATACTTCCCATAGAAAGCATTATCCACTATTATTTCTGTTTGGGTCTTAAATGAAATGCAGGAAGCCTTAGTCCAGTGATTCTCAACCTTCCTAATGTTCCGACCCCTTTATAGAGTTCCTCATGTTGTGGTGAGCCGCAACCACAAAATTATTTTTGTTGCTACTTTTATATCTGTAATTTTGCTATTGTTATCGTAATGTAAAAATCTGATATGCAGGATGTATTTTCATTCACCGGATCAAATTTTGCCTAAAGACCCAATACAACTGAATTTGAATGCTGGTGTTATTGATTTTTTTATTTGGGCGTTATAGTTGCTAGGATTTAATGCAGGGGTCCCCAAACTAAGGCCCGCGGGCCTGATCTGACCCCCCGAGGGCATTTCTCCGGCCCGCGAGGTGTGAAGAAGGTTGAGAAGTGGCGGGCAAATCGGCGACAAAGCTGCTTTGCCCCCCGCCTCGGCCTGTGCTTCTCCTGCCTCCGGGATAAGGCCTGGCCTTATCCCAAAGGCAGGAGAAGGGCGGAGGCAGGGAGCGAAGCGGCGCCAACGCTGCTTTGCCCCCCGCCTCGGCCTGCGCTTCTCCTGCCTCCGGGATAAGGCCTGGCCTTATCCTGAAGGCAGGAGAAGGGGGGAGGCGGGGAGAGAAGCGGCACCAAAGCTGCTTCGCCCCCTGCCTCGGCCTGCACTTTTCCTGCCTCCTGGATAAGGCCTGGCCTTATCCCAAAGGCAGGAGAAGGGCGGAGGTGGGGAGCGAAGCGACACCAACGCTGCTTCGCCCCTGCCTCGGTCTGCGCTTCTCCTGCCTCCGGGATAAGGCCTGGCCTTATCCCAAAGGCAGGAGAAGGGCGGAGGTCAGGAGCGAAGCGACGCCAATGCTGCTTCGCCCCCTGCCTCGGTCTGCGCTTCTCCTGCCTCCGGGATAAGGCCTGGCCTTATCCTGAAGGCAGGAGAAGGGGGGAAGCGGGGAGAGAAGCGGTACCAAACCTGCTTCGCCCCCCGCCTCGGCCTGCACTTTTCCTGCCTCCTGGATAAGGCCTGGCCTTATCCCAAAGGCAAGAGAAGGGTGGAGGTGGGGAGCGAAGCGACGCCAAAGCTGCTTCACTCCCTGCCTCGGTCTGTGCTTCTCCTGCCTCCGGGATAAGGCCTGGCCTTATCCTGAAGGCAGGAGAAGGGGGGAGGCGGGGAGAGAAGCGGCACCAAAGCTGCTTCGCCCCCCGCCTCGGCCTGCACTTTTCGTAATGTAAATATCAGGAGAAGGTGGGAGGATAAGTCCTGGCCTTATCCCAAAGGCAGGAGAAGAGCGGAGGTGGGGAGCGAAGCGATGCCATCGCTGCTTCGCCCCCTCCCTCGGCCTGCGCTTCTCCTGCCTCCGGGATAAGGCCAGGCCTTATCCCGAAGACTGGAGAAGGGGGAGGCGGGGGCGAAGCAGCTTTGGGGCCGCTTCGCCCACCGCCTCCCCAAGTTTATATTTTACTAACCGTCCCCAGCCACGCATTGCTGTGGCCCACATGGGGGTTCTGTGTGGGAGCTTTGGCTCAATTCTATCGTTGGTGGGGTTCAGGATGCTCTTTGATTGTAGGTGAACTATAAATCCCAACAACTACAGCTCCCAAATGTCAAGATTCTATTTTCCCCAAACTCCACCAGTGTTCACATTTGGGCATATTGGGTATTTGTGCCAAGTTTGATCCAGATCCATCATTGTTTCAATCCACAATGATCTCTAGATGTAGGTGAACTACAACTCCAAAACCAAAGGGCACTGCCCACCAATTCCTTCCAGTATTTTCAGTTGGTCATGGGAGAACTGTGTGCCAAGTTTGATTCAATTCCATCGTTGGTGGGGTTCAGAATGGTCTTTGATTGTAGGTGAACTATAAATCCCAGCAACTACAACTCCCAAATTACTAAGTCAATTTTTGAGTGAAGAACATACATTGGGTTGTTAAGTGTCTTGTGTCCAAATTTGGTGTCAATTCGTCCAGTGGTTTTTGAGTTCTGTTAATCCCACAAAAGAACATTACATTTTTATTTATATAGAAGTGTGGGTTTGGGGTGTTTTTGTTTGTTTTTTTGCACTGCAAATAAGATATGTGCAGTGTTTTTTTTCAAATTATAATCCGGCCCTCCAACAATTTGAGGAACTGTGACCCGGCCCTCTGTTCAAAAAGTTTGGGGACTCCTGATTTAATGTAACTATCTGATATGCAGAATGTATTTTCATTCAGTGGACAAAATTGCCATAAATATCCAATATGCCCAAATTTGAATACTGGTGGAGTTGGAGGGGAGGATTTGTTTTGTCATTTGGAAGTTGTAGTTGTTGGGATTTACAGTTCACCTACAATCAAAGAGCATTCTGAACTCCACCAATGATAGAAGTGAACCAAACTTGGCACACAGAACTCCCATGACCAACAGAAAATACTGGAAGGGTTCAGTGGGCATTGACCTTGAGTTTGGGAGTTGTGGTTCACCTACATCCAGAGAGCACTGTGGACTCAAACAATGATGGATCTTGATCAAACTTGGCCGAAATACTCAATATGCCCAAATGTGAACACTGGTGGAGTTTGGGGAAAATAGACCTTGACATTTGGGAGTTGTAATTGCTGGGATTTATAGTTCACCTACAATCAATGAGCATTCTGAGCCCCACCAATGATAGAATTGGGCCAAACGCCCCACACGGAACCCCCATGCCCAACAGAAAATACTGTTGACCCCTCTGACACCCCCAGGGATCCTGACCCCCAGGTTGAGAAACACTGCCATAGTCACTTTGCAACAACTATAAAAGCAACTTGACTGCAACCCATCCATCCATGAAGACTTCACTGAAATGTCTTCCTCATTTTTCAAAAGGGGAGTGGCATACAATTTGTTTTCTATTGAACATAAAAAGTTGAAAACCACAGAGTATCTGGGTAGGGCCCAGGATGCTTCTTTACTTTTGCAGCATGAAATGGGAAAAAGGATGTGGAGGTTGTTTTCTCCTCCATTCTGCCCGTGCCCTGGCTTTGTGACGTCAGTACTAATCAAATCGTACATTGGCTTCTAATGCTCTTTTCCCCTGTGATCAATATATTATTCAATAAAGCAAAGATGATAAGATTTAGTTCCAGGAATGCATTACCGAGGGATGAGTCACTTTCTTAATAGTAAATCAACTACACTACAGAAAAAGATTTTGAGTTAGCTTCTCCATCCCAAATCAAAATGTTGGCCAAAGAAAATTGGAAAGAGAAAACTAGGGGCCTTTCCAAACAGGTCGTTATCGCAGGAGCGTCCACGTTTAAAAATGCAGATGTTCCTGGGAGTCTGTTCACATACACCCCAGAAAGTGTGCGCTTTTTGAGATGGGTGTCCAGATGTTGTACTGGGACTTCCCAGTAAAAAATTGGGACACCATAACCCCCTCCCCAAAAGCCCTAAAATCCCATTTAAAAGTAAGGAAAACTTACCCGGCCTCCAGTTGAGTGTTGCCAGAGTTATTATATTATTATTATAACTTTATTGTACCCCGCTAGCATCTCCCGAAGGATTTGATGCGGCTTACAACAGGCCGAAGCCCAAAACAATACAGCAATACAATACCTAGCAAATAAACAGTCAAGCAAAAAACAATAACAATAGCAACACGACAAGACATTATTAAAAACTGAGTCGACCGGAGTAGGGGTACAGGATTAAGAGTGCTGATGTATTGGAGGGGTGTGGGATTATAATATAAGTGCGGTGTGCAGTGTGCGGTGGTCTTGGTAACTAAAGTGCTTCTGGAATTTGGTCCTGGGAGATTCCTAATCTGAAAAGGCACATTGGAACAGACAGGTTTTCAAATTCTTTCTGAAAACTGCCAGTGTAGGGGCTTGTCTGAGATCTTTCAGGAGGGTGTTCCAGAGGCGGGGGGCCACCACGGAGAAGGCTCTGTCTCGCGTCCCCACCAAGCGCGCTTGTGACGCAGGCGGGATCACGAGCAGGGCCTCTCCAGATGACCGGAGTGAGCGTGTGGGTTCATAGACAGCGATGCGGTCACGCAGGTAGGGTGGTCCCAAACCGTTCAGGGCTTTGTAGGTAAGCACCTGCACCTTAAATTGGGCTCGGAAAATAAACGGCAGCCAGTGGAGCTCCTTAAACAGGAGGGTTGACCTCTCTCTGTAATGGGCCCCAGTTAACATCCTGGCTGCTGCCCGTTGGACCAATTGGAATTTCCAAGCCGTTTTCAAGGGCAGCCCCACGTAGAGCGCATTGCAGTAATCCAGTCTAGAGGTGACTAAGGCATGGACCACCCCAGCCAGATCAGCCTTAGCGAGGTATGGACGTAGCTGGCGCAAAAGTCTCAGTTGTACAAAAGCCCTCCCGGTCACCGCCGAAGCCTGAGCCTCAAGCGTGAGTGATGAATCCAGAAGGACTCCCAAGCTACGGACCTGTGGCTTCAGGGGGAGTGTAACCCCGTCCAACACAGGTTGCCATCCTATACCCCGATCTGGTTTACGATCGACCAGGAGGACCTCTGTCTTGTCGGGATTAATCTTCAGCTTGTTCGTCCTCATCCAGATAGACACAGCAGCCAGGCACTCGTCTAGCACCCAAGAGGCCTCCTTGGAATTGGGTGGAAAAGAGTAGTAGAGTTGTGTGTCATCTGCGTAGAGATGGCATCCAACTCCAAAACTCCGGATGACCTCTCCCAGCGGTTTCATGTAGATGTTAAAGAGCATGGGAGAAAGAATAGAGCCTTGCGGGACCCCGCAGATCAAAGGCCAGGGATCCGAGCAGGCATCTCCCAGCTTCACCATCTGAGTTCGTCCCTCCAAGAAGGACCGGAGCCACGACAGAACCGTGCCCCCGAGGCCCATCCCAGAGAGGCGACCCAGAAGGATACCATGATCGATGGTATCGAAAGCCACTGAGATGTCTAAGAGAACCAGCAGGGTCACACTCCCCCTGTCCAGTCCTCTACGGAGGTCATCCACCAAGGCGACCAAGGCTGTCTCGGTGCCGTGACCAGGCCTGAAACCTGACTGTGCCTGATCTAGGTAATTGATGTCATCAAGGAAGCCCTGGAGCTGGAGGGCGACCACCCGCTCCAGCACCTTACCCAAAAAAGGGAGGTTGGAGATCGGCCTGTAATTGTTCAGCACCGTAGAGTCAAGGGAAGGCTTTTTAAGGAGTGGGCGAACCACAGCCTGTTTCAAGTTAGATGGAAAAATCCCTTGCTCTAACGTTGCACCTGGAGGCGAATCTAGTGATTTTGATGGGATTTAAGGAGTAGCCTTGGGTCCATTATGTTGCAGAGTTCAAAGTGTTGTGTACCTGTGTATTCTGCTGTTAACTCTTGCCTTGAGTCCTTGCATCCAGAACCGTGTTTCCGTGACCGTGCTGACTACTTTGCCTGCCTTGGAACTGTGAGTCTTGTCTCCTGCCCTGACCTTGGACCGTCTTGACTATTCTGCGATTCTGCCTGTCTCCTGCGTTGACTTCGGACCGTTCCTCATACTGCTTTTTGCTTTGTGATTTTTGAACTGCCTGTATTCCATTCTAACCACAAACTGTTTGTCTGTTTTACTTCAGTTTCCTTTTTTCTGCCCAGACTGCCTGGGTTGCTGCCTTGTTTACATTCCTGCAAGCCGCAGGCTCTTTTGTTTACACGCTCTGCTGATAAGAGTCATTTGACTTGTTAATTTGCCATTAAACACCTTTTGTTAACCCTTAAGCTGCTGTTTCGCCTCGTTGGTTCGCCTGGGTCTTGACACAAACTGCTGCAGCATCTTCAAACTTGGCTGTTCTTCTTCATTAAGAACTTTTGTCCTCTTGACCACTATCTGATGTTTCATAGCCAAACTTTTCTCCTGTGAAAAGTTGGGGGATACGCAACACTGAAGTTTATTGATATCTCTAAGCATGTAGCCACTTGTGACCTGAGAATGTGAAGCATAACTGCAAACTTTCTCATCCTCTACATGTCAAAACAAACTGTTGAGTCAGTTTGGTTCTTTGAGCAAGAAAAAAAGGGCCAACGCCTTGGTGTCTAAATCCAGCAGTTAATCTCAGGTAAACCCAGAGGATTAGTGGCATTTATATAAGCAATGATTTACTATTTAGCAATCAATGCAATGAATCTGCTCTAATGAAGACAAGCTTTTGGATTTCTTGCTATTTATTTATTATTTATCATTTCTGAATTATTTATTATTTCTGAACCTTTCTATCCCATCCATTAATCATGAGATCTCAGAACAATAAACAGGTAAAACAATAGAATACATGTATACCATTTCCAGTTAAAATAAATGATTTAAATGTGATAAAAGCAAGCCAAACAATTGGAAAGAAGTTTAAGGAATTGAAAAAAGAAGTTGAAACTAAATACAGTAATCCCTCTAAGGTCCAAGCTTAGGGCCCCAATGAAAGCAAAAAGAAAACACAAGACATTTACAGAGAAAACACAGTATTGTAGCATTGAGCCATGGCAGTTCAAGTGGTGTCAAAGCCCTAAACAGTTCTGGCCCAATTTACCTGTCCGAACACATCTCCCCTTATGAGCCATCTAGGACCTTAAGATCATCTGGGGAGGCCTTGCTCTCAATCCCGCCTTCATCACAAGTACGGTTGGCGGGGACAACAGACAGAGCCTTCTCAGTGGTGGCCCCTCGGCTATGGAATGCCCTCGCTAGGGATATCAGATCAGCTCCCTCCCTTTTAACATTTTGGAGGAAAGTTAAGACATGGTTGTTTGAGCAAGCGTTTACAAATGCAGAGTAACTAACATAGGAAATGGAATGACTAGACGATGGAATTGGACAATGTTTTAACAAGGAGACGCTAATGATGTTGGTTTTTATTGTTTCTGTTGTGGTTCTATATTGTATTTTAATGTTTCTATTGCATTTTGATATTATGTGTATTGACTTGCTGCCTGTAAACGGCCTTGAGTCACCGAAAGGCTGAGAAAGGCGCTATACAAATACAGCAAATAAATAAATAATAATAAATAAACTGCATTGATGCCACAGTAAAGATGTACCCCTAAAATGAACATTTTGATTAAATCAGCAACAAAAAATATATCTGCTAAAGTCACATCCACAAATGTGGAGGGCGGTCTGTATGGACCTAAAAGTAAAATAGACTTCAAGGACTTTAATAAATAGCCATAGCTTGATTTGATACCAAAAGGAAACCAGGAGAGCCTTCAACATGCCACTAAAGCAGTGGTTCTCAACCTTCCTAATGCCGCAACCCCTTAATACAGTTCCTCATGTGGTAGTGGCCCCCAACCATAACATTATTTTCATTATATTCATTTTCATTAATTCATAATGGTAGTTTGGTAATGATATGAATCGTAATCTAAATATCTGATATGCAGGATGTATTTTCATTCAATGGACCAAATTTGGCACAAATACTCGACACTGGTAGGTTTGGGAATGGGGTTGATTTTGATCATGTGGAGATATAGTTGCTGGGTCTATAGTTCACCTATAATCAAAGAACATTCTGAACTCCACCAATGATGGAATTGAGCCAAACTTGATACACGGCACTCCCATGACCAACAGAAAATACTGGAAGGGTTTGGTGGGCATTGACCTTGAGTTTTAGAATTGTAGTTCACCTACATCCAGAGAGCAGTGTGGACTCAAACAATGATGGATCTGGACCAAACTTGGCATGAATACTCAATAAGCCCAAATGTGAACACTGGTGGAGTTTAAGGGAAATATATGATGTGCTAGAGTTGTATTTGCTGGGATGTATAGTTCACCTACAGTCAAAGACCTTGAACCCCACCAATGATAGAATTGCGTTAAACTTTCCACATGGAATCCCCATGAGCAACAGAAAATACTGGAGGGATTTGGGATGAATTGGCAGTAATTTAGGGGAGAGCCCGCCTGCTCTCACCTCCCTGTTTGGAGTCTCAGAAACAGCCTTCCCCTTGGCAGAGAGGCCAGGCGAGAGGCCTGCCAATCACAGCAGGAGGAGAGTTTTTGGTGGGAGGATTCGCTATCTGTTTCCAAAAAGGAAGAGAAGAATCGGAGGAGAGATCTTCAGCCTTCTCAGCCAGAGGATTCCTAAGACCATCAGAAATATATGTTTTTTGATTATCTTTGTGACCCCTCTGAAACCCTCATCGCGACCCCTCCCCAGGGGTCCCAAACCCCAGGTTGAGAAATGTTGCATTAAAGGCAGCATCCAAAAACAAATGAAACCACATTATAGACAATAAAAACATGTTTTTAAATGACCATAAGGGCTTTTTAAAAAAAGACTATAAAGATCTCTCCTGCTTACATGGTAAAGGTCTTATTAAATAGAATTTAATAGTCCCCAACCCTTTGACAGTTTTAAGACCAGGAAAAGTCTGTTTTAAATAACAGGAATGTTTTTTTTAAATGAACTTTCCTAGCTAGAAAATGACTGTGGGAAGGAAACAGAGTGAAAATGCATTGCCTGTTTCCTGTGTGGCATTTGGGGACATCTTGGAGCAGACATTTATAGAAAACATATACTTTGAAAAATAAACAGGGGGGACTTGAGCCCATAGAAGTAACCCCTAGAAGTGCATGTATTGTGCTTGATGAAACAAAGGGAATAAAGAGACTTTAGAAAGCTATGTTTCCTCAGGCCTGGGTGGGGAGGACTCACACTGATAAATTAGTGCTCTCTGAAATATCTGGAGGTGTTGCATTTGCTTCTAGGGATTGAAGAATTAGTCATTTGGTGGGCAGCCCAAGAGAAGCCAATATTCTTTTAGTAGCTGCATATTTCTAAACCACATCCCAGATTACTCAATTAATATCCAATATAGAATCACAGATTTAGAAGACTATAAGGATCATTCAGTCCAACCAGATACTGCCTCTCAGGAACACACAATCAAAGTAATCTTGTCCGATGGTCATCAGTGTTGTTTAAGACAGGAGACTCTTATCTAGCACCACTACCCCCATCCCTAATATAAGGAGCCTCCAGTGGCACAGTGTGTTAAACCCCTGTGCTGGCGGACTGAAGCCCGACAGGTCGCTGGTTCGAATTCGGGGAGAGCATGGATTAGCTCCCTCTCTCAGCTCCAGCTCCTCATGCGGGGACATGGGAGAAGCCTCCCACAAGGATGATAAAGCATCAAAACAGAAGCAACTTGCAGTCTCTCAAGTCATTCCTGACACGACAAAAAAAAACCCTAATAAAAAGGAATTTATAGTTAGTCATGAAAGGGGTTTACAATTCTCCAAGGGCAAGGGGCCAAAATGAATTGCAATTTCGCCCTTCCCTCTAGATCAGCCATGGGCAAACTTGGACCCTGCAGGTGCTTTGGACTTCAACATCAACAGCTGTTAGGAATTGTGGGAGTTGAAGTTCACAATACCTGAAGGGCCCAAGTTTGCCCACACTTGCTCTAGATGAAACCTTTCACAATCTGGCATGGACCGGCAACAGACTACATTCCCCATGAAGTCCATTTTTTTCCATTTACACTTTTTGGCCCAACTCCAGTGGTTCTCAATCTGTGGGTCCCCAGATGTTTTGGCCTTCATCTCCCAGAAATCCTAACAGCTGGTAAACTGGCTGGGATTTCTGGGAGGCCAAAACATCTGGAGAGCCACAGGTTGAGAACCACTACTTTAATATAAGCTGATCTGGATCAGTGCATGTTCAAAGGGAATTGGGATACCCCAAATGTGCACTCCATGTTCTACAGGAGTTAAGATTCCCCAAATGTGAACCCTAGGATCAAGTGTGGATCACTTGGAGTTGGGTCTACCCAAGATCGTCTGTCGTGGAGTCCAGAAATCTTTAATGGATGCACCAGTCCTGATACTGCTCTAATGGAGTCAACCTTGGCTCCCTAATTGGCGCAAGTATGCACGAGTGTTTGTCGCAGGGACTGTGGCCTCAGTGGGAGGTTTCTCTAGGGACACAAAGTATCCAGTTTACCAAAATGAAACATCCTTTTGTTGTTGTTGTTCATTCGTTCAGTCGTTTCCAACTCTTCGTAACTTCATGGACCAACCCACGCCGGACTCCCTGTCGGTCATCACCACCCCCAGCTCCTTCAAAGTCAATCCAGTCACTTCAAGAATACCATCTATCCATCTTGCCCTTGGTCAGCCCCTCTTCCTTTTTCCTTCCATTTTCCTCAGCATAATTGCCTTCTCTAAGCTTTCCTGTCTCCTCATGATGTGGCCAAAGTACTTCATCTTGGCCTCTACTATTCTTCCTTCCAGTGAGCAGTCAGGCTTTATTTCTTGAAGTATAGACTGGTTGGATCTTCTCGCTGTCCAAGGCACTCTAAGGCACTTTCCTCCAACACCACAGTTCAAAAGCATCTATCTTCCTTTGCTCAGCCTTCCTTATGGTCCCGCTCTCACATCCATAGGTGACTATGGGGAATACCTATCCTTATGATGCTCCAATGTATCTATTTCCATGGGATTCTTAACACTCTCTTTCCTTATGTCTCATTTTTCTCTTTTTTTCTCTGTATATCCACAAGTGTGCAGGAGCTATATAACAATGAAATAAAGGGAATAACCTTTTCCACCCCTCTTCGATGAATGACACTTAGATCTCTCAGACCCCTGCTTCTCTCCCTATTTCCTTGACTAAGAATTATGCTTGATTCTATGTTATTCTTTTTATTAACTTTTGTAAATATATAAAATAAAAGGCAAACTTCAAATGAACTGTTTTAATCTCTGCCTGGCCCTGGGCAGGGTCCACATTCCCGGAATTTCTTTCCAATGCCTTAAGCGAAGGCGCAACCAAGATAATTATCACTCAAACAGTATCTTCCTGTCAACCTGCTGATGACCGCAAGATTGTTATTTGAGATACCACTCTGGGAGGCTCAGGCCATTAGTCAGACTAAATTCACGGACAAAGAAATATGATTGCTTTGCCATTTCAATAGATATTTTTGGACACAGCCATTTTTATTCAACCTGAAATCAGACCCGGGGGCTTGCCAATCATGGTCCCCTACATCCTGCACTTGGCATTTACCTAAATCCACCATTCCATTTGTTTCCCAAATTCCATCAATAAACATTCAGAGTGGGAGCCCACCTCCAGCCCAAGGAATGGCTCTGGCTGCTAATTGGAGGACCCAGGATGTTGTGACTCAGCTAGAATCACAAAGTGCCTCTGATGAGGATGATAGGATTCAGGTTGACAATCTGGCTCAAAATGTTCCTGTTATAGTCAATGAGGAACAGGATGTGGAAGTTCAGTTTCCCACAGCAAGAAATGAGTTAGTTGATACTGAAACTAGCCAGGTGCAGGTGCAAATTGACTCAGAGAAGGAGGAAAGTTCTCAGCCTGATAATGAGCAGGAAGGCAAACTGGATAACACTAACGAACAGACTGACCTTGACGAAACGGGAACCTTAGATTGTGCTGACCTTTTGGAATTCAGAGTTCGAAGGAGTGTGAGAATAGCCAAGAAGGAGGAGGTCAGAGGCCAAAGAAATGCCTTCATGTTTTGCAAAGGGTATTAAGCAGTGTGTTTGGGACCAAACCTTTGTCAGAGCAACTTTTCATTGAACCAAGAAACTTGCATTTTGCTTGTCTAGATTATTTTGCAGTTCTTGTGTTCATGATCTCAGGACTCAGTCATGTTCTTATGGGATTTTGCTTTGCTGGTGCTCTTTTGGATCATGCTTCAAAGTGTTGTTTTATATTGATCTTTTGGAACATTACTTTTGCTTTTAAGAACTTTTTATCTTTTACTTTTTAATAAACTATGAAGACTTCTGGCTGTGTGCAGTTTGGTGTTTTCAGCAAGGTGAACCTATTCTGAGGTGCAACACAGGACTTCTCCACATGGCTGGAAGGGAATCCCCAGTTGTCTCATCAGGGCTGGAGCCAATTGCAGCATGCACCACCTAAGCCTCTCCCAGCCAATCAGAAGTGGAGGAGGTGCCAGCTGGCTTCCAACACTTGGCCAATCAGGGAGAAGGAAGGGAATTTCATGCAATGTTACATAGCATCTCTTCTGTAGATTGAATAACTCTTCGGTTGTCTGCCTTCACCTGATAGGGCCTAATATCTGTTCCGAAACATTATCGGTTACCAGAACTTGCCGGGCAGCCCTTGTTATCCATAGCCTTTAGAAAACTAAATTTTCTACCTCAACTTTACCATATTTTGAGGCAGCATATTCTACTGCTGAACAGCTTACCTTCAGGAAGTTCTTTCTAATATTCAGATAGAAATTCTTTTTTTTCTCCTTAATATGACATCCTTTCAAAAATCTAAATGTGGCTGTTATGTCCCCTCTCTTCACCTTCTCTTTTCCAGACTAAACATACCCAGCTCCCTAAATCTCTCCTCATAAGGCTTGGCTTACAGCACTTTGACCATTTTGTTTGACCTCCCCTGGAAAACTGGGAAAATTTATTGACTCAATCATAAGCCGAGGGTGGGAAATGCAGCAGGTACTGGTAAATTTCAAAATAAAAATAGATACCAATAAAATTACATTAATTGAGGCATCAGTAGGTTATATGTTTTTAAATATTGACATAAAACTGTAATTTAAGATAAGACTGCCCAACTCTGATTAAATCATTATTCTAACCTTCAGTGTAAATGTGCTTATGTATCCTTCCAATA
The DNA here is from genome assembly GCF_037176765.1 of Anolis sagrei. Lineage (NCBI taxonomy): Eukaryota > Metazoa > Chordata > Lepidosauria > Squamata > Anolidae > Anolis > Anolis sagrei. The sequence goes on along the minus strand of NC_090035.1, from coordinate 68,069,941 downwards.
ATCCCCATACATTTTGGGAAACCATACATTTTGGGGAAAATGCTGTTGTTCTGTCACGCACTGGGCCTATAACAATTGACTTTGAATAGGACATGCACTTTGTGCCCAGCGGGAAGCCAGGGCACCTCGAAGAGAGGCCCTCAAGGGTTTTCCTGTAGAAATGGTCTTAGAGTCTTTAATGATTTAACAAAGTTTTTTTTTTGAACAAATTAAACAGATACTTCTCAGATCTTCAATGAGTCAAACAAATGCTTCAAGGCTTTGAGTCAACTGGTGGCTTCCTTACTTTTGTCCTCAAGGGACAGGCAACTGTCTTTGTTAACTGTTCTTTCACTATAAGAGGAAAACCCTTTTTTAACCTCTCCCAGGCCGTCTACTATCTAAGCCTTACTGATGTGGGTTCTACTACCGGATTCAAACTGCGTCTTGAGCACCGAGTAGACCTACCAGTAAAGGCTTGCAGATTCTCCAGCTGGAGTTCTTTGGGTCTGTAAAGCTGCTTTCCCCCAGAATTTCTTAAGAAATCTTTTAGGGCTGTTTCCCTCAGATGCTGTAAGACTGAGAGGCTGTAAGCTCCCTGCCAGAGCTTTGAGACTGTTCTCCCTGGAATTCTTAAGAATTGAAGCTTTTCTGTGGATGAAGCTGCTCCACGTCCTATAGCTTGGTTTCCTTCTGTAAGACTACCTAAAAATGGCTCCCTCTCCTCCCATGACCCTGGGAGAAGGGGCAGATCCAAACTTAACAATGATAGACAGGTGGCTTGCCCTGCAAACCAAGGGAAGTCACCTTTTGCAAAATCCCTGAAGCCTTGGAATGCACGCAAACATTTAATAGAAATAAAATAAAGTTGGAGCTCCTGATACAGACATACCAGCACAGCTATGCGTATATGAGTGGGAAAAACTAACGCCAAGAGAGGAGGAAAGGAAGGCCCACGCTGCACCGAGAGAGGAGGAGAGGAAGGTGCATGCAGCACTGAGAGAGGAGGAAAGGAAGGTGCGTGCTGCGTGAGAGAGAAGGAGAGAGAGCTGGATTGCTGCGTGGAGAGGTGAGGGAGGGTCCTAGGAGGACCCTCACCCGAGTATAAGCTGAGGGAGGCTTTTTCAGTCTAAAAAGGGGGCTGAAAAACTAGGCCTATACTTGAATATATAAAGCAATTCAGTAGAGAACACAGCTCAATAACAACAAGCATTCTTGTTGTCTTGGGGATGCTGATTCAGAAAATTAAATTGGATAGGCTGTGTCAGGTCTAATCTCATGATTCTTTTATGGGCAAGCAGATGAAGACTTATATATTGCATATGTTATCATAAACTAGAACGGATAGGGGGAAAATGCCACCATTTTTGGAATCAGCAGGTCAAAAATATCCAGATACAGGCCTAACAATTGAGGTATCAAAATGTGTTTGCCTGTCAATTAATCCCCTTTTACTGTCAAGAGTACAATTAAAATATGTATCAACTACTTTGGTACTATTATTAATAAATAAATAAATAAACATTTATTAATTTCCTTTGTGACAAATTTTAAAGATTAGAGTTTCATGAAATGAATTAAATTTGCTTCTACCAGCCTTTTATTTTTATTTATTTTATTTATTTACAGCATTTTTACCCCACCCTTCTCAATCCCCGGAGGGGGACTCAGAGCAGCTAACACAGGCAGAAATTCAATACCACGATATCAATAAACACCAGTATAAAACCATAAATAAATAGAAGGTTAAAACAATAACAATTAATAATAATAATAATAATAATAATAATAATAATAATACTTTATTTGTACCCCACTACCATCTCCCCAAGGGACGTGGTGAGGTTTACATGAGGCCAAGCTAGCAGTACATCAATAAAACGAAGGCAATAACAAAATAATCAATACAAAACAGTAAAATAAATCTCAAAACAAAAATTAACAATAAAAAATAACAATAACATACAAGCATTTAAAAACCTATGGCCGGGCCAAATGTAATAATTTAAAAATTAAAAAAATTAAAAAAATTAATTATATAATCACAATTAATTATATAATCACATAATCATATAGCCGTTGCCAATTATCATAACAGTCGTCAGGTCCAGTTCCATGTTCAAAGTGCTGCTGCACCCACTAGCTGAAAGCCTGGTTCCAAAACCACAATTTTAGTTTTTCCCTGAAGGAGGGAGCACGCCAATCTAATCTCTCTGGGGAGCGAATTCCACAAGCGGGGGGTCACCACCGAGAAGGCCCTGTCCCTCATCCCCAATTATAATATTTATCAACTACTTTGGTACTATTATTATTAATAAAAAGCAATTAAATTAACATTTTCAATGTCCTTTGCAACAATTTTTTAAAAAAAATTAATTTAATGAAATTTGCTTCTATCAGATCTCCCTGATTACTTCACAATTTTGAAAAAACACTACACATTCTTGGTTTTGGTTCTTGTAAGCTCAGTATTTATTTTCTCTGAGGAAAGGAAAGTAAATTCATCTGCCAGGCTGTTTAAACAGAAGTTGGAGTCCTGATTGAACACAGCGTAATTGTACTGCTATGTAAATGTGTTCTACATGAAGATCTTCATCAGCAAGAGAGCAGAGAAGGGTGTCAAGAAGAGGCTGGTGGGTTGAGATCCCTTAGAATGGGTTGCTTTACATTGAGCCTTCTGGACATTGTCGAAACCATACCAGAACTGGGGAGGTTGTGATTCTATTGTAGCACACACGCTCTTACTCGTGCAGCCCATCATTATTTCGTCCAAGTAGCCTCCACCTTCACACAGGAAAAAAATGGGTGGTCAAGGGAATTGTCAACACCAGCAATGGTTCTCCAAACAAAGGTCTGTCTGGTCCCTTTGGTTTGGTTTGCTGGAAAGAATCTCTGCCATTGCCATGTTGGGTCTTAATGGAAATAAACTGTAATCTTAGGCTCAGACAGACCTGAGGAATCTATGGCTCTCCAGATGTTACATCCCCAGACAGCTTGGCCAATGACCAGCAAAGCTGAATCATCAAGATTTAGGCCTGAGCAACTGTGAGAGGTTGGGGTGAGGGATTTGCCAATCTGAATATCTAAAAGAGGCACACTACCTCACTTGTACGCCCCCCAAAAATGTTGTGTTTATATTACTACTAGCCGTCCCCTGCCATGCGTTGCTGTGGCCCAGTCTGTGCATATGTGTTTTGTGTGTATATATATTTGTGTATATGTGTGTTTGCTTATATATATGTGGTTTGTACATGTGTTGTAATGTATTTTTTTGTTTTATAGCTTTTAAAGTATCTTCTGCTATGTTTTTCAGTGTTTTTATGATGAATGATGGTCACTCATTGGCCTAATAGGTGTGTCGTGTCCAAATTTGGTGTCAATTCGTCCAGTGGTTTTTGAGTTATGTTAATCCCACAAACAAACATTACATTTTTATTTATTTTTTATTTTATAAATGTCTTCAGAAGAGGTGGAGGTCATGATTTTATTCACCCTGTGCTATATTATGTTGTGCTCAAAACTAATCTAGTTCTTAAAGAGATAATGTGCAGAAAGTAAGTTCTGGTCACATTCTGCTATGTGTGTGTGTGTGTTTTTTTATTCTTTTGGGTCTAAAATGGCTAAGAAGAAATAATAATAATAATAATAATAATAATAATAATCACAACTTTATTTTTGTAGCCCTCCTTCATCTTCCTGGTGAAGGAGGGCTACAGGTGACTTAAATATGGCACAAAGTGCCAAGACAAAATAAAATAAACACACAGTACAATATAAAGTAAAAACTACAGTAATTTAAAACTCAAAACAACGCCTAATGACCTATAGTGACAAATGAAAACATGGTAAAATTATCTCACAACCCCAAGCTGGGTTTGGTTTGAGTACCAAAAAACATAAAAGAAATTTACCCCAAGAGAGGAACTGGAAGTATAAAATAGCCATAGTTAAGGAGTGTGCAACACTCATCTAAAATTCTGGAAGACTTAGAGCAGTCAATTGTGCTATTTTTCCTCTCTAGAACATCCCTATTATCTCTCTTTTTCATTTGGAGAATTCTAACCCTAATGGCTATGGCTATCATGTTGAACTATGGGAATATATCAATACCAGACGTTTGAGCATGGATGGGCATTTTTGTAATGGGAGTGTAATCTTTTCACTGGTTTTCATTCCAAAAGAAACAACCAATAATCTTAGCAGCTTTCTTCCCGCTGAAAAAAAAGGGATTCCGAAAATGTTGTCAAAAACATTATCTGCAGAAAATTCTATTTTCTACATAGAAACTGATGAGGGACCATGGTGGCGCAGCTAGTTAAACTGCTAAGCTGCAGAACTTGTTGACTGGAAGGTCGGCAGTTCGAATCCGTGATAAGGGGTGAACTCCTTTTGCTAAACCCAGCTTCTGCGAACCTAGCAGTTCAAAAACATACAAATGTGAGTAGATTAATAGATACCGCTTCAGCACTTCGTGCAGTCATACTGGCCACATTACCTAGGAGGCGTCTATGGACAACGCTCTCCAGCTTACAAATGGAGATAAGCACCAAGCCTCCCCCTCCAGAGTCAGACTTGATTAGACTTAATGTCAAGAAGAAACCTTTGCATGTACCTTACATAGAAGTTGATGTTTTCCACACAAAACAATTGCATGCAAATTGTGTACAAACTGGATCTTTAACAACACATTTTCAGCACATACAATAGCTTTTCTGCACAGAAAATTGTATTCATGCACAGAAATAACTGTTTCCTACACAAGATAACCACAGGGAAATTTTGCATGGAAGATATTGTTGGGAAAACTAACAATCTTGCATGCATTTTTGAGGAAGGTGAATTTGTGGATTGGGAAAAGGTGGATTTAGCAAAGCGGCATGGGCAGGGCTATGAAAGCAATGGGGGCTGGTGTCAGGGAGGCACTTGTTCTCCCCTCTCTCCCCCATCCCCCCTGTTTGCTATTGTGTTGTTTCAATTGCACTTCATGACATTTTGCAATAGAGCTTACCATGGTTTCTGCACTTTAGATCTCAATCACATACACAATGTGTGTCTCACTCACATATGCATAACTTTGCTCCTGCATCAGTCCATAACTTGAACTCACCATCTAAGAGGACGGGCTCACTTGACCTCAGAGAAAGGGCATATTCTTTTTGTAGATGAAAATGAAGGCACTGTCATCTGTTTTCCCAGGTCAGTGCTGACCACCTGCAAAATGCGGGAGCAGTAAGATAGCCTGCATATCAATGTGAAATCACTCACCATGTTCAACTGTTAATCTCGCAACCAGCTCAAGGCATTTGTTATCTTTTCCAGTACACTCCACCATCTTTGGAATGCAGTAGTCTGCAAAGGTATTGCATGAGGGGCACAGGTTTCCATTGGTTCTTTGCTCCAGTGGTGGTACTGAAAATAGAAAGGAAGGGGTGTTCAATTCATTTCTGGTGGTCTTCCATCACATAGCGCCCTTCAAACACATTGAACTACAACTCCCAGAAGCTCCCAACTTAGGGCATTGGGAAGGTGGATAGCAACACATTTAGAGGGCACAAAGTTGGAGCATGCCGCATTTAGGGTTGGTGCCCAAGGTTAAAAAATGGCATTAGCTATCTATACATTTATTTTTGAGTGAGCTATAGACAACTTCAGATGGGCTTAATCCACAAGGTATGGTTATTAGGCTTGTGCTTTTGAGGTAAACCTTGGCCTGTTTCATGTTCCGGCTATCGTTGGGGGCTCTGATCCATTTTCAAGAGTCTCCCAAAATCAGGACGGTTATTTTTTAGTCAGACCATTATTGGGGAAGGGGGGGGGGGTCCCACTCACTGGCTCCTCAGCATTCTTCTTACCTAGAACCTGCTTTTTCTCCTCTAGAGTACCAGGCGCTCAGCTGCAGGCACTCCAGACTTACCTGCATGCCCTGCCACACATGCCCCTCCATATTCTCTGACAGTGCATGTGCAGACAGGCCTGGATTGTGCCTGCAGCCAAGCTCCAGGCCTGTCTGTATGCCCCACCACACACTCTCTCTCTTTCCAAGGCAAGGAGGCAATTTTGGCTTGACATAACAGCAAGCTTTCGTGTCAAGCAGATTTCCATGTGTGGAGGGGGCTTTCCATTTTGTGCTTCTGAAGAAGTGGAATTTCTGCAAGGGAAATGGGTCTTCTGTATAGCTTTCTATGGGATTTCTGGAATGTTGTTTAGGTTAGTCAAAGCCATAGTAAATCCAATCTTTAAGTGTGGTCAGACCACATGCCCCCAGGGGATCCTTCTGCCGGGGCAGGAGTTGGTTACTGGAGGGTCAGGGTGGAACACTGGCCAACAGTGGCCAGCTAAACTAGGAGGCACCCCACCCCATGGCTCTGGGGGTTCATTCTGCTGGGCAGGACTTGGTTCCTTCTGTTGGGGCAGAACTTGGTTACTAGAGTGGTGGGGTTGGAACACTGGCCAATGGTGGCCAGCCAGTCTAAGAGGCACTGTGCCCCATGGCCCCAGGGGTTCCTTCTGCTGAGACAGGACTTGGTTCCCTCTGCTGGGGCAGAACTTAGTTACTGGAGGGGTGGGGTGGAACACCGGCCAACTGTGGCCAGTCAGCCAGCCAAAGAGGCACCCCTCCCTTTGCCCCTGGGGATCCTTCTGCTTGGGCAGGACTTGGTTTCTGCCTCCGTTGTCCAGACTTGATAATTTGTTCTGAGATTTAAAGGCTCTCAAGATGGCCACTGAGGGACTTCCGCCGGAAACCTCAGCAGTTTTTTAAAAACCTTTGAGATGCAGATATGCAGATATGTGGAGATTTGGTTACTGCAAAAGTTCCATTCTTTGCCCTGGCCAAAAAAAAACCCTGTGCCCTCCAGACATTTCATGAAATATCTACTGCACAAACAAACCTCATAGGGTAGAACCACTAATGTCAGCAGTGCACAAACAGGAACACACAGTTTTAAGCCAGGAACAGAACTTTTTCATTATCTCCTATTTTTAGCACCTGACTGCCTGGCCACCTGGTTGTGGCATCAAATAACAGGGAGCTGCTCCTGGGTTATACTTGGTGGTTCCTGATTGCTCTTCTGGTGAAGAGATATACAACATTTACTAGGAGGCCACAACTTTGTCCTGGCCAGAGAAAATGTGCCCTCCACACATTTCATGAAGTTTCTGGCACACAAACATATTTTTTTTGCCTTTTACTCAAATGTCACCTTCTTTTTAGGAACCGTCCAATCAGGAACAAATATCTAAAACCCGGGAACAAACCCAGATAAAAAGAATCCCGTTATTTCCGATTGCAGAAACATACAGACATGCGAAGATCTGTATATTTGGCTGAAAACCATGATAGCCCCACACCTGGAAATCTTGCAAATTTTGCCTTTTGTAGCAATTGCTCCTGGGTTTACAGGGAATGCCATCTGGTCACCCTCCTGTTTGCTGCAGAAGATTCTGGGATAAATTCTATCTTTGAGGAAAACCTTTAGAAAGGTCATAGAGTGATGTAGAGACGTAAATGGATTGGGAGGAGCCAGCCTTCCGTAGTGAGTCAAGCACAGTATTTTCAAAACGTGAGAATCAGGTGTTATGAGAGTATGCATCCCATCTCAATGCAGTATGCATCCAGTCCTAAAAGATATGGGATGCATACTGATATAAGCGGATTATATCCCAATGCGATAAGGTCCAAACTGTAGAACTGCAATTGTATAGCAGTACTGCTGTAATCCACAACTACTTAAAGTTTACAGGTTGCGGACCAACACTCTTCTTGGACATACCCCGCACATCCCCCACAATCCTCTCTTAAACAAGACACAAAGCAGCTAAGAAAGTGAAAGGGGGAGGAGGGGAGAGTTGAAAATGTTATACATACATGAAACAGAGGCAGTTTTGCATTCCTCTCCTTTGCAACAGGTCCAGTTTTTCCTGATGTGAACTAAAGGACCCATATAAATGTGAAATGGGGGTAATGAGCATCGTTTAACATTGTCACAGCGTTTTATGGTTTCCTGATGTAGTACGTTATCTATGTGGAAAGACAGAAGGAGAGGAGAACATTATCATCATCATCATCATCATTATCATCATCATCATTATTCAGATGTCAGCAAAAATTCCCATTTCTAAGACAAGTCGACTCTTTCATACTGATGTCTAAGGTCCCTGTGGCTGGTAATATATTAACAGGGAGGGAGGAGCCCCCGGTGGCGCAGTGGGTTAAAGCCCTGTGCCGGCAGGACTGAAGACCGACAGGTCGCAGGTTCGAATCCAGGGAGAGGCGGATGAGCCCCCTCTATCAGCTCCAGCTCTTCATGCGGGGACATGCAAGAAGCCTCCCACAAGGATGTTAAAACATCAAAATCCTCTGGGCGTCCCCTGGGCAACGTCCCTGCAGACGGCCAATTCTCTCACAATTCTCTCTTTTGGTCCTGACACGACCAAAAAAAAACAGGGAGGGGAAGAAATTCCCCTGAGTTCAGACCCAAAGGTCTAAATGACCCATATATTAAAAGAAAGTACCTCTGCCCAGTTTTCCCAATTATTTCCTTGGCCACTTATGGACACTGGAACCAATTCTTCTTAGGGAAATGGGAATCGGGAAACTTTATTCTAACATATGTATGTCCAGTGAGAAGATGGACACAGATTAAAACATGAATGTTTGCACCACATAGAGAAGAAGGAAGCTAAGTAAGTCCATGGAACTCCTGGAGGACCATATAACCTCTGGAGACTTAGTTCTGGCAACCCCCCCCCCCCCCCCCACAAGCATATTCACCCCACATTGGCAATATTGGAGAGCAACTAACCTCACACTAGAAAATGTCATGCTTGGGTGTTGTGAGTTTTCCAGGCTGTATGGCCATGTTCCAGAAGCATTTTCTCCTGATGTTTTGACTGCATCTATGGCAGGCATCCTCAGAGGTTATGAAAGTCCTTTTGGCTGAGAGTAATTGTGGTATAGCATCTGTGTTTCTGCAGCGTAGAAGAAAAGTCAGGGAGCAGAGTAGATGTGCTTTCCTGGTCCTTAGTTTTTCCAATTTCCATGTGTCTTGGAACAGTTTCTCCCCATAGAGATGTTCAATGGATTGTCAAAGTCTTTCATGGCTGGAATCACTGGGTTGTTGTGAGTTTTCTGGACTGTATAGCCATGTTCCAGAAGCGTTCTCTCCTGATGTTTCACCTGCATCTTTGGCAGGCATCCTCAGAGGTTGTGAAAGTCCTTTTGGCTGCGAGAAATTGTGGTAGAGTATCTGTGTCTCTGCAGATAAGAAGGAAAGTCAGGGAGCAGAGTAGATGTGCTTTCATCATCCTTAGTTTTTCCAATTTCTATGTGTCTTGGAACAGTTTCTCCCCATAGAGATGTTCAATGTATTGTTGAAGGCTTTCATGGCTGGAATCACTGGGTTGTTGTGAGTTCTCTGGGCAGTATGTCCATGTTCCAGAAGCATTATCTTCTGATGTTTCGCCTGCATCTATGGTAGGTATCCTCAGAGGTTATGAAAGTCCTTTTGGTGGAGAGGAATTGTGGTATAGTATCCGTGTCTCTGCGGGATAGAAGGAAAGTCAGGGAGCAGAGTATATTTGCTTTCCTGGTCCTTCATTTTTCCAATTTCTGTGTGTCTTGTGAGTTTTCTGGGCTGTATGGCCATATACCAGAAGCATTCCCTCTTGACGTTGTGTTTTCATCAATGGTAGGCATCCCCAAAGGTTGTGAAAGTCCTTTTGGCTGAGAGTAATTATGGTATAGTATCTGTGTCTCTGCAGATAAGAGGGAAGGTCAGGGAGCAGAATAGATTTGCTTTCCTGGTCCTTAGTTTTTCCAATTTCCATCTGTGTTGGAACAATATTTCCCCATAGAGAAGTTCAATGCATTGTCAAAGGCTTTCATGGCAAGAATCACTGGGTTGTTGTGAGTTTTCCAGATGGTATGGCCATGTTCCAGAAGCATTCTCGCCTGATGTTTCACCTGCATCTATGGCAGGCATCTTTAGAGGTTGTGAAAGTCCTTCCGGCTGCGAGAAATTGTGGTGTAGTATCTGTGTCTCTGCAGATAAGAAGGAAACTCAGGGAGCAGAGTAGATGTGCTTTCATCATCCTTAGTTTTTTCAATTTCCATGTGTCTTAGAACAGTTTCTCCCCATAGAGATGTTCAATGTATTGTCATAGCTGGGATCACTGCATTGTTGTGAGGTTGCTTATGCTTATGGGGTTTTAAAAAATAAATAAACAGAAGGAACCCCCCCCCCCCATGTCCCACCACATTTGCCTCATCTGTAAGAGTTCAAGGATGCAATCCATATTGTTTCCACATCATTCAACATCTCACTGGAGAAAACAGGGACACAGGTGGATAAGAAACAGCAAATTGAGACAGTTGGGGGGCAAATGCTTCTATGTAATAGTTATGAAAATCCATTTCCAAATCAGTTACCAATGTATTTGCTTTATTTAGTTGATGAACCATCAACTCACAGTGGATGATATGTTCATATGAGATTATACAGGTTTCTTCGCCTGTTTTACAAGGTTCCATGCGGCATTTTGGGCCTGTACTAATACACGTTTCACACTGTAGAGAAGCACCTGAAGGATGGAAGAAAACATGATAATAATCATTCTCCTTTTCTATGGATAATAGAATGGATAATAATTCCAGTTTTCAGCTGGACTAGGTGGTAGAGAAGCAGTATTACTCTAAAGGCATTTCTGCTCCAGACTAGACCCAGAATAAATGGCCAGTGCAAAAACAGCACCAGGGAATGCCCAAATTCACCCTTCAGTTTTCCTTGCCTGAGCAGCAGACAAAATCCCGACTTCTAGTCCAATGTTCAAGCCATTTGGATCAAACACACTGGGTCAAAGGAATTTTTACCAGACTCTCAATAAACAGAGCTTTCCTTCTTTACTGAACTCAGTGTGGTTCTAGATCAGTGGTTCTTGACCTTCCTCATTCCGTGACCCCTCATGTTGTGGTGACCCTCAACAATAAAATTATTTTCATAGATACTTCATAACTGTAATTTTGCCACTGTTATGAATTGTAATGTAAATATCTGATATGCAGGATGTACTTTCATTCACGGGACCAAATTTGGCATAAATACCCAATACGCCCAAATTTGAAGACTGGTGGGTTTGGGGGGGGGGGGATGGATTTTGTCATTTGGGAGTTGGAGTTGTTTGGATTTATAGTTCACCTACAATCAAAGAACATTCTGAACTTAGCCCACAATTGATCTGCACCAAACTTGACACACAGAACTCCCATGACCAACAGAAAATACTGGAAGGATTTGGTGGGCATTGACCTTGAGTTTTGGAGTTGTAGTTCACCTACACACAGAGAGCACTGTGGACTCAAACACTGATTGATCTGGACCAAACTTGACACAAATATTCAATATACCCAACTATGAACACTGATGGAGTTTGGGAACAATAGACCTTGACATTTGGAAGTTGTAGTTGCTGGGATTTATAGTTCAGCTACAATCAAATAAGCATTCTGAACTGCTCCAATGATAGAATTGGGCCATACTTTCCACACAGAACCCCCATGCCTTGAAGGGACTCGCTGGTTCAAGCCTCCCTCCAGCCTCGCACGTTCTCCCTAACACACACATGTGCACCGAGCATGCCTGCTCTCCCCTCCCCACTTGGAGTCTCAGAAACAGCCCTCCCCTTGGCTTATAGGCCAGCCAATCACAGCAGAAGAGGGCCTTTTGCCATTTGTTTCCAAAAAGGAAGAGAAAAACAGGCAGAGAGATCTTCAGCCATCTCTGCCAAAGGGGTTCCTAAGGCCATCAGAAATATATGTTTTCTGAGGTTCTTTGAGGGTGAAACCCCCTTGTGACCCCAAGGTTGAGAAACACTTTTTTAGATTTGGTCAGATCTCACCTGGAAAACTGTGTCCAGTTCTGGGCACCATTACTTGCGAAATATATTGAGGGGGTGGGGCAAAAAATGGTCAAAGGTCTGAAAACCATGTATCTCCATGAGAGCAGCTTAGGGAGCTGGGTATGTTTAACCTGGGGAAGAAAAGTTTAAGAGGGACATGAGTCTTGTTTACACGTTTAAGAGCCTTGTTTACACATTTGAAAGGATGCCATATTTGATGGAACAGGTCTGTTTTGTACTGATCCAGAGATATGTAAGTGGAGTAAGGATTCAAGCTGCAGGAAAAAAAGCTATTCTACCCAATACCAGGAATAACTTCCTGTTGGTAAGAGTGGTTTGGCAGTGGAATATGTTCTCTGGGAGTCTGGTAGATTCACCATCTCTGGAGGTTTTTAAATAGAGCCTGGATGGCTATCTGCCAGGAGTGCTTTGGTAGGGATTCTTGCATGGCAGAATGGGACTGGAATGAGTGGCCCTTATGATAGGTATCTTCTAACTCTATAATTCTATGACTGAAGTGTTTTGAAAATCATCCAAATTGAAATATGTCCCCAGAGGACAACTACGTACATCTTACTTACCAGTTGTTAGAATTGTGAAAAATAGGAGGCATTTGAGAAGCAGGCATGATGGATCCATAAAACTCTCCTGATGGTAAGTCAGGCTCTCCAGCTTAATGGCCTGGAATGACATTCAAGGGAAGCATATTTGGAAAGGAAGACTGCACTATTGTTATCATTTAAGCACACTTAATAATCCTGGAACATTGGCTGAATGTACAATGTCATCTAATGTAGTGTATTATATAGTCAGTGTGGACTCATATAACCCCACTCTCATTTGTTCCGCATTCATTTCAGAGAAGCCCCAGCCAATATTGTGTTGCTTCAAACTTTAGTGTCTTTCAACCAAATAATAAGAAATATTTGAGCATACTTTTGTGCCTTCAAGGCATGAGGTCCACCAGATTTCAGAGAAATGGGCCGGGAGGGCGGACCTTGTCTACCCTAGTCAGTAAATCCAGGGCCAGGTTGGAATAGAAATGGTCACAATGATCAGGTGCTCACACATAACTTTGTAGCTAGCCGGGATCCCAGTTCAACTCATGATATTTCCCAGAAGGGAAAAAACGTCATAGGGACAACCAGGAGCCAACTCAAGGTGTATCAAGGTAAAATGCTCATGTAGCCGAGTCCAACCAAACTGGAACTATTGAACCAATGGGATTTGCATGCTGCTTCAAACTTTAGTGTCTTTGAAAGGGAAAAAAGTCGACCCTGCAAACTACAGACCAATTAGCCTCCTCAATACAATCAGTAAGTTATAGGCAAGACATCATCAGTGGAAACTCCAGGACTGGCTGGAACAAGAGAGCATACTTGCTGAAGAGCAAGCTGGGTTCAAGGAAGTTTGATCCACCATATACCAATGTCTGGCATTGCAACATCTTGTTGAAAAATACTCCTCCCAAAACATACCCTCACTCTATGTCACCTTAATTGACTTTAAAACAGCTTTCAACTTCATCTCTTGAGTCAAACTATGGGAAAAATTGGACAGCTCTACAATCGATCACCAAATACTTCACCTAATACACCTGCTTCATGAAGGGACCTCACTGAAAGTAAGAAGCAACCCTCAGGGTCACCTCATCAAGGCAGTTGGAATGGGAAATGGTGGCAAGCAAGGCTGCATCCTGGCCCCTCTACTATTTAACTTTTACATCAAGTCCATGGTGGACCATCTTCACAACATGGATTTCCACTACCCCCCCCCCCCCCCGCCCCCAAAATACTGGTGGGAAGACATATTTCCATCTTACTTTATGCAAATGATGCAGCTATTTGGAACTGAAACAAGAAGTTGAGAGTAAATACAGTAAGCCCTCACCAGTCTAAGCTTAGGGGCAAATAAATGACCCAGGAGGACTTGAACTCATGAAAGTAATCCCTAGAATCACATGTATTTTGCTTGATGAAACAAAGGGAATAAAGAGACTTTAGAAAGCTGTGCTTCCTCAGGCCTGGGTGGGGAGAACACACCCTGACAAGTTAATGCTCTCTGAAATATCTGGAGGTGTTGCATTTGCCTCTAGGGATTGAAGAATTAGTCATTGGGTGGGTAGCCAAAGAAAAGCCAATGTTCTTTTAGTAGCTGCATATTTCTAAACTACATCTCAGATTACTCAACTATAATCCAATATGGAATCACAGATTTAGAAGATTATGGGCGAATCTAGATACCCCTAGATTCGCCCATAATCTAGATACAAGGGGGACATGATAGCCTTGTTTACATATTTGATGGAGCAAGTCTGTTTTCTACTACTCCGGAGAAATGTATGAGGAGCATTGGATTCAAACTGCAGGGGGAAAAGGCTATTCTACCCAATATCAGGAATAACTTCCTATTGGTAAGAGTGGTTTGGCAGTGGAATATGTTGCCTGGGAGTCTGATGGATTCACCATCTCTGGAAGATTTTAAACAGAGCCTGGATGGCTATCTGCCAGGAGTACTTTGATTCTTGCATGGCAGAATGGGATTGAAATGAATGGCCCTTATGATAGATATCTTCCAACTCTATAATTCTATGATTGAAGTGTTTTGAAAATCATCCAAGTTGAAATATGTCCCCAGTGGACAACTACGTACATCTTACTTACCAGTTGTTAGAACTGTGAAAAATCGAAGGAGTTTGAGAAGCAGGCACGATGGATCCATAAAACTCTCCTGATGGCATTCAACTCCTCTGTAATGACATTCAAGGAAAGCATATTTGGAAAGCAAGACTGCATTATAGTTATCATTAAAGCATACTTAATCTACAATGCCATATAATGCAGTGTATTATATGGTCAGTGTGGACCCTTATAACTCCACTCTAATTTGTTCCCCATTCATTTCAGAGAAGCCCCAGCCAATATTGTGCTGCTTTAAACTTTAGTGTCTTTGAACCAAATAATAAGAAATATTTGAGCCTACTATTGTGCCTTCAAGGCATGAGGTCCACCAGATTTCAGAGAAATGGGCTGGGAGGGGAGAGAGAGAGCCTTGTCTACCCTAGTCAGTAAATCCAGGCCCAGGTTGGAATCAAAATTTTCACAATGATAAGGTAACTTACATATAACTTTGTAGCTGGCCAGAATCCCAGTTCAACTCATGATATTTCCCAGAAGGGATGAAGCATCATAGGGACAACCAGGACCCAACTCAAGGTGTATCTTGGTAAAATGCTCATGTAGCTGAATCTAGCCAAGCAGAACTATTAAATCAATTGAATTTGCATGCTGCTTCAAACTTTAGTGTCTTCGAACCAAATAATAAGAAATATTTGAGTATACTATTGTGCCTTTAGATCAGACTAAAATATTGCCTCTCCTGTCCCTCCGAATGATGTCATGGAACAGCAGAATAGAGTCTGTTTAGGAAAGGATGGAAATGTCCCCACACACCTATGAGCAGGAAGTTGAGATGTTGCAAGCTGAGACGTTGAATAGAGGACAACAGAAAGGTGGGAAGCAGGGGGAAGAGAGAGGTGTTGCCATGACAAAAGTTGGCATGACATCCTTACATAGTATGACTCCTCCTGTGTCATAGTTGGTTGGTCATATCACAGCCCTGTGGGACCTGGAAGATCTACAGAGGGGACTTTGTCCAAACATGATTATGGTGATAATGTTGATTACTGTGTGCCTTCAAGTTGACTCTGGCTTGAATAGTTCCTAACACACATCATTTTCTTAGCAAGATTTCTTCAAAGGAGTTTTACTGTCTCCTTCCTCTAAGATTGAAAGAGTGGCCACCATTTTTTAAAAGATTGTTAACCTCTGATCTTTTATGTTTAATTAGAGTTTTGTGCAAATCTCTATAGACCTCCACCAATATGACATGCATTAAACCAGAAGTGACCCCTTTTAACTTCAATACACAGAATCTCCCAGTGAGTGTGATCAATATTAATAGTTTAAACTTGCTAGCAGGAGGGAGGGTGAGCACTGGTCAAGGAGGTAGTGAAGTCTTCCTTCTCTCAACACCCCCCCCATAAATATATACATGTTAGGCTTGTGCATTACAGCTGAACCGCAATCTGTTTCTGTTCTCTAAATTTCAGCGGACACGCGGATCCATTTTTGTGCACCTTCCAAAAACGGATGTACATCCAAAAATCCATTTTCAATCCACAGCCAAAAAATGCAGAAAGATCCGGCCCATTGCCAGCAATGGGGGAGGGGGCTTCATACGCTCTCCTTCCCATCATTTTTAGGGTTAGTGGGATGAAAACCAAAACTTTTCACATGTATTGACAACTATGGCTGCGTCCCCAAGGCTTGCACTCATTGTCCCCATCTACAAAAAAAAAAGGGGGGGGGGAGGTCGACCCCTTCAATAGAAACTCCAGGAGTGGATGGACCAGAAAGCATACTTGCTGAAGATCAAGCTGGATTCAGGGAAGGTTGATCCACCATAGACCAATGTCTGGTATTGCAACATCCTGTTGAAAAATACTCCTCCCAAAACATATCTACACTCTACGTCGACTTAATTGACTTTAAAGCGGTCTTTGACTGCATCTCATGAGTCAAACTATGGAAAAAACTGGAGAGCTCTACAATCGATCACCGACTACTTCACCTAATACACCTACTTCATGAAGGGACCTCGCTTTTTTTTGTGTCAGGAGCGACTTGAGAAACTGCAAGTCGCTCCTGGTGTGAGAGAATTGGCCGTCTGTAAGGATGCTGCCCAGGGGACGGCCAGATGTTTTGACGTTTTTACCATCCTTGTGGGAGGCTTCTCTCGTGTCCCCACATGAGGAGCTAGAGCTGATGGAGGGAGCTCATCCATGCTCTCCCCAGATTTGAACCTGCGACCTGTCGGTCTTCAGTCCTGCCGGCACAGGGGTTTAACCCACTGCACCACTGGGGGTTCGCTGAAAATAAGGTACAACACTAAGGGCCCCTCACCAAGGCACAGAGAAAAGTCCTTATGACTCTTTAATCATACATCTTTTGTGGCTCATGACATCTCCATCCTGGCATCATTTAGCTTGCTATGTGTATGGCCATGTTCCAGAATGTTTTGCCTGCATCTATGGCAGGGATCATCAGAGGTTGCAGGCAAAATGTAAAGAATTCTTGGGAATATGGCCATACAGCCCGGAAAACTCAAAGCAACCACGTGATTCCGGCCATGAAAGCCTTCGAAAACACATCATTTAGCTTCACGCTACTGTCTCTTGCTCTATTGTGTGGCAAGGTAAATGGTTGAGGAGGGCTTTCTTTTAAAGGGCGAGAACTGCAGTGCATAGCATTGAGATTTTTAAGGTAATTCAATTGCATCAGCTCTAGTTTCATGATTCTTTTATGGGTGAGCAGATGAAGACTTGTATATTGCATATGTTATCATAAACTAGAGTTTATAGGGGGGAACTGCCACCATTTTTGGAATCAGCAGGTCAAATAGATCCAGAAACAGGTCTAACAACTGAGGAACCAAAATGTGTTCGTCTGTCAGTTAATCCCCTTTTACTGTCAAGAGTAAAATTATAACATTTATCATCAACTTTGGAACTATTAATAATAAAAAAATTAGATTCACATTTCTTAATTTCCTTTACAACACATTAAGGTTTCATGAAATTAATGAAATATGCTTCTACCAGTCTCCACTGATAACGTCACAATTTTGAAAAAAAAAAACACCACACATTCTTGGTTTAGGTTCTTGTAAGCTTGGTGTTTATTTTCCCTGAGGAAAGGAGAGCAAATTTATCTGCAAGGCCAACCTGCAGGCAGTTTACATTGAGCTTGTGAACCTTGGAGCTCTGATTGAACACAGAGTAATTGCGCTATGCAAGTGTGCTCTACATGAAGATCTTCATCAGCAAGAGAGCAGAGAAGGGTGGCAGGAGGAAGCTGGTGGGTCGACAGCCCTGAGAACGCATTGTTTCACATCGGGCCTTCTGGATATTATCAGAACCAAACCAGAACCGGGCACGTTCTTTTTCTATTGTTTCACAGACAAACTTATTTGTGCAGCCCATCATTGTTCGGTCTATGTGGCTTCCATCTGCACACAGGAGAAAAATGGGTGGTCAAGAGATCAAGAGAATTTTCAACACCAGCAACGGTTCTCTAAGCAAAGATCTATATGGTCTCTTTGGTTTGGTTTGCTGGAAAGGACCTCTGCCATTGCCACATTGAGTCTTAATGGAAATTTGTTTATGGCATTTCTACCCCACCTTTGTCCAGCCCAAAGGGGACTCATAGCCGGACAACCATTAGATACCTTCAGAACAAAGTGCAAGTAAAACAAACATTTAAAATAAAAATAATAAAATGCATACATTAAGACATTCAAAACACATACAAACAATACCTTCACTGTTAGGGTGAAGTATTGTTTGTTACCTTGTTATCCAAAGTCATAGTCTGAACCGTTCCAACATTCAGTTGCCCAATTTCTATTTATCTATTACACAAGATCACCAAAGGCTTGATCAAAAAGCCATGTTTTCACTTTCTTATGGAAGGTCAGGAGGAAGTTGATCTAATATTCCAAGAGAGGGAGTTCCACAGCCGAGGGGCCACCACTGAGAAGGCCTTGTCTCTCATCCTCACCAGTCTCGCTTGTGAAGAAGGCAGGACTGAGAGCAAGGCCTTCCAGATTATCTTAAGCTCTGAAAACTGTAATCTTATGCTAAGTCAAACCTGGAGAATCTGTGGCTCTCCAGATGTTGTCACATGCCCAGCAAGCATGTCCAATGACAAGCAAAGCTGAATCATCAAGATTTAGGACTGAGCAATAGTGATAGCTTGGGAGCTTGGGAGTGATCCTGGATTCATCGTTGAGCCTTGAACCCTAGGTCTCAGCAGTGGCCAGGGGAGCTTTTGCACAGTTAATACTTGTGTGCCAGCTGCACCCGCACATTGGGAAGTCAGACTTGGCCACAGTGGTCCACTCTCTTGTTACATCCCAAATAGATTATTGCAACTCACTCTACGTGGGGTTGCTTTTGAAGACTGTTTTGAAGACCATTGGACTAGTTGGAAGAACTCCAACTAGTCCAATGGTTGGCAGCCAGATTACTCACTGAAGCGACATACAGGGAGCACACCACCACCCCTGTTATATTAGCTCAATTGGTTGCCAGTCCACTTCTGAGCACAATTCAATGTGCTGGTTTTCATCTATAAAGCCCTATACAGTTCCAGCCAAGCTTACTTGTCCGAAATTGTCCCTCTATGATCCACCTTGGAGTTTACAATCATCAAGAGAGGCCCTGCTCTCGATCCTGCCACCCTTGCAAGCACGGTTGGTAAGGACGAGGGACAGAACCTTCTCGGTAGTGGACCTTCACCTATGGAACACACTCCCCAGCAAAATTAGGGCAACTCCCTTACTCCTTTCCTTTAGAAAAATGGTCAAAACATGGCTCTGGGGACCAAGCATCGCTCTCCTCCCCCCCCCCCCCTCTCCTGGCGAGTCATTTCTACACACCAGGAGAGCTGCTCCGAGAGTGTACTGGAGGCTGAGTAAGTTTATTTTACTTTTCAAAGAGGTCTGGGGGCTTTGGGGGAGGGGGTAGAACCTCCAGATGTTCTCACGGGCGAGTCCCACAGGAGCATCTGACCACCCACCCCAGAAAGTGTGCGCTTTCTGGGGTGGGTGTGGACAAGCCCCCAGGAAGATCCGCATTTTTAAAACACAAATTCTCCTGGGATAAAGGCCTGTCTGGATCCACCCTGAGAAGGGTGGCAATGTGAGGAGGAGGAAAGTGGATTTGTGGATTGGGAAAAGATGGGTTTCAAAACGCAGCATGGGCATGGCTATGAAAGTGATGGGGATTGGTGTCAGGGAGGTACTTGTCCCCACCCCCATCCCCAGTTTGCTATTGTGTCAGTTCACTTGCACTTCATGACAGTTTGCAATAGAGCTTACCATGGTTTCTGCACTTTCTATCTTAATCACACACCCGATGTGTGTCTCACTCACATACGCATATCTTTGCACCTGCATCAACCCATAATCTGTGATGGGCTCACTTGACCACAGAGAAAGACCACACTTAAAAGAAAATGAAGGCACAGGCATCTGGTTGTTCTAGCTCAGTACTGACCACCTGCAAAATCGGGGAGCAGTAAGATAGCCTGGATATTAATGTGAAATCACTCACTAGCTAATTCAACATGTGAAGCCATCTCAAAGCATTTGAGATCCCCTCCAGTACAATCCACCATCTTTGCTTTGCAGGAGTCTGACCAGGAATGGCATCCGGGGCACTTCTTTCCATTGCTTCTTGTCTCCACTGGTGGTACTGAAAATAGAAAGGAAGGGGTGTTCAATCATTCTCTTCCAACTCTAAGATTCTATGATTCTATGATTTCTGGTGGTTTTCCATCAGACAGTGCCCTCCAAACATGTTGAACGACAACTCCCAGAAGCTCCCAGCCTAGGGAAAGGTGGATTGCAACACATTTTGAGGGCACAAAGTTGGAGCATGCCACATTTAGGGTTGGCGTCCATGATAATTCAAGGTTAAAGCACGGCTATCTATACATTTATTTTTGAGAGGGCTATAGACAACTTCTGATAGGCTTAATCTACGATGTTTGGTTACCAGTATTTAAATTGAATCTCCATGTGTCAACACAGTATTGCTAGAAGCAGCATTGGAGCTGTTACATCTTATCTTGCTCTTTGGGACATTACTATGCTTAGCTGGGCTTATTGGAAGTACAGTCCAAAACATCCAAATATGCACTGCATTTCATACAGTCTCACTTGGAGAGGTGCACAAATTGATGTTATTTAGACAGGTGCATTAAGATACTAGAATGGGAAGATGATGCATTGGTTGTGGACAGTATCAGTCAAAACCACATAATGGTTTTAATTTTTAAGAGGGTAGAGTTCAGCTTTACCCTCTTAAAACTTAAAACCATTAGGTGAAGGTTTTGACTAATATTGTCCACTACCTATGCATAATCTTCCCATTCTAGTCTCTTTATCCACCTGTCTAAATAACATTAGAAGGAGTTTTTTGACTCTAAGAAGAATTTAGTGATATAATCCATTGCCTACAGAGCTATTATTTTATTTATTTATTAGGAGCATTTCTATCCCATCCTTCTCACCTCCAAAAAGGGACTCAAGACGGTTCCCAACAGGAACAATTCGATGCCGAACAATAAATAACAAAGCATAACATACCCTTAACATACATTAAAAACAATTGTAAATAAACATTAAAACAGTTCACCATTTCAAGTCATCTTCCAAATCAATCTTACCATTAAAGCAATCTATTCTGCAAACACTTGACCCCATAACCAAGATTTGAGCTTCTTCCAGAAGGTCATGAGGGAGGGGACAGATCTGATCTGATCTCATTAAGAAAGGGAGTTCCAGAGCCAAGGGGCCACCACTGAGAAGACCCTGTCTCTCATTCCCACCAAACGCGACTGTGATGGTGGTGGGACCGAGAGCAGGGCTTCTCCAGATGATCTTAAGGTCCTTGGGGGTTCATAGTGAGCTTTCTTTCTCTGGATGTCTTTGAAAAGAGGATGGACAATTACCGAATAGAGATAGTCAACCTGTATAGACAGGGTGATTTTTTGTTCATGTCAAGAGTGACCTGATAAACTGCAAGTCGCTTCTGGTGTGAGAGAATTGGCCGTCTGCAAGGATGTTGCCCAGGAGACACCTAGGCGTTTTACCATCCTGGGGGAGGCTTCTTTCATGTCCCTGCATGAGAAGCTGGAGCTGATAGACAGGAGCTCACCCTGCTCCCTGGATTCGAACTGACGACCTTTTGGTCAGTTTCACAGTTAAAATGCTTTCCCAAACATTTAGATGAAATCTACTTATAATTTAAATTTATTAATATAGATTTAATTTTAATAGATTTAAATTATAAGCAAAAACATTCCATCATGGAGTGAATTCTTTCCCATTTCAAGATATGGAAAAGATAGATTGCCCTGATTCTCAGATCAATGAAATGCTTTTTGTAAAAAAAAAAATTTGCAATAGTATCCACCTAATACATAGAAATCTACTTACTGTATTACTTTATATACATCCATAAACCATTACATTTTAACCCCCCACCCCCCCGCTTTCCCCTCCCTCCAGCTTTACAAAGCAATGGCCATATAGCCCGAAAAACCTACAACAACCCAGTGATTCCAGCCATGAAAGCCTTCGACAATACATTTTTAAGTGCAGCCAGTCCAGGAGTCTGTCCATTTTCTCCTTTATCTGATCATTAGCTTTCCTTTCTTCAACCTATTTCACATATATTAACAAGTTCTCTTTGATTCTTTGTATTTTTATGATCCATGGAATATCTTGTTGTATTAATTCCATAATATCCAATTGTACTTGTTCATAAACGTATTCATTCCATCTGTCCATTGCCCATTTTTTTATTCTTCCATCCCAATGCTATTACAGCATGGACAGCTTTAACCATTGCCATCAAATAGGTTCTTGTGGGTTTTTTCGGGCTATAGAGCCATGTTCTAGAGGCATTTCTCCTGACGTTTCGCCTGCATCTATGGCAAGCATCCTCAGAGGTAGTGAGGTGGCCGTCTGCAAGGATGTTGCCCAGGAGCCTTCGACAATACATTGCCATCAAAGTTTGTTGGTCTTCTTTCTTCAACGTTTGTAAACCCATTGTTCCAATATCCAATAGTCCAGGCCCAATGTACAAAATTATTTTGAATAAACCATTTATTTTTTCTAGTACCCTCTTCCAAAATATCCTTTGTCTGATCAGGGAATCCAATTCGTTTTCCACTCTTTTTACTTAGTTCTTAGCCATTTCCCATACTCCTCTCAATTTCAACCAATTTTCTCTTCCTCCTTTTTCCCACCAACTCCATAAAATCCATCAAATCTTCTCCATTATTATATAAGTCTTTCACTCTTGAAAATCCTGCTTTATTTAATTTCTTCAGCCAGTGTTCCTCTTCACCCTCAAACAAACTATACAATGGTGACCATTTAGACAATGTGGGGATCCACTGCCTTTGCTGTTTTCTCATATTGTAAAAGCCAGTCTTCTAATTCCCAAATATCGAATCTTTCTCTTGGCTATTGTAATTATACCCTTTTCCTGAATTTCCTTAATTTTCCTTTTGTTCATATTCATTGTTAGAATTTCTGATTTTGCTAGATTTTTTTTTCAGGCCGGATTCTTTTTTCAAAATATTCCAAAATAATTTTCATTTGCCCCAAGGTCTTTCTTGGATTTCCATTATAATTAAAATATTGTCTGCAAATCAATTAATTCTGATTTCCTCCTTCCCTATTCTATATCCTTTAATCCATTATTCCTTATTCTATCTGCTAAAGGCTCCATTACTAATGTAAAAATTAAGGGTGACAGAGGGTGACATTTATCCTGATCCTCCCGTCAGCCTTTCTATACATCTCCTCTAACATCGTAATAAACTCTCTGTTGAACCCATATTTATTTAGGATTCTATATAAATACTCATGATTTACCGAATCAAAAGCACATCTAGTTTTATCATAGCCCATTCCTTCTTGTCCCTAATTCCTAATATATTGACTATGTTTCTTAATGGGTGGCTAATACTCCTACCTTTAACAAAGCTGTATTGTTCCTCTTTAATTAATTTTGGGAGGAGCTTCTCTAACCATCTTCTGCTAAGATTTTTGTAAAGATTTTATAATCCTGATTCATTGGGCTTATTGGCCTATGAGATGTTACCGCTAATAAGTCCTTCCCCCTTTTAAAATTGTAAGTATTTCTGCCTGTTTCCAAGACTTTGGTGGTGGGCCCCATCTCATTATGTGATTAAACAATATTTATAGTTGTGGAGCCCCCGGTGGCGCAGTGGGTTAAAGCACTGAGCTGCTGAGCTTGTTGATCGAAAGATTGCAGGTTCGATTCCGGGGAGCGGCGTGACTTCCGCTGTCAGCCCTAGCTTCTGCCAACCTAGCAGTTCGAAAACATGCAAATGTGAGTAGATCAATAGGTACCGCTCTGGTGGGAAGGTAACGGTGCTCCATGCAGTCATGCCAGCCACATGACCTTGGAGGTGTCTACGGACAACTCTGGCTCTTCGGCTTAGAAATGGAGATGAGCACCACACCCCAGAGTCAGACATGACTGGACTTAATGTCAGGGGACTACCTTTACCTTTACCTATAGTTGTGGTATTAGCACTTCCCCCATTTCCTTATAAAATCGACCTGTAAATCCATCAACGCACAGTGCCTTATTACCTTTCAGCTCCCCTATCGCCTTTTTTATTTCCTCCTGAGTTATTTCTTCTATCATTAACTCTGCCTCCCTGGGGTCCAGTTTTGTATTTACTTCTTCTTCCCATCTTTTGACTGTTTTTCTTTTCTTTTCTTTTTTGCATATAGTTCTTTGTAGTAACTTGCAAAAACCTGTAATGTTTTTTCTGCTCCCGTTATTTTTTCCTTTTGCTTATTTCTTATCTGTCCTACTCCCTTCTTTTTTTAAAATAGTTAGCCAATCTCTTCATAGATTGAATATTATTTCACTGGTAGCCATTTTTAACCATTACAGCAACTTTCCACAACTCCAAAGCATCGATCTCTGACAATTCCCTTTTTTAACTGGGCTAATCTATCTCCCTTCTCCTTATCCTTCTTCTGTTGAACTTCTCTCTGACATGGGGTATTTTCCTTCAATTTCTTTTCCCTAACCATCCTCCTGTTTCCCTCATAACCTATTTCCCTAGTTATGCATAGTCCTCTAAAGACCGCTTTTGAAGTGTCCCAAAGAGTTTGTATCCTGGCTGAACCATTGTTGCAATGGAAGTAATTTTTCATCTGTTCTTTCATATATTCTCTACTTTTCAAATCCTTCCAAATTATATTTTTATACTTCCATGTCTTATCCACTCCATCCCCGCTTATCTCATAATGAACCATCACCATGGCATGATCAGAGAGCCAGACTGTATCTGTAAAAACAAGATCTTATTTCCATACTGAAATTCTCCTTTAACAATATATGATCAATTGTGGTATATTTCTTGTGTCTATTCAAATAGAAAGTTAGTTGCTGTTGATCTTGTGTCACCTCATAAACATTTTTTAAGTTCCACCTTTTCCAATTCACATTACTTTTCTTACTGAAATCAAAGTTAAAGTCTCCCATAATCAAGACATCACCATCATAATAATTATCTATTTTCTTAAAAGGTTTTTGTATAGATTTTTCCTGACTTGTATTAGGAGCATAAACACTGACCAATGTCATTATTTTACCTTCTAGGTTTATTTTTAAAAATAAAAATCTTACGTTCTTGTGGGTTTTCTCGGGCTATAGAGCCATGTTCTAGAGGCATTTCTCCTGACGTTTCGCCTGCATCTATGGCAAGCATCCTCAGAGGTTGAGAAGGTCTGTTGGAAGTAGGAAAAATGGGTTTATATATCTGTGGAATGGCTGGGGTGGGGCAAGGAGCTCCTCCCTGCTGCAGTTAGGTGTGAATGTTTAGCTGATCACCTTCATTAGCATTTGAAGGCCTGCCTGAGTCTGGGAAAATCTGTTGCTGGGAAGTGTTAATCTGTGCCTGGTTTTTTCCTCTCTGTTGTTTAGCTGTTATAATTTTAGGGTTTTTTAATACTGGTTGCCAGATTTTGTTCATTTTCATGGTCTCTTCCTTTCTGTTGAAATTGTCCACATGCTTGTGGATTTCAATGGCTTCTCTGTGTAGTCTGACATGGTGGTTGTTGGAGTGGTCCAGCATTTCTGTGTTCTCAAATAATATGCTGTGTCCAGGCTGGTTCATCAGGTGCTCTGCTGTGGCTGACTTCTCTGGTTGAAGTAGTCTGCAGTGCCTTTCATGTTCCTTGATGCGTGTCTGGGCGCTGCGTTTGGTGGTCCCTATGTAGACTTGTCCACAGCTGCATGGTATACGGTAGGCTCCTGCAGAGGTGAGAGGATCCCTCTTGTCCTTTGCTGAACGTAGCATTTGTTGGATTTTCTTGGTGGGTTTGTAGATTGTTTGTATGTTGTGTTTCCTCATCAGCTTCCCTATGCGATCAGTGGTTCCCTTGATGTATGGCAGGAACACTTTTCCTCTGGGTGGATCTTCATCTTTACTCTCGTGGCTTGTTCTTGGTCTTGCAGCTCTTCTGATGTCTGAGGTGGAGTATCCATTGGCCTGGAGAGCCCAGTTGAGGTGGTTCAGTTCAATCTACAAACCCACCAAGAAAATCCAACAAATGCTACGTTCAGCAAAGGACAAGAGGGATCCTCTCACCTCTGCAGGAGTCTACCGTATACCATGCAGCTGTGGACAAGTCTACATAGGGACCACCAAACGCAACGCCCAAACAAGAATCCAGGAACATGAAAGGCACTGCAGACTACTCCAACCAGAGAAATCAGCCATAGCAGAGCACCTGATGAAACAACCTGGACACAGCATTTTATTTGAGAACACAAAAATGCTGGACCACTCTCACAACCACCATGTCAGACTACACAGAGAAGCCACTGAAATCCACAAACATGTGGACAATTTCAACAGAAAGGAAGAAACCATGAAAATGAACAAAATCTGGCTACCAGTATTAAAAAAATCTAAAATTAAAACAGCAGAGAGAAAAACAGGCAGGGACATCTAATCACCTTTCAAGAAGAGTTTGCTCCAGGCACTGTTAGCCCATTGTATGCTAATCAAGGTGGTCAGTTGAAAAGATTCACACCTAGCCCAACTTACAAAAGCCTTTTGTCTCACCCTGGTCATTCCACAGATATATAAACCCCCTTTTCCCAGCTCCAGCAGACCTCTGAGGATGCTTGCCATAGATGCAGGCGAAACGTCAGGAGAAATGCCTCTAGAACATGGCCATATAGCCCGAAAAAACCCACAAGAACTGAATTAGTGGTTAGTTCTACTCCGCTACTCAATTCTACCAAATTCAAGCCTTTGACCTCCTTGAATGAGTCCATTCAACTGCAGTGTGGCTTTCATTTTCTACTGCCTTCCTTTTTACCACACTTTATTATTTTTCCAAGTGAGTCGTGTAAACTTATGATGCATTCAAAATATGAAAGCTCAGCTCTTTGGACTTCTTGTGAGACTTCAGGAATAAGTCTGAGCCTGTGGTTTTGAGAATTGGGTTGGGACTGCAGGAGATTGGGCTTCAAACATCTATAGAAACCCATTGGAAGATCTTGACCAACCACCTTATCACACTAAGGTAAATTGGCCCCTTGCAACATTTGGAGGACAGGGCCTGCTGAGTGCTATCACATGATGCTTGGCAGGCTCCACTCCACTGAACCTGGAAGTGGCAAGAAAGCATCGCAAGAGGCTTCCTCGGCCACGACGGAAAGTTAAATGTTTTTCACCTATTTTCCCCATCTGATTGGGACAGGGCACCAACATGCCTTATCCCGTTCCCCCAGTATGATGGGGGAAGGAGGGCAGACATGCAAAGAACAAATTGGGGAAGGGGTAGTGTGAACAGGTCCCAAGTCACACTCTCTTCATCATAAAATGGAGGCAGTGGCAACTTTCCTCTGAATAAATGATGCCAGGAATATCCTAGAACTGGGACACAGTAAGTCAAAGTTCTCATGGAGGCACATAACAACAAGAAAGAACTTATCCC
This sequence comes from Anolis sagrei, assembly GCF_037176765.1. Taxonomy (NCBI): domain Eukaryota; kingdom Metazoa; phylum Chordata; class Lepidosauria; order Squamata; family Anolidae; genus Anolis; species Anolis sagrei. Next base: position 68,042,431 of record NC_090035.1, on the reverse strand, counting down.
ATTATGAAATACTCCATTTGTGAGACGGTTGAGAATTATATCGAATTGGTCCCATCACATGATATTTGCCCCATCCCTTCAGTATTCTGCTGGAATCCATCTGCAAAGCGTTGGAGAAATGGGTTATTTGCAGACAGAATTCTAATTTATTTACTTTATTGTTATTTACTTTATTTGTATACCGCTCTTCTCAGCCCTTAGGCGACTCAGAGCGGTTTACAGCAGTTTAGATATACAGGATACAAAATCATTATGCATTTAAAAAACAAAAGCATCACAAGTCATTAACATCATTAACATAAGCATCAAACAACAATACATCAATATAACAAATCCATCCGGTCTAGTTGGTGAAATTAGAATCCAAAATTCGTAATCAGAATCCAAAACTCGTTATCCATTATTCCGTGTTCCAATAATCAGTTAATCAATCGCACTGCTTAGTCGAAAGCCTGTTCAAACATCCAGGTCTTTACTTTCCTCCGGAATACCATACAGCTGCATCTGAAGTCCTGGCCATTCCAAGACTGGAAAAGTTGGATGGGACAATCAAGACATCAAGGCGAGAAAATGGATGAGTGCCCAGTAGAGCATAAGATGCGGAAAGACACTGAGGAATCAATGGGAGTAGAATCTCTTCACAGGATTTCTGAAGGCATGGTGGAGCAAAGATACGATGAGGAATAACCACTTGAGAAGCGGCCGCAGGTTCTTGGAAACGACAGGGGTAAGGTACATGACCGCAAGCCCCTTCTAACAACCTGATATCCGCCTTTGAGAACAGTGGAAAGATCCCATCATTCCTCTAAACGCCAGTTGCATAAGTTTTTCTTTTAACTTCTGCCCAATATCCAACAGCAATAGTGAAAGTTGATGCTGGCATTGGCATGGTCACATAATAAAACCAGTTTAATACACCTTCTTCGGATTCTGTTATTTCCGCTGAGTTTTCGCCACTCAATAAAACAACAAAGCATGCATCTGCTCGGACTGTAGCTTGCCACGTTGACATGGCAACAGGCGGTTCTTGGCATGGGAAAAGGGCGCTGTTGTTTATTGGAGACCCCACTGTATAAACACACGGCCTGTCATTCTGGTCTGTCGTCCAGCTGAGTGATCTTCCGTCTGGCTTTGTTTTGTACCAAATCCTTAAGGCATGAGGGAAGTCCTTTGGCAATTGGACACCTGCCTTCCTGATCTCCAAGCTCCAACTGCCGGTAACAAACAAGAGCTCTCCACAAGCAGGAGCTCGGCTGCAACGCCTGTAATAGTCAAGCTGCTCCTTCCAGTGATCTGCAGGTAATGTCACAAGTTCATGCACAATTTGATTCCTGCGATCCCTGGCATCTTGAGACGATCCTGTTAACTTGGCAGGGTTTGCAAATTCCTCGACGGCTGGACCAAGGGAAATGTCTACCTCCTCAACCTTTAACACGGATAAATCACAGCAGTCTAGGACCAGTGAGAAATCTTCATTCCCATGAATCTCAATGTCACAGCAGTTCTTTGAACTAGAAATCCCAGAAGCCTGTTCCTTGTTGCCATGGCTACCGTTTTTATCAGAAGTATCATTTTCACCTTTACCACAGGCAGCAAAATCATTACATCCACTTTCAGGACAGCAGGCGCTTGCATTTGACACAGGAACCGAGCCAGATTCAGGTGCCTGGACTTGGCAGGTTTCATCTGACCATGACCCACCAGCTTCTTCAGTCTGCTCTCTTGTGTTTTTTGAAATGCTACAGATTTTTCTGTTTCTGGAGTGCTGTTTTTATGTGGTCCTTATGCTGGTCTATGACCGTAATAAAGATTGTTGATCTGTATGCATCCCATTGCCAATCATATGACTTCTCATGTGTAGGCAGTCTCATGACCATAGACTTTTCATTATGGAAGCAGCTGCCACATCGAAGGGGAAAGATCTCCAGGATTACTGAAATCTCTAATTGCCATTTTATGTTTTTACTGAAAGCTGTACAAGTTATTTTCTCCATTGTATTCGTATGTGTAACGTAATGTTAATATTTAAAAGAACTTTAATTAGTAGAAGTTCGGGCATCAAGGCTACATCACCTTGCAGTCTTAGAAAAAACCTTTTAAAGGTCATAGAGTGATGCATCCTGATATAAACGGATTATATCCCAATGTGATGTAGGGTGTTTTTAATGGATTGGGAGGAGCCAGCCTTCCATGGTGTGATGAGTCAAAGCACAGTATTTTCAAATCCTAAGAATTGTGAAAATCAGGTGTGATGAGGAGAGTATGCATCCTGCCTCAATACAGTATGCATCCGGTCCTTAAAAAAAATATGGGATGCATCCTGATAGAAATGTATTGTATCCCAATGTGATAAGGTCTGAAGTGTAGAACTACAATTGTATGGCAGTAGAAGTGTAATCTACAACTACTTAAAGTTTACAAGTTGTGAACCAACGCTCTTCTCGGATGAGTCCTCCACATTCCCCACATTCCTCTCTTAAACAAGACACAAAGCAGCTAGGAAAGTGAAAGGGGAAGGGAAGAGTTGAAAATGTTATACATACATGAAACAGAGGCAGTTTTGCATTCCTCTCCTTTGCAACAGGTCCAGTGTGTCCTGAAGTATTGGTTGCGACCCATATTAAAGTGAATTGGGGGGAATGAGCATCTGTAAAGATTGCCACAGCCTTTCGTGGTTTCCTCAACTGTCACTCCATCTATGTGGAAAGACAGAAGGAGAGAAGAACCTTGTTATTATTATTATTATTATTATTATTATTATTATTCAGAAGTCAGCAAAAATTCCCAATTCTACTACAAGTCAACTCTTTCATACTGATATCTAAGGTCCCTGTGGCTGGTAATATATTAACAGGGAGGGGAAGAAATTCCCTAGAGTTCAGACCCAAAGGCCTATATGAGCCATACATTAAAAGAAAGTACCTCTGCCCAGCTTTCTCAATGATTTCCTTGACTACTTGTGAACACTGGAACCAATTCTTCTTAGGGAAATGGGAATCAAGAAACTTTATTCTAACCTATGTATGTCTAGTGAGAAGATGGACACAGAGTAAAGTATGAATCTTGGCACCACATAGAAAAGAAGGAAGCTAAGGGCAGATTTAGACAGCCTCCTTATTGTGGAAAAAATCCGGAATTAATTCACCTCAAACCAGGAAAACCCTGATTTGTGGTGAATTAATTTGATAGTGGGTTTATTCCACACCTTCTTGGAAGATGCAGGATAAACCCACTACTTCAGGTGTCTGGACTGCAGAATACTGACAGTATTTCCACAGTTTTCTGGTCTAAATTAACCTGGAAAACCATGGGAATAACAAGCCCCTCCCCAGAAGCCCACCTAAACACGATAAAAAAGCAAAAGAACTCACCCTGCCTCCATGCGACGGCTGCCAGAGTTCTCCTGGCTCATACAAATGACGTGCCAGGAGAAGGGGAGAGCAGGAAAATCACTCCTGCCCCCCCACTTTTCCTGGTGCTTCATTTGTATGCACCAGGAGAACTCCGGCATCCGTCGCATGGAGATAGGATGAGTTCTTTTCCTTTTTACTGTGTTTAGGGAGGCTTCTGGGGAGGGAATTAAGTCTCCCGGTTTTGTGCTGGGAAATCCCAGTACAACATCTTGATACCCATGTTCCTGGGGCCTCTCGCACTCATCCCAGAAAGCGTGTGCTTTCTGGGATGAGTGTGGACAGGGTCCCAGGCACATCCATGTTTTCAAAATGTGGAAAATGTTTTAGCACCCCTGGGATAAAGCCCTATCAGGAAGGCCCTAAGTAAGTCCATAGAACTCCTGGAGACCCATAGAACCTCTGGAGACTTAGGGCAGACCCTGAGTTCTAGCAATCCCCCCCCCCCCCACACACACACACACACACCCAATATTGGCACCATTGGAGAGCAAATAACCGCACACTGGAAAATGTTGTGCTTCCTCTGGGATTTAAAAAAATAGCAGGAAATACTACCACATTTGCCTCACCTGGAAGAATTCAAGGATGCAGTCCATACTGTTTTCACAGCCTCGCGGGTGAAAACAGGGACACAGGTAGATAAGCAACACCAGAGTGTGATCAAAATGGGAGAAGTCATTACTGTTGAAAAACATACAAGCTAGTACATGCTGAAGCAGTTTGCTTTTGCCTGGACTTACTGGGAAGTACAAGATTCCACCCCTCTTCTCCTCTATCTTCGGCTTTTGCATTTTGAACTCAGTATACAGCAATTGAACGAGTGAAGGAAGTGGGAGGAGGCAAGTAAAAGGGAGATATTGTAATAGCAGCTGAAGTATGCGGTGCCAGAGAAATAATTAGGTTTGTCCTTGTCAAATTGGGACAGTTGGGAGGCAAATGCTTCTATGTAATAGTTATGAAAAGCCATTTTTAAACCAGTTACTAATGTGTTTGCTTCATTTTTTGATGAACCATCAACTCACCAAGTATGTTCACAGTATATGAGATTACACAGGTTTCTTGGCTTGCTTTACAACCTTCCATGGCGCCTGTGCAGTTTTTACCCGGACCAGTACATGTTTCACACTGTAGAGAAGCACCTGAAGGAGGGAATAAAACATAATGATCATTATCCTTTCATATGGATAAAAATTCCAATTTTCTGCTAGGCTAGGTGGTATTTGTATCACACTAAAGGCATTTCTGCTCCAAACTGGCTCCAGAATAAATGGCCAGTGCAAAAACAGCACCAGGGAATGCCCAAATTCACCCTTCAGTTTTCTTTGGCCGAGCAGCAGACAGAATCCCGACTTCTAGTCCAACGTTCAAGCCATTTGGATCAAACACACTGGGTCAAAGGAATTTTTACCAGACTCTCAACAGAGTTTTCCTTCTTAACAACTCAGTGTGATTCTAGCTCAGTGGTTCTCGACCTTCTTCATGCCGTGCCCCCTTAACACAGTTCTTCATGCTGTGGTGACCCCCAACCATAAAATTATTTTCATTGCTTGTTCATAACTGTAATTTTGCAACTGTCATGAATCATAATGTAAATATCTGGTATGCAAGATGTATTTTCATTCACTGGACCAAATTTGGCAGGCACAAATACCCAATACACCAAAATCTGAACACTGGTGGGGTGTGGGGGGTGATTTTGTCATTTGGGAGTTGTTGAGATTTTAAGTTAACCTACAATCAAAGAAAATTCTGAACCAGGCCCACAATTGATCTGCGCCAAATTTGGCACACAGAACTCCAATGACTAACAGAAAATATTGGAAGGGTTTGGTGGGCATTGACCTTGAGTTTTGGAGTTGTAGTTCACCTACATCCAGAGAGCACTGTGGACTCAAACAATGATGGATATGGACCAAACTTGACATGAATACCCAATATGTTCATACGTGAATACTGGTGAAGTTTGGGGCAAATAAGCTTTGACATTTGGGAGCTGTAGTTTCTGGGATTTATAGTTCACCTACAATCAGAGAGCATTCCGAACCCCACCAACGATAGAATTGTGCCAAACTTTCCACAAAGAACCCCCATGCCTTGAAGGGACTCGCTGGTGCGATCCTCCCTCCAGCCTCACATGCTCTCCCTCTTCTGCACATGCGCAGCATGCTGCCATGCACCGAGCATGCCTGTTCTCCCCTCCCAGCTTGGAATCCCAGAAACAGTCCTCCCCTTGGCTGAGAGGCCAGCCAATCATCAGAGGAGAGAGCTTTTTACCATCTATTTCCAAAAAGGAAGAGAGGGATAGGCGGAGAGATCTTCAGCCCTCTCTGCCAAAAGGGTTCCTAAGACCATCAGAAATATATTTTTTCTGATGGTCTTTAGCGATCACTATGAAACCCCTTCATGATCTCCTCTCCCCCAGGGGTCCTGACTCCCAGGTTGAGAAATGCTTTTCTAGATTGTATCTGCTTTGGTCAGATATCACCTAGAAAACTGTGTCCAGTTCTGGGCACCATAATCCAGGAAATATATAGTTGTTGTTTATTCATTCAGTCGCTTCCGACTCTTCATGATCTCATGAACCAGCCCATGTTAGAGCTCCCTGACGGCCATCATCACCCCCAGCTCCTTCAGAGTCAAGCCAGTCAATTCAAGGATACCATCCATCCATCTTGCCCTTGGGTGGCCCTTCTTCCTTTTTCATTCCATTTTCCCCAGCATCATTGTCTTCTCTAAGCTTTCCTGTCTTCTCATGATGTGGCCAAAGTAAATCTTTGCCTCTAATACCCTTCCAGTGAGCAATCGGCCTTTATTTCCTGAAGTTTGGACTGGTTGGATCTTCTCATGGTCCAAGGCACTCTCAGAATTTTCCTCCAACACCACAGTTCAAAAGCATCTATCTTCCTTCGCTCAGTCTTCCATATGGTCCAGCTCTCACATCTGTAGGTGACAATGGGGAATACCATTGCTTTAACTATGCGGATCTTCGTTGCCAGTGTGATGTCTCTGCTCTTCACTATTTTATCAAGATTGGCCATTGCTCTCCTCCCAAGAAGTAAACATCTTCAGATTTCCTGATGCAGTTTGCATCTGCAGTAATTTTTGCACCTAGAAATACAGTCTGTCACTGCCTCAATGTTTTCTCCCTCTATTTGCCAGTTATCAATCAGTCCGGTGCCAGAATCTTGTTTCTTTTTATGTTTAACTGCAACCCAGCTTTTGCACTTTCTTCTTTCACCTTGATTCGAAGGCTCCTCAGCTCCTCCTTCCATTTGTCCATCAAAGTGGTATCATCTGCATATCTAAGGTTGTTAAAGTTGCATTCGTCAAGCCCTGCACATCGCATGTGTTCTGCATACAAGTTGAATAGGTTGGGTGAGAGTATACAACCCTGCTATATGCCTTTCCAAATCTTGAAACAGTCTGTTGTTCCATGGTCAGTTCTTATTATATTGAGTTCTAATATATTGAGGGGGGCAAAAAAATGGTCAAAGTTCTGAAAACTATGAATCCCTGTGAAAGCAGCTTAGCGAGCTGGGTATGTTTAACCTGGGGAAGAAAAAGTTAAGAGGGATATAATATCCTTGTTTACAAATTTAAAGGGATGCCATATTTGATGGAGCAAGTCTGTTTTTTTTACTGCTCCAGAGATATGTATGTGGAGCAATGGATTCAAACTGCAGGAAAAAACCATTCCACCCAATATCAGGAATAACTTCCTGTTGGTAAGAGTGTTTTGGCAGTGGAATGTGTTGCCTGGGAATCTGGTGGATTCACCATCTCTGGAGGTTTTTAAACAGAGCCTGGATGGCTATCTGCCAGGAGTGCTTTGGTAGGCATTCCTGCATGGCAGAATGGGACTGGAATACATGGCCCTTAGATATCTTCCAACTCTATAAATCTATGACTGAAGTGTTTTGAATACCATCCAAGCTGAAATATGTTCCGCAGTGGACAACTAAGTACTTCTTACTTACCAGTTGTTATAATTGTGAAAAATAGGAGGAGTTTGAGAAGCAGCCATGGTGAATCCATAAAACTCTCCTAGTTGGTAGTCAAGTTCTCCAGCTTAAAGGACCTGTAATGGCATTCAAGGGAAGCATATTTGGAAAGCAAGACTGCAGCATAGTTAGCATTTAAGCATACTTAATAATTCTGAGACATTGGCTAGATCTACAGTGCCATCTAACACAGTGTATTATATGCTCAGTGTGGACCTATATAACCCCACTGTTTTCAACATCTATGTTAGACCCCTTGCTAGTTTGGCTCGGAGTTTCGGCCTGGACTGCTACCAATATGCAGACGATACCCAACTCCTTCTGCGCCTGGAGCCTGGAGCAACGTCAATTCCAGACAATTTCACCCTATGTCTGGAAGCACTGTCGAACTGGCTACGTGCTAGCAGACTGAAGGTGAAGACTGAGATTCTCTGACATGGCCACCCGGCAGGTCTGACTCATCCATTACCCATCTTCGATGGTGCCACTCTATCTCTATTGACCACTGTTAAGAACTTAGGTGTCGTCCTGGATTCACAGCTGACAATGGAAGTTCAGGTCACTGCTGCCAGCAAACAGGCCTTTTCCCATCTATGACAGGCAATTGGCACCCTACCTATCTGACGAGGCTCTGGCAACTGTTATCCATGCCACGGTCACGTCTAGACTGGACTATTGCAACGCCCTGTATGTTGGCCTTCCTATGTCTACAACCCGAAAGCTTCATATTGTTCAGAATACGACAGCCAGGTTACTCACAAGAACGCCCATGAAATGCCATATAACACCAGTGCTGCAACATTTACATTGGCTTATGAGTACCGTGGCCTGTATAAGATGTTAGTTCTGACCTTTAAAATTATTTACGGCCAGGGTCCATCGTACCTTAGGGACCGTCTCTCCTTCTCCCATTGTCGGAGGTCGCAACAACCAGCCCAACGTGACTTGAGAAGTGCACTTGGAAAGGACCAGACGCAGGGCTTTTTCTATTTCTGCCCCTGCCTTATGGAATTCCTTGCCTCCCTATATGAGAGCCATGCATGACTTAAGACCTTTTACTCTAGCACTTAAGACCTGGCTTTTTACTAGAGCATTCGATCTCTGTTAATTTTTAATTTCTGTATGTATGTATTTTATCTTTTACAATTTAGCTGTAAATCACCTAGAGCATTCTCGGATGGAGGGCGATTAATAAGTAATTAAATATGATATGATGATATAATGATATGCTCCCCATTGATTTCAGATAAACCCCAGCAAATATTGTGCTACTTCAAACTTTAGTGTCCTCAAACCAAATAATAAGAAATATTTGAGTATACTATTGTGTCTTTAAATCAGACTAAAATATTGCCCCTCCTGCTCCTTCGAAGGATGTCATGGAAAAGCAGAAGAGAGTCTGCTTAGGAAAGGATGGAAAATGTCCCCACTCACCTATGAGCAGGAAGTTGAGATGTTGCAAGTTGAGATGTTGAATAGAGGACAATGGAAAGATGGGAAGCAGGGGGAAGAGAGAGGTGTTGCCATGGCAAAAGTTGCCATGACATCCCTACATAGTATGACTCCTCCTGTGTCATAGTTGGTTGGTCACATCACAGCCCCATGGGACCTGGAGGATCTATTTATTTATTTATTTATTTACTATATTAATATACCACTTTTCTCAGGCCTCGGGCGACTCAGTAGATAAATTCAATGCTCAAAACATCATAAAACAGTTAAAGGCAATTAAAACAGTAGCATAATAAACAATCATTATAAATCAGTAAAACATCTCATTAGTGTCTCATAGTTAAAATCAAGATCCAAGTTCATCATCCAATTGTTCCATATTCCTATATTCGTTACACTGCCTTTTCAAATGCCTGCTCGGACAACCAGGTCTTCATGAACGGCTAACAGGGAGGGGGCTGATCTAATGTCTGTAGGAAGGGCGTTCCCTAGCTGAGAGGCCACCATGAGAATGCCCTGTCTCTCATCCTCGGCAAACGCTCTTATGACACAGGCGGAATCGAGAACAGGACCTCCCCAGACGATCTTAACGTCCTAGCTGGTTCATAGGAGGAGATGCCAAGGGGATTTTGTCCAAACATGATTGTGGTGATAGTGGTGATCATTGTATGTATTCAAGTTGACTCTGGCTTGAATAGATCCTAACACACATCATTGGATTTTTTTCAGCACTATTTCTTCAAAGGAAATTTACTGTCTCCTTCCTCCAAGATTGAAAGAGTGCCCACCATCTTTTAAAAGAGTGTTAACCTCTGGTATTTTATGTTTCATGAAGGTTTTTGTGCAAATTATCTATAGACTTCCACCAACATTACATGCATTAAACCAGAAGTGACCCCTTTTAACTTCAATAGACAGAATCCCCCAGTGAGTGTGATCAATATTAACATTTTAAACCTGCTAGCAGGAGAGATGGTGAGCATTAGTCAAGGAGGTAGTGAAGTCTTCCTTCTCAACATTCCCTCCCCCCACCCAAAAAAAGATATATGTGTTAGTAAAGGTAAAGGTTTCACCTTGACATTAAATCTAGTCATGTCCAACTCTGGGGTATGAGTCCACCTCCATTTTTAAGCCAGCATTGTCCGTAGAAACCTCCAAGGTCATGTGACTGACATGATTGCATAAAGCGCCACTACCTTCCTGCCAGAGCAGTAAGTATTGGTTTACTCACATTTGCATGTTTTCGAAATGCTAGGTTGACAGAAGCTGGGGCTAACAGCAGGTTCTCACCCCACTCTCCAGATTTGAACCGCCAACCTTTGAGTCTGCAAGTTCAGCAGCTTAGCGGTTTAACCCGCTGCGCTACCAGGGGCCCCTTAGGCTTGTGCATTCCAGCTGAACTGTGATCTATTTCTGCTCTCTAAATTTCAATGGATCCACGAATCCATTTTTGTGCAACTCCTGAAAACGGGTGTACACCCAAAAAGCCGTTTTCAGTCCTCAGGCAAAAAATGCGGCAAGATCCAGGTCATTGCTGGTAATGGGGAGCCTATGAAGCCTCCCCTTCCCATCATTTTTAGTGCTATCTCAATGAAAAGCCACACTTTTCATATGCATTGACAACTATGGCCAAATCCCCAAGGACTGGGGGCTTGTAATCATTGTCCCCATCTACAAAAAGAAAGAAAGATGGCCCTGGAAACTACAGACCAATCAGCCTCCTCAATACAATCAGTATGTTATATGCAAAACATCTTCAATGGATACTCAAAGACTGGCTGGAACAAGAAAGCATACTTGCTGAAGAGCAAGCTGGATTCAGGGAAGGTTGATCCACCATAGACCAATGTCTGGTATTGCAACATCTTGTTGAAAAATACTCCTCCCAAAACATATCCTCACTGTATGTCGACTCAATTGACTTTAAAGCAGACTTCGACTCCATCTCCCAAGTCAAACTATGGGAAAAACTGGAGAGCTCTACAGTTGATCGCCAACTACTTCACCTAATACACCTATTTCATGAAGGGACTTCACAGAGGCAGTTGGAACGGGAAAACTTGGTAAGCAAGGCTGCATCCTGGCCCCTCTACTATTTAACTTTTACATCAACTCTATGGTGGACCATTTTCACAACAAGGATTTCCACCCCGCCCTGCCCCCCAAAACTGTCAGGAAGACATATTTCCACCTTACTTTATGTAGATGACGCAGCTGTACTCTCAAGAATACCCATTGGCCTTAAAAGAGCAATGAGAGCACTAACACGATACTGAAAAGCAGATCAGCTCCAACTTAGTTACAATAAAACCAAAATCATGGCTTTTGCCAAAAGACTCAAGAGTCACAGTTGCAGCATAGACAGACATAAAATTGAGTAGTTCCCATGTTTCAAATACTTGGGTAGTCTTCCAATCAAACAGTAGCAGAGAAGCCCACGGAGATCACATAGACCCCGCTGCACAGAGGAGCTCAATTGCCATTTTAAAATATCTTAAGTCAAGAGGGGGCCACTTCACACCTGCAGCACTTAAACTATTTGAAACTAAGTAACAAGCACAAGTCCTGTATGTTGCCCAGCTAGGGCCCTTCTCCACTAGAGCTGGTACAGACAAAGTTTCTGAGATCGGCCCTGCAAGTACCAAAATGCATTTCCAGTGCCGTCCTGTGACTGGAGACAGGTTTCATGAGAGTGGAGGCCAGGATATGGGTGGTCATACTTATCTACTGGCTCAGAGTATCCCATGCTCCCCTTGGTCTTGTTCCTTTAACCATGGAATATGACTTCCAGTCTACATGGAAACAGTCTATAGCAACTAAAATCTCATCACTGGGCCTCTCCCCAGGGTTGCTACTCAGTATGGAATACGATCAAGCCAAAGCACTTGTCAAACAACATATCATAGACACAGAGCACCAAATGGATCTAGATCTGGCCCGAACCTTCATTGTCAACAAAGACAATAGATATCTTGCCTCCCCTATGGCATACTTAACAAATCTAGAGGTTCTTAATAATTGGAGGTCCTTCACCCTGGCTCGATGTCACGCCTTTCCATCAGCTGTAGTCGAGAGTCTATTCCAGAAGATCGTATTTCCAAAAAGACACTGTCCTTGTGACTTGGGTCACACAGAAACCAACTGATGTTACCAACTTACAGCTTCTAATATCTTGAGGGCCACTCTATTTAAATAATACTTTGTATGATTCAGAATTACTGGAAATGACTGTGATGATCATCTGGAATTATTTATGCAACCAAGAGCTTACCAGCAGGTTTTAGATCTCTTTGGCAGTCCTTACTGCTCCTCGGTCTTAGATGCAAGAGCGCTCTTTCAAGAATGTCTGGTGATTCTATCACAATAGCTCTTTGTTTCCTTGCATTCTAAGCAAGAGCCTTTGACCTGCTTTAGTAATTTGACTCCACTATTCCAAGATTCAATCTGAAATATTCAAATATATTTTATACAAGCTATTAACATCAGCTAGATTATTAATAGCAAAATAGCAAAATTGGAAAGGGGAAATGACGGTACAAACTGATGAATGGTATAAAGAAGTCTGGAGAATGGCATAAACAAACATCAAATTTAAAAGTAAAGATGGGACTATGGAAAATCAATTACTTTGAAAGTGTCTGGAGAAGATTTTTAGAAAAAAAGTATTGGGAAAAGAAGATGGGAATTTACCTCCATGTGAAGAACTGAACTTTTGGTGGGATTTTAGAAGAAGAGATGGCTCTGGAGAAGGGGAGCACAAGGATGAGAGAGAATAAAGGAGGGGGAAATGTACAATCATAAGATGGGTGAACTTATGTGACACACACACATATTGTAAAAAATTAAATTAAGAAAAAGGAAAATATGCTGAAAAAGGATCAGGACTGCCTGTATCAAATTAGAATGGTTGAAAATCATGCTGAAAGCATAAGATATTGTTTGGTTTTGGAAGCTTAGAAGGTCCAGGTCTGGTTAGTTCTTGAAAGAGAGACTGCTAAGGTTATGTATGCTATACTCATATCAGATTATGTATGCTATATTTGAAGAAATGTGGGGTTGAGTGTGCAGGAACCATGTGGAAGTAGAAAAACCGCCAACATATCTGGACGTGTGGCAAAGCATTGTAGAGCCAGGGAGGTTGGTTTTGGGGTAGGGGAACAATAGTTTGAAGAAATAGGGGTGCAAAACAGCAGAAATCCATTTCAAATTTCATATTGAAATGTGGATGGTCCCTGCTTCAAATCCGAATTCCAGAAGTTTTGTTATTAATTTGTTAGTTTTGTTCGATTGATGGCAATGGTGAAATCTTAGAGGCTCATTTCTTTGTCATTTTATGGCTATCAGGATGAAACTTGCTACAATTGTAGCACACGTTTACCACTGTTGCGCACATTTATGGCTGTAAGTCTGCCAAGTTTCAAAATGGTTCCATCATCCACTGATTTTTCAGAAAGTTTTTACAAATAACTTAAAAAAAACAAAACAAAAGAGGTAAGCTTTTAATTTTCCTTCAATGGCAGAACATGAGAAGAGCATCATTCTTGCCAAGTTTAAGAAAGATGCAGTCATCCACTGATTTTTAGGATTTTGTTTTTCAATTTAAGCACTTTGGACGAGTCACAGAGGATTGAAAATTTCTCAGCCTCAGAAGACTGACTTTAAAAAAAAACAGCTATCAGGATGAAACTTGCCACACTTGTAGGACACACTTATTACTGTAAGTTTGTAGGATCTTTAATTTTAGTTTTTAAGATTTTTTTTTCAATTACAGCCTTTTGAGTTGAGTTGAAGTAGATGGCTTAAGGGGAAACTTTAGAGCAGTGGTTCTCAACCTGTGGGTCCCCAGGTGTTTTGGCTTACAATTCCCAGAAATTCAGTACACCAGCTGTTTGGATTTCTGGGAGCTGAAGGCCAAAATATCTGGGGACCCATGGGTTGAGAACCATTGTCTTAGAGGCTGCAAAAAGGAATCGAACCTTCAATACATGGGTTCAATTCCTATGAATTAGGTAAGCATGCATAAAAATGCAAGTACCTTTTTGTTCTATTTATAGTAAACTGAGGAACAGTTATGAACAAAATGCTCAATTAATGAAACTGCTGGGTTGTTGTAGTTTTTTCCGGGCTATATGGCCATGTTCTAGAGGAATTTTCTCCTGACGTTTCACCTGCATCTATGGCAAGCATCCTCAGAGGTAGTGAGGTCTGTTGGAAGTAGGAAAAATGGGTTTATATATCTGTGGAATGACCAGGATAAGACAAAGGACTTTTGTCTGCTGGAGCTAGGTGTGAATGTTTCAACTGACCACCCTGATTAGCATTTAATGGCTTGGAAGTGCCTGGGGGAGAGGTGATTTGATGTGCCTGATTGTTTACTCTCTGTTGTTTTGCTGTTGTAATTTTAGAGTTTTTTAATACTGGTAGCCAGATTTTGTTCATTTTCATGGTTTCTTCCTTTCTGTTGAAATTGTCCACATGCTTGTGGATTTCAATGGCTTCTCTGTGTAGTCTGACATGGTGGTTGTGAGAGTGATCCAGCATTTCTGTGTTCTCAAATAATATGCTGTGTCCAGGTTGGTTCACACGAATCAAGGAACATGAAAGGCACTGCAGACTACTCCAACCAGAGAAGTCAGCCATAGCAGAGCACCTGATGAACCAACCTGGACAAAGCATTTCATTTGCATTTAAAGAGGGGGGGGGGGAGGAAGAAATGGGAGAGGATGAAGGAAGGCAAGGCTCCAGCTTCCACTCTCTGCAGTACACCATTTATTCTTTCTCTGGATGTCTTCATGAGATCCTTAAAGCAGATTCAACAGAGCAAAAGAAAGATAGGACGGCAGTTGTAGAGAGGCTTTGGGGAGCTGGCATCACCATGAAGGAAACATGTGTATAAAGGAAACCATGGTACCAATTCTCCTGACACAAAGATACATTGCATTTTTTTAGTTAGCAACGACTCTAGAACATGCAGTCTTCATTCTGTTTCTCTGCGCTGATGCAATGCAATCCTGTGGGCAACTACCAGAAGTGGCTTTGTGACATTTGATGGCATCTGGGGACCCACAGGTTGAGAACCAGTGCCTTAGAGGCTAATTTTTCTGTCATTTTCATGAAACTTGGGACATTTCTGGAACACATTTACAACTGTAAGTCTGTCACATTTCATGACATTTCGCTCATCCACTGATCTTTTGGAAATTTTAAAAGTTTTTAGAAATAACATTTTTTAAAAACCAAAAAAGGTATCCTTTTGATTTCCCCCGCAGTGGCAGAACATGAGTAGGGCATCATTTGTGCCAAGTTTCAGAATGTTTCACTCCTGCACTGATTTTTAGGATCATATATATATATATATATATATATATATATATATACTCCTACTGAGAGGTGAAAACAACTCGCAGGAAAAAATGGGAATTCTGGGACTTGAAGTCCAAGATAATGGAGAGGAAAATCATCCTGTGGTTGGATGAGAAAGACCATGTGATGCAGCAA
This sequence comes from Anolis sagrei, assembly GCF_037176765.1. NCBI lineage: Eukaryota > Metazoa > Chordata > Lepidosauria > Squamata > Anolidae > Anolis > Anolis sagrei. The sequence goes on along the minus strand of NC_090035.1, from coordinate 68,027,067 downwards.
ATGGCTGCGCTCAGCCCCATGACCCCGACAGGTCAGCCAATATTGCTTTAACTATGGGAAAAAAATGGTCAGAATACAAACAAACCTAATGATTTTTTTCTCCAAAATTCCATGAGGGGGAAGGTGCTGTTTGATTCTGTTTTGGGTCTCTGGTGGCCTTCCAGCATTTTGTTTTGGAGGTTTGTATCTACTAATTGCTGAAATGGTCAAATTTGGCCAAATTCCTAATTGACTGCTGGGATTTCACACACCCCTATGAAGAATGTGCCTCGCAGCAGCCACCTTCAATAGCCTGGTGTCACAATGTACATATTCACATGGTGACCTTATGCATCACGAGGAAGGGGAGATGACTACTCACAACCACCATGTCTACATCCACACATCAGTCCCCTACCTTGGAAGAAAGGGGGATGAAAGATTGGAACCCCATTCCTCTAACAAGAATTCACACAACAGCCCTGTATCAAGGAAGGAAGGTGTGATCATCTAAAGGCAGCTACTGTGAAAGCAATAGGCAATGGTTGGCAATGACAATTGCTGCTACTGTGCCCTCCCAAAGTCTCAATCAAATGTGTGTCAGCCTTTGAGAGAGCACTACAGTGGTAATAGATGTTGCCAAACATTTCCCAAAGCATTGGCTTTCTAGTTTCTGGAAATAGTTGGCAAGGGAATTTCTAAGCCCATGGAAAGCTCTAGCCACCTGTAGTCTCCTTTTCAATTTTTCCCCTGAACTCTCTAAGAGAGACCGCCTGTGCTTCCTGGAAGCTCTGGGGAGAGCAGAACAGTAGCAATGGACATCACCAAATGCTTCCCAAACCCTAAACATGTCAGACCAGGCTGTACAGGCAAGCCAAACTCAAATACATTATTATTATTATTATTTTAAAAAAACACATTCAATTTTCTTTGGTTTTACAATTGGAGTTTATTTTTGCTGGTGAATGAAGAGAAACTCCACCTGGATGTCCAAGCAGCATGGTGAACTGAAAACATGTGGATTCAGTAAAGGCATGACTAATTGTTTAGTTGGTAAAATCCTGCAAGGGCATCGTTTACAAGAGGATCTTCAGCAGCAGGAGCCCATAGCAGAGTGGTAGGACGAGCTTGGGGGAGGCTGACCCATGAAGTACATCAGGTGTGCATTCAATTTTCGTAACGATGGCTTCTCCCAACATTGGAGACCGACTACTTGATAATGAAGCACAGACAGACTCAGTTGTACAACCCTTCATGGTATATGCTGTCTCCTTTCCATCTGAATGTAAAAGAATCAGAGGAATGATCAAGAAAATCATTGTTGCCTAGTGATTTTATTAGTTTTGGTGTAACTCTGTGCAATAGCACATGGCATTCCCCCCCCCCCTCCCATTCCAGTCCACACCACATGAATGTAGTTAAAATACCAGAAAATTAGATTTTTTTTTAGAAAATACCTTTTTTAAAACTTAGTAGCAATTAGAACTACTGGTGTGCAGGCAAAACCGCACTATTTGAAACATTGTTATGATTAGGGAGTGAGACAGCTTTATCTTTGTGGGCAGTGCGTGTAAGCTGGAGTGTGATCCCTAGTCAAAGTGGTCCCTGGTCAAGTGATCCCTGGTCAAAATAATCCCTGGTCAAAGTGGTCCCTGGTCAAGTGGTCCCTGGTCAAGTGGTTCCTGGTCAAAGTGGTCCCTGGTCAAAGTAGTCCCTGGTCAAATGGTCTCTGTTCAAGTGGTCATTGGTGAAAGTGGTCCCTGCTCAAAGTGGTCCCTGCTCAAAGTGGTCCCTGGTCAAAGTGGTCCCTGGTCAAAGCAGTCCCTGGTCAAAGTGGTCCCTGGTCAAAGTGGTCTCTGGTCAAGTGGTCCCTGGTCAAGTGGCCAGTGGTCAAAGTGGTCCCTGATCAAGTGGTTCCTGGTCAAAGAGGTCCCTGGTCAAAGTGATCCCTGGTCAAAGAGGTTCATGGTCAAAGTGGTCCCTGGTCAAAGAGGTCGCTGATCAAGTGGTCCCTGGTCAAAAAAAAGGTTGGGAACCACTGAGATAGGTAGATAGGTAGATAGGTAGGTAGGTAGATAGATAGATAGATAGATAGATAGATAGATGATGTGCTAGATTGTTATTTTGGAATTGTCCCTCTCTGATGGTGTCACTGGGTTCAGTTTGCACTCACACACCTGCATAATGCCACCACTATTGTTGACACCATTAACTTCCAGAGGTCCACTAAATTTGGTTGACATGCATCCTGCCCTAACCACAAAATAATTTCTCAAGAACAGAGTTCAGCAAGATCTATTTTTCTAGATTGATCTGGTATCCTGGAAATGAACCATGGATTGTTGTCTAGATTCAGTTTGCCTTACTATAGGCTTTACTATCTAAAGGTGAAGGGAGTTCCAACCTAACAGATCTGGAAAACTAAAGTTTCCTATAGTGATTCTGGGGCTGTAAATGTTGCAAGTGCAAAGAAATTTGGCATTTAGCATGGTGCAGCCACTTTGGTTAAATGAAGTGCCTTTACATGTCTTTTGTAAGAGGGAAGAGTAGCAGTCTCCATCTATATCAGAACCCAGATAGCACTGTAGCTAAACCTAAGCTCACATAAAGAAATAAAATTTAAAAATAGAGGAGAAATCAATTGCCCATTGAATTAAACTTACCAATCTTTACTAACGTAGACACATCGAAACAGAAATGCTGTGATCCAAAACATGCCACAGTCTTGTTGCCACATTTTTCAAAAGCAGTGTAGCATGCAGGGCATACTTTCCCATTTAACACAAATTCTTTTGATGGTGCTGGAAGCATAGGATAGGGAAATGGATTTTCAGTCAGTTCAAATATTGGTGTAAGAAAAGATACAGCGCTCTATTTCTAAATAAGTTTTATAAATGACAGTAAAAAAATCAAATAATTTATAAAGATGGGGCAGGTATTAGTACAACAAGGTTCAACTTTGCTAATGAGTTAAAAAATTATACATTGGAATACAGTCATCTCTGAGTCTATAGCTTTATGTGCATAAGTAGACACAGGGTTTTCTTGGCAAGATTTACTCAGAAGAGAACTTTCTTTTTGATGTAAACACTGACAGCATATAGACTGAATCCTATTAGTTCCAATTAGAGTAGATTCATTATCTCAATAGCATTTGCGTATATGTTGACTTACCAGTCAACAGTGATAATTTACCAGTCAACAATGTTGACTTATTTTATGTATTTATCATGTCAGGAGTGAACCAAACAATTGTATTGCATTAAAAACAAACAAACAAACAAAACACAAAGTTTGCAAACATGGTATTCAATTAAATGTTCTTTGACCAGTAGCTGGCCACTTGGAATGCCTCTGGTGTTGCTGCAAGGAGGTCCTCCATTGTGCATGTGGCAGGGCTCAGGTTGCATTGCAGCAGGTGGTCAGTGGTTTGCTCTTCTCCACACTTGCATGTCATGGATTCTACTTTGCAGCCCCATTTCTTACCAGTCAACATTGACTCTAGTTAGGAGTAATAAATAGGGCACAAGCATTTGCCTCCTCTCTTCTCCTTCTCCATCTCCTTCATTTAAACAAGTATAAGCCACAACACTAAGGAACCCATCACACTAGAGAATTAATCCACTTTAAGTCCGGTTGCTGCCTCCTGCAGAATTCTGGGGTTTGTAGTTTAGGGAGGAGCCTTTAACAGCCTCACTAAACTATAAATGCCAGAATTCTGCAGGAGGCAGAAACCAAATTTAAAGTAGATTAATTCTCTAGTGTGATGAAGTATTAAGTAACCAAATAAACATTTTTTCTTTTTCTATGAGACATTGTTCCATGAGATGTGATTCCTTGGGACACAGTGTCAAAGGAAATGCCTTAACACACTCAGCTTTTTAAAATTATATACAGGATTTGTAGGAACCCTGAGCAATAATCTTAGCAACATTAAATGTTTTTTTAATGCCTGATATTTGTTTATATTTTATTTCAGGATGTTATTATGCTTTGTGTGATTTTTGTCTTGCATGTTATGTTAAATATGCTTTGATTTGTATTGTATTATGTTGTGAGCTGCTTTGTGTCCAGTTGGGGAGAAAAGCGGGATATACAAGGGTATTCAGAAAGTAAGGTTACAAGGCACATGGCTCTTGCAGGGAATTTTCTTGGAGGAAGTTGGCATCATTGCTGTGTAGCAGGAAGCCAGAAGAAGCAAACGAGCAGTGCCAGTCATCAGTAGCTCATTGACTGGCGTTGTGTTGAAGGTTAGAGAAGAGCATCCTCACTCTGTTTCCCTTCTGTCTGTCTCCTTCATGACAATGTGTGTCCGCACACCACTCATGCAACACAAGAGTAGTTGACTTCATTTGGTTGGGATGTTTTAAGCCACCCCTGTCAAACCCTGACTTTGCACCCAGTGACTATCATCTGTTCACTAAATTGAAGGAACACCTGGGTGGAAAACACTTTTCTGATGACGACGAGTTGGAAATCAAAGTGACAAACTGGCTGAAAAAGGTGGCAGGAGACTTCTATTATACAGGCATCAAAAAACGCATTGCAAGAATGACAAAATGTATTGAACTGAATGGTGATTATGTGGAAAAAAATAATGCAATACATATGCTACATTCCATATAAGTTTTATTAAAATATGTTCATTCTTAGTATTTTAAAAAAATCTTGTAACCTTATTTTCCAGATATTTCTCGTAAATAAAGATTTATTATTGTTGTTGTTGTTATTATTATTATTATTAACTGCGTTTCTATACTGCTTTTCACACCCCTAGAGGTCTCAAAGTGGTTTACAACATAATAAATGGCAAATTCAATGCCCTATATATATATATATATATATATATATATATATATATCTCACATATCTAAATCAATAACATATAACTGTAGATTAAAACCATAAAAACTATAAAAATATCAAACATATACATAAGCAGGAAACATATGATTCCTGCAATTAAGAATGTAAACCCCTTTCCCCCCCCCCCCCACTTCCCATCTCTCTCTCCATAGTGTTTCAGCCTTCTTTTTATACCCTCCCTGTTGTTGTTGTTGTAGCACATTGGAGCATACAGAGTACAATGTTCTATAGGCATAGGTCTATGTAGCACTTCTCCTTCCCCAATAACCTCTCAAGTCCCAGGAGGCAATCTCATTGCCAGTAATTGGGAAGGAGTGGCACAACAGTGATTGGAACTGAAATTATTATCCAAGAGTTCTAGGAGAATGGCTCCAGAGCAGCAACTATTGGGACAAGTACTGCCCCTGGCTGCCTTTCCCCTCTCCCCTAGACCAGTAAATAGTCCCAAGAGTACTCTGCAACCAGGGGCAGCTCAACCATTACGCAAAGTAAGCATTTGCAGTATAGTTGATTTTGCCCAGGGGCGCTTTTGCTTGCTCGAATTTCTAGCTCAGGTGGCATTCATGTAGTTTTAACAATAGGCTACACAGTAGTGGATCCATGACCCTAAATTAGAAAGCCATTAAGCCATACCTTCAGTAAAGAACACTAGCCTAGATTTTTATGCAACATCCAAAACCACACATACCATATATACACGAAGATAAGCTGACTTTTTCAGCCCCCCCCCCTTTTTTTGAGTTGAAAAAGCCTCCCTCGGCTTATAATGGGGTCAAGATCGAGGTCAGGCAGGGGAATCTGGAGGCAATTGCTTGCAATACATGATATATTTCTCTCTCCTCTTCACCTCCCTTGACAGTGTGTTTTATTTTCTAGTCAAAAGGGAGGGATGGGGGGAGATATATTTCATGTCCTTGTTTGTATGGTTCTCTTTCAAACCCATTAAATTTCCTGGCTTTTTTTTGTGTGTATCTAAATGTATTATTATTATTATTATTATTATTATTATTATTATTATTGAAGGCTTTCATGGCATGCCTCTAGAACATGGCCATATAGCCCGAAAAAATCTACAACATTATTATTATTATTATTATTATTATTAATTATTATTATTATTATTTGAAACACAACAAGATGGGTCCACAGCAGACAAGATCACTCTGCTGGCTGTTGTATTGGATCAAACGTCAGACACTTCCCAAGTGTCTATGACTGTGTGATGTATCTGCAAATAATGCGTGCAGATCCCAGTAAGGTGGCCTTATGCAGCTGGCAGATGGTAATTTTGTCAGCGCCGATTGTGCTTAAGTGCAGGCCAAGGTCTTTAGGCACAGCACCCAGTGTGCTGATCACCACTGGGACCACCGTGACTGGTTTATGTCAGAGTCTTAGCAGTTCGATCTTTAAATCCTCATATCGTGTCAGCTTTTCCAGTTGTTTCTCTTCAATTCTGCTGTTGCCTGGAATGGCAACATACTTTGTTTTTTAAGATGATCGTGAGGTCAGGAGTATTGTACTCCAAAACTCTGTCAGTCTGAATTATTGTTCTTATTATTATTATTATTATTATTATTATTATTATTATTATGTTATTGTTAATGCTATATTGTTTTTCCTTGACCCTACTTTTCCACTTACAGAACTAGTTTACTGTTTTTCTTTGAAATAAGGTAAATATTCCAAAACATTTAACCTACTGATGCCTCAATTAATGTAATTTTATTGGTATCTATTTTTATTTACCCATAGCTGCTGCATTTCCCACCCTCAGTTTATACTCGAGTCAATAAGTTTTCCCAGTTTTTTGTGGTTAAATTATGAGCCTTGGCTTATATTCAGGTTGGCTTATACTCAAGTATATATGGTATTTATTCATTACACTTGTGTGTTCATCTGTATGTGTGCTTGGAATCTGTTTAGAATCTTTTGGGCTCCAGATGAAAAACTAAGAGAAACAGGGAATTGCAAGGGGAAGAAACCTAAGAGACAGTATGTTTACCTGAAGGAAAAGTACGTCTGCATTGTCGTCCTTTGCAACAGACCAAACTCGTCATGTAGGTTGTTTCATTTCCCATGTTCAGCACAACCATAGGAGTACCACACATGTCCAGATTTCCACAGCTTTTAACAGTGTTGGCAGACGTGTTTCCACCTGTGGTGGGGAGAACGAAAGAATGACTTCTTTTCTGTGGCTTGCAAAGCATTTGTTGCTAAATTGAAATGGTTTGGCAAAATGATGTTCTCTAGCCTTGTGCTTTCTGCAGGATATCTGTCAATAATGGCTGAGCCATGAGGTATTAGAGCAAAGGTAGAGGTGAGCCACCTCTCCACACAAGTCAACATTGACACTGAAATACAACACCGTCTAATCTCTGTGAGTGCAGCATTTTTCCAAATGAAGCAGAGAGTGTTTGAGGACTGGGACATCTGTAGGGAGACCAAGGTGCTTGTTTGTAAAGCTATTGTCTTCCCAACTCTGCTATATACCTGCGAAACATGGACTGTCTAAAGATATCACACTCCTGGAATGATTCCATCAGCGTTGCCTCCAAAAAAAAGCCTGCAAATCTCTTGGGAAGACAGGCAGACAAATGTCAGCGTGTTGGAAGAAACAAAGACCACCAGCATTGAAGTGATGCTCCTATGCCATCAACTCTGCTGGACTGGCCACGTTATCCAAATGCCCAATCACCATCTCCCAAAGCAGTTAGTATACACTCAAGAACAGGAAACGTAATGTTGGCGGACAGGAAAAGAGATTTAAAGATGGACTTAACTCCAACCTTAAAAACTGTGGCATCGACACAAAGAACTGGGAAGCCCTGGCCCTTGAGCACTCTAAATGGAGGTCAACCATGACTAGCAGTGGTGCAGAATTCAAAGAGGCACAAATGGAGTCCAAAGGGGAGAAACGTGCCAAGAGGAAGGTGTGTCAAACCAACCCTGACCAGGACTGTCTTCCACCTGGAAACTGTGGGAGAACATCATGTAGGTCAAGAATAGGGCTCCACAGCCACCTACAGACCCACTGCCAAAGCACTAGACTTGGAGGACCATCATCCTTGGCCTATCAGGGATTGCCTAAGTCTCCTAAATGTATTCTGTCCAGTATGAATGAATGTAGGAGTTGATGCCTTAGAGATGTAATTCTTGACTATGTTTTTCCCAAAAGAAAGAGTAAGTCATTATATTTGTTTTTTCTCACTGCAAGAAAGTCTCAAAAACTGTGGAGTTGTCAAAGAGAATTGAGGCAGAGATCCTGCTTCTGATTGACAGAGTTTAAGGGTGGAAACACCCTTCTCCTTGGCACTATCTACCACTTAAAGAAATACTATATTTGTTTGTTGTTAACTGCCTTCTGATAAAGTAAGTTGGAAATGGGTAGAGCCATGGTTTATTAAGGATACATTTGTAGCTAAGTAGGCAGAATAGAATATGGCCCATTATTTTTCTATGCAGATAATATTTCTACCCCAATTTTCTGAGCAAAACAGCCATTTGCAAAAGTCTCAAAATATGAAGATCCTTATCAGTCCAGGATAATTCTCAAAAACTAAGATACATTTTTTTCTACAAGTTTTCAAATCTTTAAAATATTTTCCTATCCTTAGCATGGGAGGACATTCAGCATCAATTGAACTCCAGCTCCCATCACCATTAGCCCTCAAAGCAAATGGTAAGGGCTCTTTGGGAGACACAGTCCACTTTCTAGAGGTTGACAGATACCCATTTTCAAATTAAAAGCTTTCACTCCCAGCTCAGTTAGATATAGAAGTTGATGAGGGATGGGAGGGATATCAGATGTTTAACTTCTCCATATTCAATTTTGATAGCAATATATTTCCATTGAAATTACACTGAACACCTTATTGATCCTGTTGATATTAGTTCTCCTTTCCATTACACAGTGTAGTCTGCAAAACTGCAACTTGATGCAAAAGTTGCAGAGCACAGTTGACACATGCAGCCACATGCAACAATTTGCTCTAATGAACATTAATGCAGAATTTCAGTTGATATATAACAGAGAATATTCATCTTACTTAGTGCTTATACTGTACTATAGGTTAAGTCCATCCTTCCAGATTTTCAGCCATTTCCATTCCCACAGTAGGTTATCATGACTGAGTTATTGATCTGCACACAATCTGCATCATACTTACCTATAGTGCTTTTAACCACTGCATAGATACACACATCTTTATCGGAAGGGCAATGCTCCCAATTACCAGAACAGGTGACATCTTCACTTTCACAAACTTCACAGTCTAAGGATGCAACTAGTAAGTGAAAGAATAGTAAACAATAGAAAAATCAAGGACATTCTTTTGGGGGAAGTTGTGAATTTATTGTAAGTGTAGTGAGTCCTCCACATCCATGGGGATTGGGCCTGGAACCCTCTGTGAATACAAATGCAAATGCTCTGGTTCCGACTAAATATGGTATAGGGTAACAACAGAGGTGGAGAGCCTGTAAGTTAGCTGTGTCTTCCTCCACGCAGTTCCCAGAAACAACCAGAGTGCTACTTGTGTATCCAAGCAGTTTCTGCAGGGACATTGTGAGCAGCAGCAAAGCTCCACGGTGGGTTGAATCCACAGATCATTAGACCATGAATACTGCAATCTCCTCCAGCAAAGGGTCACCGCCTTGCTGTGGCGCTGGAGCTTGAGCACCTCAATGATGTCATGAGCGAAACCGTGAAGGGCCACCCAAGACGGGACGGTTGTGGCAGAGAGGTCAGACCAAGCGTGATCCCTGGGGAAGGCAACGGCAAACCACCCCAGTATCCTTGCCAAGAAAACTAAATGGACCAGTACAACCAGAGATATGTCGGTATGCCATTGGAAGATGGGACTCCCAGGTCGGAAGATGGCCAAAATGCTACTGGGGAGGAGCAGAGGATAAGTTCAACTAGCCCCAGATGTGATGACGCAGCTAGCTCAAAGCCGAAAGGAAGGCTAGCGGCCGACGGTACTGGAGGCGAACGACGAATCCGATGCTCTAAAGATCAACACACCATAGGAACCTGGAACGTAAGATCTATGAGCCAGGGCAAATTGGATGTTGTTATTGGTGAGATGTCAAGACTAAAGATAGACATTCTGGGGGTCAGCGAACTGAAATGGACTGGAATGGGCCACTTCACATCAGATGACCACCAGATCTACTACTGTGGACAAGAGGAACATAGAAGAAATGGAGTAGCCTTCATAATTAATAAGAAATTCGCTAAAGCAGTGCTTGGATACAACCCAAAAAATGACAGAATGATCTCAATTCGAGTGCAAGGAAAGCCTTTCAACATTACAGTGATCCAAATATACGCCCCAACCACAGCTGCTGAAGAAACAGAAGTAGATCAGTTCTATGAGGATCTGCAGGACCTACTGGATAATACACCAAAAAGAGACATTATTTTCATTACAGGAGACTGGAATGCCAAGGTGGGAAGTCAAATGACAACTGGGATCACAGGCAAGCATGGTCTGGGAGAACAAAATGAAGCGGGACGCAGGCTGATAGAATTTTGCCAGGAAAACTCGCTGTGTATAACAAACACTCTCTTCCAACAACCTAAAAGACGGCTTTATACATGGACTTCACCAGATGGTCAGCACCGAAATCAGATTGACTACATCCTTTGCAGCCAAAGGTGGCGGACATCCATCCAGTCGGTGAAAACAAGACCTGGGGCTGACTGTAGCTCAGATCACGAACTTCTTATTGCCCAATTTAGAATAAAACTAAAGAGATCAGGGAAAATACACAGACCAGGTAGATATGATCTCACTAACATTCCTAGCAAATACACAGTGGAAGTGAAGAACAGATTTGAAGGGCTAGATTTAGTAAACAGAGTCCCAGAAGAACTATGGACAGAAGTCCGTGACATTGTTCAGGAGGCGGCAACAAAGTACGTCCCAAAGAAAAAGAAAACCAAAAAGGCAAAATGGTTGTCTGCTGAGACACTGGAAGTAGCCCAAGAAAGGAGGAAAGCAAAAGGAAACAGTGATAGTAAGGGGAGATATGCCCAGTTAAATGCGCAATTCCAGAGGTTAGCCAGAAGAGACAAGGAACTATTTTTAAACAAGCAATGCATGGAAGTGGAAGAAGACAACAGAATAGGAAGGACAAGAGACCTCTTCCAGAAAATTAGAAACATTGGAGGTAAATTTCAGGCAAAAATTGGTATGATAAGAAACAAAGATGGCAGGGACCTAACAGAAGCTGAAGAGATCAAGAGAAGGTGGCGAGATTATACAGAAGATCTGTATAGGAAGGATAACAATATCGAGGATAGCTTTGACGGTGTGGTGAATGAATTAGAACCAGACATCCTGAGGAGTGAGGTTGAATGGGCCTTAAGAAGCATTGCTAACAACAAGGCAGCAGGAGACGACGAGATCCCAGCTGAACTGTTTAAAATCTTAAAAGATGATGCTGTCAAGGTGATGCATGCCATATGCCAGCAAATATGGAAAACACAAGAATGGCCATCAGACTGGAAAAAATCAACTTACATCCCCATACCAAAAAAGGGAAATGCGAAAGACTGCTCCAACTTTCGTACAGTGGCCCTTATTTCTCATGCCAGTAAGGTAATGCTCAAGATCCTGCAAGGAAGACTCCAGCAATACATGGAGCGAGAGTTGCCAGATGTTCAAGCTGGGTTTAGAAAAGGCAGAGGAACGAGAGACCAGATTGCCAATATCCGCTGGATAATGGAGAAAGGCAGGGAGTTTCAGAAAAACATCTACTTCTGCTTCATTGACTATTCTAAAGCTTTTGACTGTGTGGATCATAATAAATTGTGGCAAGTTCTTGGTGGGATGGGCATACCAAGCCACCTTGTCTCTCTCCTGAGGAATCTGTACAAGGACCAAGTCGCAACAGTAAGGACTGACCACGGAACAACAGACTGGTTCAAGATTGGGAAAGGCGTACGGCAAGGCTGCATACTCTCACCCAACCTTTTTAACTTGTATGCAGAACACATCATGCGATGTGCGGGGCTTGAAGAATGCAAAGCTGGGGTGAAAATTGCTGGAAGAAACATTAACAACCTCAGATATGCAGATGACACCACTCTGATGGCCGAAAGCGAGGAGGAGCTGAGGAGCCTTCTCATCAAGGTGAAAGAAGAAAGCGCAAAAGCCGGGTTGCAGCTGAACGTCAAAAAAACCAAGATTATGGCAACAAGAATGATTGACAACTGGAAAATAGAGGGAGAAAATGTGGAGGCCGTGACAGACTTTGTATTTCTAGGCGCAAAGATTACTGCAGATGCAGACTGTGGCCAGGAAATGAGAAGACGCTTACTTCTTGGGAGGAGAGCAATGTCCAATCTCGATAAAATAGTAAAGAGTAGAGACATCAGACTGGCAACAAAGATCCGCCTAGTCAAAGCCATGGTATTCCCTGTAGTAACCTACGGATGTGAGAGCTGGACCATAGGGAAGGCTGAGCGAAGGAAGATCGATGCTTTTGAGCTGTGGTGCTGGAGGAAAGTGCTGAGAGTGCCTTGGACTGCGAGAAGATCCAACCAGTCCATCCTCCAGGAAATAAAGCCCGGCTGCTCACTGGAAGGAAGGATACTAGAGACAAAGTTGAAGTACTTTGGCCACATCATGAGGAGACAGCAAAGCCTAGAGAAGACAATTATGCTGGGGAAAGTGGAAGGCAAAAGGAAGAGGGGCCGACCTAGGGCAAGATGGATGGATGGCATCCTTGAAGTGACTGGACTGACCTTGAAGGAGCTGGGGGTGGTGACGGCCGACAGGGAGCTCTGGCGTGGGCTGGTCCACGAGGTCACGAAGTGTCGGAGACGACTGAACGAATGAACAACAACAACACTGCAATCTCACTATCCCTGAAAGGAGCTTTCCAGGGTGCTGAATCTGTTTTATAAGCCTCATCCACACAGGCACTAAACTCTAGTTTGAGGCCAAGTGTCCTGAAAACATTTCCTCCCTGGGTGATCTCTGACATGGATTCAACCAGAAATAGCATAATAAAATGACTCACCAGAAATCCAATTTCCAGCTATAAAATTTGCAGAATGCATCTTGTATCTAAACTCTAAACCAAGCAAGGGAAAGATCCAAATCCCAAATACAGAGAGCAAATGCAAACAGAGCTGAAGTTGGAGCCGGTGGATTAAAATGACAGCTGCACTGTATAGCTGGAAGGGAAAGAAATGCCTCTCCTTCATCCCAGTAATGAAAGCACAGTGTTCCCATGGGGACACTAGCCTTTACAGCCTTTTACAGCACCTGAAGCAAGCGCTGGGGAAGCTGTTTGTTTCTTGGAGGAGGTAAGAAACAAATAATACACAACTTGATTTTTATGAAGCCAGGATAATAATTATAGCGATCTGGTGGCTCTGTGTGGACTTCTTTGCAGCTTGCGGCTAATTCGTATGGTGCCTACGTAGGCACTTCAGAGTGAACTGGAGCTCTATAATCCACATTCTGACCTGGATTAATTGCTTATGTGAAAGGGTCAATAAACCATGTTTACCAACTCCAACAGCTATTTCAAAGTCTGGATTGAAACCTATTTATTATTTATTTATTTAAAACATTTATACCCCGTCCTTCTCAACCTCCATGGAGGGACTCAGAATGGCTTCCAAATAATCAACAATTTGATGCCAAGCATAATATAGAACACATAATAAATAATCCACAAAATTAAAATAATTATAAATATACATTAAGATCCCACTCACCAGATTAAAATCACCAGAATTAAAACCTAGAGAGAATGTCCAGCTGGCATTGAAGATTGATTTTCCCCTGCTATCATGGAAAAATAGCAAAACAGGAAAATGTCACCTAATGCTATAGTTGCAATCCTCTCCTCCCTGTTTTTTTCCCCAAGGAAATTCACATTATTCTCACTTTTTGTCCACCACCAAGCCAAGCTTATATTATTTCTCCCAATTCAAATGGAAAAGTTTTTCAAATTATTAGAAAATTTTCATATTGGGTTGTTGTAAGTTTTTCAGGCTGTATGACCATGTTCCAGGAGCATTCTCTAATGATGTTTCGCCTGCATTTATGGAAGGCATCCTCAGAGGTTGTGAGGTCAGGAGAGAATGCTTCTGGAACATGGTCATACAGTCTGAAAAACTTACAACATTCCAGCCATGAAAGCCTTCAACAATATAATTTTCATATTGTCTTTCATCTTGTACCCATGCCAGTCCCATGACATCTACATAGATTGGGCACTTTTCTCTCAATGGAACAAATCTACAATTATTTTCTACCACTTCCTCCTTACCTGTGGCTATCAGTACAAAGAAAAGAAAGAGTTTCAGGACAATGTTGAAGAGGACATGCATGGTGATGGTCATAGGAATTCCAATGTGGATGAGCTAGTGCAGAATTTCTCTCATTGGTGTATCAAAGCCTGTGGCTCCCTGTGCCTGCTATAGTGTGGAAAAGATGGATTGAGATGAGTTTTTCCATTCCCACTGACTTCATAAGACTGAAACTCAGCTTCAGCCAGTTCTATTGATTAATAGCAGATTAAGGATAGAGAAAAGGAGTTGCATCATCAAAAAGAATGTTATGAATTTGATATCAAATGAGAATCAGATATAGACTTATATTTATAGTTTTGGATATTCACCCCCTCCCCGGTGCCATCCCCACTACCTATCTGTAGACCGCCTTCGGATGTTCTCATGGGTTGAGTTGAGTTTTAATAACTACTTGTATGTCATTTTTAGCTTAGATTTTAAAATTTGTTGAAGTTTGAAGTATATAACCCCTTGGGTTTGATGTGGATGTGCAGGACTGGGTCGCCCTGTTATGATCTGGTCAATGACCGTAATTTATTTATTTATTTATCATGTCATCTGCAACCAGAACATTGCATTACATTTCTAACAGAACAAAACAAACAAACAGATAAAAAATGACCGTAATAAAGTTTACTTACTTACTATTGTTAGGATATGGCAGCTTCTAGCTTAGGGTGCATCTACATGCATCACAAATGATGATGTTGATGTGGAATGGAGTAGTTCAGATCGGTGTCACTGGAGTCTGCATGGCCAGATACCAATCTGGTTTGGGAGCTGATAGTGGCTGCACCGAAGGCTCCCAAGCCAGACTGTTGGTTAGATGGTAACTGCACAACTCAGCAAGACTGGAATCAATTCAGTATCACTAGATCACCACCCTTACCTTGCTCTATCATTCTGATCTCTGTACTGACCACTGGGCACAAAAATGGCACTAGTCACCACTCGGTGGCTGTAATGATAGTAGTCAGAATGGCAAAGCAATTGTGTGAGGGAAAGGGTGGGGGAGCAATAGTACTATCATCATTAAGCATCACCAGTGCCATTTTGTGTCTGATGGACATCTCAAAGGCCAGAATGATGGCACAAGGTTGGTGACATCCCCTATCTCTGGGCTGCCAAAGTTGGGGAAAAGTGGGATGGTGGTGTAAAAAGCCACAGCTGCTTCCTGAATAGGATTTGTCACAACTGTTTACATGGATCTAATTCATGATTTACTCTTAAATTCAGGGCAACCCACCACTTTTGTTAATGTGATTCACGGCTCAGATTCAAGACATCATGTGGCAGCCGTGGAGCTGATTAGACCCTCTTCAGAATAAAGGGTCTGTGTAGATGGACCCTTAGATGCTTTTCAAAGGAGGTTGAGCCAATTCATGACTGATATATGTATCAAAGATTACTATTATGATAATCATAATGTGCACACAATCTCCAAGAAGTAATATACTTTTGAATATCAGCTGCTGTGGACGGCTTGGAAAGTCTATTGCTTTCATGTCCCACTTTGGGGCTTCCCTTGGGCAACTGGTTGACCACTATGGCAAAGAGGATGCCAAATGGTTCTACTTACTCTCCTCCTACATTTTTAAACCATAGATCTAACCTTGACAAATTGAGGAGGTTTTTTTTTTCATTCTCAGAAACTTAGGGTATTCTCTTTGCCACTTGGGAGATGCTATCCAGATTAGTTTATAGCCCATTCTTAGATATTCATTTTGAGAGAATTCTCCCCAACATCTTCCAAATCCACCACTTATATTCACATTTATATGGATGTCATCATCTTGATAGAATGAGACTGAAGACAATAGTTGCCCTTAAACTCATGCCCCAAAGAATTCCAATAACTGTAACTCAGGATTCTAGGAATCTAGGAATCCATTTCTCTTAAAGTGAAACTACAATCACTCCTCCACTTTTATGGGTGCCAGTGAAAAATATAAATATTTCTAGATAGCTGAACCATATTCAACATACACACACTAAGTATATCTATACTGGCAGAATGATTGTATGAAAGTTAGTCAGAGAGAAGGGGATTTTGAAGAGATTGTCCAGCTAGGAATATGAAGAGATAAGGTGTGATAGAATCCTGGGAGTTATATTGTAAGGAGTCTTTCATCATCTTTGCCAAATAGTGTTGGCACTTCAACAAACTACAGCTCCCAGGATTCCACAGCATTCAGCCCTGGTGTCCAACTGCATTCATTCTATAGTAAAACTAGCTGTGCCCGCCACGCGTTGCTATGGCCAACCTTTCCGCCCTCTTTCTCTCCTTCTTTCTTTTTATCCTCCCTTCCCTTTTCTTTCCCTTCCTCTTTCTCCCCATTCTTCCTTCTCCACCTATTCTTGGGCTGCAACTCCCAGCAGTCCTCATGATCAATCTATCTACCTAGCTACTAGCTATCTCTACCTAATCTTTCTATCTGGAGGATTGCTGAGAGTTGCAGTCCAGGAATAGGAAATTGGAAATATGCAGGGATTGGGATGCTCTCAGAGAAATTCAAGGAGAAGAAAGCTTGCATTGTGGAAGCAGTGCATTTGGATCATCTTACAGCAGTGCATTTGAATCATCCTAAAGGGCCTGGTCTAGGGGATGCTGGAAGCTGTAGTCCAGAAGAGAATAGATATGCCATTGTGCGGGGGGTTTTGCCAGGGGAATTGTTTATGTGCATGAGCTATAGCATCTTTTTGCTTTTTTGGCTTTTAAAGTCCCTTCTGCTGTGTTTTTCAGTGTTTTTATGAGTGATGGTCACTCATTGGTCTGATAGGTGTATTGTGCCCAAATTTGGTGTCAATTTGTCCAGTGGTTTTTGAGTTATGTTAATCCCACAAACTAACATTACATTTTATTTATATAGGTGGTGTCCAACTGCATTCATTCTCCAGTAGCAGAGGGCCAGCAGCAGAAGAGGAAGCAGGAGGTGAGCCCTTCTTCGGAGGAATCTGGCTCTTGGAGTGTACTAGAAAGCTGAGTGTTTATTTGTTTCTTGTTTAAAGACTGGGTGCTTGGTTGCAAGGTGGTGTGTTTGCTTTTAGGGCTTTGTGGTTCTGGTAGTTAGTGAGCTGATTACAGCTGTGCAAAACTTCATTTGGAAATCATTTGTTGGCTCTGTTTTGTAAGATTCACACATACAAAGCGATATTTACAAATGTGAGGAGTGGCCATACAAAAAACGTAAGATTCAAAACACTGACCTATGACTTTCGGATGAGTTATGTAAGTGGCTCCAGGTCTTCATCCAGGGTTTTATCATTTTATCTTGTCATTTGGCCCACTAATTGTGTTCAATTTTTCATTATGTTATTTTGCACTGTTTAATTTCTTCTTGTTACTTTATGTATTTTATTGTGATGTAATTTTTTGTTGTTTTGTATTTTATTTTGCTGTATTGTACTTTTGGGCTCGGCCTCATGTTAGCCACCCCAAGTCCCCTTGGGGAGATGGTGGTGGGGTATAAATAAAGATTTATTATTATTATTATTATTATTATTATTATTATTATTATTATGGCCAAGCCAGCAATAAGCTCCTTGGGCACATGGCCGGCCCAGAGAGAGAGGCAGACACCACACTCGCAGTGAAACTACATTCTAGGAAATGTAGTTTAGGGCAGAGTCTTTTGAATTCTTTGCCACAAGAGTTCTCGCCTTCCCAATCTTCATTTCTCAGAATTCTGCTTACCGCCATGTCTGGCCTCCTCCTCCTCCTCCTCCTCCTCCTCCTCCTCCTCCTCCTCCTCCTCCTCCTCCTCCTCCTCCTCCTCCTCCTCCCTGAAAGTTTTGGTGGGGGAACTTTATCTCTAAAGGAATTTAGAGATAAAAAGGGATTGTTGGGAGTTGAATCAACTCTGTGAAGTAGAGAAAGTTGAGAGGCAGTAACTCCAAAGTTTACCTAGTAGGTTTGTTGTTGAATCAACTCTGTGAAGTAGGCAAAGTTGAGAGGGATAACTCCAAAGTTTACCTAGTAGGGTTGTTGTTGTTGTTGTTGTTGTTGTTGTTGTTGTTGTTGTTGTTGTTTCAAAGGCTGTATTGGCATCTGTTCGGGGTGGTTTGACTGTGCTTTTCCTGCCTGACAGAAGGGAGTTGGGCTGGATGGCCTCTGGTGTCAGATGGCTGGATGGCCATCTATCAGGGATACCTTGGCTTTTCCTGCATGGCAGGGCGTTGGAGTAGATGGCCCATATGTTGTCTTCCAACTCTAAGATTCTATGATTTGATAGTGTAGACATTCCCATGATGTGTTAAGATTCAGTTAGGATTTAAGTGTGCTAAATATATAGGGTGGGATTCTGTATTGCAATGATGGATTTGAAACCCAGAGTTATGGATCCACAACTGATTCAAATTCATAAATATTGCATACATACTCACAATCCTGGCACTATTTCCACAATAGTAAAAGTTCACCACAATACCTTAATGACCACCAGCCACTGCATGCTACAGATGTCTGTTCTGAAACCTAAGAAGGTCTGTTCCCCTGTCAGCTGGGGTGCAGCACATTGGTGTTTCCATCATTCTGTCAACTGTTATCTCTAATGCAAAGGTAAATTGTGACTAGAATCCTTCTTTTTGTTGTCACACTGCAGATTGCTGGTAGTAAAAAGAGAGAAATGCCAGTCTGCTTCACTCAAATTGACAGTAGAGCAGATGTCCACCTCTCACAGTGGCTGTCCAGATGAACAGGATCTAGGATCTGGGCTATAATCTTTATTTGTTTGTGAAGTTTCATATTTTTATATTATGCACACATACCTATGAAATTGCTACAATGGTTCTAGGGGAGTAGTTGACTTCAGATAGTGGTTGTGATGGAAACAGTGATTCAGGGCTGGTACTGTCCATTGGAAGATATGAAGGAGTAAAGTCTCAAACAGAAACTACAAAGGGATTCAGAAGGTCCCTCTATATTGTGCCATAGCAGCAGGACAAGAAAGGCAATGAGTTAAACCCTTGTGCTGGCAGGACCGAAGACCAACAAGTCAGAGGTTCAAATCCGGGGACACTGCGGATGAGCTCCCTCTGTCAACTCCAGCTCCCCATGCAGGAACATGAGAGAAGCCTCCCACAAGGATGGTAAAACATCGAAACATCTGGGCATCTCCTGGGCAACATCCTTGCAGGCAGCCAATTCTCTCACACCAGAAGCGACTTGCAGTTTCTCAAGACACTCCTGACACAAAAAGGTAGGACAAGAGGTCCTGACATTTAGTGGCATTTAGTGGCAGGGGTTAAATAATTGGAGGTTCCCACAGTGGTGGGGCAAGTGGCAATCTGCTATTGCACTATAAGGTCTTGGCTGCCAGAATTTGGGAAGTGACAGAGAAGCATGTCTCCTGGCAGAGGAACCCACAAGAATTTAGAGTGGGGCTCTCATTATTATATAGGTTGAGTATGCCATATCAGACTTCTGGAGCTCTCCAAAATCCAAAATTATCCACATAGATAGTGAGACAGTGACACCTGTACTTACTGTTGACTCAGTATATGCAAACTTTGTCCATACACAGTTTTTAAATTGTGCATAAAAGTACCTCCATTGTGTACATGAAATATAAATGAATGTTGAGTTTGGATTAGGAACCTATCCCCAAGATATCTCAATATGTATATGCAATTATTAAGAAAAAACAAAATTGAAATATGGGACACTTCTGGTCCTAAACTTTGTAGAAACAGGATACTCAAACTGTAGTAATACTTGTTGTATTTTAGTGCTATCTTTAATAATTTAATTCAGGTGTTTTGAAGGTAAGGGCGCTCCATGCAGTCACGCTGATGACATGACCTTGGAGGTGTCTACGGACAATGCCAGCTGTTCAGCTTAGAAATGGAGATGAGCACCAACCCCCAGAGTTGGACACGACTGGACTTAATGTCTGGGGAAAACCTTTACATTTACCTCAGGTGTTTTTCAGATCTGTTATTTGTATTACATTAAATTATCTTAAATTATATTATCTTAAATTAAATTATAGCTGATCCCCAACCCATCTAAAACACAGACATGTGCCTTTCATCTCAAGAACAGAGAAGCATCCCGAGCTCTGAAGATCACCTGGGAAGGAATCCCACTGGAGCATTGCAGCGCACCCAAATACCTGGGAGTCACTCTGGACCGTGCTCTTACCTACAAGAAGCACTGCCTGAACATCAAGCAAAAAGTGGGTGCCAGAAACAATATCATATGAAAGCTGACTGGCACAACCTGGGGATCACAACCAGGTACAGTGAAGACATCTGCCCTTGCGCTGTGCTACTCTGCTGCTGAGTATGCACGCCCAGTGTGGAACACATCTCACCACACTAAAACAGTGGATGTGGCTCTTAATGAGACATGCCGCATTATCATGGGGTGTCTGCGCCACTGGAGAAATTACACTGCTTAGCTGGTATTGCACCACCTGACATCCGCCGGGAAGTAGCAGCCAATAGTGAAAGGACCAAGGCAGAGACATCTCCAGCTCATCCCCTGTTTGGGTATCAGCCAACATGTCAATGACTTAAATTTAGACATAGTTTTCTAAGATCTACAGAGACACTCGCTGGAACACCTCAGCAAGCGAGAGTCCAAAAGTGGCAGGCTCAAACCCAGAACCTCAACCAATGGCTGATACCAAATGAGAGACTCCCCCCCTAGGCACACAGAGGACTGGGTGACTTGGAAGGCGCTGAACAGACTGTGCTCTGGCACCACGAGTTGCAGAGCCAACCTTCAGAAATGGGGCCACAAAGTGGAATCCTCGACATGCGAGTGTGGAGAAGAGCAAACCACTGACCACCTGCTGCAATGCAACCTGAGCCCTGCCACATGCACAATGGAGGACCTTCTTGCAGCAACACCAGAAGCACTCCAAGTGGCCAGATACTGGTCAAAGGACATTTAACCAACTACCAAACTCACAAGTTTTGTATTTTGTCTGTTTGTTTGCTTTGTTCTGTTAGAAATGTAATATAATGGACTGGTTGCCCTGACACGACAAATAAATATCTCTTACTATACTTCTGATTAGGTTTATTCTTGAATGGGGGCGGGGGGGAAGCTTTGCTCCTGTCAGAAACCTAGGGAGAAGTGAAGACCAAACAAACAAATTCTCAAATCACATGAGAGAATACTATACAAACCCATTTACACTTTAGGATTCGACATATTCATGCTGTGGAAACTCTTCCTAGGCCCATTGAGGACTATCATCTGTATTCATCTTTAGATAGATGTCTTCACCTTGATGAAACACCACTGGACAATAGCTATCTTTAAATTCACATTGAAAAGGATTCCAGTAAATGTTACTTAGAGATTCTGATATTCCAGGATTTCACTTTTCATAAACTGAAATTATTTTTCACAGGGGAAAGTGAGTAAAAAACCATTCAGCCATCGGTCAGGCCTGATACCCAAGTTTAGGCAATTTTTGTCTAGGGATTGCCGAGATAGGACTATCCCAGACCTTGGAATGTCAGGGCCAAAGTGTGATGCAGGGGAAATAGAGATATAAACCTTTATAACTTGCACTCTTTCAGACAAGAATATATATTACAGTTTTTTTTCTTGCCATGATAAAATCACTCAAACCTGCAAAGCTCTTGAAGACTATTTGCAAGTCAAAACTCATTCTGCACACAATAATGCCTGGGTTTTTTTTTTCATAGTAAAGGTAAAGGTTTTCCCCTTGACATTAAGTCCAGTCGTGTCTGACTCTGGGGGTTGGTGCTCATCTCCATTTCTAAGCCGAAGAGCTGGCATTGTCCATAGGCACCTCCAAGGTCATGTGGCCGGCATGACTGCATGGAGCGCTGTTACCTTCCTGCAGAAGCAGTACCTATTGATCTAATCACATTTGCATGTTTTCAAACTGCTAGGTTGGCAGAAGCTGGGCCTAACAGCGGAAGCTTATCCTGCTCCCGGGATTCAAACCACCAACCTTTCGGTCAGCAAGTTCAGCAGCTCAGTGGTTTAACTCGCTGCGCCACAGAGTTAAACCCACTTTTCCCCCCATAAAGAATAGCAATTTGTGCAGTGAAAATAATATTTTCTGTACAGATTTCTGTTCCATGGGAGTGTATTTTATAGTTAGAGTGCTACTATTGAGAAAATGAAAACAATTGCATTGTGAAACTCAGGGCCCATTTAGACTACAGTATTATTGTGATATTAGTCTACTGCTGTGATTCTAATCTTTGGGTGTCTGGGATTTGCAGTCCTAGCTGGCAATTGAGCTGAAGGAAAATATCTTCATCAAACCAAGAATATTTGGGTGAAAAAGCCATCTAACATTCAGATTATTTTTGCTTTAAGCCTGGCATTTATTTTGACCCAAGGAAGCAGAGAAAATCCAGAAACTGCACTCAATTAAAATGGAAAGTGATATGATGGAGTGAATGCAGAATGGAGGCATTCCCACACTGCTGCTTTTTAGCCAAAGGTCTTCATCAGCAGAAGCCCAGAGACAGTTGGCAGGAGGAAACTTGTAGGTTGAGACGCCTTAGAAACCTTTGGGTTACACTCAACCTCATCAAGTTCACCAGTGAAAAGAGGGATTTTGTCCTCTTTCATTGTTATACAAACAAGCTCACTTGTGCAACCTTTCATAATACTGTCGACGATTCTTCCATCAGGACCTAGGAGAGAAGAGGGATGGTTAAGGAACCAGTTATGCAGGTATACTCCTCTCCAAATTACACTCCATCTAATCTTTTTTTTCCCCTGCCACAAAGAGTGCATCCACATTATGGAATTAATTATGTTTGACTGCCATGGCTCAATGCTATGGCTCAATGCTATGGAATCCTGGAGATTTTGCAATATCCAGTTAATTGCCATGGCTCAATGCTATGGAATTCTGGGGATTTTGCAATATCCAGTTTTGGATAGCAAAGAGAAGGGTAAACACTTCTGCAATATTTGCTTTGATATCTATAAACTTCATCACACTGGGAAAAAAATCCACATATAATCTGGTTTCTGCCTCCTGCAGAATTCTGGGGTTTGTAGTTTAGTGAGGCTGTTAAAGGCTCCTTCCTAAATTACAAACCCCAGAATTCTGTAAGAGGAAGAAACTGTATTTTAAGTGGATTCTTTCCTTAGTGTGATGAAGCCCCTTGCCCTTGTTCAGAAGATTTTGCCTTTCTTTCTGACCCTTTGATGATTGAATTTTGAAAAAAAAAATGGTTTGTTGTAGAAACTAGGATTGCTGAGAAAGCTTGAGCTGAGACGCCTTTTTCCTCATGATAACTCTTCCAGGAGTGAATTTCCCTTCTGAGTGGTAGATTTCTCTCACTTTCCCTTGTCTAACCCTATTCTTAACTGTGAGTTGTTTGTAAGGTGTGATGGTTGTAATTTGGGGAGCTCCACTGGCTGCCATTCATTTTCTGGACCCAATTCAAGGTGCAGGTTCTCACCTACAAAGCCCTGAACCTTTGTGACTGCATCTCTGTATACGAACCCACACAATCTCTTCGATCATCTGAAGAGGCCCTGCTCATGCTCCCACCTGTATCGCAAGTGCGATTGGTGGGGACGAGAGAGGGCCTTTTCGGTGGTGGCCCCTCGACTCTGGAACTCTCTTCTAAGGACATCAGGCATGCCCCAACCTTGGCAGTCTTTAAGAGGAGCTTGAAGATGTGGTTGTTCCAGTGTGCCTTCCCAGAATAATGTTCCCATAGCACTTTGTCCTCCAAAGCACTTGATATTGTTTTAAGTCTACTTGTATGTTTCCACAAACCGCCCCATCACTCTTTTCGCCCATGTCCAGCATTATTTTTTAATTTTAATTACATTTGGCCTACCCAAAGATTTTAAAGTGTGTTGTCTCATTTGATAATGTTTATGTTATTGTTTTACTGTTTTAAATTGCTTGTATTGTTATTGTTATTTCTTGTATTGTTGTATTTTGGGTTCGGCCTCATGTAAGCCACACCGAGTCCCTTGGGGAGATGGTAGCGGGGTATAAATAAAGTATTATTATTATTATTATTATTATTATTATTATTATTTGGGATTGTCTGAACTGGGATATTACAGTTAGAGTGGTTTCAAACTGCATTAATTCTATAGTATTGCACCCTAAGTCATTGTAAGTGAAAGAAGCATTGCTCCTTTGTTACATGTCCTTGCACTCAAGTCGCCACTCCTCCTGTGGCAACCCTATGAATTTCATAGAGTTTTTCATGGGTAAGGTTTACCATTATCTGTTGTGGCTCAGCAAGTGGATGGGAATTTTTCTGATGTTTCAGAGGACGAGGGAATTGATGGATTCAAAGTAAAAAGTCAGCTAGTGATCCAAGAGAATTACAGGCTGAGGAGGCCTCTGTTTAAAACAGCTTCACTGGCTTCCGAGCCAAATTTAAGGTGCAGGTTATGACCTATAAAGCCCTAAATGGTTCGGGCTCTGCCTATCTTTGCGATCGCATCTATCTTTGCGATCGCCCCCCCCCCCCCTCTGCAACGCCCTTCCTAGAGAAATAAGACAGGCCCCATCCCTCCCCTCCTTTCGTAAGAGCCTGTAGACCTGGTGGTTTAAACAAGCCTTTGAGAACGACTATTTCTAGCTCATCCCCAGATACTGTTGAATATGGCCATATCTTTTTCTACCAATTACCCAGGTTTCTTCCTCCGATTAGGCCCCATAAATGAGTAGCCATAGACTCTATCTAATTTCCTGGGCCCTATACAAATTGCACTAGCCTCGGCCCGGCCTTTTAAATTGCCTTAAACAGGCAGGATTATCTTAAACATGTATGTGCTATTGTGATTTTTTTAATGCTTTTATTGTCTTGTTAATTTTATGTTTATGCTGTTTTCTTTGTATGTAAGGATTTTACTTGGAAACCGCTCTGAGTCCCCTTGGGGAGATGGAGCAGTATATAAATAAAGTTTTGTTGTTGTTGTTGTTTTGGATTCCTGTGCTCATTCCCAAGCAACAGGAAGCGAAGATGTCAGTTTCCTTGTGAAATGGCCTTTGGCCAATGGGGAGTTTTCCCATGAAGCCAGATTAGGTCTCCAGACAGAGGGAGTGAAAGATAGATTAATTAGAAATTCTTAGAAACTCTGTGAGAAGTCCTTGAAGCCCAGGTGTGTCCAACATGATCTCATGACTTCTTGGTCGGGCTTACACTTAAATCAAGTGGTGTTTACTTGGTGCCTTTCAGAGAGGACAATGTTGCCATATGATAGTGTTCCTGTTTCGGCTCTCAAGTTCATGATTCAAGTTTCCTGTGTTTGCCTATGTTCCTTTTTCCAAGGGTTTGCCTTGAAAAAATTCCTGCTTTCATGCTTATGGATTTATGCCTGAGATTTTGGCTCTCTTGACTTCATGTATTTTGCCATTTTTGGATTGCTGCCATTTTGTATACGGACTGCTGCTATTTTGTGTTTCCTTGTCTGCTGCTATTTTGGGAAATGCTCCTTTTCCCCTTTGTACATGCTTTTCTTAATAAATTGATGTAGTTAGTGCTACTGGACTCTGGTGTGATGATGGGTGAAAAGGTGTCTCAAGGCTAGAATGTAACATTTCTTTCCTCTAACCTGTCCGGACCATCATATAAAATGTTCTATGTTGAATGACTGCTGAAGATACCTTTTTGGAGAGCCTTTCCAAATGGCTTCACAGACTCAATGGATCTACAGGGGAGCTTACCTGGTCACTCAGGTAAGCATAACATAAACCAAATCCTTAAAATGTGCCCAGTTAAAATTAGGTAGCCAGTCAAATTCCTTTATGTGCTGCCTTCACACAGAAGTCTGAATGAAAACATTTTGCACTAATTTCAAGGGTAGCCCCAGATCCGGCACAATTCAGCAGTCTAGCCTTGAGGTTACTAACAGCTGGATCTGCGTAATCAAGTTATCCCTCTCCAAGAATGACCAATATATCAGCTGAAACCAATAAAAGACTCCAGAGGCAAACTAACAGGCTCCTTACAAAAGAGGAAGTGTCTTATATATCAGGAGGGACTTACGTTGTATGCGTGTGGTTCTGATACCAATGCAATGGGTGTCTTCTCCGGTACATTTCACTGCCTTTTCCTCACATGTTTTTGACCAAGCAAAGCAGCCAGGGCATTCCTTTCCATTGGGGGCTGTTTTTCCTAGTTTTACTGACAAAAAAAAGAGTGGAAACTTTGCTCTATGCATGCTAAATAATGCAAAAGCAGAAATATTACTAAATACTGTATGTTGCATGCATAGTTGAGTTTTATCAGAATAAAACCATGAGATAGTGTTCCTGTCTCGGCTCTCAAGTTCATGATTCAGGTTTCCTGTGTTTACCTATGTTCTTAGTCCCCTTCGGGGTGAGAAGGGCGGCATATAAATGTCGTAAATAAATAAATAATAAAAAATTGAAGTGTATCCACAGCTATCTGCAAATTAGAATTCCCAGATTTCAGGGTCTAATTCTGAGTCTCAGGTCCTTCTCTGTTTTCTCCACTCCTCGGGGAAAGGGGGAAGGAACCCAAGGTGAGGGTGCTGCCCTGAAAACTGTATCTGTGTATGTCAGTGTATGCATGCAAATGTAATTTGATCATTTGTTTTTAAATGTATAAAAACATAGTATAAAGTGCAAGGATGTGTGACTACTACGCAGAACAACTAGGGACTAGCTTTCATATAGGGATATACATATGCTAAGTCAGACCTTGCATAGTAAAGGTAAAGGTTTTCCCCTGACATTAAGTCCAGTCGTATCTGACTCTGAGAGTTGGTGCTCATCTCCATTTCTAAGCTGAAGAGCTGGCATTGTCCATAGACACCTCCAAGGTTATGCGGCCGTAATGACTGCATGGAGCGCCATTACCTTCCCGCCAGAGCGGTACCTATTTATCTACTCATATTTGCATGTTGGCAGAAGCTGGGGCTAACAGTGGGAGCTCACCCTGCTCCCCAGATTTGAACCAGCGACCTTTCGGTCAGCAAGTTCAGCAGCTCAGTGGGTGTAACCCACTGTGCCACTGGGGGCTCCAATGCATACAGGGCCAAAAATTTACTATCAGTCAATTGACATATTTGGCAAATAGGAGTGGTAATAGAGTTGTTCCGATAGTATTGTACATTGCAGCTGTGAATCCTAATAATAATAATAATAATAATAATAATAATAATAATAACTTTATTCTTATACCCTACCCCCATCTCCCTGAAGGGACTGGGGACGGCTTACAGAACTGCACAAAGTGCCTAAAAACAAACATAAAAATGAAGCACAATATAAAACACAATAAAATAAAACACATACACATATAAAAACATCAACTCAGGCTCAGTAAAACTGAAATCATAAGCCAGTGGCAGTAAGCTGCTGTCAAGATGGCCAAGCTGTAAGCAATAGGAATGGAATAAGTGCAAGCTGCAACAATAGACAGAGGGCATAGTATAAAGTGCAAGGATGTGTGACTACTATGCAGAACAACTAGGGACTAGGCATTCTCAAAGGCCTGTCTTCAAGTCCCTACGAAAGTCCCTATATTTCACATTGGGAAGTGTACATTGCGCATTGCATATTACATAATGGCACCCAGTAAATGATGTGTTGCACACTGTCGCCATTCTATATGTGGGGTGGCATGGCACGGGTGAAACTTATCTCCAAACTGGAAGATATACACTGAACTAAGGGGATGTTGGACTTGAAGCCTTATTATTTGGGATTTTATTTTAAATAATTAAATGTAATTCTCTAAAAAATGTTGACATTTAATGTAGCATGTTAAAGACGTTATCGAGGAATGCTTGTCACCTTTGTAACATCTCGAGGACCTACCCACAGTGACAATGCATGTCATTGTCCTTCAGACTCCAATTTTGGTTCTGAAAATTCATGTCAGGGAAGCAAAGAAAATCCAAAAGAAATGATGAAGAAGATGGCTTCCCAGGTGAGCGACAAGAAAGAACACTTCTGATCTTATATCTACAGATCTACATATGAACTCCTTTCAATCAAAAGAAAAATTAAGATGCTGAAAAATTAAGATGCAAACAAAATTGATAAACGTACATGGAGGAACATCTTTGGGGCAGTTTTTGTCTTTGCAACAGACTACCGATGACATATAGCTTCTTCCATTCCCCACAGAAAAGTGCATTTTGTTAAAGGTACAGATTTTAGAGTAATCACAGGACTTCTCAACAATGTGTTCTGTTACTCCACCTACAAGTAAAGGAGAGATGGAATTATTTTGTGACTAGCAGAAGATCCATCCATAGGATGAGTCTGGTTTTTAGTTATTTTCAGCAGTTCCAATTGTTTGTTATTTATCTATCTATTTATTTATTTCATTTCAACCCCACCTATCTCAACCCCGGAGGGGGCTCAAGACAGCTTACAAATCTAGCAAAAATTTAGTGCCGCACAGGTAAACAATAAAACACATCTTGTAAAATATAACAGTCTAAACATATAAGTAATCAAAACACATATCAATCAATCAAAACCAAGTCTTTGAAGTTGCCTTCAAAGTCAACTCTGACTTCTCTACTTTTCTTGGCAAGATTTATTCCTGAGGAGGATTGTCGTGGTCTTGCTTTTAGGTTGAAAAATTGTAACCTGCTCAAGATTGCCCCAGGAGATCAGTCAATGGCACCCACAAACCGCGGCCCTACAGCTGTTTGGGCCTCCAACTCCCAGAATTCCTGACAATTGAACAAGCTAGCTAGGCCTTCTGGGAGATGGAGACCCAAGCAGCTGGAGAGCCGCAGTTTGAGGATGCCTGACTGGCTAATGGGTTTCTATGGCTGAATGTGAATTTGAACCTTAGTCTTCAAGAATTCTAGTTTCTTTCAAGGACCTAATCTATCAAGATGAAATCTCTGTAACTGACAGTTTGATGACTCCATGGATAAGTACAAGGGTTGGATAGGTTCATTCAGAAGAGCTTGAAAGTTGTAAAAACTTCCAAATTTTGACTTTCGAAGCAGTTTTGATCCACGCAGGAAAGGTGGGGGGGAATCCGAATTTGAATCACTAACCTTTTTTCTGAAATATTCCATAATGTTCTGATGTCTCCCAAGGTTATTTTAATTTTCAGAACCATTAAGCAACTTTGCAAAAGCCTAAAAAGTTTTAAAATCTCATGCTTTCCCTCCCCTGGCGATGCAAGGGAGGGATGAGATGGTTGTGGCTAAGCACAGCCATTAATGTAGTTTGTGAAGGCCAGGCCCCCAATGGTAGAGATTGCAAAAGGTCCTGCTGTTAAACTACATTTCTCACACTGCCTTGCTGCTCATTAGCCAAAATGGCTGAAGGACCTCTATAGCTATCTGTAGCAGTCTTCGTCTAAATATAAAATAAACTTATTGAATCTACAAAGGTGTCTAAAGAAGGCAGCAAAGCAATAAGCAACTTTTGCAAAGCCAAGAGAACATAAACTGCTTAAAAACCAATCATTTCACCTTGGCCTGATTGTCATGAAAAAGGCATTGTGTAGCCAACCACTGCCAGCCAGCCCTTTATGTCAGTAATTAATGATAAAATAAAATGATTGATTACATCTGCAAAAAGGAATAAACGGAGGATGTGTCTTGAAGGTCCCTCCAACTCAATAGAGGAAGTAAATAGATGTCGGTAAAGTTTGGATGGTGCCTTTCTGCTCAGAAGAAGGGGATCAGTCTAGATTTCCCTTGATGGAGTCTGTACTATGATTTCTGTCCTCCATCAATTTAACACAGTTTGTGCCACACAAACAAAGTTTCTGGAGTAGAACAACTACTTTCAAAGTAAAGACCACTCAATGAAACAGGAAATAACACTTTCAAACCAGGAACAGATTTTCTTTATTATTAAAAAAAAATTATAAAAGAAACTTTGAAAATTTGCCAAAACTCCATGGATAAGGCAAAAGTTATGATCTACCACTGTAACAAGTTTCATCAGGATTGGTCTAAAAATGAGGGCGGGAGAATCCATTCAAGTTTCCTCAGTGCCAGTGCTTTTTTTTTCTCCTACTGTGCATGCGTGTCTGCCATTAACGAAGCAATTAGGAAGTTTTGGAAGTTTCAGTAAGTTTTGATTTTTTAAAAAAATAAATAAATTCAGAAGTGACTTTAGAATTGAACCACCAGCACCCCCTACATCCAAAATGAGTTTTGAACCATTTTTTTAAAATCAACCAAGCCTAATAAGTACTTATATGGCAATGAAAGAAATTGGAGCATGTTGAACTGTTGTAACCGAATCCATCTCTGTAAACAAACTATAGTTTGTTTGCCAGCCATAAAGCATCATTAGTGGCCTAACCATGGTTTATTGTTTATTTACAATCCCCGGGTTGCTTTGAAATGGATTTCCATTAGGTCTGAATCCCTTTCAGTCCTGGATTGCTTCTTCAGCTGCACACCCTAAAACAGGAGCTGGCAAAAGTGAATGGAGGAAAACAAACTAGAGGTGTGGAAAAGAACTTGTGATTTGTTTGGTACTCGTTGGCTAAAAAAAAAAAATCTATGCATGAAACATGGCTTAATGTAGCACTCTACAGTGTGGGTGGGCAACTGAGAGAGACTAGTGAAGCACATAGGCACTCTTGGAGATCTAGGAGGAACTCCCTTCCATCCCATCACAAAAATATATTGAATCCCTTCTCTGGCATGATATAGCAGTGTGGCCATTGGACTACAGCTTTGATGACCAGAGTTCAAATCCCCACTCAGTCATGGAAACGCACTGTGTGACCTTGAATGAGTCACATGACCTCGTCACATTGAGAGGTGAAAGCTTGGGTGACCATCCTTTTAGCGTAGAGAATCGCCCCTCTTATATTGTCAGCAGTCCTGTTTCGGAGTCTGCCTCCCCATCACACTCACACATGAAAATTTGAGAGCTGGCAATACATTCATCTTACATTCATCACAAGGTCAGTATTACTATTTTTGTTTGTAATCAGAAGAAACAATTACATCCAAAAAGCAAGAGATCCCTTGCCCTGCCCAAAGCCTCTTATTTTAAAGGAGACTGACACCAGTTTAAAATCTCATCTTCCTGTGGGAAAAATTGTTCTGCCCCAAACCCCAGAGGATAGAAGAGACAGCGATCCAGGTTAAAACCACAGCCTTTCATGGGCTCTTATTGATTTGTAGCGAACCCCGAAGGTTACAAGAGGCAGTGATCCAGGTTAAAATCATTGCTTTCCATGGGATCCTATTGATCTGCCTTGAACACCAGAGGATACAAGAAGCAGTGATCCAGGTTAAAACCATTGCTTTCCATGGGACCCTATTGTTCTACACCAAACCCTGTCGCAGTGTTTCTCAACCTTCCTAATGCCGTGACCCCTTAATACAGTCCCTCATGTTGCAGTGACCTCCAACCAAAAAATATTTTGTTGCTACTACGTAACTGTAATGTTGCTACTGTTATGAATCATAATGTAAATATCTGATATGCAGGTTGTATTTTCATTCACTGGACCAAATTTGGCACAAATACCTGATACGCCCACATTTGAATACTGGTGGGTTTAGGGGGGGATTGATCGATTTTGTCATTTGGGAGTTGTAGTTGGTAGTTCACCTACAATCAAAGAGCATTCTGAACTCCACTAACAAGGGAATTAAACTTGGCACACAGAAATCCCATGACCAACAGAAAATACTGGAAAGGTTCGGTGAATATAGACCTCGAGTTTGGGAGTTGTAGTTCACCTACGTCCAGAGAGCACAGTGGACTCAAACAATGATGGCTCTGGACCAAACTTGGCACAGATGCTCAATATGCCCAAATGTGAACACTGGTGGTGTTTGGGAAAAATAGATCTTGACATTTGGGAGTTGTAGTTGCAGGGATTTATAATTCTTTTAAATCAAAGAGCATTCTGAACATCACCAGCGATAGAAATGGGTCAAACTTCCCACACAGAACCCCCATGACTAACAGAAAATACTGTTTTCTGATGGTCTTTGGTGACCCCTGTGACACCCCCTCAGGACCCATCTGGGGGTCCCGACCCCCAGGTTGAGAAACACTGCCCTATTGGATACACAAGACTGTGATTCAGTTTAAAAGCATTTATTTCCATGGATTCATATTATTTTGCATTAAACCCATAGGATACAAGAGACTGCTGATGGTTGGACAATGAAACAGGATGGGAAACTGGGTTGTTGTTGGTTTTTTTACGCTATATGGGTATGTTCTAGAAGCATTCTCTCCTGACATTTCACCTGCATCTATGGCAAGCATCCTCATAGGTGCAGGCGAAACGTCAGGAGAGACTGCTTCTAGAACATAGCCATATAGCCTGAAAAACCTACAACAACCTAGCGATTCCAGCCATGAAGGCCTTCGACAATACATAGGATGGGAAACTTTTGGTGGTTCCCATCCACCTGTTTTTCAGTTGTAAAGTACGATAAGAGGTCGGAGCTCTGAACATGATTGTTGGCCCATATTCAGAGTTCCCTCCTTTCAGGACATTTCTGTCTCTTTTCAACCCTGGGACATGTGATGAGCTCCGTGCCTCTCCATGCTAGAAAAGAAGCTTAAGTGTCCTGCTAGGAGGAAATCATAAAATCATTGAGTTGGAAGAAACATTGCGGGTAATAATAATAATAATAATAATAATCTTTATTTATACCCCGCCACCATCTATCTCCCCAACGGGGACTCGGGGTGGCTTACATGGGGTCAGGCCCACCAGCACAATTACAATAAAATAAAATAAAAATAAAATCAAAACACAAAACAACAGCATAATAAAATTCAAATTCATCCAGTCCAACCCCCTGCCAAGAAGCAGGAAAATCGCATTCAAAGCACCCCCTACAATCAATGTGATGAGGTTGATTACTGGAGTTCCTTCCTTTCCAGACACTTTAACTCATGTGATGAGCTTCATGTCTCTCCATGTTTGAATAGAGGCTGAAGTATCCTAAGACTGGGAAATTTCTCAATGTAATAAGAGGGACATTCTCTCAGTCTCAGACCTGCTCTGAATGAATCTTGCCATGAAAACCCTGTGATAGGATCACCTTAGGGTTGCCATAAGTTGGAAATGACGAAGGCACACAATTACAACAATGCAACATTTCTCCCTTACTATATTGCCAAGAAAAAAATAGCCATTATTTTAAATCAGGGGGGGAATCAGTTCAAAGGCCAAAACAATCTTATCTTAGCAGCTTCTCGCCCACCTAGATTGTGTTCGGAATTTACTATGGTGCAGGTATCTTTGTTAGCACTACAGGTCTTCATGGGGCCATTGCAATTGAAACTGGTGCGATTGCCGGTATGGTTGCTGATGATCTTTATACAAGTTTCACATTGTAAGCAAGCACCTGGGGCAGACAGAGACACAGAAAATCCACTTGTTGGCATAGGTACGTCTGTTTGTCAAAGCATGTGTTTTTCGTTACTGGCTCTTAATACCTGCTGGCCAGCTTAAAATACAGACCAGGCTGTATGGTATGCACACCTCTACCTTTCACCAGAAAGATGGAGCCACTGAATCTCAGATGAAATGACTAAAGGGCTTTCATCCCCTCCTCTCACACCAGAAACAACTTGCAGTTTCTCAGCTCGCTTCTGACACAATTAAAAAATCCCTTCCTTCTTAGAACGGATGCCTGACAGTCCCTTCACTCTGCCTGAAGGATGGATTGGCTTTGCTTATATATACAGTGTTTTTTTTCCCCCATGTCAGGAGCAACTTGAGAAACTGCAAGTCATTTCTGGTGTGAGAGAATTGGCCGTCTGCAAGAACACTGTCAAGGGGACACCCAGATGTTTTGATGTTTTACCATCCTTGTGGGAGGCTTCTCTCATGCCATTTGGAGTGCATCCAAAAGGGCTGTACACATGTTTTTCTCCCTGAGTCTTACTTTTCTCTGGCCCACTGATTTGGACACTTCTATTCCTCCCATGTCAATACCTATTATATAGCCTGGAAAAGGAGAAATGTGGCTGGAACAAGCAAAAACAAGAAAGTTAGGTCCCTCCCACACAGCTGTACAAAATCCACATTGAACTGGATTATACAGCAGTGTGGACTCAGGGCTCGTCCAGACAGTACCTTTATTGTGGTATTTACCTCAATAAAGGAAGAACTGTCCAGACAACGTTCTGGACAGTTTCGAATTAATTCGCTACAAACCAGGAAAACCCTGATTAGATAGTGGTTTTATTCCACACCTTCTTAGAAGGCGCAGGGTAAACCCATTATTTCTGGGTCTGGACTACACTGTGGGAATACCCATCCACCCCCAAGCCCCCAGACCCCTTAGAAAAGTAATGAAAACTTACCTGGCCTCCATTACAGGCTTTGGCCAGCTCTTCCAGTGCATAGAAATAATGTGACAGCAGAGCGGGGGAGGGGGGGAGGAAATTCATGTGCCCCCCCCCCCTCTCCTGGCACATCATTTCTATGCACCGAAAGAGCTGGCTGAAGCCTGTAATGGAGGCCAGGTAAGTTTTCATTACTTTTCTAAGAAGTCTGGAGGCTTGGGAGGTGGGGGGGGGGGGGGTAGGGCCTCCAGACATTCTTTCTGGCTAGTTCCAAGAGAACGTCTGGACACCCATCCAGAAAGCACCAGCATCCTTGCTATGGAACCCAAGCATCCTTGCTATGCAATCCAAGGATGCTTACAACAGGTTTGCCAGTATGGACTGGTTCTTTCTTCTTCTTCCCCCTTTAACAATAACAGCATGTACTTTCTGGGGTGGGCGTGGACAAGCCCCCAGGAAAATCCATATTTTTAAAATGGGGATTCTCCTGGGATAAAGGCCTATCTGAATCTGTCCTCAGGTAACTCAGTTCAAAGCAGATATTGTAGACTATATTCTGGGGGCCCTTGGATTATATTCTGGGGACACATTCACACAGCCCTATATCCCAGAATATCAAGGCAGTAGATCCCACATTGTGTGCTTTGAACTGGAATATCTGACAGTGTGGACTCAGATAAGTCAGTTCAAAGCAGACATTGTGGGATTTACTTCCTTGATATTTTGGGATATAGGGCTGTGTGGAAGGGCCCTATGATACAAGGTGGAGGATTCAGGACTTCTTTCATGGCATCTTTGGGCCCTTCCACACAGCCCTATATCCCAGAATATCAAGGCGGAAAATCCCACAATTTGCTTTGAACTCGGTTATCTGAGTCCACACTCAGATAATGTGGGATTTCCTGCCTTGATATTCTGGGATATAGGGCTGTGTGGAAGGGCCCTATGCTATGGAATCCAAGGATGCTTACAACAGGTGTTGTGATTTTTCTTTCCAGAGTTTGTTTGCCAGTATGGACTGGTTCTTTCTTCTTCTTCCCCCTCTAATGATAACAGCCCATCCGGAACTTCTGGGAGTAGGGTTTTTACAAGAGAGGCAATGCCCTCAATAGCTACAATGCTTCATTTTCCTCTCTCTATTGGGATCTTGACATACCCTGCCCACTTCCTATGAACACCAGTCTTGAATTTGACACCACCGAACTCAATGGAATAATTCTCCAGTGAGCTATCTCTTCTTCCTTACCTGTTGTTAGGAGCACACAGAAGAGCAAGACTTTTAGAAAACCTTGCATGGTGGTAGAAACTCCATAGACCCTTGTTCCACGATGGACTGGATTCTTTGACTCAAAGGCCGGGCGGTGACATCCAGGAAAAACATGCACACCATGTGATAAATTCTCCTAATATTTATGTGATAATGTAATAAAGAGATGAAACCCAGTTCATTAAGATATAGTTAGTCTTAGGCTGTGGTTATATGAGGCAGGTTACTCTGGGCAATTTGTGCTTCAGAGGTGCCCCAGATCTCAGGCCCCTTCTACACTTTCATATATTCTGGATTATCAAAGTGGGTAATCCACATTATTTGATTTGAACTGGATTATATGAGTCTACACTGCCATATAATCCAGTTCAAAGCAGATAATCTGGATTGTATACGGCAGTGTAAAGGGGGCCTCAGAGTAATCTATGCATCTTCAAAGATATCTTGCCTGATCCAGTAGATCTCTTTTATGTTCTTATGAAGCCACTGAACTAGAAGTGAACAAACCATCTGTCTCTTACAGATGTACAGATGTTGTTGGACTACCTATCCTCTTACTCCAGTCATTGGCCACATAGTGGTTAGATTTAATGGAGCCTGACAACATCTGGAGAGGCATTGTCCACATAATTAATTAAGAATGGGGAATCTGTACCTTCAGAAACCAGAGAAAGTTGAGGGTTGATGATGGGTTTTTTTCTACTTGGAAAAGTAATGCTTTTCACATAATTATATGGATGTTGTGGGAACTTTTTATTTCCATGGTGAAGACTGAAAGGGTTAACAGAACTTAGAAATGTTGAAATGCAAACCTAAAGAGGGGTTTGTCCCTCTCCTCTGGCCTGCAGAAGACCAAAAGCCAAGAGGAGATAATGTATCTAGAAGACACAAGATGCTCTATAGTCAAGTATGCCCAGGGAGTACCCAGGGTGGGTTAACACCCAAAATGCTTATCTGTAACAATAATGTGTGTGTTTACGTAGTTTGTAGAGGGTTATCAGTTAAAGACACTGAAGTGGCAAAATATGAGAAAAACATGTTTTTGAATGGTTGATCCGATAAGAGGGGTGTGTGCCAATGACACAGTGAAAAGACATGTATATAAGGAGACTGAAAGATCCAAATGTCAGAGACAGCTTTCTTTGAAGACACTGGTCTGTCTAGGCTGTTTCTCCCTGTGTGGCCACACTTGAAATAAAGAGATTTTTGCTTCACCTACGGAGACTGCTTGCCTTCTGTCGCCAGCCTTGGGGTGCCTAACTAAAGGGGTACCCTTCAAGACCACCTCTGGTCTACTACTGTCCAGGGGTATTACAAATATGAGACAGTAAGGGGCCTTCCACACAGCCACATAACCCAGAATGTCAAGGCAGGAAATCCCGCAATATTTGCTTTGATCTGGAACATATGACGGTGTGGACCCAGGGCCCTTCCACACAGCCTAATATCCCAGAATATCAAGGCAGAAAATCCCACAATATCCGCTATGAACTGGGTTATCTGAGTCCATACTCAGATAATGTGGTATATCCTGCCTTGATATCCTAGGATTTGGGCTGTGTGGAAGGCCCTTCAGATAACCCAATTCATAGCAGATATTGTAGGTTTTTCTGCCTTAATATTCTGGATTATATGTCTGTGTGGAAGAATCCTAAGAGGGAAATGCACCCTAAATAAGATGGAGAAAGAAGAAATATAAGGTGTAACTGAAGTGGGAGCTCAAGCTGACCAAAAAAGCCTGTTCAGTAATCCAATCCACTGGGTTATCAGAATCCAAACTACCATATATTCCACTTCAAAGCAGAAAATGTGAGATTCTATTCAGCTGTGTGGAAGGGGCCAAAAATGAAAGCTAAAGCAGAGTGAGGGCCCTTCCACACAGCCATATAACCCAGAATATCAAGGCAGGAAATCCCACAATATCTGCTTTGAACTAGAATATATGGCACTGTGGATTCAAGCCGGTTCCAGACAGGACTTTATCCCAGAAGCATCTGCGTTAAAAAAAACACAGATTTTTCTAGGGGTCTGTCCACACCCACCCCAGAAAGTGCACGCCCGAGACAACATCTGGAGGCCCTAACCCCTCCCAAGACCACTTAGAAAACTAAAAAAAAAATACATTAGAAGCTTCTACCGGCTCTCCCAGCATGTAGAAATGACACACCAGAAGGGGGGGAGTGATTTTCTTCCCTACTTCCCGCCCCCCGCCCCCCAACTCTTCTGGTGCATCATTTCTACACACCGGAAGAGCCAGCCGAGACTTCTCATGGAAGACATGTACGTTTTTAATAAGTTTTCTAAGGGGTCTGGGGGCTTGGGGAAGGGGTGGGTATTCCCACAGTTTACTGGGCTTATATAGCCTGGTAAACTGTGGGAATACTGTCTGGACTGCAGTATTCTGCAGTCCAGACCCAGAAATAGTGGATTTATCCCATGCCTTCCAAGAAGGCGTGGAATAAATTCACTATCAAATTAATTCGCTGTAAACCAGGGTTTTCCTGGCTTGTAGTGAATTAATTTGGGACTGTCCAGAACGTTGTCTGGACAGCCCCTCCTTTATTGCGGGAGTTCCCACAATAAAGGTCCTGTCTGGACCCAGTTGAAAGCAGATATTGTGGGATTTCCTGTCTTGATATTCTGGGTTATATGGCTGTGTGGAAGGGCCCTGAAAATGGGGAAAAGGAGATAAAACCTTAGTTTCCCTACTTCCTCGAGAAAGAATCTCAGGGCCCTTCCACACAGCTGTATATCTCAGAAAATCAAAGCAGAATATCCCACAATATCTGCTTTGAACTGAGTTATCTGAGTCCACACTCAGATAATGTGGGATTTTTCTGCCTTGATGTTCTGGAATATAGGGCTGTGTGGAAAGGCCCTCAGGAAACTTAATTTGATTGAATAACATGTCATATTAGGAATATCTAACCAGTAATAATAAACAATTTAGCAAATACCACCTGATTGATGTTCAGCTGGGCTTTTCCAACTGCCACTTGGTTCTTCAAAATTCCATTACTCTTATAGTCACCACGGCAACCTGTGGGATGGAAAAACTGTGGTCAGTTTCGCTTTCTACACATTTGATTGCTTCCCCAAAAGCCCACATTCATTTTGTCCCAAAAGCACAGCCTGAAAAATATATCAGACAGGAAAAATTTCTCCCATTTGCACTGCCACATCATCATCATCATCATTTGAAACACAACAAGATGAGTCCACAGCAGACACTCTCCTGGCTGTTGTATTGGATCACACGTCAGACACTTCCCAAGTGTCTAGGACTGTGTGATGTATCTGTGAATAATGTGTGCAGATCCTAGTAAGGTGGCCTTCTGCAGCTGGCAAATGGTAATTTTGTCAGCACCGATTGTGTTTAAGTGCAGGCCAAGGTCTTTGGCACTGCACCCAGTGTGCCAATCACCACTGGGACCACCTTGACTGGCTTGTGCCAGAGTCTTTGCAGTTCGATCTTTATTTTTTTAATTGTTTTATTGGGGTTTTTCCCCCACTCCCACCCTCCCCTCCTTGTATATACAATTTATACATCCAACTACAGAAGTTACATTTGAAATATCAGACTCAGTCTTAATTTTTCTACTCTACGTCTTAGCACATTTTCGAAATAATTCCTAATTGGTTCCCACATCCTCTTAGTTATTGTGACCTTTTCCATTTTATCTATATTATTCCATTTACAATTTGATATTTCCACATTTAACATATTAACTTTATAGTAGTAATGTTGTTGTTTTGATAAGATGTTTTTTATGATAATGATGAATTGTGGATTATTTTGCACTATGTTTTGTAAATTGCACTTGTTTTTTCATGTTGTACACCGCAATGAGTCACCCTAGGGCTGAGAATTGCGGTATATAAGCGCAGTAAATAAATAAATAAATAAATAAATAAATAAATAAATTATACCAATTAGTTCAGTGTCCATTTTGTTTTATCCTTCCAACCCTTCACTAAAACAATTTGTGCACACGCTATTAATTTGTCAACCAATTTTTCCTTTTGAATATTCTTCGCTCCTGTTATCTGTGCATGTAGTACATTTCTATTTGCAGTTTGATCTTTACATTCTCATATCGTGTCATCTTTTCCAATTGTTTCTCGTTAATCCTGCTGTCACCTGGGATTGCAACATTGACAATCCATCGTGTTGTTTTTTAACACGATCAAGAGGTCAGGAATATTGTGCTCCAAAACACTGTCAGTCTGAATTCGGAAGTCCCGTAGGAGTTTGACGTGTTCATTCTCTGTAACTTTTTCCGGCTTGTGATCCCATCAGTTATTTGTTGCATGCAGATGATATTTGTGTGCAACAGTGTTATGCCTCTACTTGTAGTCTGTCTGCGCGATCTTCTTGCAACAGCTGAGGATGTGATCTATTGTTTCATCTCCTTCCTTGCAGAGTCTACATTTGGGATCTGTCCTCGACTTTTCAATTCTGGCTTTGATGGCATTTGTTCTAATGGCTTTCACAGAAGAACCCTAGCTACACTGCCATTTAATGCAGTATAGACCCATAAAATGCAGACTGAACTGCATTGAACTGGATTATATGAGACTACAGTGCCGAATAATTCAGTTCAATCTGCGTTATAATGGCAGTGTGGATGGGGTCTGTGAGGCAATTTGTTCCACTGTCAAAAATGTTTAACAGGCAGAGTCTCTTTTTGTATAATTTGACTGTATTGGTTTGCATTCTAGTCTCTGGAAATGCAATAAATAAGATCACTCCATCGTCTACATCTACCAGCCTCATCTATTCGAT
This sequence comes from Anolis sagrei, assembly GCF_037176765.1. Taxonomy (NCBI): domain Eukaryota; kingdom Metazoa; phylum Chordata; class Lepidosauria; order Squamata; family Anolidae; genus Anolis; species Anolis sagrei. Next base: position 67,986,634 of record NC_090035.1, on the reverse strand, counting down.
TAGGAGCTGTGGGTTAAACCCTTATGCCAGCTGAACTGCTGACCTGAAAGTCGAAAGTTCGATTCCACGAGACAGGGTGAGCTCGCATCTGTCAGCTTCATATTCCCATGTGGGGACATGAGAGAAGCCTCCCACTGGATGGTAAAACATCTGGACGTCCCCTGGGCAACATCCCTGCAGACGGCCAATTGTCTCGCACCAGAAGTGACTTGCAGCTTCTCAAGTCATTTCTGACACAATTTTAAAAAATCTAGTTGATTGCTTGGAGATGGCTGTCATGTCACTTCTCAATTTTCTTTCAGCTGCAGAGCATAGATTAAAAACTGTAAGGAACCCACAGGCCATAGTTTCCAAAACCTAAGGAGGGTGGTTGATGGGCAGAGCTCTTGGGGGTTTCTCATTCAAATGATCGCCATAACTGTGATATTTCAATCATGAGTTTTGATTTCCATTGTGTTGCTACTATATGTCAATTCTGTATATGTGTTTTGTATGCATTTCTATTTTTTTGTGTTTTTGTCTATTTAATTTATTGTATACTAGCTGTTCCTGCCACACGTTGCTGTGGCCAAGCTTCCCTCCCTATTTCTCTTTTCTTTCTCCCCTTTCCCTCTCTTTCCTTCCTTCCTTCCCTTTTCCCCCCTCCTTCCTCCCTTCCTTCCTTCTTTCCTTCCTTCCTTCCTTCCTTCCTTCCTTCCTTCCTTCCTTCTCTTCTTCTTCCCTTCCATTCCTCCTTTTCTTTCCCTTCCAATTTCTCCCCTTTCTTCCTTCTCTACCTATTCATGGACTGCAACTCCCAGCAGACTTCCTGATCAATCTATCTACCTACCAATCTATCTCTATCTAATCAATTTATTTGGAGGATTGCTGGAAGTTGCAGTCCAGGAATAGCAAATTGGAAATATGCAGGGATTCTCTCAAAGAAATCCAAGGAGAAGAAAGCTTGCATCTTGGAAGCAGTGCATTTGATCATCCTCTTCTCTTAAAGGGCCTGGTATAGGGGATGCTGGGAGCTGTAGTCCAGAAGAGAGTGTGGATATGCTTGTCTGTGCTTTGCCAGGGGAGTAATTTTTGCGCATGCGATGAAGCGTCTTTTTGCTTTTTTGGCTTTTTTGGCTTTTTAAGTCCCTTCCACTGTGTTTTTCAGTGATGGTCACTTGTTGGCCGGATAGGCGTATTGTGTCCACATTTGGTGTCAATTCATCCAGTGGTTTTTGAGTTATGTTAATCCCACAAACAAACATTATATTTTTATTTATATACATGTATATATCTTACATTCATAAGTTTTTTAATTGGTTGTGCCCCACCTCGAGCCATCAAATTGTTCACTAAATCCTTTGGAATTGTTGGAAATTTAAATAACCTTTCATGTGTAATTGGGGAATGTGATAGAGCTCACATACATAGGATCAAAATTGCCGTCTAAATCAGTGGCTTAGAATGTATGTGCATTTTTAAAAATAACCAGATTTTTTATTCTATTTTTGATTCAGTTGTGTTTATTTTGGCTGAAGAAAGCAGACAATCCTACAGGACAACTTACATTAGAGAGATTGACACGGAAGTGAAAAGGAGGCACAACTGAATGTTGGAGTGGATCCAGTCCTATGAACCCGTCTTTTACACAGAGAGAAAGATCTTCAACAACAGGAGCCAAAAAATGCTTGTCAGGGAGGAGCTGATTGAATGAAATCCCTTAGAATGTTTTGGCTTACATTCTGCATTTTTCAGAGTTACGTAACTGCTCCAAACTGGAGAACGACCTGCAGCTAGTAAACCACAGACAGACTTAGTAGTGCAGCCCTTAATAATTCTGTCCAAGTGGGTTCCATTGGCACCTGGAAGACAAGATGCATGGTCAGAAGAACCGTGACAGTTACTGCTCCTCCCAAGAAGTCCATATTGAGACCCCTCTTCATATAGATGTGCTGCTAAGGTATAGAATTTAGCAAGACCTAGAACCTGTCAATGTGAGCCCAACAACACCAGACACACTAAGAACATACAGCTGACTGTCTTCATGATGCTTCCAGTGACTCTTTAAACCAGGCATGGACAAACTTGAGCCTCCAGGTGTTTTGGACTTGAACTCCCACAAATCCTAACAGCTGGTAGTCTGTTAGGAATTGTGGAAGCCCAAACACCTGGAAGGCCCAAGTTTGCCTATGCATGGTTTAAGCCAACTTTGTCTTGCTGCAGTACAGTCAGATGATACTCTGGAGTTTGCCAGAAATGCAAATAGTTGGACTGAGTCTGATTCAGACTGATCTGCTGTCCAGAATGGACACTCGTGATATTATCCTTTTCCTGCACTCATCAGTACAAAAAATGGGATGGATCACACCTGTATGACCATGACTGTCACTCCTACTCAGCCATGGAGCACCATCCGAGCTCCTTTCTTTAAGTTGCAGGCTGCCCTAGTGAAGTGCATGGTCTAGGGCATGGTTCTCAACCTTCCTAAAGCCATGACCCCTTGATACAGTTCCTCATGTTGTGGTGACCCCCAACCATAACATTATTCTCGTTACTACTTCATAACTGTAATTTTTCTATTGTTATGAATCATATTGTAAATATCTGATATGCAGGATGTATTTTCATTCACTGGAGCAAATTTGGCACAAATACCCTATATGTCCAAATCTGAATACTGGTGGGGTTGGCGGGGAGGATTGATTTTGTCATTTGGAAGTTGTAGTTGCTGGGATTTATAGTTCACCTATAAAGAGTGTTCTGAACTCCACCAATGATGGCATCAAACCAAACTTGGCACACAGAACTCCCATGACCAACAGAAAATGCTGGAAGGGTTTGGTGGACATTGACCTTGAGTTTTGAAGTTGTAGTTCACCTACATCCAGAGAGCACTGTGGAACCAAACAATGATGGATCTGGACCAAATATGGCACGAATACTCAATATGCTCAAATGTGAACACTGGTGGAGTTTGGGGAAAATAGACCTTGACATTTGGGAGTCGTAGTTGCAGGGAGTTGTAGTTCAATCAAAGAGCATTCTGAACCCCACCAATGATAGAACTGGGCCAAACTTCCCCACACAGAACCCCCACAGCCAACAGAAAATATTGTGTTTTCTGATGGACTTTGGTGACTTTTCTGACACACCCTCACAACCCCCCAAGGGTCCCAACCCCTAGGTTGAGAAACGCTGGTCTAAGGCCATCTAGACAATAGCCTTGGATCTGGCATGAACACAATAAACAGCAAATGCAGGAACTTTTTTTCCACATGAAAGCTTTATCTTTTGTTGCAGCTATTTACACTATAGAATCCTCCCATTCACTATACATTATCACATCATCGGAGCCCCCGGTGGCGCAGTGGGTTAAACCCTTGTGCCGGCAGAACTGAAGACCGACAGGTCGCAGGTTCGAATCCGGGGAGAGGCAGATGAGCTCCCTCTATCAGCTCCAGCTCCTCATACGGGGACATGAGAGAAGCCTCCCACAAGGATGATAAAAACATCAAATCATCAAGGTGTCCCCTGGGCAATGTCCTTGCAGACGGCCAATTCTCTCACACCAGAAGCGACTTGCAATTTCTCAAGTCGCTCCTGACACGGCAAAAAAAAATCACATCATCAGACCCCAACTTATTCTGATGGCATTCTTACATACACTTGAAAGATGTTCCATTCATGCAGTCATTCTCTTATACACCTGATGCAAACCTAACTTCAGGGTTTTGTTCTTCTCATCTTTAATCTTTAGGCACATGTGATCCATTAAAAAATTGTTCAAAAGTCATTACAAAACCAGGGGCACTGGTGTTTTGTTACTAAAGTGTTTCTAAAGTATAGTTAGTGCATAATTTATTACTATAACAAAAGTAACAAAATTTCATTACTATTTCATTATAGTAAATGTGCATAATTACTATAATTGGGGAAACTTTAGGGGCTCCTTGCTCTCTCATTTTTACAGCGATTGGGAAGAAATTTGCCACAATTTGTCACTCTTAGCCCATCAAATTTCAGAACATTTCACTTATCCACAGTTTTTTGATAAATTTTCAAAGTTTTTATAAACAACATGCTTTAATAATAAAGAAATCATGTTCCTAGTTTGAAAGTGTTATTTCCTGTTTAATTGTGTAGTCCTTACTTTGAAAGTAGTGGTTCTACCCTGGCAACTTAGTTAAATACGTGGGTGATGATTTTAAATTGGTGGACAGGAGACTCTACAAGATACTACAACAAAATGTGCTATAAGACGATGTATAACAGTAATAAACTTTCCCCAAGTTTTTATGATGGTACCAATTAAGAAATGACATTTATAACCCAGAAAAAAATGAAACTGACTTTGGGAGCCTTCTGAGATTTACAAAACAAAAACAAAAAAAGTATGGGGTGAGTTTCAATTCTTAAAATTTTGGCACGGGCCATGCCCACATATCGGATATTACCTCGTAAGCATGAATTTAGCTAATTTGATACGACTTACAAGGACAAACAAAAAATATATACACTTGTTGTAGTAGAGTCTCCTGCTACCGTTACTACTGATAGTATGAGTGGCAGAAGAGGGAAAAGGTGTGCTTAGGAGTTAAGTGAGGAACAGCACTTACTCAGCACTTACAATACTAAAAATAACCCAACATAGGCCGGATTTAGTTCCCATAAAAAGACTTTATAAAAGGAGCTTCTTTGTCAGAAATTTTGGTAACTGGAGTAGGTCTGTAGATTGTGGTTGTACAATGCCTACAATCCACCTTGTCTTTTGTTTTTGGCATCTTTAATCCTACACATCTTCTTTTGCTACATTTGATCTGGGACCTACCGGTATATGTACGAGATTCCATTTCAAAGCAGTATTTATCGTTTCCCAGACAATCCACCATCTCTCTATGACATGTTGGTTCCCAAGTATAGCATGCAAGACAGTGTTTTCCATTTCCTTTAGTCGGCTTGGGTGGTACTGAAAAGCAAAAGAAATCAGGATTAGCATTAAATTCATTCCTAACCCTGGTCTTCTGTGGTGGACGAGAGGGAATTCACAGTTAGCGCTAGTGCACTAATGGTGAAATTCCTAGAGTTTTCCAGTCTGTACCATAGTCCCATCCCATCTGGATTACTGTAATATATTCAATATGAAATTGCCTCTAAAATGTTGAGTAGTCTCTCCACATTTGCTGAGATTAGGGATGCAGAGTCCATGCAAAAGTGGTAAAATGTGGATATAACACAATTTTTTAACATTCTTTAGTAATTCAGGTCCTCAATCTGGGAGTCACCCTGGATTCAGCGTTGACTCTTGAGGCTCAGGTGTCGGCAGTGGCCAGAAGGGCCTTCGCACAGTTAAAACTTGTGCACCAGCTGCAACCATACCTCAAGAAGCCTGACTTGGCCATGGTAGTCCATGCTTTAGTTACATCCAGAATGGACTAATGTAATGCAGTCTGTGTGGGGCTGCCTTTGAAGACGATTCTGAAACTGCAGCTAGTGCAAAGAGCGGCAACCAGATTATTAACTGGGGTGAGCTTTAGGGAGCATACCCCCTTTTTAAAGCAGCTCCACTGGCTCCCAAAAGTTCCAGGCCTAATTCAAAGGTAATTCCTATACGCTTCGAGTCCAACCTATCTTTGAGACCGCATCTCTTTCTACAAAGCGCTGCAGGCATTAAGATCTGCTGGGGAGGCCCTTCTCTCAGTCTTACCACCATCTTAAGCACGGTTGGTGGGGACGAGGGAGAGGGCCTTCTCGGTGGTGGCTCCCCGGCTCTGGAATACCCTCTCTAAGGAAATTAGATTAGCCCCCTCTCTTCAGGCCTTCCGAGTGAGTCTAAAAACATGGCTCTTCAGATAGAGCTTTTATCCTGAGTAATCCAAGGCCAATGTAATCAATCAGTGATAGTACTAGCCTGCACTTTAATTGATTGTTATGACAGATAGCTGGCCGGCAGATCCCACTGCATTTTAGGAATTTTATAATTTTCAATTTTTTATAATTTTATTAATGAGATTTTTATGCACTGTTGTTATACTTATGTCATTGTATTTACTTATGTATTGTTGTCTGCATGTGGTACTTGGAGTGCTTCTAAAGGCCGCCCCGAGTACCCTTTGGGGAGATGCTGGGGGATACAAATAAAGATGATGATGAAGAAGAACATATTATTATTATTATTATTATTATTATTATTATTATTTATTCAAGAAGTTGCCATAGAATCATGCTAGAGGACCTACAAAGAAATGTTCTTTCTAAGCATTTCTAGGTCTTCCAATATGATTCTAAAATGGTCCTTGAAGACCTATATATTCCTCAAGAAATGTTTTCTCTAGTCACTTATAAATCTTTCATCATGATTCTGTGGTCAACTGGAAGCTGGATGCTGAAGGACATAAATGGATAGTGTGTGTGTGTGTGTATTAGAGGTGTTCAATCAATGAAAAAAAATTTCATATCTAATTACTAAATTAGGGTTGGAGATTTGTTTCTAAAATGTTTCTAAAATATCATAAGGAGTCTATGTCATAACTCTTACGACGTAACAAAATTGCCGTTATTATCTCATTAAGTTATTATGCTAATGGGGAAAATTCCGGGGCTACTTTCTCTCTCATTTTTAGAACTATCAGGATGAAATTTGCTTCAATTGTAGCACATATTTACCACTATAAACCCCCCAAGTTTCAGCTGACTCATAGAGAGTCACAATGCTTACGTAAATGTTATGGAAAGACATAGGCGAGTTTTTTGAATTTTAAGATTTTTGCGTGGCCACCACTCACACTTCAAAAATCACATCGTATGTACAGAGCTTACGAAATAGAACCGACATATGACACACATACGACTTTCTGCATGCTCCATTATATATATAGCTATATACATATAGCTATTTATATACCAGTTGCTGCCATTATTATTATTATTATTATTATTATTATTATTATTATTATTATTGACATTTCTACCCTGCCTTTCTCACCCCGGAAGGGACTCAAGGTGGCTTTACATACAGGCAAATTATTTGATGCCCTAAAACTACAATGTACAGTTAAATAAACATTATAATGAAATGTATTATATATATTTTAGTATAATATTATATATAATAATATATTTTATTATATTATAAAATATATAAAACATAAATTAAAACAATTAAAACATTTAAAAATAGTACATTCAGAGTTAAACACGTAATCCACAAACATAATCTGGGCCATTCCAATGCTCATTGCACATTGTTCCAAGTCTATCTATTGCACAAGTTCTCTAAAGGCTTGGTCACAAAGCCACATTTTCACTCTCTTGCGGAAGATCAGAAGGGAGGGGGCTGAGCTATAATTGCTGGGGAGGGAGTTCCAGATGAGGAGCCACCACTGAGAAGTCACTGTCTCTCGTCTCTGCCAATTACGCCTTTGAGGGAAGTGGAACTGAGAGCAGGGCCTCCCCAGATGACCTTAAACTCTGTGGTGGTTCATAGAGGGAGATACGTTGAGACAGATAAGCTGAGTCAGAATCATTTAGGGCTTTATAAGCTAAAGCCATCACTTTTGAATTATGTGCTAGTTTCCCCAACTCCTTTTCAAGGGAAGCTAGATTAAAATCGTTATAGAACAATGAAATCATAGAGCTAGAAGGGGCTTCATTGGCCATTGAATCCCAATCCCGCTTGCTCAGTGCAGGAAATCTAGTTAGAAACCTCCCAGCCGACCCCAACAGATAAAGAGACTCTACCACCTGTCTAGAAAATTAGTACTTTTGCCAAACTGCTCTTTGCACCAAGACATTCATTCTAATGTTCAATCAAAATCTATCCACCTATATCTTAAAAGCATTAGGCTTGCTCCTCTTTCTGGAGCAGCAGTGAAGAAATCTGCATCATGTCCTCGATGACAGAACTTTATTTATTATTATTTTTATTTATTGCCTATATTTATACCCCGCCCTTCTCCCTCCGAAAGGGGACTCGGGGCGGCCTAACAAAAGCATCATATGATGCTAGCATCATAAAAACAACCACAGTACAATCAGCCATTAAAACAATTAATTAAGACACTTCCATTAAAATTGAAATTCAAAAACCCGTCTGGGTCAATTCATTGCCATAAGTTGAGTGATCCTCTTCCACTTGCTGCTCCCTGATCAAATGCTTGGCCCCATAACCAGGTCTTGATTTTCCTTCTAACGGACAAGAAGGATGTGGCCAATCTGATATCTCTAGGGAGGGCGTTCCATAGGTGGGGGCCACTGCTGAGAAAGCCCTGTCTCTCATCCCCATCAAATGCATTTGCGATAGTGGTGGGATCAAGAGCAGGGCCCCTCCAGAAGATCTTAAACTTTGTGATCGTTCATGGCAAGAGATATGTTTGGACAGGTAGTCTGGGCCAGAACCGTTTAGGGCTTTAAAGGTTAAAACCAGCACTTTGAATTGTGTTTGGAAGCTAATCGGTAGCCAGTGGAGTCAGAGTAACAAAGGAGTTGTATGTTCCCTGTATGTCGCTCCAGTGAGCAACCTGGCTGCCGATTGTTGGACTAGTTGAAGCTTTAGATATTCAACAATCTGAAGAGAATTGGGCAGAGGAGGTGAAGAAATAGTGGGTGAAAGGTTGGAAGAAAAATGAAATCAATAACATGTACCTACATTTAGGAGTAGCATTTTGGCATTTGTCCCCAGTACAACAGACTACGTTTGCCCTGTAGAATTTATTTGGCCCCAAATAAATTTCAATGCTGGGAGTCCTGCAGATGTTCGAGTTTTCGCAGCCTTTCTCTATGTTAACAACTGTCTTTCCATCTATAGAGAAAAAGGAGGAAAAACGTTTGTGACATGAGTTGCAAAACACCTGATATTAAAGTCTGCTATTCCACTCCAGTCGCATTGTCATAAGTAATAAATCCATACCGGGTTATGCACCTTCAATAGTTGCACCTGTCTTCAACAGCACAATTGGACTGATTCACCATTCCATGGTACTGCAATTGTACTTTCACAACACTCATCGAATTATGGAATCCTAGAGTTGGAAGAGGCCATGTGGGCTATTCAGTCCAACCCCCTGCCATGCAGGAAAAGCACAATCAAAGCACCCCTGACAGATCGCTATCCAGTCTCTGTTTAAAAGCCTCCAAAGAAGGAACTTCCACCACACTGCCTTTCTGAACTATTGCAGTTCCTTAATTTTTTTAAAATTTAATTCCAACATTAGAAACAAGAAAGGAAAATATATGTATAAAATAAAAACAGCCTGTATGGGAAAAGAAAAAAATGATAATCCTGCCTTCTGACATCATGTTACTGCTGGTATGCAGCATAGAATCAGGAGGGACTCATTGAGTATGAATGCTTGTGTATTTAGCCCATTTTTGTGGGGCTGATTTTTTTTTTGTTTATTAGTTCGGTCACTTCCGATGCTTCGTGACCTCCTGGACCAGCCCACGCCAGAGCTCCCTGTTGGCCATCACCACCCCCAGCCCCTTCAAGGTCAAGCCAGTCACTTCAAGGATAACATCCATCCATCTATCTTGTCCTTGGTCGCCCCCTCTTCCTTTTTCCTTCCATTTTCCCCAGCATCATTATCTTCTCAAAGTTTTCCTGACTTCTCATAATGTGGCCAGAGTACTTCATCTTTGCCCCTAATATCCTTTCCTCCAGTGAGCAGTCGCGCTTTATTTCCTGGAGTATGGACTGGTTGGATCTTCTCGCAGTCCAAGGTACTCTCAGCATTTTCCTCCAACTCTACAGTTCATAAGTACCTATCTTCCTTCGCTCAGCCTTCCTTATGGTCCAGCTCTCACATCCATAGGTCACTACAGGGAATACAATTGCTTTAACTATGCGGATCTTCATTGCCAGTGTGATGTCTCTATTCTTTTTTTTTCAACTAATTTTTTATTTCACATAAAGAAATATATAAAAAAGAAAACATCAATAAGTTTAAATTTACAGGTAAAGAGGGAAAACAATTAGAGTAAAGAGAAGTAAGAAACAATATAGAAAGAGAGGGAGAGAAGAAAAAAAGTTGAAAATGAAAAATAAACAAAAGAAAAAAAGAAAAAAGAGAAAGGTATATGCGGTAAGATAAAAAAAATTAAAAATTTTGAGACTTTCTTCTAATTCCTTGTGGGTTCGACTTTGTGGTTCATTTGAGCATCTATATAACTCCTAGAAACAGACAGGATATATATATGTGTATAAAATAAAAAATAAAATAAAATATATTAATGTCAAGTCCAGGCTTCTGCTTCCATTTTAACCATTTTTTTTAAATTATTGGATTTTTATAGTTACAGCGAAAGTGGGGGAATAATTCAAGAAGATACAAAAGTAGGAAAGTACCAAAGCAATAACACCTGTGAATAGAAAGAGAAGAAAAAAGAAGAGAAAGAAAAATATCAAAAAATAAAAATCTAAAAAATAAAATGAGATATTAATAATAAAAAAACCCCCAAAAGTCAGAAATTCAGAAAATTGGGATTTGGACTCTCTTATGATTCTGCCCGTACAATATCTTCTTTTGTGTGTATATTTCAATTTATGCTTCCATTATGTCCTCAGTACTATTATAAGTCTTTATATCTTGTTTCAATATAATCATCAATTATTGACCAGTTTGTCTGTTTGAATGGATTGCCTGTATTCTTTTTCAACAAAAAAGTTAGCATATCCATGTCCTTTATTTCATTCGCATTTTAACCAATTTTTGTTATATTGTTCAAATCAAGTACACTTATTACTTATTACTTTTTTCTTCTTTTTTTCTTTTTCCCTTTTTTCCATGTACTTCTCCAATTGTAACCAGTCTGTTTGCTTGATCGGGTTGCCCGTATTTCTCTTTAGTAAGAAAGTTAGTTTGTCCATATCTTTGATTTCATTTATTTTTATTATACATTAATTTTCTTCTGGAATTTCTTTCTGTTTCCAAACTTTCACATATATTATTCTTGCGGCTGCTGTTAGATATATAAACAGAACATCTTCATTCAAGTTTAATTTAATATCTTCATCTACGATTCCTAGCAAATAACATTCTGGCTTTTTTGGATATCTTTTTGAGAGGATTTATTGGCATTCTTCATGGATTAATTTCCAGTATCTCTGAGCAGATCTACAAGTCCACCATAGGTGGTAGAAACCGCCTTCATGTTCATTACATTTCCAACAATTTTTGGAGGTATTTTTATACATTTGATTTAATTTGGGGGGGGGGGGGGGGTCATATACCACCGATGAAACATTTTTAACCAGTTCTCTTTTAAAGCCATTGCATATGTGTAATTTAGTTTCTTGTTCCACATTAGTTCCCAATCTCTCAGTGGTATCGATCTTTTAAAGTTTTCAGACATTTTATCATTTTATCTACTCTTAACTACTTTCTCGAGATTGGTCATTGCTCTCCTCCCAAGAAGAAAGCATCTCCTGATTTCCTGGCTGCAGTCTGCGTCTGCAGTAATCTTCATGCCTAGAAATACAACGTTAGTTACTGCCTCCACTTCCACAATTTTATATGATTTAGCTTGGTTTAGCAAACTCTATAACATCAAGCCCCTGGAGGCACAGTGGGTTAAACCACTGAGCTGCTGAATGAAATGTCGCAGGTTCAAATCCAGGGAGCGAGGTGAGCTCCCGCTGTTAGGCCCAGCTTCTGCCAACCTAGCAGTTCAAAAACATGCAAATGTGAGTAGATCAATAGGTACCACTCTGGCAGGAAGGTAACGGAGCTCCATGCAGTCATGCCGGCCACATGACCTTGGAGGTGTCTATGGACAACGACGGCTCTTCGGCTTAGAAATGGAGATGAGCACCAATCCCCAGAGTCTGACACGATTGGACTTAATGTCAGCAGAAAACCTTTACCTATAATATCAATAGTAACAGGGAGGATAAGTGCATTTGCATTTAGCCAGTACAAATGGTTGCGCATTTGGTGCAGTTTGATTTTTAGTAGAATTCACGCATTTCTTCAGAAATCACTAGCAGCTGGAAGTCAGACTGACCAATCTGTTCACCTCCAGTGATAAACTGCCATGATATAAAGCCTCTACTACCTACCCAGAGTGCTTTCGGATAACGAAATGGCACAGGTATCTTTCCTAATAGGGCACTTGTGCTTAGGACCAGTGCATGTGGTCCCACTGGCCTCGCAAACTTCACACTCGAGAGGAACATAATTGGCATTATCTGGAATGGGAAAAAAACAAAGGAGAAAAAAGAATGATCGTAGTTTCCTACAAATGCAACTTCTCCACCTTCTTAGCCACTTGGAGGCCTCACTTCTACATTGCCTCAGCATTGTGCAAATATTCACATGCTGACTTTTGCTATGTTGAGCCTGACTTACTCTTAAACACCAAAGATGGTTCACATGGCCATGCTTTGCTTCAGAGTGAGCAGGCAGGCACCGAGAAGCATCTGGCTATGTTTTTGTTGCCAGGTGCAAAATGATCACAGAAGCATTGAGACCCTGGAGGACTTCAATGGACCCGAGCACTGATGCAATCACTTAACATCTGGCTATGGGGATCTAGCCAGATGTTCTCTGAGGTTTCCTGCTTGCTGTGAAGCACATAATGGCCATGTGATGCAGCTTCAGACCAAAAGGAGGGGAGGGTTGGGGTGCTGCAGAGGGAGCGACAGAATACCAAGCCATACGGTGTCTGAATTCCAGTCTCAGTTTACTATGATTTACCAGTTCCTCCTTACCTATTCTTAGGATGACAAAGAAGAGTAAGAGCCTCAACAGAGAGTGCATGTTGAGAGGAAATCTGAGAGGCCTCTCTCCACATTGGGCTGAAGTCTGTTGTTCAAAGGGCCTGCAAAAATATCAGAAAGAAGCATTGCATCAAAGAACAACTTTCTACAATGTTTTTGAGACCATTTTCTAAAATGACGGTTGTCCCTCTACATTTGTGGTTTTGGCTCTTGTGGGTTTGGTTATTCATCGATCATATTTAAAATGTTCTCTCCAGGAATCTCTATGACTTCTAGTGTGAGGACCTAGAAATTTGAAATTCAAGTAATCTTGGAAACTAAATTTCAATTCAAATCAGAATATTTCCTCCTGGGCACTTTAGACTTCCATGGAGACAGAAACAAAGAGGTACAATTTAGTTATTTAACACCGGCTGCTAGAATTGTCTATGCGTGCTACTGGAGGGGAAAAGAAATACCTAGCTTAAAAGAATGGTTAATCAAAATGCTAGAAATTGGAAATATAGACAACTTGACACAAAAAAACTTAGATATAAACAAAATAAAACAGAAATAGTTTGGAGCTCATTAACAAGATTTATGGAAGAAGCAAAAATGGAAATTTGGATATAAACAATACGGGGAGAAGAGTTCCTTCCCGGTAACTTTTGAAGAAGACGAGGATATAGAATAGAAGAAACGTGAAAACAAGAAGACACAATCCAGGACTGAGAAGATGGAAAGTTAAAATCCCCCACTACCTTTCCTACCACCTACCACCCCTGCCCCCCTATACCAGTTCCTTTCCCCATCCCCTTGATCCCTCCCCCACCCCTTACCTCCTTTTTACCCCCCCCCCCTTTTTTCTGTTTTCTTTTATGTAATCGTAAATCTTTTCAATAAAAATTATTGTTAAAAAAAGAAAGAAATGTGAAATTTAGATTGGGGGATTTCGGCTTCCAATAGTCTTTACTACGGTTGTAGTTCTGTGTTGATTTGTCAATTGTGTTGGCTGACCCTCTTACACTGTCTTCGTTAAGAACGTTGTGTTTGGTTTTCATTGCATATTTATCATCCATTTGAACTTTTCTTGAATTAAAAAAATCTTTACTGGGAACCAGTCTGTTTTTATTGTCTTCATCTTTTGGTTCATGTTTATCAATTGTGTTAATTTATCCATATTCATGATGTCTATTGTTTTTATTAGCCATTGCTCTTGTGTTGGAGTCTCCTTTGATCTCCAGACTCTCGCCATAGCATATTCTAGCTGCTGTTGCTAGGTAGCTGGAGAGCTTGTCTTTGTTTTTTGTTTTTTCCAATTCTGTCTCTAATATTCCTAATAAAAATGTTCTGGTTTGAACTCAATTTTACTTCTGGATGCATTGTTTTAATTTGTTTTATGTCTAACTGTAGTGTATAATTGTAATTGTTTGTACTGGCATTGAATTTTGCCATTTCTTATGTGTAAAACCGCTTTGAGTCCCCCCTTGGGGTGAGAAAAGTGGTATACAAATACTGTAAATAAATAAATAAATAAATAAATAAAAAAGAAATTTGAAATTCAGAAATAACTTTGCGTTCTTGTACAAAGCCTAATGTTTTCACAGAAGAGTGTTAGCCCTAATGGTATGAAAGTCAAATTGCCTGCAATGATCTCACGTTGTTCCTTCTTAGCAGCTGTTTCGATGTTTAGTTTTAACAGTTCACTTCCTCATCGCTCCCTCTTGTAGCCCTGATGAGAGATCTTCTTGTTTAGCAATTCCTGTTTGAGGTCATAAAGAGTAGAGGTTGGCCTTCTGTTGAACCAATGCTTCTCAAAGTTCTAGAAAAAACCTGGGTATTCTTAGAATAGTGGCCAAGATCTCCATTAACAAGAACAATGAGCTAGGTGGGTTCCAGCTAAAGATAGCATGGTCATTATTGCACAACTTCCCACTGTTAGGCACAGACAAAGTTGGGCTCTGTGATGGAAAGCAAGGGGCAACTCAAGAGTGTGTCCAACCAGAACTTGACTGTCGGTGTATATTGAGATAGACCTTTTGATCTTCCTTTCAGTCCATTTCTGGTAAAAATGAATTGATATGTGCAAATTCCTTTATATATGGGATAGGAAAAAAAAAGAAAAAAAAGAAATACGAGTGACATTAAAATGGAGAGATTTCTTTGTCCAAACTCAAAATGATTAAGTGGTTACCTCTTGGAAGTTGAGCTTTCAGTCTGCACATATTCAACAATGGAACCAGGCTGTGGTGCAGCTAGTTAGTAACCAGCTTCATTAAATCACTACTGGCAGAGAGGTCATGAGTTCAAACCCAGTACAGGTCGGAGTAAGCTCCCGACCATTAATAGTCTACCTTGCTGTCGAACGATGCAGCCCGAAAGACAGTTGCATCTGTCAAGCAGGAAATGTAGGAACTGCTTTATGCGGGGAGGCTAATTTAACTAATTTATGATGCCGTAAAACCTTCCAGAAGCATGCCGAAGAATGAGGAAGTACTCCATCATAGGACTCGGTGTCACAAGCGGATGGGGCAACTCCCCCTGTGGCCGGAATCGAGCCAGAATCAAGCATACCCTCATGAAGCTGGAAAGCTGGATGTTAAATTCCTCTGTGTCTGTCTACATATTTTGTATGTTTAAATCGCAATGAATGTTTGCCATGTACATGTGCATTGTAATCTGCTCTGAGTCCCCTGCGGGGTGAGAAGGGCTGAATATAAATATGGTAAATAAATAAATGTTAGTGTAGAAGCTTGCACAAGCATTTCTTTGTTTTGAAGAGGCAGCACATCTTTAAAATCCATGTGTCTGGTGGGTACATGGCCATGTGCCAAATGCATTTGGGCACAGATGTCAGCTACATTTGTGCAGATCAGGAGAAAGTCATTTTAGTGTGTTGCCATATAAATATTTCTTGTTTTTCTACCATTTCCTCCAAAGCTGGAAATGAAAGAAGCCTTTGTTTTGTTTGTGTGTCACATTGTATTTTAACAAGGCATTGAATGTTTGTTGGTATCTCTTTACACTGTAATCCGCTCTGAGTCCCCACGGGGAGAAGGGCGGAATATAAATAAAGTGTTGTTGTTGTTGTTGTCTAAATGCTATTCACTACATTAGCTATTTAGTTACATATGCAGTGTCTCCTGGACAGATCAGGTGAAGGTATGTCCAGTTAGTGATCAGGGCACACAGATGTTTCCAATTTTTTCCTGCCAATGAGTAAGGCTGCAACAATATAAAAGCAGGACCTCTATTGAAGGATATAAAGATGATTAGGAAGCCAATATGTATGGTACTGTATGGTGGAGCTAGGCCCAGCTGGGTTAAACAGACAAACCCAGAGGGTGATCACCAATGCTTTCTCCTCATCCTGGAAAGCAGAGTGCCACAGGGTTTCATCCTGGGCCCAGTTCTGTTCAACGTGTTTACTAATGACTTAAATGAAGGGTTAGAAGGCACAATCATCAAGTTTGCAGATGACACCAAATTGGGAGAGATAGCCAATACTCCAGAAGACAGGAGCAGAATTCAAAATGATCTTAACAGATTAGAGAAATGGGCCAAAACTAACAAAAGGAAGTTCAACAGTGACAAATGCAAGATATTCGACTTAGGCAGAAAAAATGATACGGAATGGGGGACGTGTGGCTTAAGAGCAGTATGTGTGAAAAAGATCCTGGAGTCCTTGTAGACAACAAGTTAAACATGAGCCAACAATGTGATGCAGTGGCTAAAAAAGCCAATGGGATTTTGGCCTGCATCAATAGGAGTATAGTGTCTAGATCCAAGGAAGTCATGCTACTCCTCTATTGTGCCTTGGTTAGACCACACCTGGAATATTGTGTCCAATTCTGGGCACCACAATTCAAGAGAGATATTGACAAGCTGGAATGTGTCCAGAGGAGGGCGATTAAAATGATCAAGGGTCTGGAGAACAAGCCCTATGAGGAATGGCTTAAAGAGCTGGGCATGTTTAGCCTTAAGAAGAGAAGGCTAAGAGGAGACATGATACCCATGTATATCCATGTGAGGGGAAGTCATAGGGAGGAAAGAGCAAGCTTGTTTTCTGCTGCCCTGGAGACTAGGACGTGGAACAATGGCTTCAAACTACAAGAAAGGAGATTCTATCTGAACATTAGGAAGAACTTCCTGATTGTGAGAGCTGTTCAGCAGTGGAATTCTGCCCCGGAATGTGGTAGAGGCGCTTTCTTTGGAAGCTTTTAAACAGAGGCTGGATAGCCATCTGTCGGGGGTGCTTTGAGTGCAATTTTCCTGCTTCTTGGCAGGGGGTTGGACTAGATGGCCCATGAGGTCTCTTCCAACTCTTTGATTCTTTGATTCTCCAACTTCGCCCACACAAATAAGTCAGCAGTGCACTCAACAGCTTAGTAATCCTCAAATATTTTCTAAAATGCAGCAGAAAGATAAAAGTCATAAGGCATATGGCACCCACCCTCCCTCCCCCCAAAAATATGCAAAGCAAGCAAGCAGTGCCTGCCAATGCCAAGCCTACAGCAGGCCCCATGTTTCAAATGTCTGGGAGTAGTCCTTCACTCTTCCAACCATAGAAATGTGCATGGGGACCACGTGGCTGAGATGGTGCAAAGGAGCTCTATAGTCATTCTAAAATACCTAAAGACAAAAGGGGGCCAGTTCATACCGGCATCACTCAAGCTATTTGAAGCCAAATCAGTGGCATGTAAGTTTTAGCTGTGTGAAGGTACTCCTGGCCACCGCCGACAGCTAGAGTTCCAGAATCACCCCCATGCAGTGTTTACAGTGGACTTTGCAGAAAGTGCATGTATTATGTTCTGCAGTTGATGGTGGTTGGTGGTGGTAGGCCTAGCAGCTGGTGATGGAAGGGTTAATGTAAGTCTTGGTTCTAAAAGGTTGAGCAATCTGTAAGTAAGAATTCATGGGTGAAATCAATTAAGGGTGGAAGTATGCAAGAGATAGGTTGCAGTTGGGTGTTTCTGGGTATAATGAGCTAGCCTTGGGACTGATCTTTGGGAGAAAAACATTTGTCTTATTTTGGTCGTAGGTGCTGCTGGTTTTCCCCCAGGTTTGTGGATTTTTGGTATTCTGATCTTTTTCCTGTACTCTTGTAACCCTGGAACCTTGAATATCTGGACTGGCTTTTGACTATGGAATAGACTCTTGTTCCCTGGACTTTGCTCATTGAACTCTCGGCATTTGACCACTGGACTGGACCTTTTGACTACGGTGTTATCTTGAACCTGTTTTATATTCTGTGACTGGGTGCTATCTTTATGTTTATGTTTTGGACTATTAAAACAGCCAGAAAGTAAGTGCTGTTTTAATTAAATCGTTTAGCACAAACTGGGAGTTTGGTTCACCTCTGCCGGAATAATGTGACAGCTATCCTCCACAAAATGGAAAAAACAACCTGTTCGAGCCTTGCAAATGCTGATTTATTATCAATAAATATTTGATTTTTATACCTATTTATATACCTATATATCAGGGGTGATGTAAATATTTCTCAGGCAGAAAAGTGTCGCGAGTGGAAAAGGTTTAAAGTTCTGACTAAACCTATGCATATGCAACTGTGATCATGAATCCCTGACCACACTTTTAGCTGATCTTTCCTCTGCCAGCACCCAGAATTCCTGACAATGGCTCAGACAGACTGGAGCTTTTGGAAACCAAAATTCCAGAGACCAAATGTTGGGAACCACTGGTTTGGATGCTTGTCAATGAAACCACTGTTCTGTCATTAAAGTCATGTGACATTTTATTTCATGTAAATATATTTCATTCAGCTTACAGCATTACATTTACATTAATAAAAGAATATAAAGAACGTATTGTCTAAGGCTTTCATGGCTGTAATCACTGGCTTGTTGTAGGTTTTTTGAGCTATATGGCCATATTCTAGAAGCCTTCTCTTCTGACATTTCGCCTGCATCTATGGCAAGCATCCTCAGAGGTCACAACTTCTGAGGATGCTTGCCATAGATGCAGGTGAAATGTCAGGAGCTAATGCTTCTAGAACATGGCCATATAGCCCAAAAAACCTACAACAACCCAACATAAAGAACGTTTCCTTTCAGCTCTTGCCTTTGACCCACCAAATCAATGGAGCGATGGAACCACTTAAAATTGGATCCTATCCACTCCTTATTTTTATTTATTTTCTGCAGTGAATCATAAAGAAAGATCAACTCCTCAAGAAATCATGCTTACAATAAGGGTACGGTCGTATATGACATAAGTGGGGGGATAGGGGGTGTTCTGTCATTGTATTATAAACATTTCAACGAGCAAGAGAATCATAAGGAAGAATCCAGACGATGGCAGGGCCTCCTTGATTTGAGAGTCCTTGGCTGGAACACATGAGACGTTTTCAAATATAAAGCCAGGGATAAGATGGCTATAGGTTCTGTATGTCGCACAGGTAGATGCTGTAGTGCAACCTTTTCTTGTGGATTTTTCAGCCTTTTTGCCTGAACCTAGAAAGCAAAAGATGAGTTAAATATCCCCTGCTGACCTCCTACTGAAGGGGAGAATGGATCACAAAATATAACATCCATTCATCACATTGTGTCTTGGTCAACTGAAATGGAGATGTTGGAGATGGAAATCAACACTATGGGGATTTGTAAAAAGACACCATGATGTCATGGGTTGACTGGAAAGACATGTGTCAGCAGCTGATTGGCTGACCATGCCAGGAGCCAGATTTCTGATTGGCTACTGTCTCTAGCTTGCTGCTGGGAGTAATGGTTTTAACTGCCATTTTCATCTCAGAGAGTGAAGAGAGTGCTGACTGGAAATAGCCAGGAAGGAAATGGCTGCCAACTCTCTGAAGCCTGATCTAAGGCATGAAGCATATTTTAAAGGCTGTTTAAAAGGACTGTTTATGCCCTCTGTTCTCTGTAAGAGTTCAGAGAAAGTGCTGTATTTATTGATGCTCTGTTTGACCTTTTAAATGGAAGTAAAGTTACTGTTACTCGTTACACAAATCTGAATGACACATTATTATACTGCAGGGTATATTTTGATTCAGAAACAGTGGTAAAGCTTCTGTTTATTTACATTTACAACCTCCAACAAACACCTTCTCCATGCAACGTAGATGCTCAGACACTGAAGGGCAAAGGATACGCATAGTGTGAATGCAAGGAATTGTTGTGTGCCAGGGCTCATTCGGCTTCAAGTGCTAAGGTTTAATAAGCCAAGACCATATTTACTTATAAGGAAGACTAAAGTCTTGAGTATCGGCCTTATATGCTCAATATATCGCTTTGCCAATTACTGTGTTTGGAAATTAACTACTGTATATACTTGAGTATAAGCCAACCCGAATATATGCCGAGGCACCTAATTTTACCACAAAAAACTGAGAAAACTTATTGACTAGAACAGTGGTTCTCAAACTGTGGGTCCTCAGATGTTATGGCTTTCAACTGCCAGAAATCCTAACAGCTGGTAAATTGGATGGGATTTCTGGGAGTTGTAGGCCAAAACATCGGGGGACCCACAGGTTGAGAACCACTGGTCTAGAGTATAAGCCGAAGGTGGGAAATGCAGCAGCTACAGAAGCAGCACCCAGAGCACTTATTTGAGGGATGTCATCTCTAATTTAACTGCCACGACTCAGTGCTATGCAATGCAAGGATTTGTAGTTTGGTGAGGCATTAGCATTCTTTGGCAGCCCCCATGATCCCAAACTACAGCACCCATGACCTGATAGCATTGAGCTGTTAAAGTGGATGCATTCTACAGCATAGATGCACCCCAACTTCGTCTTTTTCATTGCTGAAAGCTTTGGCATTCTAACACTTTAGTTTTTAAAGGAATTATAAACTGCACCGGGATTGTGGCGGAGCAGGCTGAGCGTCAGCTGCATTAAGATCACTCTGACCAAAAGGTCATGAGTTCGAAGCCAGCCCAGGTTGGAGTGGGTTTCCAACCAATTGTGTGTAGACAGTTGTCGACCTTTGCAACCCGAAAGACAGTTGCATCTGTCAAGTAGGAAAACAAGGTACCACCTTAAAAGTGTGGGGAGGCTAAATTAACTGATTTATGAGGCCATAAAGAAGACTCCAGCAAAGCATTCCAGCGGGGAAGCATGCGGGAATGCGGAAGTGCTTTATCAGTGTCGCAGATGGACGATGAAAGCGACAGCTCCCCGGCGGCCAGAAAAAGTTAAATAGTCTCTGTTTATGTCTGTATATGTTGTATGTCAAAATTGGCATCGAATGTTTGCCATATATGTGCACACTGTAATCCGCCCTGAGTCCCCTGCGGGGTGAGAAGGGCGGAATATAAAAGCTGTAAATAAATAAATAAACAAATAAATAAATAAATAAATAAATAGAAGTATGCAGCCACTGTAATGCACACTTTTTTGGCCAAATTACAAAGAGTGCACTTTTTGCCGCTGCACATTACATTTAGCAGCAAATAATTTTTATTTTATTTTATTTTATTTATGGTTTTAGGGTTTGGAAAATTGAGGAGCGCATTAGACTTGATGGTTCATTAGACTCGAGTAAATATGGCGTTTAAAACTTCCTAGAGATCCCTTAAAAACATCTTCCTCTCTGTTCACACATGCCAGGAAGAGATTTGGGAGGC
The DNA here is from genome assembly GCF_037176765.1 of Anolis sagrei. Classification (NCBI taxonomy): domain Eukaryota; kingdom Metazoa; phylum Chordata; class Lepidosauria; order Squamata; family Anolidae; genus Anolis; species Anolis sagrei. The sequence continues at coordinate 67,965,360 of NC_090035.1, read as the reverse complement.
AACTGCTGCTTTCCTGTTATAGGCAAATACCTGTTGGGATGAATAGATAATAAAGTGCTGAAGTGGATGTTGATTGGTGGAACACTCATCGTCATCCCAAGTCAAGATGGTTTACAGAAGAAAAAAAAGTTAAAAATTTTCAACATAGAAAGCCTAAGAAAACAGTTAAATCATAAATCTCAACAAATCACGACAAAAATAAGAAATAGAAAAACCAACGTAAGAGATGGCCATATAAACAGTCACTAAAAACCTGTCAAAATAGAAAGATCTTCACTTGCTTAGGAGTTGGGAAATAGAAAATGTGATCAGACCATTATATTACCTATAGAAATAAAAATGTAATGTTCATTTGTGGGATTAACAGAACTCAAAAACCACTGGACGAATTGACACCAAATTTGGACACAAGACACCTAACAACCCAATGTATGTCCTTCACTCAAAAAAATTGATTTTGTCATTTGGGAGTTGTACTTGCTGGGATTTATAGTTCACACAAAATCAAAGAGCATTCTGAACCCAACCAACAATGGAATGGAACCAAACTTGGCACACAGTTCTCCCATGACCAACAGAAAATACTGGAAGGGTTTGGTGGGCAGTGTCCTTTGGTTTTGGAGTTGTAGTTCACCTACATTCAGAAATCACTGTGGACTGAAACAATGATGGATCTTGACCAAACTACACGAATACTCAATATGCCCAAATGTGAACACTGGTAGAGTTTGGGGAAAATAGAATCTTGACATTCGGGAGTTGTAGTTGCTGGGATTTATAGTTCACCTACAATCACAGAGCATTCTGAATCCCACCAACGATAGAATTGGGCCAAACCTCCCATACAGAACCCCCATGTGGGCCACAGCAAGGCATGGCAGGGGACAGCTAGTTATTATTATTATTAATAATAATAATAATAATAATAATAATGTTTTGGAATTCACAGAGAAAGGCAGCTCCAGTAGATGTCAAAACACAAGTGGGTTTATTGTTGAAGGCTTTCATGGCTGGAATCACTGGGTTGTTGTGCATTTTCCAGGCTGTCTGGCCATGTTCCAGAAGCATTCTCTCTTGACGTTTCACCTACATCTATGGCAGGCATCCTCAGAGGTTGTGAAATCTGTGGGAAACTAGGAAAATGGGGTTTACACCTATCTCAAAAAGACAAGAGTTCTTTCTCCCACCCTGAACATTCCTTTCTCCCACCCTGAACATAGATATATAAACCACATTTTCCTAGTTTCCAACAGACCTCACAACCTCTGAGGATGCCTGCCATAGATGCAGGCAAAACATCAGGAGAGGCTGCTTCTGGAACGTGGCCATATAGCCCGAAAAACTCACAACAACACAAATGGGTTTGTAAGGGAAAATACACCACTGTACATACAATTTTACCTCCAACACTGCCAGTAGAATATAATTTTTGTGCTATGGTGAATAATTCATTGCCTAACTATTTATTTATTTATTGTATTTGTATACCGCCTTTCTCAGCTAATCGGCGATTCAAGGCGGTTTCCAACAAAACAGTACACATTATATCATAAAACAAGTTAAAACATTAAAACAGTATAAAACAACAATAACAACAACATTAGCGTCTCCTTATTATCAAGCATTGTCCAGTTCCATTGTCAAGTCATTCAATTTCCTATGTCGTTTACTCTGCGTTTGTGAACACTTGCTCAAACAACCATGTTTTACTGGGTTGTTGTAGGTTTTTCCGGGCTATATGGCCATGTTCTAGAGGCATTATCTCCTGACGTTTCGCCTGCATCTATGTTTTAACTTGCCTCCGAAACGTTAGTAGGGAGGGAGCCAATCTGATCTCCCTAGGGAGGGTATTCCATAGCCAAGGGGCGACCACTGAGAAGGCCCTGTCTCTCGTCCCCACCAGACGTACTTGTGTCGAAGGTGGGACTGAGAGCAGGGCCTCACCAGATGATCTCAGGGTCCTCGATGGTTTGTAAAGGGAAATGCGTTTGGACAGTTAAGTTGGGCCAGAACCGTTTAAGGCAGTGGTGCTCAACCTGGGGTCCCCACATGTTTTTGGCCTACAACTCCCAGAAATCCCAGCTATTTTACCAGCTGTTAGGATTTCTGGGAGCTATAGGCCAAAAACATCTGGGGACCCCAGGTTGAGAACCACTGGTTTAGGGCTTTAAAGGCCAAAGCCAGCACTTTAAATTGGGCCCGGTAGCAAACCAGCAGCCAGTGGAGCTGATGCAACAAGGGGGTTGTATGCTCCCTGAGTGCATACTATTGTCACCAACTGAATGGCATCCCTTTCCTATTTTGCCCGTGTACTATGATCCCGTCCCAGCCAATCACAACTCGTGGCAACTATCAATTCTTGGACTAAAGGAGAAGGAAAAACTCAAAGGCAGATAAAACGCCACATAACAATTGAATTACTAGTACCTCTAATGAGCACAAGGCTTAGGCAGTGATCTTCATTTCCTGTACAGTAAACCACTTGCTTGGGGCACTTGGATTTAATAGCAGTGCAGGATGGGCAAACCTTTCCATTGCGTTTTTCCTCTGTCTTTGGAACTGCAAAAGAAAGAGAGAGAGAAGGGGAGGCAGAGGGATGGAAAGAAAGAGGTGTCAGCTTAAGAAGTAACGGTTGTGCCACTCTATAATGAAAACTATCCAGCCTTAGAGGAAGCTTGTATGAATGATTGCGATCATACCTGTAATGCTTCCTTGAATAGTATACACTCTATATATATAAAAATGCTCTGTGCATAATGATTACCTTAAAAACAAAAGAACCAATGGACAAAATCACACCAAATTTTTTAAAGTAAATTTTTATTGAGATTAAGATATTATAAAAATACAGCGAAAAAGTGAGAATAATTTGGAGAAGATAGGAAAGTGGGAAAAATTTTGCACACATCACCCAAAAAAGAAAGAGAGAGAGGAAAAAACCAGTGAAAAATTAAAAAATGAAAATTGAAAAAAAGGAAGAAAAAAATGAAAATGAAAAAAGAAAAAAATGATAAAAATAAAAAATAAATGATAAAAATAAAATTAAAAATATTTTTATTAAAATATTTTTTATTAAATTAAAAATAATTATTATTTAAAATCACACCAAATTTGGCAACAAAATGTCTCACAACACAAGGAATGACCATCACTCAAAAATTATGATTTTGTCATTTGGGAATTGTATTTGCTGGGATTTATAGTTCACCTACAATCAAAGAGCATTCTGAATTCAATCAACTTGGCACACAGGCCTCCCATGACCAACAGAAAACATTAGAAGGGTTTGGTGGGCACTGACCTTGAATTTAGGAGTTGTAGTTCACTTACATCCAGGGAGCACTGTGGACTCAAGCAACGATAGATCTGAACCAATCTCTACATGAATACTCAATATGCCCAAATGTCAACATTGGTGGAGTTTGGGAAAATAGAATCTTGACATTTGGGAGTTGTAGTTGCTGGGATTTATAGTTCACCAACAATCAAAGAGCATTCTGAACCCCACCAACGATATAATTGGGCCAAACATCCCACACAGAACCCCTATGACCACCAGAGTCAGCCACAGCAAGGCGTGGCAGGGGACGGTTAGTGCTCTATAAAACTATAAATACTTCAACAGTGATGCGGGCAAAAAGTGTTGCTAAATAGATTCCATCTCAGGGAGGTTCTTTGTCTCACTTGATGCTGCTGATGTTTGAATGATGAAGGGATAGAAGGCATAATCATCAAATTTGCAGACAACACCAAATTGGGAGAGATAGCTAATACTCCAGAAGACAGGAGCAGAATTCAAAACGATCTGAACAGATTAGAGAGATGGGCCAAAACTAACAAAATGAAGTTCAATGGGGACAAATGCAAAATACTCCACTTAGGCAGAAAAAAATGAAATGCAAAGATACAGAATGGGGGGAGATGCCTGGTCGATAGCATCACATGTGAAAAAGATCTTGGAGTCCATGTGGATAACAAGTTAAACATGAGCCAACAATGTGATGTCGCAGCTTTAAAAGCCAATGGGATTTTGGCCTGCATAAATAGGAGTATAGTGTCTAGATCCAGGGAAGTCATGCTACCCCTCTATTCTGCCTTGGTTAGACCACACCTGGAATACTGTGTCCAATTCTGGGCAACACAATTGAAGAGAGATATTGACAAGCTGGAATGTGTCCAGAGGAGGCCGACTGAAAGGATCAAGGGTCTGGAGAACAAGCCCTATGAGGAGCGGCTTAAAGAGCTGGGCATGTTTAGCCTGCAGAAGAGAAAACTGAAAGGAGACATGATAGCCATGTATAAATATGTGAGAGGAAGTCATAGGGAGGAGGGAGCAACTTTGTTTTCTGCTGTCCTGGAGACTAGGATGCGGAGCAATGGCTTCAAACTACAGGAAAGGAGATTCCACCTGAACATTAGGAAAAACTGTAAGAGCTGTTCAGCAGTGGAACTCTCTACACCAAAGTGTGGTGGAGGCTCCTTCTATGGAGGCTTTTAAACAGAGGCTGGATGGCCATCTGTTGCGGGTGCTTTGAACACAATTGTTCTGCTTCTTGGCAGGGGGTTGGACTGGATGGCCCACGAGGTCTCCTCCAACTCTATGACTCTATGAATTAGGGATGGAAAGGTTAATTTGTCAAACTCCACAATTATATTATGAGTTTCAGCACTTATGCTATCTGCCAAGAAAGTGAATGAGGTTTATTTCGCAAAAAAGGAATGTGTGGTAGACCTCAGAATAAATCAAAGCCACAAGAAAATGTATGAAACCTTTCAACTGATAACATCAAGAGACTATAATTGAATTTGAAAGACATTTTCGATTATTATTTGGCCAGACTTTCAATAAAGTGTCCCATTGGTTTAGTAATTGCTAAATGAAGGTGCAATTGAAGGACTCTCAAAACAGACATTCCAGGGTGATGTGTCAATCCACCTGCTTACTCACCAAGGAGGGTACAGATGAAGTTCTGGAGTCATGACAGATGCTTTGTGGTTTCCTCCCTTCTAACATCAATAAAAGGCATTGGAAATCCCCCTGCCAGAGTTTCAGAGCTGACTTCAAGGTAGGGTGGAGGTGTTGGGTGTTACATGAGAAAACAGGGTTGTGGCGCAGTTGGCTAGTAGTCAGCTGCATTAAATCACCAGTGACCGAAAGGTCATGAGTTTGAAGCCAGCCCAGGTCGGAGTAAGCTCCCAACCATTTGTCTAGCTTGCTGTTGATCTTTGCAGCCCGAAAGATAGTTGCATCTGTCAAGTAGGAAATTTAGATACTGCTTATGCGGGGAGGCTGATTTAACTAATTTATAACGCCATAAAAATCTCCAGCAGTGGGCGAAAGAATGAGAAAGTACTCTATCAAGGATTCAGTGCCACAAGTGGATCATGAAGCGAGAGCTCCCCCGGTGGCCGGAATTTGAAATACCCTCATGAAGCTTAAATTGCCTCTGTATTTGTCTATATATTTTGAGTGTTTACGGCACTGAATGTTTGCCATGTATATGTGCACTGTAATCCGCCCTGAGTCCCCTGTGGGGTAAGAAGGGTGGAATATAAATACTGTAAATAAATCAATAAATGACAGCTCATTGTGTAACCTCCGAAACAGGTTAAAAAAGCTTCTGGCTGCGAAGCTCCTTTTTACAAAGTCTTTTTATGCCTTCCCTGTCCTTGGCTCCTCTCCCACCCCTTTATTTACACAATATCCCTTGTCCAGCTGGATTTTTTTTACCAGCATTGGTAACAGGATGGATAAGGAAACAAGGGAGGCTGGAGAACAGGAACTGTTGGTGTTGGATTAAAGCAGTGATTCTCAACCTGTGGGTTCCCAGGTGCTTTGACCTACAGCTCCCAGAAATCCCAGCCAGTTTACCAGCTGTTAGGATTTCTGGGAGTTGAAGCTCAAAAACATCTGTGGAAACAGAGGTTGAGAACTACTGGATTAAACCAATACATCTTTTTAAAAAGCAGGGAAACATCAGCATTCAACTCTAGCTTGAAATTCTGCATCCAACAGGATAGCTAAACAAAAGCAGCCTCTGGAATCCCTCGCTGAACAAGTTTTGACAGCAAAACAGAAAAAAAAGGAATGCCAAGATAAGCTTGCTTCGCCAGTTACTTCTCAGCATGCTACACAAGCACATGGGTTACCAAGATAAAAATCATAAGAAAGCAGGTGAAAGAAATAAAGAAGGCATTCTGGAAAAAGTCTTCAGACTTTATGGTCACGGCTGGAAGCAGCTGAAGTGTAATATATATTACACACACACGTAGGCAAATGCAGGCATTCCAAAATTTGGAAAAATCCCAAATGCTTCTGGAATTCTGGCTAAGGGAAACTCAGGCCCCTTCCACACAGCTGTAGAAAATCCACATTGAACTGCATTATATGGCAGTGTGGACTCAGATAATCCAGTTCAAAGTGGATATTGCGGATTATCTGCCATGATATTCTGGGTTTTATGGCTGTGTGTTTTGTTTTTGGTGTCAGGAGTGACTTGAGAAAATGCAAGTCGCTTCTGGTGTAAGAGAATTGGCCGTCTGCAAGGAGGTCGCCCAGGGGACGCCCAAATGTTTTGATTTTTTAACATCCTTGTGGGAGGCTTCTCTCATGCCTCCTCAGGGGAGCTAGAGCTGACAGAGGGAGCTCATCCGTGCTCTCCCCAGATTTGAACAAGAAGACATAGTTTTTATAATTTTTATTATTCATTGCTTTTATGGTTTTAAAATGTATTGTGATATTTTTTGCTTTTTACCGATGTATGTATTTTTATATATGGCATCTAATTGTTGCCGACTAGTATGCTGCCCTGAGTCGCCTTTGGGCTGATATGGGCGGGATACAAATGTTGTAAATAGTTAATTTAAAAAAATTGAACCTCCGAGCTGTCAGTCCTGCTGGCACAGGGGCCCTCAATCTGTTCTGAGACATTTGGCCCAGCCATAGGTTCTTAAATGCTTGTTGTTACTGTTACTATTTATTGTTTATTTTTTGTTTATGAGATTTATTTTGATTGTTTTGTATTGATGTTTTGTTATTGCTTTTATTATTGTTGTTCTATGGGCTCGGCCTCATGTAAGCCGCACAGAGTCCCTTGGGGAGATGGTAGCGGGGTATAAATAAAGATTATTATTATTATTATTATTATTATTATTATTATTATTATTATTATTATAGCTGAAACATCACCACCAAAAACTAAAAAGTTCTCATCCCACCTTAAACAACACCGCCACCTAGAGGTGATTAGAGATACTACATGCCAGACAACCTTAAAGCTTTAGTAAAAGCTCATACATTTTTAGGACATTATCACACATTTGTCACAATACTGTTCCTGTGATGAGTGGTAGTCCTATACCCCTTCTTGCAGTAATACAAAAACTTTAAAATAAACACCTTTTGTTATGCTCACCTGCAGGTCCTGCAAGGCCCGGGTGTAAAGACCCAAAGCCTGCACCTGTAGACCCAAAGCATCTGGGCCTATGGGTGCATGCTTTGGGCCTACACTGAAGGAGACGTAGTTTTAAAAGGAGAATTTTCAGAGGTGTTCCCAATGCCCATATGTCCTGAAAACAATCTACTGGAAGCATCTCCCAAGCAGCGTTTTTATGCCACTGCTGTTTATTTAATGGGACAACACACAAGTTGTCAACTACCAAGCTTGCAAACTTTGTGTTTTGTTTGTTTGTTTGTTAAAAATGCAATACAACTGTTTGGCTTGCTCCTGACACGATAAATAAATAACACACAAGTAATTCCCATTTTTTTTCAATAGACCTATTCTAGGTGGGACTAACAATAGGATTCAGGCCACCAGTTGCTGATGATGGCAGAGAGTCAGAACAGACAATAAGAATAAAATGCATGCATACGGCTAGTAATGTCTGGGTTACAGCCATCTACCAAGCAGCAGGAAATATTGTCCTTGAGGAAATTTCCTTTATCGACTTTCACATGTATAAGTCCAGTGTGGCAAATCATAGAGGATGCGCACTTCTTAAATACGATGGAATCTCCTGTTGAAAAAAGAGAAACAGAATATATGTAGAAGCTGTATAATATGATGGACACGATCCAGGTTGATCAGGTGCAGATGAACACAAACATAGTAGTGGAAACCAAGTCCTATGAAGAGTTGCTTAGTGACCTGGGGATACTTAGCTTGGAGCAAAGCACGTTGAGAAAGGACATGACAGCCAGGTGCAAATATCTAAAAGGATGTCACATTGAGGAAGGGGCAAGCTTATTTTCTGCAGCCCTGGAGACTATGACATATAGCATTTCATTCAAACAGTAGGGGAAAAAAAGATTATACTTAAACATTAGGAAGAACGTTCTGATGGTAACTATTCTTATGCATTCACTTACCTTGATCCGTTTTGTGTTCAGCTTTCCATGGGGGCCCAGAACCATTTTCAAGAGGTTCTTTCATTTTATTTTTGTTTACTTTGGGGGGGGGGGCTTCACCCATAGGCCCAAAGCACCTGGACCTAGAGGTGCAGGCTTTGGGCCTAGATACCTGGACTTAGCAGGGCCTACAGCTGAGTACCAAGTAAGGAGCACTCCTTACCTGGTGCTTGGCTACAGGCCCTGCCAGGCTCGGGCACGTTGGTCCAAACCCTGCATCCGTAGACCCAGGTGCTTTCAGCCTATGGGTGCAGGCTTCTCAGCCTATATGCCCAGGCCTGGTAGGGCCTGCAGCAAAGCACTCAGTAAGGAGCACTCCTTACTTGGTGCTTGGCTACAGGCTCTGCCAGGCTCGGGTGTGTAGGACCAAATGTTGCATCAGTAGACCCGGCTGCTTTGGGCCTACAGGTGCAGGCTTCTCAGCCTATATGCCCAGGCCTGGCAGGGCCTGTAGCGAAACACTCAGTAAGGAGCGCTCCTTATTTGGTGCTCAGATACAGGCTCTGCCAGGCTTGGGCCTGCAACTGAGTGCCGAGTAAGAAGCGCTCCTCACTTGGTGCTCGGATACAGGCTTTGCAAGGCTCGGGCACGTAGGCCCAAAGCCTGCACCCATAGGCCCGGTACTTTGGGCCTACGGGTGCAGGCTTCTCAGCCTACATGCCCAGGCTTGGGAGGGTCTGCAACTGCGTGCCAAGTAAGGAGCACTCCTTACTTGGTGCTTGAATACAGGCTCCGATAGGCTCAGGCACATAGGCCAAAAGCCTACACCCATAGGCCCGGATACTTTGGGCCTACGGGTGCCTGATTCTCGGCCTACATGCCCAGGCCTAGCAGGGTCTGCAGCCAAGCACCAAGTAAGGAGCGTTCCTTACTCGGCGCTCAGCTGCAGGCCCTGCAAGGCCCGGGTGTATAGGACCAAAGCCTGCACCTGTAGGCCTAAAGCACCTGGGCCTATGGGTGCAGGCTTTGGGCTTTCACTGAAGGAGATGGAGTTTTAAAAGGGGAATTTTCAGAGGTGTTCCCAATGCCCATATGTCCTGATTTACCGCCATATTGGCCTGTTTCTGCAATAGGCCTTTGTTTACAGAAAATGCTGATTGTTTGAGAAAACGTTGCTGCAGACAGGAAGTTACTATTCAAGGATAACAGTACATCCGGACAAAACTGCCTGGCCGGTGGTTAGCTAGAACTCCCAAGTTTCCCAGTTTGAAACAGAATAACAGATAGGATTGATTCATTAAGACAGTCATGGTCAGAGAGCAACAGATTATAGCTGTGCTATAGTTGTGTCATTGTTAGGGTCGCGTGTGTGCTATTATGTCAATCAAAATCATAAACAACCAATGAGCATGTGTGCTATTATGTCAATCAAAATCATAAACAACCAATGAGCTAGCCTAGACCAATGAAATGATTTGTCTTTGGAAACCAATGAGACTGTGTATTCAATTTACAGCCATTGTTAGGGTCCCGTGTGTGCTATTATATCAATCAAAATCATAAACAACCAATGAGTATGTGTGCTATTATGTTAAACAAAATCATAAACAACCAATGAGCTAGCCTAGACCAATGAAATGATTTGTCTTTGGAAACCATTGAGACTGTGTATTCAATTTACTGCCATTGTTAGAGTCGCGTGTGTGCTATTATGTCAATCAAAATCATAAACAACTAATGAGCATGCGTGCTATTATGTCAAACAAAATCATAAACAACCAATGAGCTAGCCTAGACCAATGAAATGATTTGTCTTTGGAAACCAATGAGACTGTGTATTCAATTTACTGCCAAAAACGATAAAAGCTTTGCAGCCCAATTGAGGGTTGCAAGAAATCCTTTGATTGCATTCCTATGTGTGTGTTTGTCGATATTGCTATGGCCACACTATAAAGCCTTTGTAGTAACCTCCTTACTTGGTGCTCATCTGCAGGCCCTGCCAGGTCCCACACAATCCATCTGACAGGCAGGCCTGCCTGCCTTTCATATCAATTGCATTTTCGTTTCAGGAGGGCCTTTCTATTAGACTGAACGAAATGGAAACATGAACGAAACAAATGGGACAAATTTCTGGTCCTTGACTAGTGGTAAGTGTTGTCTAACAATGGAATATGCTGCCTAGGATTGTGGTGGAGTCCACTTCTCTTGATGTTTTTAAACAGTGGTTGGACAGCCATCTTTCAGGAGTGCTTTGATTGTTTGTCCTTTGTATGGTAGATTGGGGTTGGACTAGACGGCCTTTGAGATTACTCCCAACTATATGATTCTATTCAGTCATATGGACTGGTTTATGAGCCCTCGAACTTACCATCTAAGCTTTCCATCACAATGGCGGCACAGGCATCTTCGTTTGCAGCACAAACCGTCCTATTCCCTGTACATGTGTTCTTTCCACTGCATTCCTCACACTTCAAAGAGGTGCCTGGAACAATGAGGAAAAGGTCCATTAGGTGTATGTCAGGGGTCCACAAACGTTTTAAGCAGAGGGCCAGGTCAAGGTCCCTCAAACTGTTGGAGGGCCGGATTAAAACTGGAAAAAAATGGGAATGAATTCCTATGCACACTGCACATATCTTATTTTTAGTGCAAAAAACACATTAAAACAATACAATAATTAAAGTGTAGAACAATTTTAACAAATATAAACTTATTAGTCTTTCAATGGAAAGTGTTGGCTTGCTTTTGGCTGATGAGATAGGATTGTTGTTGTGTGCTTTCAAGTTGTTTCAGACCCTGAGCAAGGGCCAGGTAAATTACCTTGGAGGGCCATATCCGGCCCCGGGCCTTAGTTTGAGGACCCCTGGTGTATGTGGTAGATTTCTATTTTATCATCCTATAATATCCTGTCTGATGTGTCGATACTAACTTTGATCCTTTTGTTACCATTTTTCAGCACACTCCTTACTGAATCTCTGTGTTACTTCCAAAATATATTATTTGTGTTAAGCAAGAGGTCCTACTTTCCAACTCTCCCAAGTTTGACAGGTACAGTCCTGATTACCCCTGTAATCTCCCCACTTTAAAGATGCCCTAGTTTCCTCTTACTACTACTACTTTCCCCCTTTGTCCTCAACTTATTTCAGTTGCTGCAAACTGAGTGTTCGCGAAAAAGTTTAAAGTCAATTAACTCAACTCAGATTTTTTTTTTTAAAAAAAAACAGGGTTGCTGTGAGTTTTCCAGGCTGTATGGCATGTTCCAGAAGCATTCTCTCCTGATGTTTCACCCACATCTATGGCAGGCATCCTCAGAGGTTGTGAGATCTGTTGGAAACAAGGCAAGTCGGGTTTATATATCTGTGGAATGATGTCCAGGGTGGGAGAAAGAACTCTTGTCTGTTTGAAGGAAGTGTGAATGCTGCAACTGATCACCTAATGGAATAATTTTACCCCAACACCAGTGCCGAATGGAGAGATTCCAATAGTATCCCTTACCTGATGTTAAAAGTATGGCAAAGAGGAAAAGTTGAAGTTGAGCTTCCATAATGATGGGAAAAACACAGTGTGAAAATTAACTCTTTGGATTTTGTAGCCTGTGGTACCTGCAGAAATATGTATAGAAGCTGAATTAAAATAATTGTTATATCACCTAGTAGGAAATGCATGGTCTTAATTTACAAATTTTACTTCTTATTCCAAGTAATCTACCCTATTTCAGGAGGTTTAGAAGCAATAACATGTATACAACATCAAGTCGCAAGAACTATATGCCAAGTAACTAATAATCTGCCATCCACATTTCCCATTTTTTTTAAAAATGACCCAGTTTCTCTCTCTCATCCTTTCTGTTTCCTCCTCGTCCTCAGCTTACATCAATGGCTGTAAAGACTGAAATTTGACATCCATTAAAAAAATTGACATTCATTAAGTCAGCAGAAGGCAAGAGAAGAGTAGAAACTTGTCCTTTTCCATTCCAGCCTCTCTCTGCTAGCCTTTACATCCTAACATACTGATGGAACTTGGTCCACATGTTTCCTAACATCCAACGGGCAGCAGCCAGGTTTCTCACCAGAGAGCATACAACCCCCCCTGTTATGCCTGCTCCACTGGCTGCCAGTCTGCTACCCAGCACAATTCAAAGTGCTGGCTTTAGCCTATAAAGTTCCAGCCCAGCTTACCTGCCCAATCGGATCTCCCTCTATGAACCATCAAGGAGATTAAGTGCTTCTGGGGAGACCCTGCTCTCGGTCCCACCAGCTTCACAAGTGCGGTTTGTGGGAACGGGAGACAGGCCCTTCTCAGTGGTGGCTCCTTGGCTCTGGAATTCTTTCCCCAGTGAGATTAGATCAGCGCCCTCCCTTCTGGCCAAAAGCTTGGTTATGGAACTAAGCTTTTTACTAGTAAAGTAACGCAGTACAAGAAGCAAATACAGAATGTGTGTAATTGACATTTGGAATGCTTGGATCATGTGATTTAAATGTTTTTATTAGGCGTTTTAATTCTTTTATTCATGTTTTAAATGACCTTTTATCTACTCTTATGATGCATTGTCCTATTGATTTTATGCTTAATTATATGGTGTTGATTTGTGATTTGGTTTATGTATGAAAGGCATTGAATTTTGCCATTATTTCTGTGTAAACTGCTTTGAGTCCCCCACAAGGGTGAGAAAAGCAGTACATAAATACTGTAAACAAACAAATAAATAAATTCATCTGTAAAAGGTGAAGATAGATGCTTTTGAACTGTGGTGCTGGAGGAAAGTTCTGAGAGTGCCTTGGACAGCGAGAAGATCCAACCAGTCCATACTTCAAGAAATAGAGCCTGCTCATTGGAGGGAAGAATAGTAGAGGCAAAGATGAAGTACTTTGGCCACATCATGAGAAGAAAGGAAAGTTTAGAGAAGACAATGATGCTTGGGAAAATGGAAGGAAAAAGGAAGAGGGGCCAACCAAAGGCAAGATGGATGGATGGCATCATGGAAGTGACTGGATTGACCTTGAAGGAGCTGGGGGTGGTGACGGGCAACAGGGAGCTCTGGTGTGCACTCGTCCATGAAGTCACGAAGAGTCAGAAACGACTGAATGAATGAACAACAACAAAAGGTGAAGGGCAGGCATGTTGCAAAGTCTTAATATTTAATATATCATTATTATATTATATTGTATTATTATTGGTATTATATTGTACTACAATATTACTATATTGTACTATAGCACTATATTGCAATATTATTAGTAATATTACATGTAATATATAATATATCATTATTATATTATTATATTGTATTATTGGTATTATTATTAATATTATGATCAATATTATATGTACATACAACATATTATAAGTATTAACATAGCACTACACTAGAATTATATATTACTATACTGTACTATACCACTATACTGCAATATTATTACTAATATTACATGTAATATATAATATTATTATATTATATTGTATTATTATTGTTATTATATTGTATTGCAATATTACTATATTGTACTATAGCACTATATTGCAATATTATTAGTAATATTACATGTAATATATAATATATAATAATTGTATTATATTGTATTATTGGTATTATATTGTAGTATAATATTATGATCCACATTATATGTACATACAACATATTATAATTATTCACATAGCACCATATTAGTATTATATATTATTATATTGTACTATACCACTATGCTGCAATATTATTAGTAATATTACCTGAAATATATAATATATAATTATTATATTGTATTGTTATTGGTATTATATTGTACTACAATATTACTATATTGTACTATAGCACTATATTGCAATATTATTAGTAATATTACATGTAATATATAATATATAATTATTTTATATTGTATTATTATTCGTATTATATTGTACTACAATATTATTTTGTACTATAGCACTATATTGCAATATTATTAGTATATAATATAAAATTATTATATTATTATATTGTATTATTATTGGTATTATATTGTTTTACAATATTATGATCAATATTATATGTACGTACAATATAATTATTAACATAGCACCATATTAGTATTATATATTACTATATTGTATTATAGCACTATACTGCAATATTATTAGCAATATTACATGTAATATATAATATACAATTATTATATTGTATTATTATTACTTAATGGCAAACAGTTTTATTATAAAGACGACTTTGCGGTTTTATTTCAATGTTTATTTAAAGTATAATTTCTTTGATTATTTTTCCCTAGTTGCTTGAAAGTACCAGTTGCTCCGAATTCCAGATAACTGAGAGTCTATATAAAAGGATGTAGTAAAATGGTGTCTTTTGTATACAATCAAGGCATGCTTTTGGGATTTTATTTATTCATTGCACATTATTTTTAAGCCACGGATGAGCATGTTAAATCCAGAATCCATGGACACGGAGGTCCGACCGTATAGCAGAGGAAGGGACAAAATGACCAATGCGTCCCCCCAATAAGAATTCTGCTGCCAATGCAATATTCCTTCATTCACCTAATTTCCATGCAAATAGAGAGGACAACATCAAAAACCATTCATGTCTGGGGGGGGGGGTCATATTCTTTGCTAGCTTTGCATGTCTACCTTTTCGTATTTTATTTTGACACCTAACCTATCTTTCGAAATGCTCCAGTTTTAAGCTTCCACAATTTGGGAAAGAGGAAGGCGAAAATACATTTGTGCAACAGAATTTGACTTTTGGAGGGGGCAGGACCCCTTTTTCTCCTAGGTATATGGGGTGGGTGCATAGGCCAAACAAGGCTCTTTGCAAAAATGGGGCCTACTAGGACCAGAGAGGAAGTAAAGCTACTAAAGTCACAATCAACAAATCCAAAACAAAAGACAGGGAAGGATAAAAGACCAGCACCCAAACACTCACCTTGAGCTTCTCTCTCTGGATCCTCTGCCTCCCAAACACCCTTTTGTGTCCCTCTACTAAAAGAAAAAGGCCCCACCAATTCCTTGCAACCCTTGTGCCTCTGACTCTTTCCTCCAGAAGAAGCAGTTTTTCCAAACCAAGAGTGTTTCCATTTCTATCATGTATCTGTTTTATCTCTTGCCTTGTGGAGGGATAGAGAAGTATAATCATCACATTGAGATGGGAAAGCATGGTGACCGTCTTTTTAGTATAGAGACGTGTTTCTCAACCTGGGGGTCGGGACCCTTGGGGGGGGGGGTCAAAAGGGGGTGTCAAAAGGGTCACCAAAGATCATCTGAAAACACAATATTTTCTGTTGGTCATGGAGGTTCTGTTTGCCAAGTTTGGTCCAGTTCCATCGTTTGTGGAGTTCAGAATGCTCTTTGACTGTAAGAGAACTATGAATCCCAACAACTACAACTCCCAAATGTCAGGGTCTATTTTCCCCAAACTCCACCAGTGTTCACATTTGGACATAGGGAGTATTTGTGCCCAGTTTGGTCCAGATCCATCTTTGTTTGAGTCCATAGTACTCTCTGGATGTAGATGAACTACACCTCCAAAATTCAAGATTATCACTGGCCCACCAAACCCATGGTATTGGGTGAACTATGTGACGAACTGAAAATCATGTATAGTTTGATCAACTCACATACTGCCTTGCCAGAGAAAGAAAATATGCCATGCAGATGAACAATAAAGAACAAGCAGTTTACTCTTTGTAATTCAGAACATATGTACAATCATGTGATCAGTCTTATAAACTCACATAATGTCTTTTTATGAGAGATTTAAAATTGTCTTTCTTTGTTCATGTAGAAAAACTCCTTTCAGCTGCTCATTAAGTGAGAGCACACTCCAAACTCTGTCTCTCTGTCTACTTCTTTCTGCTTCTCAGCAAGCACCTGCATAGCTCAAGCCTAAATATGTAACTGTATCCAAAAGTCCCAGGCTCAGTTGGCATAGCTTAACCAATCAGATTCATGCATTTTATTTTACAGTTGATACACACATACTAACTGATTAGAGACAAAGTTGAAGTACTTTTGCCACATAATGAGAAGACAGGAAAGCTTAGAGAAGACAATGATGCTGGGGAAAAAGGAAGGAAAAAGGAAGAGGGGCCGACCAAGGGCAAGATGGATGGATAGTATCCTTGAAGTGACTGGCTTGACGTTGAAGGAGTTGGGGGAGGTGATGGCCGACAGGGAACTCTGGCGCGGGCTGGTCCATGACGTCACGAAGAGTCGGAAGTCACTGATCGAATAAACAACAACAACAAACTGATTTCTTACATGTTCCAACAAACTTGAAGGTCAATGCCCACCAAACCCTTCCAATATTTTCTCTTGGTCATGAGAGTTCTGTGTGCCAAGTTTGGTTCAATTTCATCGTTGGTAGAGTTCAGTATGCTCTTTTATTGTAGATGAGCTATAAATCTCAGCAACTACAACTCCCAAATGACAAAATCTACCCCCCCCCCCCCCCCCCGCAACTCTAGCAGTATTCAAATTTGGGTGTATCTGTGCCAAATTTGGCCCAGTGAATTAAAATACATCCAGCATATCAGATATTTACATTACAATTCATAACAGTAGCAAAATTACAGTTATGAAAGTAGCAGCAAAAATAATGTTATGGTTGGGGGTCACCACAACCTGAGGAACTGTATTAAGGGGTCACGGCATTAGGAAGATTGAGAATCACTGGCGTAGACAATCACCTCTTTTATATTGTCAGCAGTCCAGTTTCGGGTTCTGCCTCCTCATCACACTCGCACTCACACATGGAAATTTCATTATATATTCATTACAAGGTCAGTATTACTTTTTTTGTTTTTAATTAGGAGGAACAACAGTATCCAAAAAACAAGAGATCCCTTGCCCTGCCTAAGAGATCCCTTGCCCAAAATTTCATATAGCCATGGTATATGAGTTCTGCATACAGAACTATGTTACAGGAAAGGGGTCAAGGAAAATTTGCCTATGTCCCCATAGCCACATATCTGGATCCTCCAGAGGTCTCAGTGGATGATGTAATCATTTCATGTGTGGCTATGAGGACATAGCCAGATGCTCCTCCCCATGGCCCTATATCTGGCATCAAATGATCTGTCATGGACTTTTATTGACAGACTAGAGATTGTTCAGAAAGAGTTTGCCTTTGCCTTCTTTTGAGGCTGAAAGAGTGTGACTTAGAATAATAGAATCATAGAGTTGGAAGAGACCTTGTGGGCCATCCAGTCCAACCCCCTGCCAGTGGGCTTCCATGACTGAGTAAATAATTTGAATTCTCCAGAGTCATACCTTTAGGAGACACTCAATCAGTTGGCATTATATCATGTTTGTCTCTGTGCAAGTAACCTGCTAGATCAGGATAATATTGTCATGGTTGTCCATTGCCTATTCCATGCTATGAGTGCCTCATTTCCCCATATCCAGTTTCACACATAATTATATTATTCTTTTCTCTCCCCATAATAACACAATATACATAGTAGAACTGGGACAAAGAGGAATAAAAACAGAACTAGAAAAGGGTGTAGTATTTTCGTAACACTCTCATTGGAGTTATTTTTTCTGCTGGTATTGGTCTTGGACTCTGTCGTGGGTGAAGAATAAAAGATTAGTTTATCGAGTGTCTTAGAATAAGATGGTGTCTTCAGCTTTTGCAGATCATCTCCAGAAGAAACATATTGGCTGCTGGGATGGTATGACTGGTAGTGATCAGGAGATGGGATAACAAGTCCAAGATTGTGGTTCTTTGGGATTTGAGCTTGCCCAGTTTCCTGCAGGTTAGCTTTCACTTGCCTTGTAGTCCTATCTTCATAGCCAATGGTGCCTAGAGGAATGCCACCATTTGCTGATCCAGTGGTGAGAGCACAACAGACAAAGGAAGACAGTGGTGCTTCTAGTCTCTTCCCAGTAAGTGCATCCTCACTGGCATTCTGCCTAATTTTGGTCAGGAAGTCCATTTGATGCTTCTGCTCGGTTTGTGCCATGGAAGCCTCCCCTTCTTTCCACCTGATAATTTCTAGTAGAGATTTTGTTCTTGTATTTGTGCTCTGGGCCATGTCTGGAATCATCCTCTGATGCTTGAACATGGATGCTGAATTTTCAACATAGACCTCTGAGCCGGTGGATGTTCCTGAAAAGATGAGATGTCTGCCTTTTGTGTACTGCAATGTTGATTGTCTATAATCTTTCACAGAAGCTGTAGAAGAAGTGACAGCAAAGAGAATTCAGAATGTGGCCACCCTCTTGGAACATTACATTCTGCTCAGAAGCTAGAAAATATTACTTTCTGAATTGCACATCCCACAATCATAAACCGAAAATGGATTCCCTAAAGTACAAAGACACGAGACCACTACAAACTGTAGTACATCAATACAGTAGTAATAGGTTTTTTTTTTTACCACTTATATGCAATAATAATGGGCATATACAGTGAACATAAATCTGTTGTATACGCAGAGACTTATAACAATGATTGCCTTCTGGAGAGCAGTGTAAAATCATTCAATAAGAGTCCCAAGTTAGTAACCATATATACTTTGCAAGAAGATTTCTCCTTGAGGATGCAGAATCCTTACTCTCTTGTTTTTAGAAGTTTGTAAATCCAAAAAACTATAAACAGATAATTCTCTAATGAAACTGATATTTGGAACTTCCCCTTCCTAGTAGAGGATTTCCAATTCCCAGACCGATTTTGACTATATTAAGTCTTCCTCAAGTGGAAAAATATGAATTTCACAGAATGCAATGAACATCAAGTTCTCCAAAGTTAAATATTACTCAGGTGGAAAAGTATGAAATTACAACGATGAAGTGGACCTACAGGGAATATACACAAGTGTTATAAGACTCTGTGTATACAACAAATTTATGTTCACTGTATATGCCCATTATTATAGCATTTGTTGTTGTTCATTCGTTCAGCTGTTTCTGACTCTTTGTGACCTCATAGACCAGCCTACGCCAGAGCTCCCTGTCAGCCGTGACCACCCCCAGCTTCTTCAAGGTCAATCCAGTCACTTCAAGGATCCCCTCCATCCTTCTTGCCCTTGGTCGGCCCCTCTTCCTTTTTCCTTCCGTTTTCCCCAGCATCATTGTCTTCTCTAAGCTTTCCTTTCTTTTCATGATGTAGCCAAAGTACTTCATCTTGGCCTCTCATATCCCTCCAATGAGCAGTCGGGCTTTATTTCCTGAAGTATGGACTGGTTGGATCTTCTCGCAGTCCAAGGGACTCTCAGAACTTTCCTCCAACACCACAGTTCAAAAGCATCTATCTTCCTTTGCTCAGCCTTCCCTATGGTCCAGCCCTCACATTTGTAGGTGACTACGGGGAATACCATTGCTTTAACTATGCGGATCTTCATTGCCAGTGTGATGTCTCTACTCTTCACTATTTTATCGAGATTGGACATTGCTCTCCTCCCAAGAAGTAAGCGTCTCCTGATTTGCTGGCTGCAGTCTGCGTCTGCAGTAATCTTTGCACCTAGAAATACAAAGTCTGTCACTGCCTCCATGTTTTCTCCCTCTATTTCCCAGTTGTCAATCATACTTGTTGCCATAATCTTGGGGTTTTTTTATGTTTAGCTGCAACCCAGCTTTTGCACTTTTTTCTTTCACCTTGATTAGAAGGCTCTTCAGCTCCTCCTCACTTTCGGCCATCAAAGTGGTGTCATCTGCATATCTAAGGTTATTAATGTTTCTTCCAGCAATATTATAGCATATAAATTGTAAAAAAAAAACCTGTTGCTGCTGTACTGATGTACTACTGCTTGTAGTGGTCTTGTTTCTTTGTATATCCCAGAATCCCCATGGGAGAATTCTGTGAGTTATATTCTAAAAGTGGAACCTTCCCAAATCCTGCTGCTATCACACCAAACATTCCTATTTCATTCATGAATATCTTGTTCATTCTATCTTATCTGTTAAACCCAGTGAAAGCACATTATCCTGATGTAGGTTGGATCTAGATTTTCATATATTTGAAACTGCCATATATAGTCAGGTTTAACACATATAATTCAACTCAATGCAGTTAAAAGAGTATTATCTTTTGGGAATAATGGGTTTCGAATTAGAAAAGAATAAAGGCATGTTATCTTTCCATATGGCAATGGCTGCGAGACTAGTTTTCGCGAGAAAGTGGAAGTCTAAAGAGACACCAACACTAGAAGAGTGGATACTCAAGATACTTGATATCATGAACATGGATAATTGAACTCAACTCTTGAAAGTCAAACAGAATACAGTAACTGAAAAGACAGACTGGTCTCCAATCAAAAATTACTTCAACATCAAATAGACCTAGGCCAGAGAGAGGAGGGCTTTGAAGAGTGCACTATTACTAACACAGCTACGTGGGGGAAAATAATCAGTCAATTTATTAACCCTACTCGCACTCAATTTTCAATATTTAATCCTATTTTTCTTGTTTCTTTTTCCCTCTCTCTCTTTCTCCCTTGATAGCCTTCTATCTTTTTACTCTCTTTATTTTTTTGATTAATCAACTTACAGATATACCCCTTAAATCCCTCAATAAAAATCATTATAAAAATACATTATATGTATCTACATTCACCATATACAGTAATACAGTTTTGAACTGCTCCGTATCACAGTGTAGACGGGATCACTGTTATCTTTCTGTACCAGACAAGGCCAGCGCAAGTCATTTTGTTATCTGTGGTGCATTGGCAAGACTCAATACTAATCTCCTTATATGATCAGAAACATGGAATGGAATTTCCTGGACTGTTTCCCACTCTTCCCAGAAGCTCCTTTCCCTATATTTCCACAGTGAGGCAGCAATTCTGTGGGAGTCATGATTCACACAAATTGTTTGGCCTCGCCTGGGTTGAGTTGGCCAATGAAGCTCCAATGATGTGGGTTGAACTGAAAGGGATGCAACCCATGGTTTGGAGGCCATAGTAAGGGTAGAGACTTCTAGGTTCTCCAATACATAGTGATGATGTCATCATTGGAGCACACTGTGTAGTCAAAAACAAATCACAGCCTGCAGTAACAAACAGAAGATCTGGCTGTTGACTCTTATGGAAAGCCGGGCTGTTGTGGTGCAGCTGGTTGGGAGTCAGCAGCATTAAAATCACTACTGACTGAAAGGTCATGAGTTTGACGCCAGACTGAGTCGGAGTAAGCTCCCAACGATTTGTCTAGCTTGTTGTCGACCTTTGTAGCCTGAAAGACAATTGCATCTGTCAAATAGGAAATTTAGGGGAGGCTAATTTAACTAATTTACGATGCCATAAAGATCTCCAGAAGCATGCAAAAGAATGAGGACGTACTCCATTGGTGTCACAAGTGGACAGTGAAGTGACAGCTCCCCCAGTGGCTGGAATTCAAAGCATACCCTGGAACGTTAAATAGTCTCTGAGTGTCTGTCTATATATGTTGTGTGTCTATGGCATTGAATGTTGCCATGTATATGTGCATTGTGATCCATCCTGAGTCCCCTGCGAGGTGAGAATGGGGGAATATAAATAAATAAATAAATAAATAAAGCCTACAATCCTCAGTAGGCATAGAGCTCTTTATAAAAAACCAAATCTATCAGAAAATACACCTATGCAGACTTTGGTTCCAAAAGGTCAACCCCCTCTGACTGTGAGCAGACAAGACATATTATCACCAGACCTTTCTTACTAAGGTGGGGATGTTTCCAAAATTGCCACTGAAGAACATGTATGTCTTTTACTATTAGGACAGTCAAGCTAAAACATTCAGTTCAGACTAACCTTATCCATGCTTTGTAGACAAAGTTTGTGAGAATGACAAGAGACAAAAGAATAACTGAGGCATACCAAATGAAGGCCCTTGAGTAGATGCTCACATTGCCAGCAAATATCCAAAACTGCAGTGGGCAACGGGGGTTATGGGGCCATATTATCACCTCAGGGCAGCCTGGAGGACCATAGTGCCCCTATAATAGCCTCAACAAAAAGTACTAAACTTTAGTTCTATTGGCTTGTTACATACTGAGCTACTGTGGGACTTGTGACACAAGAAGGGAGGGGTTAAATGTAACAAATTGTGTCTGGAGTAAACACATTTTAGTGTTGTCACATATGCTTTGGTTGCAGGAGATCCTGTCTTCAATCCCCAGCATCTCCAGGTAAGATTGAATAATGTCCTGCCCTGTTTGAATCCCTACACTGCAGGTAACCCAGGCTAAATATGCTTCATACGAAATGATTCAAACCACAAATGTTAGGGATTTGGAATTTTTGTAATTTCTGGAATATTTTCATTTGCCTAATGAGGTATTTGGGCAATGGGAGTCAAGTATAAACATGAAACTCAGAGATGTTTCATATATACTGTATAAACATTGCCTGCAGGATTTTATACACAATATTATTAAATATTTTATGTATCAAACAAGGTTTGTTTATACTGAAATCATCATCAAGCAAAAGTGTTACTACTTCAGCTACACATGCAGGCAGTTTTGGATTTTGGAACATTTCATATTTATGGATAAGGGGACTCAACCGATAATAGTCTAAATGATTGGGAGACTGATGGTTTTGATGTTGGTGATGTATCCTCTGTGAGTTTGAATCTGAACTTGAAAGTGGCTTTTTTGTGTGTCAGGAGCAACTTGAGAGAGAATTGGCCGTCTGCAAGGACGTTGCCCAGGGGACGCTGGATGTTTTGATGTTTTACCATCCTTGTGGGAGGCTTCTCTCATGTCCCCACATGGGCAGCTGGAGCTGACAGAGGGAGCTCATACGCGCTCTCCCCGGATTCAAACCTCTGACCTGTCAGTCTTCAGTCCTGTCGACAAAAGGGCTTAACCCACTGTGCTACCGGGGGCTCCTTGAAAGAGGCTTTCCAAATACTAAGCTTCCTTTGCGGAGGAGACATGGGTTCCTTCTTTGTAAGGAAGTCACAGAACAGACTTGACTCAAACCTAACTCTACGTCTTTTGAAGAGGCCATAGAGAGATCCAATTGTCATTTCATTTCAACTTAACATCAACCTTACCTTTTCCACTTTGAGCACTGGCCACACCCAGGAGACCCATGTGGACACAAAGGAGAAGCAAAGTTAACATTCCCTTTGGAATTTCAGTACACAAAACCACAAGATTTGGTACCTCAAACTGCAGAGAGGTAGGATGGACCTAGGCATGGAAAGAGAGTTGCAATAGAATTAGTAATTGAAACAGAAGGCTATATTGCACTATACAAGGAAACCAGCATCACAACTAGACTGTCACCTTTGATAATGGTCCTTACCACATGATGCCATGTACATCCTACTGTTGGTTGGCCTCGTCCCCATGACTATGTCCAGTCCCTAGCTATTGATGAGTAAGATATGTTGATAGCTCTCAACCCTACTTTCATACAGTGAGTCCTTTCCACTTTTGTGCACCCTTTAAAAAAAATCAAGAGGCGGGATTCTCCCCCTTTCCCTTTCTCTCTGCTCTCCCACCTGTATACAAAAACCATCTGTTACTGTTTGTTTATAACCATATGCAGTTATATTTGCATTTTTCATTTTCCAAAGCTAGTACTTCATCTCACTAGAGAATGAATGCACTTTAAATCTGGTTTCTGTCTCGTGCAGAATTCTGGGGTTTGTAGTTTAATGAGGCTGTTAAAGGCTCCTCCCTAAACTATAAACTCCAGAATTCTGCAGGAGGCAGCAACCAGATTTAAAGTGCATTCATTCTCTAGTGAGATGAGGTTCCTAAAATTGCAAACTTGCGTTAAAATAAAAAGTAATTAAAATATGGAATAGCGGTAGTGAAGGAAGGCATGATTACGAGAGTATACAGATAAATCTCTACCATCCCTTATCATTTAACCATGTTAGCTATGACTTAGAGTGTCTACATTAATCAAAATACCCAAACTCACCTGGAATCCGCTACTTTTCTCTCTCCATGATGCACAGGGACTTCCAGAAATAACTTGTCTTTGCCCTGATCTAGGCAAAGTTGAAGGATGCCCTGGAGTCTACTGAAAACTTAGGAATATCCTGGAGCTTTGTAACCATCTGGACAGCTGGTTTTGGTCTGAAGGGATTGTTTTGTCCTTGTGTTGCTGCTGTTGCTCCATCAGACAAGGAGCTCCATGCACACGTCTGACCATCACAGATGCATCTGCTGGTGTACATATGGAGCTCTGCTAGATATAGATTATAATCATTTGCCTACTGTAGACACTGTCTTCATGGACCAGCCTCTGAAGGGCCACAGGTTCCTTTCAATCAAGCTTGGCTTATTGGATCCAAATAATGACTTACCAGGCATTGGGTTCCTGAAAATCTCACTGACTGTGATCTCTTATTTCAGGAACTAAATAGACTTTTCTTTGAGATGTAAAGCAGCATGTGAGGTCACACTATTGTAAGAGTAAATTAGGGGAAGTGATAGGGAATTATAAAGTGTTTCCTGGTGATTGGTTTTCCCAAAGCTACTGTCACGAAATGGATGGTTATTTAGTTCTGCTCCCCTTGAGATCCCTCCCTATTTTGTGTATTATTCACTGCCCATTATTTGCAAAGGCTGATGCAGCTGAATGCCTTAACTCTGCACATGTTGGATTAATGGGTTGACTTGACAAAAGGCAACCTGCAGAAATGCAACAACAGTTCCTGGAAGGTGAATGAGACTTACCATACCAATGAGGTTAGTGCAAGATAATTTCCTGGTGGATTGTGCACATGGCACATGAGCCAAGCCAGAAAATGTTAGTGAACTGATGCTCAAAAAACAAGCCAAGAAAGAAAGAAAAAAGAAAAGAGTTGGAAATCAAGGAAAATGTAAAATCAAAAGAGGGCTACAATTTGACTGCTGGATGGTAAATCTGTCTTGAATCTAAAGGAAGCAAGAGCCCAGAGACGTAAACTGAGCTATAGGTAAGTCAAATCCCGTCCAGGTAATCCAAAAAGTTCATGAAGGGAGACATGGGGTTAAGGTCTCAACTGATCGGAAGTTCTTACACAATGGCAATAATTCACATAACCAAAGCCAAAAAGGATATGGCAATGAGGACGTTAAATATAGCCCATACAAAAGTAAAGAATTCCAAGAAACAAATGAGACAGAGGACTTGGGATGTGCAGTCCCAGAAAATGCTAGGAGATACATAGGTGGTTGACTTTGGGCACTAGGTACTTAATCAGTGTTTCCTGTTTATCAGACATTGATTCTTATGAAGCTGTTCCTTTGCTCTTTCCTAGACTTCAAAGGGATATCTCTTTAATGCAGTGGTTCCCAACCTTATCTTGACCAGGGACCACTTTGACCAGGGACTACTTGATAAGGGACCACTTTGACCAGGGACCACTTTGACCAGGGACCACTCTCCAACATTAATACCAAAAGAGTTATGAATCAGTTTTTGGTCAACTCTAGATTCGGTTTGAGGGGTTGATTCAGAAAATTGCATTGGATAGACCACATCAGCTCTAGTTCCTGAAACACAACATACACCATGGTCAGCGACAGGGAAGGATTGGTAGGTAGTGCAAAAGAAATTAAAGGAAATAAAATAAAGATTAAGGGGGCTTGCGGACCAGATTTTCATCCTCGCAACCCACTGGTGGTCTGCGTCTCAGCTTCTCTAGCCACCTGCTTCTTAGGGGTTACCTGTATGGGCTTAATAGCTTACACACCAGGCTCTTCCCATGACATTCTGGACCTTCTGGACCTTATTCTCAGGGCTTTTCCAGATAGCCGTTTATCCTACAAACATCCATGTTAAAAAAAAAACAGGTGTTTCTGGAGGCTGTACGCACCCACGCCAGAAGGCACAGAATAAATCCACTACCAAATTAATTCGGCACAAACCAGGGTTTTCCTGGTTTGTAGTAAATTAATGCAAGCCCCCAGACTCCCTAGAAAAGTAGTAAAGACTTACCTATCCTCCATTAGAAGCTTCAGATGGCTCTCCCAGCACGTAGAAATAACACACCAGTAGAGTGGGGGGGGGGGAGTGATTTTCCTCCCTCCTCCCCCCCCCCCCCCCACCTCCCCCGCTGCCCTGGAGTCTCATTTCTACACACCAAGAGAGCCGTCTGAGGTTTCTAATGGGGGATAGGTAAGTTTTTACTACTTTTCTAGGGAGTCTGGGGGCTTGGGGGGGGAGGGGTGGGTATTCCCCTAGTTTACTGGTCTTCTTTAGCCCAGTAAATTGTGGGAATGGTGTCTGGACTGCAGTATTCTTCAATCCAGACTCAGAAGTACTGGATTTATCCAGTGCTTTCCAAGAAGGCACGGAATAAATCCACTACCAAATTAATTTGGCACAAACCAGGGTTTTCCTAGTTTGTAGCGAATTAATGCAGGACTGCCCAGAACATCATCTGGACGGCCCCCCTTTTATTGCAGAACCTCCCTCTGCCTAGTTGTGAGGATGCCTCTGTTGATGTCAACATGGGGCTCTCATGTTGGCCAGGAGATCTCATGCAGCTCTGTGGCCCTCTGGCAACGTCAACATAGAAGGAAAGTCCAGTGAAGCTGCAGTGGTCAGCTCAGCTGGGCTTCACCCTGGACTTTTCCTTGCTTAAGCAAATCTTGTGAAATTGATGGGGATCACAATAAGTTGACAAATAACTTGAGCACACACACAGCAGAGAAGTCTAATGGTGAGTCTGCTCTGGTGGTAATGTCAGGAGCTGATTTCTGCTGTTAAGAAGTTCACTATAAATCTTTTCCATAGAGTAGGTGGTCTCGAGATGTCTTTCTCATGAGAAAACTGTAATGAGAGACTGGAATGGGCATGAGGGAGGCAAGGTAGTAGTGAGTAGAACATCAGTGACTTTTGCCTGGGCAATAAAATTAAATACAAAGAGTGCTTTGTGAGTGATCTAAATTGCTGGTGAGGTTCTGCAGGGAGTGACAGGTAAATCCAGGGCTAGTCCAGAGGGTAAACATCTGATTGGCTCCAGAAGTGACTCCATGCACCATCCTGAAACTGCTGTGGAGGCGAGTCAGAGTCTACATGGTCTGGCTGGGCAGGGGCCACATCAGCCCCACTGATTCTTTCTGGTCACATGGACACCTCTACTGCTGTTAGTATGGAGTAGCCACAATGGCCAGAAACTCACCCAGAGTTCTGTGATGCAATTAGAGGCACAATCCATCCCCTTTCTCTTATGCTGAGTGCAAGGAAATAAAGGATGGCCGAGATGCTACCATGTGGACAACAGACCATCCCAAATCAGACCTGATCCTGTTACCCACATTTTCCTGAGGATGTGGGGTTGCTTGAGAGTTCCGGGCACACTTTGGTGCATCCTCCAACTTTTTTTAATGTGAGCTAAATAGGATTAACTAACTTTAGCCCAGAAGTTGAGAAAGCAGGACATAGTTTCTTTCAAACACACAGCTAGCTATACAGGTGTCAGAGGAGGCAAAATGTTAGGTAAAGGTAAAGGTTTCCCCTGACAGTTGTGTCCTGCTCTGGGGGTTGGTGCTCATCTCCATTTCTAAACCGAAGAGCCGGCATTGTCCGTAGACACCTCCAAGGTCATGTGGCCAGCATGACTACATAGAACGCTGTTACCTTCCCACTGGAGCTGTACCTATTGATCTACTCACATTTGTATGTTTTCAATTGGCAGAAGCTGGGGCAAACAGCAGGAGCTCACCCCACTCCCCAAATTCAAACCTGTGAACTTTCGATCAGCAAGTTCAGCAGCTTAGCGGTTTAACCCACTGCGCCACCAGGGGCAAAATGTTACCAGGATGTAATAAATACAGATGACAATAACTGTATTAAAAGAATTAGAGTGACCATTTCTAAAGTACTGTTAATATAACTTTCTAACACTGGTAAAGTAAATACCTGAAGTCATTCATGCACCCAGATTCCTACATGTCTTACTGCAAAAGATTTCTGAGAAAGCGAAATAGAGGAAGGAAGGAAGGAAAAGAAACAAATAAATATAAGCCACAGGGAACACCATCTTTAAATTACTGCGTGTATTTGTGTGTGAGAGGGAGATTGAGACTTGTTCCAGAATTTATTACAGATTTGATATATTCCTAGTCCTTTTTGAAAGGTGGGGACACTGCTCAAAATCCAGATGCTGGAATGGTAGTGATGTGCTATATGGTATTCCTTGGGAAACAGCTTTAGTGTTCTGAATAGCTTTTTTCTCATTGTTAGCAAATCCAGAAAACATATACAAATAAAGGACATATTTTATATATATTTGATTTATTTTAATTTATTTTCAGATAATAAAATCAAGCTTTCCTTGGCACAATTTTGCATTGTTTGGAAATCATCATCATCACCACCACCACCACCACCACCAAAAAAAAAAAATCACCACCACCGTCATCATCATTGTTATTTACTTATTACCCGGATCTCCTTTTGACTCAAGGAAAGGCACACAATAGTTAAATACATCTATAAAAGCGCATATTAAAACATAGTTAAAGTACACCCAAAAAGCTTATATTAAAACAAATCTATCTTGAAATACACAAAACAAAAATTAAAACACAATGTGTTTTTAATTCATATTTAAATTCATATTTAAAATTGACTGGGTAGGCCTGCCCAAAGAGATAGGTCTTCAGTTGTCTGTTTCATTCTGACAGCTCATTTAGCTGTCAGATCTCTCCTTGCAGATCATTCCACAGTCACAGTTGTGGGGCAGAATGATCACCTCCCACCAACCAGTTCCACTCACCACTAACTCCTTCCCCTAACTTCAAAGTAAAGCTTTGGTGTTAATTGGATGAAAACATGGCATCTAGTGGCTGAGATTGGTATTACAAGCTATTAACATTAAATTGTGTTTCTTCAGGTCGTTTTTTACTTATGGCAACCTAAGGTCCCATCTAAACTGCTATTATAATGCAAATTGAGCTCTTACGATCCATTTTGAATTTATATAATCCAGTACACTCATACAATCCAGTTTAATGCAGTTAAATCTGCATTATATCAGGGCCCTTCTACACAGGGCCTAAAATGCAAAAGAAATGAGAATAAAGAGGGTGGAATGGGTAAATGATGTTTAAGGAAACCATGCATGGATTCAAATTAACAGCTGAAAAACATGTGTTAAAAAGGAGCACTTAAAGCTCAATTTCAGCCCAAAAATGTGCATATTCACATGACTGATGAGGGCTGTAAATAAATGGAACCACAAACACACAGGTGGCTAAATGGAAGCAAAATTGGAAAGCAATTACAATGCGAACTCTGCAACCATTCCTTTGTTTTGATGTTTATGAAATTAAACAGAGTTTGAATTTACAGTAGGGTGAGGAGAGATAAGAAATTTGCTTATCTCAGCATATATAAGGCCCAGAGCATCTCGGAGCATTGACGAAAAAAATTAAAGTAAATTTCCACTGGATGTCCCACATCCTTCTGGCGGATTTCAAATATCAGCTACAAATGAAGGTCTCAGGATGGCTGTGAAGCATAGAACAAGACTGACAGGTCTATGTTTGGACTTGTTTTCAGGTTCCAAGATTTTTCATCTCACTTATTTGTCCCATATTTTGATACTGTCTGGAAATACCCTGTCTACACTGAGCATATAATGTGATTCAAACTGCATTATATGGCAGTGTAGATGGGGCCTCAGATGAACCCATTAGAGTGTTTTCTTGGCACAATTTGGTCAGGAGAAGTTTGTCTTTGCCTCCCTCTGAGGCTGAGAGGGTTGCCCAAGGTCACTTAATGGGTTTCTATGGCTTGGTCAAGGATTCCAGCTCTAGTTTCTACAGTCATACTCCAATGCTCAAACCATCGTACTGGCTCTCTTAATTAAAGCATTCAAACAAATAATATTGAGGATCACATCTCCAGTTTCTCAAGTGTATTCTCGCTATGCTTCGAGTATCTAGACTTCATTGTTTTGGATTTCTGGTAGGTGAACATACAGGTACACTCACATCTACTACATACATTGGAATCAATATGCTGAACATATTGCATGGTGTCCAAGTCTTTTTCTGACAAGAGAGGACTATGCTCTAGAGTC
The DNA here is from genome assembly GCF_037176765.1 of Anolis sagrei. NCBI lineage: Eukaryota > Metazoa > Chordata > Lepidosauria > Squamata > Anolidae > Anolis > Anolis sagrei. The sequence continues at coordinate 67,935,062 of NC_090035.1, read as the reverse complement.
CAGCATAATCTAATATCACTGTAGATGTGAATGTGGATGTTTGCCGCTAAATGGACTTCTTCGCCTCACACATTAGAGCTTCAGTCAGAACTCTTTGGGTGTTGTCCGTAGCATTGGAAACAAATTTGTTTAACATGACGTAGGTGGAAAGAAGTGAAATTCCTCCTGATAGTAGGTATCCGTAGAGTGGGAAATGCTGGAAGTAGGTATAATCTCCTATTATCACCACAGCTCTAACCAATTCTGCAAAGCCCCAGAGAAAAACAGAGATGAAAGACAGGGGCTTCATCACTGCTTTAAGGGTGGCTGCTGTCTTCCCAACCAGCTGAGCAAGATCTCTGAGTGATAGATCACCTAGGCCAAAGTTATGATAACACCAGGAATGGACCTTTCTGGCAGGAAAGTAGGAGAGGCCTGGGATGGGAATAGCAGCAAAAATCCACAACCAAAAAGCTCTGATTAGAATCTGCTTCTTCATGGCAGTTTTCTTGTTGTTCAAGACTGGCAGGGAGATGCTGGGCAAATTGAGCAGAAAAGCTTTCCTCCTCAGCCCTAAGAGATCATTCTTCAGCCTTTCCCAAAGGAGGGGGAAATCAAAGCGTTTGGTTTCATAACTGGATACTAGAAAGACTTGTGGATTGGTCGCTCCTTCTCTCCGCAGTCCCTCATGGCAATCATCCTTGATTCTCAGGAGAATCCTCTCCTCATTGTAATCAGAAGGCCGTTGCCTCTTGGATGCTTCCAGATCAAGGTCTGTGTTGCTACGCACAAAGTAAAACTTCTTGCTCATTCCTTGGATCTCATTGACCAGGTCAGCGTGAATGGTCCGGAAACGCTGGGCACCAACTATGATGAAGAAATCAAAGCGATTCAAGTTGATCTTGGCAAAAACATCTTCACCGAAAGATGCTGCTCCTTTTCCTGGGAGATCCCAAAAAATGACATTTAAAAGATGTGGATGTGGGAAAGCCTTGACGTCTACTGTTGTTGTCTGTATGCCTGTCTCGGCAGCTCCTGGATCACCTGCGCGTAAGCCCAGCATGGCATTGACGAAGGAGGACTTTCCAGAGCCTGGCTCTCCTACTACAGCAATGTTGAGTGGCACTTCACTGAAATACTGCAGTGGTTTTCCAATCACATTAGACGCAGCATCTGTCACCCTCCCTTCATAAATGGCTGCCTTGAAGTCTTCCATGGCCATGGGGCTTGCCATTCTGTGCGGGGAGAGGGGGGAAAAAGCAAAGAGAATTTTAATACATGCTTCCCTAATAACACAAGATCACATGTCAGCTGTTACATGTCTTCAATTCCGAAAGCAAGGAGGAATGGAGAGAAAGCGGCAATGCTCTCTCTGTCTCTTTCTCTCTTTCTCTCTTTCTCTCTTTCTTTCTCTCTCTCTCTCTCTCCTGTCCCACAGAGAAGGGTGGAGACTTTGGAAAACTATAACTCACAGGACTGCATAGTATGGAGCTATGGTATTCAAAGTAGGGTCCACCTGCATTTATTCCACAGTGTAGATGCACCAAGAGAAGGGTATGGACTCTGGGAAACTATAACTGCCAAGAGGGGAGGACTCCATCGCATGGGGCCATGGCATTTAAAGTGGGGTGCAAGTGTATTCATTCCATACTGTAAATGCACCAAGAGAAGGGTATGGACCTCGGAAAACTATGGCTCCCATGACTGCATAGTATGGAGCTATGGTATGTAAAGTAAGGTCCACCTGCATTCATTCGACAGTGTAGATGCACCAAGAGAAAGTTATGGACCTTGGGAAACTATAACTCCCAGGAGGACTCCATCGCATGGAGCCATGGCATTTAAAGGGGGTGCAAGGGCATTCATTCTATTCTGTAAATGCACCAAGAGAAGGGTATGAACCTTGGAAAACGGTGACTTCCAGGACTGCACAGCATGTAGACATGGCATAACAACAACAACAACAACAACAACAACATTGGCATTTCAAATGGGTCCCAGCAGCACTTGTTCTCCAGTGTAGATGCACCCAGAATGGTCTGGACTTTTGGATACTATAACTCCCAGGAGGCCTCCATCACATGGAGCCATGGCATTTAAAGTGGGGTGCAAGGGCATTCATTCCATACTGCAAATGCACCAAGAGAAGGGTAAGGACCTTAGAAAATTGTGACTCCCAGGACTACACAGCATGGAAACATGGCATAATCATCATCATCATCATCATCATCATCATCATCATCACCTTTCTCTCCTGGCTTTCCCATGCAACACAAGGCACAAATATATCACAGAAGGAAGGGGAGGGGAGGATCCAGAATGGCTATTTTTTTTTAAAAAGAAATTGTTCTGACAAAGTAAAAATTCAGTGAGTAAAAGGTAATGCTTTCCCTCACAAGTGTACTTTGGGCTCCTCCCATTAGAGTGTTTTATTGGCACAATTTGGTCAGGAGAAGTTTGTCTTTGCCTCCCTCTGAGGCTGAGAGGGTTGCCCAAGGTCACTTAGTGGGTTTCTATGGCTTGGCCAAGGATTCCAGCTCTAGTTTCTACAGTCATACTCCCATGCTCAAACCATCGTACTGGCTCTAGTATGGAGTTATGGTATTTAATTAAGGCCCACCTTTGGGGAAACGTTTCATTTTAAACCTGGGAGCAACAAATGCCATCATATTACAGAAATGGCCAATCATCTGGATCATTTAAAAAAATCCAGTTTCCCACCACCTCATGAAACATTTGAAAAGAATGCTGGCACCCACACTTAAAATACATAACGAATGCTGTGCCCTACACTTTAACCCAACCTAATGTGATGAGAACAGTGTCTTTCCAAATTTTAACAGTCAGTGGTATTTAGTAAATGTGATGAAGTTTAGAGGTGGCATGCCATCTGCACTGGTTCTGCTCAAATAACTCTGCCTCTGCTCTGCTTTCTAAGACATCTATCCCTTGCTTTTTATTTTAAGACATAGCTTTTTGTACCATAGAAGTCTGGAAAGAATTCAAGACAGGTAATGCTCAAAAGAAGAAAAAAACCTTTTACCTGTTGCTGAGGGAATGCTAAGCAGCTGAAATATTATTTCTTCCTCTTTCTGCTCCTCTCTTGCTCTGTGTGGCTCTTCTACAACCAGCGCTGGTTGAATGAAAGTGAAAGCTGAAGCACCAGCACATAACTTTGCTCTTGTGTGATGTCCCTGACTTTGGCAACCACCGACAGAGGGAGCGAAAGGTTTTGTAAATTGTAAAAAGATCAAATTTTTCAGACTATTGAGAAAATTGTGTATATGGACAAAGATCAAGCTGTGCTACAAAAAAGGGTGGTGTCCCTAGTGGCACAATGGGTTAATAATAATAGTAGTAATAGTAGTAGTAGTAGTAGTAGTAGTAATAGTAGTAATTTATTGTATCAGAAGCAAACCGAGGGTATAGTTGTACTGTATTTACAAAACACAAAGTTTTTAAAACTTGACATTATACTAAATGTCCTTTGACCAGTAGCTCTGGTGTTGCCAGATTGCAGACTGTTCAACACTTTCCATGTTGCCCAATCTTCTGTGTGCCAAGGGGGGAGTCTCTCATCCAGTATCAGCCATGGGTCGAGGTTCCGGGTTTTTGTTGCTACTAGCAGTTTACAATAGGCTTTTTCTAAGTAACAGGGAGGATCAGAACTATTTCTGTTACAGGTGCTACAAGTTAATTGGGTGTGTTATCAACTTCTGCATATAACAAGTTACTAGGTTTATGAGCTTTGCATTTGATTTAGCTTGATGGCTCGATAGAGCTGAAACAGTTGGCTGTTGCTGGGAGTGGTTACGCAGTGTCCTGAAACTGAAGACTGAAGCCATTTCGAATACCAAGGAAGACTGCTTATGTACGGCTTATTTATGACAAGAGACACTGAAATATTTGGTATGTTTTTGCATGTCATCATTTAGAAGAAGAAGATATTGTTTGTTATACAGAAGAAGATATTGTTTGTTATACATTGGCTGTTCAGCAGTGGAACTCTCTACCCTGAAGTGTGGTGGAGGTTCCTTCTAACAGAGGCTGGATGGCCATCAGTTGGGGGTGCTTTGAATGCGATTTTCCTGCTTCTTAGCAGGGGGTTGGACTGGATGGCCCATGAGGTCTCTTCCAACTCTATGATTCTATGATGAGAACAACTTTTCTTGTTCTGGTACAGCCGCACTAGGAGATCCAGCTTATCTTGCTATTTGTTCGTTGCTGCATATATTTTGAAGTTCTATGCCTTTGCAGTTAGATGGCTCTCCTTACTTTGCAGTTATTGGGTCAATTGCTTGTCAATTGTCCTTAGGTTCCCTAGTCCCGCCCCCTTTTTGGGCTTTGGTAGGGAAGTGAGCCATTTTGTTAAGTTAGTCTCAGCCAGATTAGCCATTGTATAGGATGGGTGTAACTTCCCCTGTACAAAGGCTTCAACCTTTAAGAATTTCCAGGGTTACAACAGAATCTCAAGGGAAAGAATTTCCAGGGGAGAACAGCTTTAAGAGTCTCCTAAGAACTCCAGGGAAGCCTTCCCACAGCTTTGGGAGTTTCCAGGAAAACAGCCTTAAAGTCTAAAGAACTCCAGCTGGAGAACATCCACTGCCTTGCTGGTAGGTCCACTCAGCGCTCAAGAAGTAGTTCGGCCTGGTAACGGAGCCCACACCAGTGAGGGTTGGATTTTAGTCAGCCTTGGGAGAAGTTAAAAAGGGGAATTTTCCTTTAAATAAAACATTATTGAAGATAGTGCCTGTTCCTTGTGGACAAGATTGAGAGAGCCAATACATTATCAAGAAAGCCTTGAAGTACCTGTTTGATTCATTAATAAAAGACTTTGTTGTATTTCTCAAGTCATCTGAAGATTCTTTTGTAGTGGAAACCTCTGAGAACTTCTTCTTAGGCCCCTGGCTTCCCACTGGGCAAAGGTTACACATCCTATATTTAAAGTCAACTAACTACAGGCCCAGCAGTGACAGAACATTTCAGTTTTGCTTTGTATTATTGAACTACAGTGAATTGAACTATATTTTCTTCTTAAAGCAACAGACTCGTGTATTTTTTGAGTTTTTAATCACACTAAGAATGAAAGGGGCTGAAACATTATGCGGGCAGCTACCACTATCCTGGAAGTTTTAGCCTGCCACTTTTGGACTCTTGCTTGCTGAGGTGTTCCTGCGAGTATCTCTGTAGATCTTAGAAAACTATTTCTTGACATGAGAGAAGCCACCCCACAGAATTGCAACACATTGGGGCGTCCCCTGTGCAACATCTTTGTAGACGGCTGTTCTCTCACACCAGAAGTGACCAGAAGCGACTTGCAACATGTTGTTGTTGTTCATTCGTTCAGTCGTCTCCGACTCTTCGTGACCTCATGGACCAGCCTACGCCAGAGCTCCCTGTCGGCCGTTACCACCCCCAGCTCCCTCAAGGTCAGTCCTGTCGCTTCAAGGATGCCATCCATCCATCTTGCCCTTGGTTGGCCCCTCTTCCTTTTGCCTTCCACTTTCCCCAGCATAATTGTCTTCTCTAGGCTTTCCTGTCTCCTCATGATGTGGCCAAAGTACTTCAACTTTGTCTCTAGTATCTTTCCCTCCAGTGAGCAGTCGGGCTTTATTTCCTGGAGGATGGAGTGGTTGGATCTTCTCGCAGTCCAAGGCACTCTCAGCACTTTCCTCCAACACCACAGCTCAAAAGCATCGATCTTCCTTTGCTCAGCCTTCCCTAAGGTCCAGCTCTCACATCCGTAGGTGACTACAGGGAATACCATGGCTTTGACTAGGCGGATCTTTGTTGCCAGTCTGATGTCTCTACTCTTCACTATTTTATCGAGACTGGACATTGCTCTCCTCCCAAGAAGTAAGCGTCTTCTGATTTCCTGGCTACAGTCTGCATCTGCAGTAATCTTTGCACCTAGAAATACAAAGTCTGTCACGGCCTCCACGGTTTCTCCCTCTATTTTCCAGTTGTCAATCATTCTTGTTGCCATAATCTTGGATTTTTTGACGTTTAGCTGCAACCCGGCTTTTGCGCTTTCTTCTTTCACCTTGATTAGAAGGCTCCTCAGCTCCTCCTCGCTTTCGGCCATCAGAGTGGTGTCATCTGCATATCTGAGGTTGTTAATGTTTCTTCCAGCAATTTTCACCCCAGCTTTGCATTCATCCAGCCCCGCACATTATGACTTGCAACATAATAATAACTTATCATCATAATTATATTTCTGTGACAGAATCTCTAGCTTTTATATCTGTGTTTACTTCTGTTTTATATTACAATTCCGCAAACATATGAAATCAATAATAGCTGTCAGTGTAGGTGTGTTCCAGTTTGCAATAGTAAGTTACTCAAAGGAAAAAACTTGTTTTGGAAAGGCCCGTGTCTGCTCACATGAAACTCTGAAATGAAATAGAATCATTCAGACCCTTAGGATATACAGTTTCAATAGTGAAAATCCAAAAGGCTTCACGCTGTAGTAATTTAGTAGATAAATGTATATTTATGGAGGCTGTAACCACCTCTAAAACTAGAACCCTTAGTGATTCTGGACTATGTCTCATATCATGAAAATGTTTGTATAGGTTTGAATCGACAGCCAGATTTCTAATTTTACTCTTGTGTTCGATGTAAGACTACACAGAGAACCACCATGTCAACTACACAGAGAAGCCATTGAAATCCACAAGCATGTGGACAATTTCAACAGAAAGGAAGAAACCATGAAAATGAACAAAATCTGGCTACCAGTATTAAAAAACTCAAAAATTACAACAGAAAAACCACAAGAGGGAAACAATCAGGCACAACAAATCACTCTCAACAAAAGATTCCCCCCAGGCCCTTCCAAGCCATTAAATGCTAATCAAGGTGGTCAGTTAAAACATTCACACCTAGCTCCAGCAGACAAAAGTCCTTTGTCTCACCCTGGTCATTCCACAGATATATAAACCAATTTTTCCTACTTCCAACAGACCTCATTACCTCTGAGGATGCTTGCCATAGATGCAGGCGAAACGTTAGAAGAAAAATTACCTCTAAAACATGGCCATATAGCCTGGAAAAACCTACAACAACCCAGTGATTCCGGCCATGAAAGCCTTCGACAACACAGTACACTTATTATTTTCTCAATATTATTAAATACATGTTTGTCTATTTCTAATAAAGGTGTTTCTCTAGGATATCATCACTTTATTCTATCTTTATTTTTCTTTCTTTTTTATAAACATCATGAAAGGATCATTGAAAAAGATGGGTTTTTTGTTGTCATTGTTCTTTTATCATCACTGAATTTTCAATTTGAGCTTTTTCCATCATCTTTATAATACAAGTTTCTCTTGATAGAAAACTTGTATTTTTCCATTGTTGAACATAAAGCATACTTTGTTTACTTAGTAAAACCAACAAGAACATAAGTAACTATAGATCAGTTCTGAGTTTAAAAATTTCTTCAGAAAATTTCCAGTATTTTTTTTACTTTTTACGTATAGAAAAACTACTTTGTTGTGATCTATATTTCCAACAAAGATTTCTGTTATCTTTATACATCTTCAGAAGTGTAGTTGGGGTCAAGTATTCATGTATGAGTGATCTTTTAAAATTGATCTTGAATTGCAAGGAAATAGTAGTTTATCTGATTATGTTATCAAAAGAGCTAGAAGATGCCCCTAAGATTGTTATGATGGATAGGTGATTATTGTTGTTATGCATATTCGATAATTTCCTGTTGAGACCCCACATGGGAAGATATGTTCAGGAGAGGTTGCAATGCCTTCATCTGAAGCCAAGAGTGTAGCATACACAGGAACACTCAACGAGTTTCAATGGCTAAATGGAGATTCAGACCCTGGTCTCAGGGAGGTCTAGTCCAATGCTCAAAGCACAAGATTACATTGGTTCCAGCAACATAGATTAGAGACAATATTTAAACTGTGCGCTTCTTTTTCAGAGGGGAAGAGATGAATCCATATGCATTGACTGACTCTTTAGTTGCTTTTGTCTTTCCTGAACTTTTTTCAGAACATTCTGTGCATCTTCCACAACATCTTGCAGAAATGTCTTTATCATGACGAATGTGGTTATGAAAGAACCAATTCCACCATATAACGAGCTTAGTACAGGTATGAAACAAAAAACTATCTTTATAGTAGATACTGTTGCCCATCCAAATGACTTCTCCAAGGTATTTATTACAAATTCTTTGGTAATCTCACCCGTTACTCTGGTCTTCTTGACAGCAGACTTCAGTTCATCCAAAGGAATCCCAACACGTTTGCTAAGCCTACAAAGAGATTCTTCATCCAGTCCAAAACAGCTGCACATTATTTTCATTGATTACACCAAGATGTTAATGTCACAAAGAACAGAGAGACCTGGGATAGGAACCATCCCGACAGTGCATGACACAAAGGATATTTTCCATATAAGCTTTGACATAGCATTCATTTTCCTTTCAATGATGTCTGTAGAGAAAGGTGACAAAGCCATGATTATTATTATTATTATTATTATTATTAACTTTATTTGTACCCCGCTAGCATCTCCCGGAGGACTCGATGCGGTTTACACAGGCCGAAGCCTCAAAACACAATACAATAGAAAACATAACACAACAATAGCAAAGCAAATCAAAACAATAAGCAAAATAACGACAATGGCAGTACATCAAGACATTGTTAAAAACTGGTTCGGCCGGCGCAATGGGGTACAAGGTTAAAAGTGCTGAATGGCAGGAGGCACGTAGGATTAAAAGTGCGGTGTGCAGCGACGATTATGCTAAGGTGCTACTAGGACTTGGGGTGGGGATTCCTAGTCAGAGAAGGCACAATGGAACAGCCAAGTTTTTAAATTCCTTCTGAAAACAGCTAGAGTAGGGGCCTGTCGGAGATCTTTTGGAAGGGCGTTCCAAAGTCGGGGGGCCGCCACAGAGAAGGCCCTGTCCCGTGTCCCCACCAAGCGCGCTTGCGATGTGGGTGGGATCACGAGCAGGGCCTCCCCAGATGACCGGAGCGAGCGTGTGGGTTCGTAGATGGAGATGCGGTCACGCAGGTAGGGTGGTCCCAAACCGTTTAGGGCTTTGTAGGTAAGCACCTGCACCTTGAATTGGGCTCGGAAAATAAATGGCAGCCAGTGGAGCTCCTTAAACAGAGGGGTAGACCTCTCTTGATAATGAGCCCCGGTTAGCATCCTGGCTGCTGCCCGCTGGACCAATTGAAGTTTCCGAGCCGTCTTCAAGGGCAGCCCCACGTAGAGCGCATTGCAGTAGTCCATTCTAGAGGTGACCAAGGCATGGACCACCCCGGCCAGATCATGATTAAAACATGCCTGTTGGAGACGCATGAAGAAAACCACCAGACAGTCAAAAGGGGGGTGAAGAAGTGATCTCAAAGTTTATTGATCAGCCAAGCTGTTTATATATCCTTTCTTGTGCTCTTTGCAAAGCTTGCCTAGTAACAGTGAGTTGGATTACATCATTGGCAGAGTGATTGGCTAGAGGTGAGCTCATCCTAAGGTGAGGTAGCCTGCAGCCTACTATCGGTCCCAGGTCATGATGCCCTCTGCATCTCCTAAGCCAGAAAGGTGTGAAGCGTAAGCGTCAGAGGACTGGAATCTGCTATGTCCACTCGAAGGTATGGCCTGCCAGTCCCCTCTAGTGGTACATAGCCGTTCCTGCACTCTGTGCTGGGGACACAATGGTGTCTCTCTTGCATAAGGGACATAATAATAATAATAATGTCCCTTCATCCCCCCTTTTCGTTTATCAACAATTTGTATGTACAAAGGACATCATGTCTGGGAGGGGCTTGTAGGGGCTGTGGCTTATAAATATGCCACAGGGATGGGATGCATTGAATGCAACAACAGCATATGATCAAACAGCTAGTTAACAGTGTTTATATCATTTTGAGGTGAGGAGGAAAGGTCAGTAGAGCGTGAGGCTAACAAAAAGCTTATAACAATGGGATATATAGTAGCAGATTATTATATAAGTAATCAATAGTTGTGTAGAGCAAACAAATTGGATTATAAAAGTATTATCAAGCAGGCACAGTGTTTTGCTTAATATGTTAAGCTAAGTCTTTAAAAAACAGCATTCATAAGTATTTTGTTGAAGTTATTTGGGAGATTTGAAACAACACATAGAATAGACTGGAAGGTGAATGGAATTTTGAAGGCCTTGGTGCCACGTCATCTTTCTAGAGACAAATGTAGTGAGCAGGAATCCAAAGCGCTTGATTTAAGAAGTCAATGACAGAGAATGTGTGTTTAAACAATGTTGTTAAAAAGCAAATCATGTTTGTTAAAGTTCATAGGTTTATGACAGTTGAAGCAGGAACTCTTGGTTCTTGGCAGGGGGTTGGACTGGATGGCCCATGAGGTCTCCTTTAACTCCTTGACTCTATGACTTTAACTCAAATCGACCCGTCACAGCAGTATCTTTGACTTTAGGCGATGAGGGGAGCTGGGCCTTTTCACTCCGGATCTGGCAACCTGCATCAAAGGGAGTAGAAGGGGGTAGGGAGAGGGAAATGCTTCTGGATCCTGGTAACGAAAGAAGAATCAGATAAAATTAAATTCAAATGATTAATGGTAAATAACACGTATAGGAAGGCCATTGGAAAGCGAAACCCAAAAACGAGCAGGAAAGAGGAAGGGGGTGACTCCTCTTTTTTTGTGTGTGTGTGAGAAAAAGCAGATGGTTTGTGGAGGTATGATTTGAACGCTCAGCAATTTTGTTTTGTGTGGCCATCGTATGGAATGTTAAAGATGTGTAGGAAGAGTAGAACGTTGTAAGCGTAGCGCTGTAATAAGAGGGTTTGGTGGTAGTTTTTATTGTAGGAGGGACCCTCATGAATGTAAAGGTATAAAGAAAGTGGTTGATGTTGAAATGACTGTTGTAGTTAGGAGTTTATTAACTGTGATATCTTATTGAGGATGGGGTGTTTATGAAACACCTGTTGATTGTATGTAGATAGTCTGTAAGTCTGTCATGAGTGAGATGTGTAGGGATGGCTTGGGGACAGAGTGGGAAGCCATGTTTAACCCCTAGTATTGGGATGGTATGATTTTAAAACCTCTGAAACTGGTATAGAGTCATAAAAGAACAAAAGCAGTTTTAGAATCTTTAAGGTTAAGGTAGTAATGTGGGTGGAGTTTAGGAAAAATAGATTCGATCAAGGCAGAAAATGTTGTATTAAAATCTTTAGGGAATGTATTTTGAGTAATGTTATGGGTGAGTGGTTTTAATCTGTTGAAATATATGTGGATGAGTGAGACAATGAGCAACAGCAAAGCTGTTGGATCACTTTAGTGATTGTGTAATGAGAAAGGGATGATAGGTTTTGTAGTTTGAGGATGAAAAGGCATGACTCTCATGGGGTTGTGTTGTGTTGTAGAATAAGCATTTAGACAGTCATTAATCAATCAAATAATGATTTATTATGGTCTTTGATCAGCATAGTGTAGAATGGGTATCGGTGTGTAAGGAAGGGAATTGTAGTTTTTAAGTAGATCGGGTAAAAGCAGAATGAAAGGACATTTATAACATTTTATAACATTTTATAAAAAACATAAACTAAAAGAATAATATAGACGTATCGAGCATAAATCAATAGGTAAATAATCATGAATCAAAAGCATTTTAAAACAAACAGAAAGGGAGGAGGGAGGTGTGTGTGTGTGTAATCAGCTCTTAGAGCCTGGCTGTGGTTTGTATGGGTTAGCTGTTTTTTGTGGAATGTATGGCCCCCCTTTTGTTGGGCAGCGTGTGTCGGCTTGGAAAGGGGAGAGACTCTGATGGATTTTAGTGTGTAAGGTAGATATGATGTGTGAATAAAGCAATGAATGTTTGGTTTTGAGTATCGTTTTGTTAATTTTTAAATGTGGGTAACGAATAGGGGTGTGTGTCTGTCTTTAAGAAGTGAGTGTTGATTTTAGCATGTTGGGTTGGACATGAAGGGGGAAAGTGTGGTCTTTTTAGGAAAGGAAGAAGAGCATTAAACAAAGCTATGATTTATAGACTTAATAAACTCAATCTTAAAATGAACTAAATAGAATGTTTAAAATATAATATGATTGATAACATAGCAAGATATGTTATCATGTAAGCATGTGTTGTCATGTTTTGTAAGAAGTGTGTTTTTGTGAAGCTGATTTATTTGTAAGTATCAGATGAAAGGCATGAAAACCAAGCATGTAATTGTTTAGGTGTGATTAAAATTTAAGATTGTATGAGTTGAATGTAGTGTAATTTGAGTTTTATATATAACTAACCCTTTAAAATGAAAGGGACAAGAAGTTTTGTGTGTCAAGTTTGGTTTAATGTTATTGTTGGTGGAGTTTAGAATGTGTTTGAGTTGTGAACTATAGATTTTAAGAAGCACAACTCTTGATTATGAAATCAACACCAACTTTGTCAGTATTTAAATTGTTGTGTATGGGTATGTGTATCAAACTTGATTAAGTAAATGAAAGTCTGTTTTGTATGTAAGACATTTTTATCACAATTTATGACAGTAGGAAACTTATAATTATGAAACAATAACAATGAGTAAAATTATAACTATGAAATAGCAATAACAATGAAAATAATCTCAAACAATCTCTCAGTTGAGGGCTAGTATAACATAAAGAACTATCTTAAAGAGTTGTAGTGGCTCTCATTATCTTTTATAATTAATCAATATTGTTTAGCATTAAAGGAGATGAAATTTGACAATTTTTAGAGGACTGTGTATTGTCTATCTCTTATCAAAGATAAAACTTTGAAAGCTTTTTTATCAAAACACTCTTTTAAAAAGAATGAGGACTCTCTATATTGATCTCTGATTTTAGATTATTTATGTGATATAACCCTGGAACTTCTGATTAAACAGAAGTTTATTTTGAAAATCATTTTGTAAGAAATTTAATGACAGTATATACGGGAGCTTTATGTTTTGCTGAATGGAAATGTTTTAATGTTGTCTTTTGGAGAGAGGGGTTGTTAAACTGTCTTATCAATGATATATTAAGAAGAATGAGGAATTTGTGACCTAACAGTCTATCTAGATGTGGTTTATTTATGTAACTCCCCCTGCAAAAGCATGCGTCTTTTCAGACTCAAAATCTGGGAGGTGAATTATGATATTGATGATTGTTTGGTGATCAATAGGTTGTTCAAATGTTTGGATTTCGGGAGCCCACTGAATGTATGGAAAAGCAGGATCAAATGTCATTGTTGGGAGCTCCGGTTGGCCAGCTGTCTTAGTGAATGTGTCGGAGCCATAAATTAGATCTGGAATCATGGCTGTTGTGTTTTGAATGTGCTCAGTCGAGGATATAGCTTCCCCGAACTCTGTCATGTCATGAAGGGTTTTTTGGCCCCCAGCATTTTGAATGGTCTGAGGAATCATGTCTCTCAGTGGCTGGAGCTGTAACAACTTCTCAAGACTTGGCTGTTTATTTTTAAGAGAAGTAGAGGGGAGATTTGAATCGGCGGTGGATGATTCAAAAGCAAAGACACATGAAGGCAGGATAGGGAGGGCTAGCTGTGAACATCCCATCTCAAGCGGGGCAAAAAGAGGATTTATGATCTGAGTTGGAAGAGGCTGACTCGCGGCCGGAGCCAGTAAGGGTGGGCGATTATCTGTCACTCCCAGGAGAGTGATTGTTTCACAACATTGCTTCCACAGCAATAATTGTTGTATTGTCCCCTGGGGTTTTTCAAGAAAGGTTTGCCCTATCCGGACCCAATCCGATGGGTTCCATGAACCTTGTTCTGGATATCATAAGCAATGACTCTCAATCTCTCTAACTAAGTCTTCCAAGTCTCCTTGACTGACTTCGGGACCCCCCTGTTTCTGGCTCAACAATTTGTGCAGCTCCCGGGCATGCTCCTGCCGGACAGCTGACAAATTTCCACCCATTACTCACGTGGGGAACGGTTGGACCGTTGGCGTGCACGAAAGCTATTCCAGCGGTGAGCAAAAGGCGGGGAGGATCACGTCGGGGTCACCAGATGTTGGAGACGCATGAAGAAAACCACCAGACAGTCAAAAGGGGGGTGAAGAAGTGATCTCAAAGTTTATTGATCAGCCAAGCTGTTTATATATCCTTTCTTGTGCTCTTTGCAAAGCTTGCCTAGTAACAGTGAGTTGGATTACATCATTGGCAGAGTGATTGGCTAGAGGTGAGCTCATCCTAAGGTGAGGTAGCCTGCAGCCTACTATCAGTCCCAGGTCATGATGCCCTCTGCATCTCCTAAGACAGAAAGGTGTGAAGCGTAAGCGTCAGAGGACTGGAATCTGCTATGTCCACTCGAAGGTATGGCCTGCCAGTCCCCTCTAGTGGTACATAGCCGTTCCTGCACTCTGTGCTGGGGACACAATGGTGTCTCTCTTGCATAAGGGACATAATAATAATAATAATGTCCCTTCACATGCCTCTTGAGAGTATCCAGATCTTCCTCCAAGGTCTTTTCAAGTAGTGGAAAATCATACTTGCTCAAATCACACCTTGTCATTAGAAAAACAACTGCAGAATGCTCTCCTGCTCTCTTCAAATTGACTGTGCAGTCATTCCTGATTTTCTGTAGGGTTTCTGTCTCATTGAAGTTGGGTTTCTTTGTCTCAGAATCAATACTTTGGTCTACTTTTGAGCACACATAGTAAAACTTCTCCTCCTTCTTAATTTCACGAGCCAACGTATAATCATATTCTAAGAAGCGATCTCCAGCAACAATGATGAAAAAATCATACTGGCTAAAATTTACCTGCTTTAGGTAATTATTTGCATTAAAACCAGGTGTTCCAATTCCAGGTAGGTCTCACAACGTAACGTTTGGCCATTGAGGGTGCTGATATGGCTCTGGGTATTTTGTAGTTTCAGTCACGCCAGTCTCAGCTGCATCGTTTTCATAATCAAGCATCCCACACAGGGCATTGACAAGTGATGATTTGCCACCTCCCGAGCGTCCTGTAATGGCAATATGAAGTGAGGTGTTGTCTAATAAATGCAGTTCTTTGTTTATTTTGGCTGCAACATCTGCAAGTTCCTGTTCTTCCAAAGCAGCTTTCAATTCAACAAGCTCTTCACTAAATAACAATTTTATTATAGCCATCCCCATGCCTACGGTTCCTGAGAGTTCAATTTATCTGAAAGAGAGATGAAAAGTTTATATTTTGTTTCTTGAAAACAAGTGATAAATACAATTCCTACCTGGCAAATTAGATTTATTGAGAGCAAATTTATACTAAGAGCACCTTTACACCATTGCACCACAGATCAGTCTAATGAAGTCTCAGTATTTATTCAAGAGAGTTGTAGTTTTACAAGCTCTTCATCTTCCTTTGCCAAAAAAGTTGTCATAGCATTGAACCACGGCAGTTAAAATCATGCCAAACTGCATTCATTTTGCAAAGCAGAGGTACCTGTTACTCTGTGTTATTGCATGAGGCCCTAAAAACTCATTTTGCTTGAGACAGGAGCACACCTGTTCTTATGGCATGAATTCATTCTACAAGCACTTTTAGACAGCTGAAAGCAATTTTAGCTTACCGGAGCTGGGATGTAACTCCTTCCAATCTGTGAATTGCCCTTCTTTGTCCGTGTTCTCCTTTCTTCCAGTCTAGATTCTAGAAGAACTGTGTAACTGTGAGAATTCAGAATCTCATGAGACTGGGCTTCATATTTGTGAGTTGAGTTGAGTTTACAGTTGCTTGGTTAATACTTTTGCCTTTTCAGCACCCACAAACACCCTACAAACACTTGAAATACTATTTATATAAAAGACATGTTACAAACCTTTTCCTGTTTTGTGCATTCTGCAAGACAGAGATGTGTGATTAGCAAATCTTACTTAGCGATGCATAAGCATGTGTAAGCTCGAAGTTTTGCAAATAGAAAGGAAATATTACAAAGACCAATCCCTATTGGTGCCTGGAATTACCTGTCAAGCTCGGTAGTTACTTAACTTTTTTTTTTTAAAAGGATGTGAATGATGCAAAAATGGGAAATTATGGCTTTGCAGCCAGAGGTTTTATCCATCTACATACCAGCAGCATGGGAGTATGGAGATGCAGAAGAAAGAAGGAACACCAACAACACATCCATAATCAGATATTACTATCCCAAAGGACAGTACTGGAGAGCTTTCAGATCAGAGCTTTCCAAACATTTCTTGTTGGTGACAATTTTTAGACATGCATAATTTCACTACACAGTAATTCACTTCTACTAGTGTTGTCAAACACAAGACCCCCTCCTCTAGAAGATTAATAGCTTTCCAAGGGCAATAAGCCAGAATGAAAGAAAGCAGTGTCCTTCCCGTTTTATGTGAAGTCCTTGCCACCCCAAAACAGACCAGCAACACCAAGATTCCCTTATCATTTTATTTATTTATTATATCTTTAATTAAGATTTTATTTGTGCATCTATAGCATATTATTATTTCTGCCAGAAATCAGAGTCAATCATTTCTGCCAGAAATCAGAGTCAATCATCTTTCACTGATCCCAGAGAGGGATTTCCTGAACACTTTAGGTTGGGAAAATCCTCAAAGACCCATTGTGTGTGCATGGACACTGAATTAACATCCAAAGCTTGATCATAAAAACCATCAGCAGCTACCATATTTACATTTGCTCTTCCGGATTTTCCATATAACTTTTCTGTACACTGTATCTATTCCATAGACTAATAAAATGTATAAACTATACTTTTTATTCTACCTTATTTTTAAATGCTCTAAGTATAAGAAACTATCTGAACTGCCTAAACTCAAGGCGGGGCCACCACTCATAAATGTCTCTCAGCTTCAGGCAAAGGGAGCCCCCAGTGGCACAATGGGTTAAATCCTTGTTTACTGGCAAAACTGCTGACCAATAGGTCAGCGGTTCAAATCTGGGGAGAGTGGGTTGACCTCCCTCTGTCAGCTCCAGCTTCCCATGCAGGGAATGAGAGAAGCTTCCCACAAGGATGGTAAAACATCAAACATCCTGGTGCCCCTTGGGCAATGTCCTTGGAAGATGGCCAATTCTCCCGCACCAAAAGCAACTTGCAGTTTCTCAAGTTGCTACTGACACGGGGGAAAAGACTATCACAAACAAATATCATAACAAAAGACTATCATTCTATAGGCGGTAGTTCCCAACAGTTCAACTGCAGCCATCTGAATAGACTTTCTGAGACCCTCCCTTTATTTGCCTAACCCAAACCGGACTACAGAGATCAGATCCATTGTTCTCAGGAGCCTGGGATTCGTAATCCCATCATCCCCAACCTGGACCCCTGCTGGCCTGGAAAGCCAGCACTTCCTGAAGACTCCTCCTGCCTGGCTGGCAGTGGACCTCCAGCCACATCATCGGAGCTCAGCCATTCGGGAGCAAGGGAAGGAAAAATCAAACTTGGACAATGTTATAAAACTGGTAGTACAACATCATATCTTTTATGCCTGTGCTTTTGGGCAGAAGCCCACGTACATCAATTCTTGGCTAGAATGTATTAAAAGCCTCTGTCTTTTGCCTTTGCTTCCTGGTGGGTCTTTAATCTGGAACTTTGATTGTTAGCACAATGCTTGCCAAGCAGTTCCCTCAGATAACTATAGTCTAAATTCCATATCACTAGCAAACCAGAGGTTAAACCAACCCCTTATAAGAAATAAATACATGGTAATATCAAAATGTGTGGGGGCATAATGTATATCTCATGAAAACATTTACCATATATACTCAAGTATAAGCCGAGGCACCTAATTTTACCACAAAAAACTGGGAAAACTTATTGACTCAAGTACAGGGCGAGGGTGAGAAATGCTGCCGCTATTGGTCAATTTCAAAATAAAAATAGATCCCAATAAAATTCCTTTAATTGAGGCATCGGTAGGTGAAATGTTTTTAAATATTTACCGTATTTCAAAGAAAAACAGTAAACCAGCTCTGTAAGTGGAAAAGTAAGGTCAACAAAAACAAAATGGTGTCAACAGTATCATCATCATCATCATCATCATTATTATTTAAAAACTTCATGGGCCGGCTTCCAACATAGGCAAATATTCAATGCCTATATAAACAATGCAGAGCTAGATATAGATCTATATATATACTATTTTTACATTTGCATTTCCCCCTGAAATGTTTGCAAATCTTCTCTCTATATATGTGCATTTTCCTCCTGCAATATTTGCAAGCCTTATATATCTATGTTTATATCTGTCTAGACATCAGTTGTGTGTGAGTGCATTTCCCTTGCAATAGTTACCAGCCTTATATATCTATATTCATATCTATTTAGACAAGTCTATATATATTTCTGTGTGCATTTCCCCTCGTAATATTTGTAAGTCCTATAGCTATATTCATATATATATATATATATATATATATATATATATATATATAGACCTATAGCAATTGTCTTTTATAACAGGACGTGCTCTTTGTGCCCAGCGGGATGCCGGGGTGCCTCGGCTGAGAGGCCCTATCGATTTTCCTAAACAAAGTCTTTAAAAACTTGGAAAGTTTAACAAAGTTCTTTATTATTGCTTAGATTTTCAACAAAACAGTCAAATTCTTCTTAACTTGTCCACAAAGGACAGGCAGCTTGCTTCGTGAACTGTTTCTTTCTTTTACAAGGAAAACCCTTCGACCCCTCCCTGGGCAATCTGTCTTTAGGCTGGCTGGCATGGGGCCTTACTCTCAGTAACAATTTGCTTTTTGGGTACCCAAGTAAACCTTAACAACCAAAACTTTAAAGATTTCCAGCTGGAGTCCTTTGAATCTGTAAAACTGTTTTCTTCAGAAGCTTGTAGAGCTGTGAGGCTGTAAGTTCCCCAGCCAGAGCTTTGAGAACTGTCTTCCCCAGAAGCTGTAAGAAACAGAACTTCTCTACAGGTGCGGAAAGCTCTCACGTCCTGTAACTGAGCTTCCAAACTGTAAGACTGCCCAAAGTCTGAAATAGAGGCCAAATAAGTTTTCATTACTTTTCTAAGGGGTCTAGGGGCTTGGGGGAGGGGGTCAGGATTCTCACAATTTAACAGGCTTATTTATCCCAGAATACTGTTTGGACTGCGATATTCTGCAGTCCACAACGAGAAATAGTGAGTTTATCCCGCACCTTCCAAGAAGGCGCGGCATGAACCCACTATCTAATTAATTCACGACAAACTAGGGTTTATCTGGGTTGTAGCAAACAGTGCAGAATGTTCTTTGGACAGCCCCTCCTTTATAGAGGTAGATACCACAATAAAGGTACTGTCTGGATGGGCCCTTAAGGAATTTTAAGATGGCAGGACTGTTGATTGGAGATCAGGCAGTTCTTTGGTTCTTCAGGTATTTTAACACACAAGTGCCTTCCTTTCCCCACCAGTTAGGCCAATGACCAGGTATTATAGAACCCAACAGGAAGGACAGAAGTTTGGGAACTGTCACTGGAGAACCAAATTTTGGGAGTTATTACTCAAAACCTCCTTTCCTGCACTTATATACTTTTATTGCTGCTATCTCTGCTATCCATTAGAGGCTTTGGCCTACTCTTCCGGCACATAGAAATAATGCACCAGGAGAGTGGGGGGGGGGATATTCCTCCCCCCACCCCCACCCCCACCCCCACCCCCCCGCACTCCTGGTGCATCACTTCTATGTGCCAGGAGAGCTGGCTGAAGCCTGAAATAGAGGCCGGATAAGTTTTCATTACTTTTCTAAGGGGTCTGGGGGCTTGTGAGGAGGGGTGGGTATTCTCACAATTTACCGGGCTTATTTAACCCAGTAAACTGTGGGTATACTGTTTGGACTGCGATATTCTGCAGTCCACAACCGGAAATAGTGAGTTTATCCCACGCCTTCCAAGAAGGCGCGGAATAACCCACTATCTAATTAATTCACTACAAACTAGGGTTTACCTGATTTGTAGCAAACTAATGTGGAACTGCGCAGAATGTTGTTTGGAGAGCCCCTCCTTTATTGTGATAGATATACCACAATAAAGGTACTGTCTGGACAGGCCCTTAAGGAATTTTAAGAAGGCAGGACTGTTGATTGGAGATCAGGCAGTTCTTTGGTCCTTCAGGTATTTTAACACACAAGCGCCTTCCTTCCCCCACCAGTTAGGCTAATGACCAGGGATTTTAGAACCCAACCAGAAGGACAAAAGTTTGGGAACTGTCACTGGAGAACCAAAGTTTGGGAGTTATTACTCAAAAGCTCCTTTCCTGCACTTATATACTTTTATTGCTGCTATCTCTGTTATCTGATGTAAGTCCGCTTGTTTGTTTGCTTTTATAGGTTATAGCTCAACATTGGTATTGCCCACCCATCAAGGAAGTGAAGTGAGGGAATTTCCAACACACCTCAATCATGTCAGGAGGAAAGAAGTTTTGTTGAGCATCAGAATACCCCTAAAGCAATTGGAGGGGCTATACATTCATCTATCCTCCATTCCATTGCAGCTACATTCATAAGTACAAGAAAATTGTCTCTTTAATAAAAAGAAAGTAGGTTTAATGCCCATGAACAGAGAGCGAGACCGCCATCTGATTTCTCCTCCAATACACAACACCAATTGAACTTGGGGGAAAATTACTTGTACCATGAGGTTGTGGTTGCAAGCCTTCAGATGCTTTTCAATAAAACTTAGGGCGGATTCAGACAGGCTGTTATCCCAGAAGCATCTGCGTTTTAAAAAACACGGATTTTCCTAGGCACCTGTCCACACCCACCCCAGAAAGCACACGCATTCTGGGGTGGGTGCCCAGACGTTTGCTTGGGACTAGCCCAAGAGAATGTCTGGAGGCCCTATCCCCCCAAGCCCCCAGACCCCTTAGAAAAGTAATGAAAACGTATGCGGTCTCCATTAGAGGCTTTGGCCTACTCTTCCGGCACATAGAAATAATGCACCAGGAGAGTGGGGGAGTCATTTTCCTCCTTCCCCCCGCCCCCCACACCCCACACTCCTGGTGCATTACTTCTATGTTCCAGGAGAGCTGACTGAAGCCTGAAATAGAGGCCAGATAAGTTTTCATTACTTTTCTAAGGGGTCTGGGAGCTTGGGGGAGGGGGTCAGGATTCTCACAATTTACCGGGCTTATTTATCCCAGTAAACTATGGGAACACTGTTTGGACTGCGATATTCTGCAGTCCACAACCGGAAATAGTGAGTTTATCCCGCACCTTCCAAGAAGGCGCGGCATGAACCCACTATCTAATTAATTCACTACAAACTAGGGTTTATCTGGTTTGTAGCAAACTGTGCAGAATGTTGTTTGGACAGCCCCTCCTTTATTGCGATAGATACCACAATAAAGGTACAATAAAGGTACCTTTACTGTATGCAGTAAAGGTACTGCATAAAGGTACATGCAGGACGGGCCCTTAAGGAATTTTAAGATGGCAGGACTGTTGATTGGAGACCTGGCAGTTCTTTGGTCCTTCAGGTATTTTATCACCCATGTGCCTTCCTTCCCCCACCAGTTCGGCTAATGACCAGGGATTTTAGAACCCAACCAGAAGGACAAAAGTTTGGGAACTATTACTGGAGAATCAAAGTTTGGGAGTTATTACTCAAAAGCTCTCAACTAGAGCTCCACCACCACAAGCTTCTATAGTGTTGGTCTTTGGGAACCAAACATTGCATTCCTTTCTGGCTGCTGGGAAAGCAGCACAGTGGAGAATAAGTTCAAATGAGGCTTTTCCCCTTCAGATTGAACAGATAACCTAATCTTTTTATTAGTCATGCCATGTTGTTTATGACTCTCCCTCTTGTTGACCGAGCCAAAGTGTCATGTTTACCATGTTTCTATCAACGCATATGGCAAATGCCTGATTTAGGAGAAAACGAAACCTAATTCAGATGGTTGAAGTTTCATTTTCTTTTAAATCAGTTGTTCGACCAACAATATGCGCTTATATTTCATTATCTCTTTCCTCCTGTTTCATTTTCTTCATCTGGATTCGAAACATTTTGATGCCATACATTTTATTAATTTTCAGTTTGTACAATACAAAAGTGTCAGAAATCTTCAGTTCTATTCCATTTAACGTCGACGTTAGCCTGACAACTTTAACAGTCCATATTGATGCATATTTCGGGTCTGATCCCACATGCTGGATGCAAGGTTGCAAGGTTGGGCCCAAAAAGAGTTCACACAGAGACTCCCAAAACCATCAGAAAAGTGGGAGTCCCTATTGCTGGGCAGGCACTCTAAATGTTTCCTGATACTACCACCCGTAGCTCCCCTCCCCCATATTGTGACATTTTCTGGCCACGATATGGCACCTACTTTTTCCCATTACTGGCCTTGACCTCAACCTCAGCGAGGTCACTGAGGGAGGGGGTAGAGAATCAGAGGAAATTTATTTTCTTCCCAGTGCTCCCTGACACTGTGGTTTATGTCAGGGGAAATTTAGGCTGGTGTAGATGTGCCCCTAGTCTACTTTACTTTTTTCCTTTTCCTTTCCAGCTGCTCTGGACTGTGAGAGCTAAGCTTCAGTCTCCCCACGACCACAACATCTTCTTCTGAGCTTCTCCTGAGGATACTCAGTTGTTCCTTGCCATCAGGGATAACACCCACAGAGCACCACAATATTTTTTCACCCAAGAGAAGAATCATAGTTTCTACCCTAAACCAAATATTTCTGTGCAATCTTTGGATTGTTCCTAAAAGGAGCCTTCTATCTGGAAGCATCTGAATTTATTTCTGGAAAGTATTGGATGGCCACAGGCAGTCATTTGAGCTGGGGCCTTCTGGTTGTGAACTATCAGCGAGTGCCACATGTGGACAATCCCTAGACCTTAGCCCTCTGCATTGCAAGGGATTGGGTTAGTAGGTGAGGATTCTGGAGCACATTCATTGTCCACGGGAAACATTGATAAGATCTCCAAAGGATCACTGCTGTCCTGCTCGTGAAATGGGAATATGCCTTCACTCACAATCCACGCTTCCCTATATTTATACATCAGGGAGTGAAACGAATCATAGAGATAGTGGAGAGAAATAAAAGATACTTGCAAAGATGTTTTTATTGTTGTTGTTGTTATTCTTAAATTGCAGGGAAATACCACTTTCTCTGACTTTATTATAGAAAGAGCCATAGGAGATGAATGAGATCATTATGGCAATATGTGGTTGTTGTTGTGGACAGAGAAATAAATTCATTTGCTTTTCAAACCAACAAAATAGATGCAGCCAGAAGGTTAGAAAAAAACAAACTGTATATCTAGGTAAAAGACTTTTATTTACATAGAAATATTCACACCAAATTTTATGTTAGTTTTTTGCTATCTGGAATTTTTCTGATGAGTATGCATAGTGAAGTTCTTCTATATGATGTGAGGCTGTCCTCATGCTGTATTTTCTTAGCCAATCATGAGAGTTTTATGTAAATACACAAGGCTATACATTCCTGTTTTTTTGTAAGCTTTAGGCAAAAGTGGAATTTAGGTACTGTATATTCCGGCGTTTAAGATGACTTCTGAACCCTAGAAAATCCTTTGAAAAGTTGGGGGTCGTGTTATACGCCCGGTACAACTTGGCGAAGGTGGAGGAGAACTCCCCACCAAGCCTGCAGGGACAGCAGCAGCCTAGCAGCAGCCCTCTATCAACCCAGCAATAATAGAATGCCTTCTCGGAGTGGCGGAGGCACCTCCACCGGGCTGTTGCTGGTCGTTAGGCCACTGCTGTTCCTGTGGGCCCAGGGCCACCTCTCCTCCACCCCGCCAACCTGCCACTGTGTGAGCAGACCCAGGAGGGCCTTCCAGGCCTACAGGGGCAGCTGCAGCCCAGCAGCAGCTTGACGAGAGGATGATGGAAGTCCTCCCGTGCCTGCAAATGCCTCCTGGAAAAGTGGGAGAGGAGGCCTTTACTCAGATCTTGGCAACCCAGCAAGGTCGCTCTGCCAAGAGAGGGAGAGAGGAAGGTGTGCGCGGGGTGAAGGTGAAGGAGGGTAAAGTGTATGCAGGGAAAGGAAGAAGGAAAGAAAGGTGCCTACGGGGAGAAAGAAGGAAGGTCGCATGCAAGATGAGGGAGAACGAGAGAAAGGCACGCAGAAAGTGAGGGAGAAGGGAAAAAGGCACATGGGGGCAAGCGGGGTGGAAAGGCACACACAGGGCAAGGGAGAAGGAGGGAAAGGCACACGCGAGGTGAGGGATAAGGAAAAAAAGGTACATGCAGGGTGAGGGAGAAGGAAAGAAAGGTGAACAAGGGTCGAGGGAGGAGAGAAAGGCACACACGGGGTGAGGGAAGATAAACAGGCGCGTGCATGGCAAGGGAGAGGGGGAGAAAAGTTCACATGGGGTGAGGGAGAAGAAAATAAAGTTGTATGGGGTGAGGGAGAAGGAGGGAAAGGTGTGCAGGCAGCAAGAATAGAGGAGGAAAAGTGCAATGAAAGACGAGGAAAGGACAGCTGTGAGGAGAGTTGAGGGTCCTAGCAGGAAGGGCTTTCTTTCAGCCGCACACCTTCCTGCCATCATTCTCCTTCGAGCTGCTGCTGGGCTGCAGCCGCTCCTGTAGGCGGGCCCAGGGGCGGAGAAGAGCCATCCCCAGGCCAGTGGAGAACAATGGAGAAGCCTCCATGCTGCAAACGCCCCCTGAGTTGCAGCGGCGTTTGCAGGCGCCTCCCACGATATGGCCGTGGCAGGAAGGAAAATGCAAGCTCCCAGTTTCCAAGGTCTGTTTTCCCTAGGCCTCTCTAGTATTCTCTGTTGCTCATGGGAGTTCTCTGTGCCAAGTTTAGTCCAATTCCATGGCTGTTGGGGTTTCAGAATGCTCTTTGATTACAGAGAACTATAAATCCAAATAGCTCCCAATTTCCAAAGTCTGTTTTCCCCAATGTTCAAATTTGGGCATATTGAGTGTTAATGCCCAGTTTGGTCCAGATCAATAGTTGTTTGGGTTCACAGTGCTATCTGGATGTGTGAACTACATCTCCCATTAATTCTTTCCAAACCCCTCCAGTATTTTCTGTTGGTCATGGGGGTTCTGTGTGCCAATTTGGTCCACGTCTGTAATTCTTAAATGTCTCATTGTCTGTGGAAGTCATCGCTGAATTGGTTTAAGGTACTGCAAATCCCATCATCTCTTGTCCATCGTCCCCCAAACATTGTTTTTCTGATAAATCACTATGCTTTAATTATGTTCCATTTGTAACAATGAAAGTACATTCTGAAATCGATAGGAGCTTTGGGAGGGTCTACCCCAGGAGGAGAGACCCTGAGACCCCACCAACGAGGGATTGCTACTTTGGCAAGCAAAGAGAAGCCTGATTTTCAGCAATTTTATTTCTAAAATAATCCAGAAGAAATCTCACCAAAGTTGAAGAAGCGGCACCGAGGTGTTTTATTAGCGATTCAGCTGAAAAGAATGCAATGCAGCAATCATTCGCTAAGCAGAGCATGTGGTTACAGAGATCGGAGGCATTTTTATAGGAAATACAGGATTAGAAGTTTCAAAATTCCCGCTCCCTGCCCTCCTCCCTGCTCGACGGTGATTGGCTGGCGGGATAACAGCTGGGAGGAGGCGCGGCTACCCTCCCCACGCCAGAGCCAATCACAGAGCTCCTCCGCTGCACAGGAGCCTATCAGGAAGCTCCCACCACCTTGGCGCTCTGGTGAATCAGGAGGAAGGGAGGCGGGATGAAAAGAAACAATGCTTTCGTGAGTGGATTATAGGATTTCCATGTCCTGGGGCCCCTTGAGTCCGAAAACCAGTCTTCTAAAGAAGCGAGTTCTATTGTCCTTAGAGGGGGCTGTGATAAGTAGTGATTACTTAATCCGGTTTTTCCTGTAGCAATCAGATATGACACATTTAAGAGGGTGGGGTGGATGTCCATTGTGGAGAATTTTGAATGAAGAAAACAGGGTCGGAGGAAAGAGACGTTTCGAGAGTCGTCTTGCCCCCCATTGTTAAGTGATTAAGAGTTTGCCAAGCGAAACCCCAATCTGACAGCCCTACTCCAAAATCAAAAAGGGATTTTCAGTTCTATTTTCCATGCACAAGTTTCAAGATAAGAGTTCTTCTGTGATTGCTAATTGTCCTTTTCAGAGCCAGGGCAGCTTCCTGGTTGACTTCCCCCAAGGAGAGGGGAAGGGGGCAAAGGGTTCAGGATCAAGTCAGAAATATGGGGAAAATACATGGGGAAATATAGGAATCATAAGAAATTCATATCAGGCACCCCCTCCCTATCCCACCCCCCAGAGAAATTGATTAAAGTAAATATTTTAGAAATATGTGAGTCCATAGTTCATTCAGGGGAAATTCATAGGTGAAAACAAGTCCTCTTGAGCCAAAAATGCTTCACAGTATGTCCAATAGTCACAAAAGGAGTTTAGTGATTTCCATTGAGCCAAAGGATGGATTCCTGCAGCGCCGAGATCAAGCCAGTCTTTGCTCCTTGGGAAACTATAACTCCTTCCAAGAACTGGGACCCCAATGCCAGGCTCTTCCCCGAAAACCTCATAGGGTACCTGCACCGAATCTCCAGGGCGGGGGCTTGGCAGAGGTGAAGAAGCGGCAAGGGCAGCGGCAGCACAGCAGCAGCGAGGCTCGGCTTTTGATAATCAGCTGTTTCCTTGAAATTATATTCTTAAAACTTAAAAGGTTATTCCCCGAGCGTAGAGGCCCGAAATACAAAAAGCGAGATAGCAGATAGTGTTAGAATTTAGCCAGGAAAAATATGCCATCAAAATGGAGTCGATCCGCCATCTTGCGGATACGGGGGCCTGAGGGGGTTCTGTATTCATGGTTTGGGGGAGCGCAGGTTCGGCCTCCCCGAGACACCAGGAAGGCATCCCGGGCAGGCCTGCAGTCTCCCGCGGCCTGGAAAAGTTAGTTTCATGCATTTGGATAGTTTCAGGCAAGAAAGAGACACGAAGTATCAAACTGGAGAGTTTAAAAGTTGCAATTTGATTAAGCTTTATTTGGGGATTGGTTACATAGTTGGGGCTGGAAAAGGAGTGAAAGGGGAGAGCACACAGCTGCAAAGAGTCCCTGTTTGAGGCTGCTGCTGGGGCACATTTCATCAGTTTGGCCCAACTTGGCAATCAGAAACTGTGGAATTCCCTGCTGCTGGTCACACCAGCTTGAAGGCAGGGGCCTGGGATGCCCTCGACGACAATTTTGCATATCAAATATTTACATTACAATTCATAAGAGTAGCAAAATTACAGTTATAGATTGTGTGATTTTAATAATTGATGTAATTGTATTTAGATGTTTTTAATTCTTTAGTTTGGAATGCCCTCCTTCTCTCCCTCTCTTCACCGGGTGGGAGGAGGAGGCGGAAGAGGGGTGGTCTTATACGGTGAGTATATCCTAAACACAATATTTTAACTGGAAAAGTTGGGAGTCATCTTATACAATAACTATTTTCCAGGAATTTTTTCTTCAGTCTGCAATATGCCAAAATTAAAGGCTATTACTAATGTCATATGTTTGCAGAATTTTAGTATAAAGCAAAAGTAAACACAGATGTAAAAGCTATAGATTCAGTCACAGAAATGAAATTATTATTATAAATGATTAGTAGTAGTAGTAGTAGTAGTAGTAGTAGTAGTTCTGTCTTAATTTTCTCCCATAAAAGGTTTCAAGGCAACTTCCAATAATTTTGAAGAAATCCAGTTAAAATATCCATGTTCAAAAGTTTTTTTTTAAATTCCTATTAATATTAAATAGCTCCTCTGTTGATATCTTTATCTATGCTATGCTGAGCCATGCAGAAATGTGGACACAATGGGGCAAAGGTATACAAGACTGATTTTATGTGCCCAGGTAGCAAAGCATTTATGCAATGCTTTCTATTCTGAATTGCGCCAATCAGTCTGATCCTGATAGTCAGTAATGGGTCCCCAGGACTTAACAAGAATCTGCACAAAGTGCCTCATTAGGATTCTGGGTGCCAAGAACATTAAAAGAGAATTTTTGGTATAGTAATTCGTCTAGGAAAATCTACATAGAACTATCCTTTATTTGTCAATAGGACTTTAATATTATTTTGTAATGTGAGCATTCTTTAATATATAAAAACCTTGCTTATCAGAAATTACAGCTCTACTTTTTACAGCTCCATTTTTTTCCTTTTTCTCTTCTTGAGCTGCCACCATTTATTCCAAAGCAACACTTACACATTTGTTTTCTCTTGGACTTTTCTTTTATCACTTTGTTGCTTTGGCCCGAACATTGGCAGCATCGACCTCAACGCTTTGCAAAAAGCTTCTCAACATGAAGAAGGTACACACAAAGGAACTGGCCCCACCAACTATAGACCCTAACACAGGTACAAAATCACAAGCCAGTTCTATCAATGTCAGGGTTGCACAAAGCAAGGACTTTGACAATAAACTAAGAACCAGGTCCTTGGTGATAGCATGGGGCAGGGGAGTGTTTTTGATAGCAGACCTCAGCTCCTCCACAGGCTTGCCAACTCGTTTTGCCAGGATACGAAGAGAATCATCATCTAAGCCAAAGACCTTACAGAAATGTACCAGTGCTACCATTAATATGGCAATATCACACACCAGAGAGAGGCCAGGGACAGGAACAGCTCCCACAAAACAAGACACAAGTGCTAACATCCATATGAGGGATTCCAGCGCCTTCCTTTTCTTTTTAACTATTTCTCTTGAGAAAGTTGGTGTGGCCATGAGGAAGGCATGTCTCTTGAGATCGTCCAGATCCTCCTCTAAGGTGGCATGCAGGGAGGGGAAATCATACAGTGACAGATCCCACCGTGACATCAGGAAAACCCTTGTGGAAGATCCTTCAGCCTTTTTCAAATTTTCACTGCAGTCATTCCTTATCTTCTCTAGAGTTTCGTGTTCATTGAAGTTCTGCTTCCTTTTTTCTGAATCAAGATTGACATCTATCTTTGTGCGCACATAATAGAATTGCTTCTTCATCTTCTGAATTTCACGGGCTAAAGTGATATCATTTGTAGTGAAACGCCCTGAAGAAACAATGATGAAAAAATCATACTTGCTAAAATTCACCTTCCTTAGATACTCCTTGGCTTTAAATTCAGGTGTTCCGATCCCTGGCAGATCCCACAGAGTTACTTTGGGGAATGTGGGATGTGGATATGCCTTCGTCTCCATGGTTGTTTGTATTACCCCGGTCTCAGCTGACCCTTCATCATGATCACTCATGCCTCTCAGCGCATTGACGAGGGATGATTTACCAGCACCTGAACGTCCAGTGATAGCTATGTCAAGTGTGGCATTACTTAGCGAATCCAGTTGCTGCTTGGTTTTTTCTATGATGTCTGAGATGTCTTCTTTTTCCAAAGCAAGCCCCAGATTTTCAAGGTCAAATTTTAAGATTGTTCTGGAGATGGCACTTCTCAGGAAAGATCCTTTTGGAGGTTCATTTGACCTAAGGAGGAAAAGAAACATTGTGATTGCTCACTTGCCTGTCCCAATTTCCATGGTATCTTTTCTTTAATCAATTTGGGTTAAGATCCCTAGGTGAGAAGCTGCATGGAATCAATTGTTATTTATGATGAAAGGGGTGGGGCCCTTTAAACAGGTGTTTTGTTTTATTTATATCCTGCTTTCTGGAAAATGGAATTCAAAGCAGCTAACGAGATAAATCTAAATGCTTGATTATAAGATGCGGACAGGCTCATAAGGGTGATATATGTTCATATAGTCAGCCATTTAGGGCTCAATAGATCAGAACTAGCACTTTGAAAAGTGCCCAGAAAGGAGAGGGCAGCTTATATAGATTTTTTCATGTCAGGAGCGACCTGAGAAAGTGCAAATCTCTTCTGGTGTGAGAGAATTGGCTGTCTACAAGGAGGTTACCCAGATGTCCAGATGTTTGATGTTTTACCATCCTGTGGGAGGCTTTTCTCATGTCCCTGCATGGGGAGCTGAAGCTGACAGAGGAAGCTCAACCCGCTCTCCCTGGATTTGAACTGCCAACCTGTTGGTCAGCAGTCCTGCTGGAACAAGGGTTTCACCCATTGCACCACGGGGGGGGGGGGGGGGGCTCCTATCTTATATAGCTGTTTCAATGAGAAGTTTATATGCTACCTATAGCTAATTGTTGATAGTCAGCCATAGTATCCACCCCTTGGTTCCTTACTATATGATACATGTGCTGTACTTGAAACAGTAACAGTAATGGGAGAGAAAGTGTATTTGCCTCCTAACATAAACACACATGGGGATCATAATGAAAGATAGAAATGTTATATTATATAAAACAAAAATAATGTTTAACCACCAGCATCATTATATTGTTTTCATAACAACATGTAGATCCGTACTTGAATAGGGTTTAGCCTTTATCAAAATCCGACCTACCTGTCAAGTCGCTTCTTCTTCAGCTCATGGGACCACCTTGAGAACTTTCTCTTGAAATCATCCCATTCATCCTTCAGAGCCTTTTCAAGATATGGGAAATCATACATTTTCCGGTGCCATCTTGATATTACAAAAACCCTTGGAGAAGACTCGCCTGCCTTGGTTAAGTTTTCACAGAAATAATTCCTTATCTTCTCAAGGATTCCTTTTTCACTGAAATTTGGTTTTTCTTTCTCAGATGCCAAGCTAGCATCCACATGGGTGCGTACATAAACAAACTTCTTCTTCATTTTCTGGATTTCACAGACCAGCCTGAGGTCATTTTCAGTGAACCTATTTTCAGAAACAAAGATGAAAAAATCGTACTGGTTTAAATCTATATTCTTTGCATATTCCTCACTTTTAAATTCATCTGTTCCAATCCCTGGAAGATCCCAGAGTGTTATGTCTGGATATATAGGATGCACATATGCCATTGGTTCATTTGGGACCTGTATCACATCCGTCACAGCAGCACCGCCTTCGTCATCTCTCTCCATACCCCGCAGGGCATTCACAAGCGATGATTTCCCAGCTCCAGTTTCCCCGATGATGGCAATGTTAAATGTGAGGCTCTCATGATTTTCATTGACAGCTTCAAGTTGCCTTATTGATGGTGGGTGTGAGTTTCTTCCCCCCATGATGATTTTGTGGCTGTAAAAAAGACACGAGGATTGTTAATGTTGAGACATTTGGCTTTGGCCTTTATTTTGGAAACATCCATGTTAAAAACAGGCGGATGTTTCCAGGGGCCTTTCCACACCCACCCCAGAAAGCACGCACTTTCTGGAGTGGGTGTTTAGACGTTATCTTGGGACTAGCTGAAGAGAATGTCTGAAGCACCTAACTCCCCCCCCCCCCCCCCCCCACACACACACACACACACAAGGCCCCAGATCCCTTAGAAAAGTAATTGAAACTTACGTCGTGTCCATTAGAGATCCTGACGAGCTCTCCCGGTACATAGAAATGGCATGCCAGGACAGCAGGGAGGGAGCGATTTCCCTCCCCCCCCCCCCCCCCCCCCATCTCCTGGCGCGTCATTTCTATGCACTGGGAGAACTTGCCGGGACTTCTAATGGATATCACATAAGTAT
Organism: Anolis sagrei; assembly: GCF_037176765.1. Taxonomy (NCBI): domain Eukaryota; kingdom Metazoa; phylum Chordata; class Lepidosauria; order Squamata; family Anolidae; genus Anolis; species Anolis sagrei. The sequence continues at coordinate 67,903,683 of NC_090035.1, read as the reverse complement.
CGATTACTTTTCTAAGGGATCTAGGACTTGGGGGGAGGGGTGGCCATTCCCACTGTTTACCAGGCTTATTTTGCCTGGTAAACTGTGGGAATACTGTCTGGACTACAGTACTCTGCAGTCCAGACCCGGAAGTAGTGCATTCGATGGCCTGCCAGTTTTTAGGTGTGGCTTAGTGCCTGGGGGAATCTTTTGTTGAGCTGTGATTAGCTGTCCCTGATTGTTTCCTCTCTGGAGTACACAGAGAAGCCATTGAAATCCATAAGCATGTGGACAATTTCAACAGAAAGGAGGAAACCAGGAAGATGAACAAAATCTGGCTACCAGTATTTAAAAACTCTAAAATTATAACAGTAAAACAACACTCAAACACAGGGGAACTCCAGAGAGGAAACAATAAGGAACGGCTAATCACCTCCCAACAAAAGATTCCCCCAGGCACTAACAAGCCACACCTAAAAATTGCCAGGCCATCAAATGCCAATCAAGGTGACCAATTAAAACTTTTACACCTTGCTCCAACAGACAAGAGTTCTTTGTCCCACCCTGGACCTTCCACAGAAACATAAACCCAATTTTCCTAGTTTCCAACAGACGTCACAACCTCTGAGGATGTTTGCCATAGATGCAGGTGAAACGTCAGGAGAGAATGCTTCTAGAACATGGCCATACAGCTCGAAAAACCTACAACAATCCAGTGATTTCGGTCGTGAAAGCCTTTGACAATACATTGACCAGGCGTACCTCTGTCTTGCCTGGATTCAGTTTCATTTTGTTCGGCCTCATCCAAACCTTCACTGCTGTCAAGGGAGAGGAAGCCTATTCTCCCAAGAAATTCAGGAAACATGAGTAATGGAATGTTCTTTTCTTAGAATGAAGAATAACATTCTTAAGAGGAAGTGTTGATGTGTTTATCCCTCATAAAATATTTCTAAAAACTGTGTTGCTGGTCACTTTTCATATAAGACTATGCATAGTATCTCTCATTATTACATTCCTTTCTTCGGTTTTGAGAATAAGTGCTTTATGTTTGCTCGGTACTGTGAAGGACTAGGAGAGACATATGGATGAGTTCTCCTGTTCTCATTGCGGGCTGTTTTTCAGGCCCTCATAATCTGACAAAAGAGAATCAAGTTCTTATAGTTCAGGGATTCCTTATTCTCACAACTCTGAATCATGTAATTCTATTTGTTAAAAAAAAACCCAGTAATTTATTTTTCCGAAAAAGTACTTTTAATATTGAATATTTTATGCCCGGCCAAACTATATGAAAAGCATCTATGCTCTTAAATCATCAAAGTGACTTTTCATTAGTAAAGTTTGGTGATATATGTTTTGGGTTCAACCTATCTTTGAGACTGCATCTCCCCCTACAAACCGGCACAGACCTTAAGATCTGCTGGGGAGGCCCTTCTTTTGGTCCCACCACCGTCTCATGCCCTGTTGGTGGGGATGAGAGAGAGGTCCTTCTCGGTGGTGGCTCCCTGGCTCTGGAATACCCTCCCTAAAGAAATTAGATTAACTGCCCTCTCTTCAGACCTTCTAGGTGAGTCTAAAAACATGGCTCTTCAGACAGACCTTTGATCGTGAATTATCCATGGCCAATGTGATGAATCATTGATAATACTGGCCCGCACTTTGATTGATTGTTATGATAGCCAGCTTACCTGCAGGTTCTACTGCGTTTTAGGAATTTCATAATTTTCAAATTTTTACAATTTTATTAATGACATTTGTATGTGCTATCGTACTTATGTCATTGTATTTATATTGTTGTCTGCATGTTGCACTTGAAGTGCTTCTGTGAGCTGCCCTGAGTCCATTTGGGGAGCGGGTGGTGGGTACAAATAAAGATTATTATTATCATTACTTTTTAATATCTGAAAAATTTCCCTCTCCCCATAAAACAAACACAAACACTTTCCCCATGGCTCAAAAATGTCTAGAAATGTTTCTGGTTAGCTGTGCTTTGCTCCTTCTGTGCCAGGGATCGGCATAGCAGTGCAGATTTTTCATACAATGTTGTTCCCAGAATGTAGTAATTATAGATGTCATTTGCCTCTCTGGGTTGAGATGTAGAATGAGAGAAATGGTGCATTAAAGTTACCTACATTGTAAGGCTTTTGTATTATGTATAATTATTATGGCTCCCTCCTTAGGAAATTTAGGGTTTGTAGGTTATTGGACATGTAGGGAGTTGTCTGAAAAGAGAGGACAGAATGGGTAAAATGCTGCTTTGCGGAACACGAAGAGTCGTATAGAGCTTTGGAGCAGAGCTTTCAGTGCTTTACAGCAAAGCCTAGCACACACTTTATGAAGGAGGACGGAGTTCATTGCTTTGTATTTTTAATATTTATCATGTCAAGCACATCTTAAGAGGAAAGACAGGGTAAATGATCACACATTTTACATATTTCAGTAGTTCATGTTTAACAAGAGCTTCTCTTTTCTGTGTGTGGCAGAAAGAATCAGGTACAGGAGCACAGAAATTTAGGAAAGCAAACAAAAACTTAAATAAAAAGGGACGGACTTACCTAAAGTAGCAAAAGAAGATCTGCAGGTAGATCTGTTGAATTTCAAGGTGGATGGACGCTCGATGGGATGTCTTCCCTGTCCCACACTAAGAAACTCTGCTGCTATGCCTTGATCTGGTGATTCAGAAATGCAGGAAGCCTCACAATGAAAAATAAAATTCCGTTTGTTTTTTTTTAAAGGCTAGAGGCAAACATGGTAGTGTCCACCCATCAAGGAAGTAGATTTCCCATGCCAAGAAGAAACAAATGTTGATGAACACCAGTTTTCTTTCCCCTAATAATGGGAGGGCTATACCCTCATCCACACCCACTCCACTTAAATACCTTAGATAGCAAGAAAGAAAGTGCAGTGTCCCATGAAAAAAGAGGACAACAATACCACTGTCTGATTTTTTTTTCTGCAAGGCACAGTGCCAATTCAACTTGAAATGTTTGTAACATTAAGTTGTGATTGTAATCCTTCATATTCCTGGTTCTTAAGAGAAAAAAAATTCATATTCTGATCCTGTCTGTCAGCAGTAATGGACTGGATGAGGGCCGAAAAGCTGAAGCTAACGAAAGAACATTCCATTACTCATGTTTCCTGCATTTTTGGGGGAGAATAGGCTTACTCTCCCTTGACAGCAGTGAAGGTTTGCATGAGGCTGAACAAACTGAAACTAAATTCAGGCAAGATGGAGATACTCCTGGTTAGTCGTAAGGCTGATCAGGGTGTGGGACTTCAGCCTGAGTTGGATGGGGTTGCACTCCCCTTGAAGACACAGGTTCGCAGTCTGGGGGTAATTCTGGACTCATCACTGACCCTTGAAGCCCAGATGTCGGCGCTGGCCAGGAGCGCCTTCTCACGAAACCTGTGCGCCAGCTGTGCCCATGGCTTGAGATGCCAGACTTAGCCATGGTAGTCCACACCTTAGTCACATTCCACTTGGACTGCTGCAATGCTATCTATGTGGGGCTGCCTTTGAAGGTAGTTCAGAAGCTGCAATTAGTGCAGAGATAGGCAGCTAGATTGCTAACTGGAGTGCTATATCATGAAAGGACAACTCCCATCCTGTGACAGTTCCACTGGTTGCCGGTCAGCTTCTGGGCTAAATGCAAAGTGATGGTTGTTACCTATAAATACCTAAACAGTTCGGGTCCAGCCTATTTGTCCAATCGTATTTCCCTATATAGATCATCTTGTGCACTGCAGTCAGTGGAGGAGGCCATGCTCTTGGTCCCATCCCTGTCACAAGCACGGCTGGTGGGAACAAGAGAAGGGGCCTTCCCCGTGATCGTTACCCATCTCTGCAACTCCCTCTCTAAAGAAATAAAAATAGCCCCCACCCTCCTCTTCTTCAAGAAACTTTTGAAAATTCATTTATACACTTTAGCATATGGAAAGGAGGAGGACTAAGATTCTGTAACACTGGTGAACCCATTTGCACTATATGATGGCTATTATACATTTTTAATAATCACCTGTTGTTAGCCATTTCAAATGCAATTCATTTCTAACTGCTTTTAATATGTTTACTGTTCACTAATGTCTTCATTTATTGTCTAACTTGGATTATTGCTACTTAGTCCCCATTTCAATCTCTATTTTATTTTTCATTACAAGCTTATTGTTATTATTATGCAATATTTTGTATTATTTCTGATGTTGTTTGCACTTTGTAAAGTATTGAATATTTGCTTATTTCTGTGTGTAAACCGCCCTGAGTCCCCTTTGGGAGAGAGGGCAGTCTAGAAATAAAGATTTCTGATTATTATTATTATTATTATTATTATTTTCATGCAGGGTCTTTAATTGGAGATCAAGCATTTATTCTTTTGCCCTCCAGATGTTTTCAGTTTCAGCACCCATGTGCCCCCTTTTCCAGCTAGAGAGGCTAATGGCCAGGGAGTCTAGAACCTGGAGTCCTAAACATCTGGATGACCAAAGTTTGGAATCTACTACTTGAGAGCATTTCAGCTAGAGCTCCACCACAGCTACCTAAAATACCTTGTTTCTATGGTGTTGATCTTTGGGAACTAAACATTGAACTTCCTGTAGTTTTTTGTTGCTGGGAATGCAGCAGAGAACAAACTCAAACAGAGCTCTCACTTTCAATTTGAACAGATGTTATTAGGCATGCCATGTTGTTTGCAACTCAACCTTTTGTTGGCAGAGCCAAGTTGTCATGTTTACTATGTTGCTATCAATACTTCTTGTGAGCAGATCACTTACGGCAAACACTTGATTTAGGAGAAATTGAAACTTAACTCAGATGGCTGAAGTTTCATTTTCTTTTAAATCAGTTTCACCAACCTTAGGAGGTGGGAGGTGAGGAAAACTGGTCTGTCTCCAAATTCCTATCAGGAAATGCAATGATGAAGCAGAAAAATAGTTTGCCTGGAAAAATAGTTTGCCATGCTTCTAGAACATGGCCATATAGCCTGAGAAACCTGCAACGCAGCAATTCCATCTATGAAAGCCTTCTCCAGACTCCTTGGAGTCTTAGCTCCTTGGGACTCCTATGGGTATCAGCAATTTCCATGAAATCTTGCTGTTTGGTGCCTTTATTTTGTTAATCTCTCTGTGTTTTCCCATCCTCAGACTGAGCATTAAAAATGGAAGAAAACCTGTCCTTTGTATTGTCGAAGGCTTTCATGACTGGGATCAATGGGTTGTTGTAGGTTTTTCGGGCTATATAGCCATGTTCTAGAGGCATTTTCTCCTGATGTTTTGCCTGCATCTATGGCAAGCATCCTCAGAGGTTGTGAGATCTTGTCCTTTGTGACATTGGAAACTTCTTCACATGATGCTCAAAGTGAATCACGATTTGGCTCCCCTCCTTTAGAGAGTTGACTAGCCACTGAATTCAATTCCCAGGGGGAGGGCGGGGTTCCAGAGCTGTTGGGCACCATTCAGGTTGTGTGGAGGAGGAGATCTGCTGGTCACCAACATTCCAGGGAGAAGCACAACAGAGTTCTTGCGACTCTGGAGAAGGTAGGATGTGGTAGACCCCATGGCAGACCCCTTGGACTTAAGGTCCTGCTGGTAAACGCCAGATCCGTCAATGGAAAGACAGCTGCCATACAGGACTTGAGCCTGGATGAGGGGGTGGACTTGGCTTGCATCACTGAGACCTGGTTGGATGAGCTGGGTGGGGTAAATCTCACCCAGCTGTGCCCTGGTTTTGGGGTGCACCAGCAGGCTAGGTCTGGGGGGCGGGGAGGAGGGGTCACAGTCCCTTGGGGAGATGGTAGCGGCGTATAAATAAAGTATTATTATTATTATTATTATTATTTGTTTCAGACATTATGATTAGTCTAATCAACAGGTTAGAAAGTGCAACAGGTTAAACCACTGAGCTGCTGAACTTTCTGACCGAAAGGTTGGTGGTTTGAATCTGGCGAGCAAAGTGAGCTCCTTCTGTTAATCCCAACTTCTTCCAACCTAGCAGTTCAAAAACATGCACATTTGAGTAGGACAATTGGTATAACTCTGGCGGGAATGTAATGGTGCTCCATGCAGACATACTGGCCTCGTGACCTTGGAGGTGTCTAATGAGAACACCAGCTCTTTGGCTTAGAAATGGAGACTTAATGTCAAGGGAAAACCTTTACCTTTTAAATCAACCCTTTAGAAACCTGCATGCTTTACATAAGGTAAGAAGCAACAATCCTAAAAACATGCTTCCATATATAGTTTAATTTGATTCATATAATTTGATCTGTACTGCTAATGAACATAAGTATATCTGGTGAAATTTTTTGCAATCCTCTGCATCTTGTTTTCAGTGTTGAACTGGGCAAGGGACACAGATATATCGGGACAAATGAATGGACTTGTCTGCAGCCACCCTGCCCCATATTGCTAAGAACGATGAAGAGTTCTGGAGAACCCAAAGGCTCACACAGTTCTGTGCTATTATAGCTTGTTTTAAAAACAGCATTGCAGTTGCAGGTGTTGCATCTATATATCTTTTTCTGGACCCTTTCCTCCAGTTTCTTTTTCTTCATCAGGATCTGACACAATTTTTGTACCATACTTTGTATTTGTTTTAAATTTACACAATATAAAAATGTAAGGCATACTAAGTATTCTAAATAAAGGGAGATTAAAAGAAAATGAAAATAAGAAAGAGAAGAGAAATTATTAAAAACATATAATGAATAAATAAATCAAAATATATTTGAAACTAACGTCATCTAACACAAAAACAAATACACGGTACGTAAACAGTAAACTACTAGCATAGGTTCTCATAAACCTTCTCAAAGCTTGATTAATTGGCAAAAATGAAGATGTGCCTTATAGTTCATGTGTTCCTTACAGCTAATGCTGCTGGCACAACCTGGGGATCACAACCAGAAACAGCGAAGACATTTGCCCTTGCGTTTTGCTATTCTGCTGCTGAGTATGCATGCCCTTTGTAGAATGCATCTGATCACACTAAAACAGTGGATGTGGCTCTTAATGAGACATGCCACATTATCACAGGATGTCTTCACCCTACATCACTGGAGAGGTTATACTGTTTAGCCGGTATTGCACCACCTGACATCCACTGGGAAGTAACAGCCAATAATGAAAAAACAAAAGCAGTGACATCTCCAGCCCATCTCTTACTCAGATATCAGGGAGCATGCCAATGCCTTAATTCAAGAAATAGGTATCTAAGATCTACACAGATACTCACGGAAATACCTCAGCAAGCAGGGTAAAACCCGGAACCTCAAACTGGCTGATACTGAATGAGAGAATGAGAGGACCTCCCGGGCTCACAGAAGACTGGGCGTCTTGGAAGGCACTGCACCACGAGATGCAGAGGCAACCTTAAGAAATGAGGCCACAAAGTGGAGTCCACGACATGCGAGTGCAGAGAAGTGCAAACCACAGACCACCTATTACAATGCAGTTTGAGCCCTGCCACATGCACAATGGAGGACCTTCTTATAGCAACATCAGGGGCACTCCAAGTGGCCAGCTACTGGTCAAAGGACATTTAGTATAATGCCAAGTTTTTAAAACTTTGTGTTTTTTAAATACATTGCAACTGTACCCTTGCTTCGCTCCTGATACACTAAATAAATAATCTTGTAGTTCCATTTGTATAGGAAAAAACCCAATTCAAACAAGTACATTCTATTTGTAATTATTTTCTGAAAGCAACACACTTTTACTGTATCAGGATCAGCACTTCTATGCCAAACCCTTATCTGCCCCATCATCATCTTCCCCACTCACTCTTTCTCTTCTGCTCATGAGATAAACTTTGGGGCTCCATTGCTTGGCATCCCAACACAAGTGTCAGCCTAAATTTAAGGTGGTAGTGGGGAGCCAAAGGAGTCTGCAGGGGAGAAGATGCATCAGTGGGGAATAGCAGAGGATTGTGATGGTATTATGTGCAATGGAATATGGAAAAGGCAGAAACAAAGGGGTTTTTAAGTCTGCATGAGTCTTCCATGGGAAGATAAGCAGGGGAGCAGGACAGGAGTTTCAAATCTGGCCATTGCTTCAATGGGAAGGTAGGGAAGGGAGTGAGGGACTTGTGTTCTTGGAAAGACTGCAGTAGAGAGCTGGACAGCAGACAGATTGGGACGAGAAGGTAGATCTAATTAAACATTCGCTCCAAAATAACTGTAATCTGAAAATATGGTGGGCCAAGTGTACTCTGAAAGAGCAGAAGTGATGATAGAATCGGTTTAATTCTGTACTGGAGAGGGAAATAGGAGTACAGACATTCAGGAAAGCAAGTGGAGAAAACTTAAATCAAGAGAATGACTTACCTTTCGGAACCAACGAAGGTCTGCTTATGAACAGTGGACCTGTTTCATTTCAAGGTGGATGGGCACTTGATGGTGGTGGATGGGCTTTCCTTTCCTACAATCATAAATATTTTTTGCTATATCTTGATCTGCTGATTCAGAAGCGAGCACAAAGTCTCACAATGAAAATGAAAGTCCACTTGATGGTTTGCTTTTGTAGGCTACAGACCAACATTGGTATTGGCCACCCATCAAGGAAGTGAAGTGAGGGAATTTCCAACACGGCTCAATCATATCAGGAGGAAAGGTTGAGCACTAGTCCCCCCTCCCTCCCCACCAAACTGTTGGAGGGGCTATACCCTCATCTATCCTCCACTCCATTGTAGCTACACCCATAAGTACAAGGAAATTGTCTCTTGGATAACAGAAAAGAAAGTTTAATACCCACAAATAAATAATAATACACTTTATTTATATTTCACCCTTCTCCCTTAGGGGACTCAAAGCGGATTACAGTATTTACAACAGACATAGGAAAACATTCTTATAGTCACATACAAGGAGACACTCAAACAAAGGATAAGGCAAGGCCTCTCCTTTATCATTTCTAGCTTCTGGAAGCAAAGCTCAGCTCTGGCTCTGGGGGAGGTCTGGTTGTGTAGCCAGCAAGACTGCTTGGAGCATCTTTTGCCTTTGCATGTTTTTGAACTGCTAGGTTGACAGGAGCTAGGGCTAACAGTGGGACCTCACATCCTGCGGATTTGAACTGCCAACCTTTAGCACCTAGTCTTGAGAAAGATTGTGAAACGTTGAAAATCTGATTTGTGATTGTGGTTGCTCCCTGGGGGGATCCTTTGTTGGGAGGTGTTATCTGGCCCTGATTGATTCTTGTCTGGAATTCCCATTTTTTTAGTTGCTCTTTATTTAACTGTCCAGGCTTTGAAACTATAAGGCCATTCAATAAATAATTAAATAATTGTTTTATATGCTTGTGGTTTTATCTTTTATTGTATCGTGTGTTTGTTTTATGCATTGTTCCAGGCACACTGTACCGTATGTAAGCCGCCCAGGGTCCCTTCGGGGAGATGGAGGTGGGGTACAAAATAAGTTGTTGTTGTTGTTGTTATTATTATTGTTATTATTATTATTATTGAATGCTCATCGTGATGGCCAGTTTCAATATTCACACGTTCCCCAAACAGACAAGAGTTCTTTCACCCACCCTGGACATTCTACCTCACTTGCCTAGTTTCCAACTGACCTCACAATGTCTGAGGATGCCTGCCATAGATGTGGCCAAAACGTCAGGAGAGAATGCTTCTGGAATATTGTCTTACAGCTCAGAAAACTCATAGCAATCCAGTGATTCTGGCCGTGAAAACCTTCGACAACACAGTCTATAACTGAATTTGAAAGAATTGAAAGCAATCCATGTTCCAGACTTTTTAAAAAAATGTCCTAGGACTTTTTTTCTTGATCAAAATTATAATTAGATCCATTTTGGCCAACTAACAACATTTTCACCAATCAGCCCCTTTTTGTTGGCACAGCCTGATCTTTGCCCATCTCTGGATATAGATCATTTTCTCAATAGTCTGAAAATTCAGATCTTTTTGCAACTCACAAAACTTTTAGCTCCCTTTGTCAATTATTGGCAAAGTTAGGGACATCCCACAAGAACCAAGTTATGTGCCGGTGCTTTAACTTTCACTTTCATTCAGGCGAACCTGATTGTAGAAGGGCCACACACAGAGAGAGGGGAGCTGAAAGAGAACACAGAAAGAACCAAGAAAAATTACTTCAGCTCTTTAGCATTCCCTCAGCTGCAGGTAAAAGCTTTTTCTACTTCTTCTTTTGAGCATGACTAGTCTTGAACTCTTTCTAGACTTCTGTGGTACAAAAGGGTATGTCTTAAAATAAAAAGCAAGGGATAGATGTCTTCCAGAGCAGAGCAGAGGCAGAGCTATTAGATCAGAACTAGTACAGATGGCATTCCATTTCTAGGACCTTTTTTGTGACCCCCCCCCCCAAGGTGAAAAAAATCCAGAATGCCCAAAATATCTCTGGGGCACAGCATGCAGATTTTTGTGTGTGAGAGAATTGGCCGTCTGCAAGGACGTTGCCCAGGGGAAGCCCGGATGATTTGATGTTTTATCATCCTTGTGGGAGTCTTCTCTCGTGTCCCCGTTTGAGGAGCTGGAGTTGATAGAGGGAGCTCATCCGCCTCTCCCCAGATTCGAACCTGTAACCTGTTGGTCTTCAGTCCTGCCAGCACAGGGGTTTAGCCCACTGCACCACGATGGCATTTCCACAATGTTTGGAGTTTTCTTGATCTCCTGGAGGGGTCAAAATGAAAGTTTACAAAATTTTGCAAAAAAAATGTTTTTCAGTTTGAACTGCCCTATGGAGTACCAGGAAAGCCCCCCAAACAACTCCCCGTGTGCTCTAGAGCATTACTTCTTAAACTGTGGGTCCCAACCCCCTTTGGGATCTCCTTAGCTCAGTGTTTCTCAGCCTGGGGGGGGGGGGAGGGTCAGGGTCCCTGGGTGGGTTGCAAGGGGGTGTCAGAGGCATCTCCAAAGACCAAAAGAAAACACAGTATTTTCTGTTGGTAATGGAGGTTCTGTGTGGGAAGTTTGGCCCGATTCTATAGTTGACGGGGTTCAGAATGCTCTTTGGTTGTAGGTGAACTATAAATCCCAGCAAGTACAACTCCCAAATGTCAATTTCTATTTTTCCTCAAACTCTACTGGTTTTCACATTTGGGCATATTGAATATTCATGCCAAGTTTGGTCCAGATCTATCATTGTTTGAGTCCACAGTGCTCTCTGGACATAGGTGAACTACAACTCCAAAACTCAAGGTCAGTGCCCACCAAACCCTTCCAGTATTTTACTGTTGGTCATGGGAGATCTGTGTGCCAAGTTTTGTTCAATTCCATCATTGTTGGAGTTCAGAATGCTCTTTGATTGTAGGTGAACTATAAAACCCATCAACTACAACTCTCAAATGACAAAATTACTCACACCCCAATCCCACCAGTTGGGCATAGTGGATATTTGTGCCAAATTTGGTCCAGTGAATGAAAATACATCCTTCATATCAGATATTTACATTATGATCCATATCAGTAGCAAAATAACAGTTACGAAGTAGCAACAAAAATCATTTCATTGTTCGGGGTCCCCACATCATGAGGAACTGCATTAAGGGGTTGCGGCATTAGGAGGGCTGAGAACCAGTGCCTTAGCTCAATACTGCAGTCAAAATATTTGGAAAAATGATTTGGCATTACTCACAGTGCCCCATTGATAAGTCAACCCAGGTTTTGTGAATTGATTATTTAACTAAATTTATTTAACTAAATTGTTTGTGGGATTAACAGAACTCAAGAAACACTGGACCAAATGACAGCAAATTTGGGAGCAAAACACATTCTAATCCAATCTATGTCTTTCAAGCAAAAGAAAATGTAAAAAATAAAGGGGTAATAACTTAAAACACCCCAAAAAGAAAAAATGCCTCATAGAGCATGTGCAAAAGTCCCTCTCCCCATTGCGCAAGAAGAATGAAGCACCAACCATTGTGAGGGAAGAGAAGCCTCACCATGGGAAGAGAAGCCTCGCCTGGGCCCTCCATCCCTCCCTCCCAGTCTCCTTCTTCTCTTTGTTGGCCCCACCAAGCACAGACCTCTCCTCCTTCTTTTCCCCCTGGAGAGGCGGGTGGGCAACCTCCCTTACCTGGGCGCTCTGCAGCCCTCAGCCTTGCAGGTCCTGGCGGGGGCGGGAGGCATTTTTTGAGGTGGGCCTTGCTCACCCACATTGGCCCCTTCTTTCTGCCGCAGACGCAGGGCGCCTTCCATATAACCCTGCCTGTGTGCCCACCCGCCAAACAGGGAAGGCCGTGGCAGAAAGAAGGGGTGGCGCTGGGTGAGTGAGGCCTGCCCTAAAAAGCACCTCCTGCCTGCCCCACGCTCGGCCCAGCAAGGCTGAGGGCTACAGCAAGGCTCCCTCCTGCCGGTGCCCAGGCAAGAGGTAGAGAAGGGAAAGAAGGAAAGAGGGAGAGAAGAAAGGATTGAAAAACGGCGGGAAAGAAAGAAGGAAAGAGAGAAGGAAGGGTTTTTGTTTGTCGTGTCAGGAGCGACTTGAGAAATTGCAAGTTGCTTCTGATGTGAGAGAATTGGCCGTCTGCAAGGATGTTGCCCAGGGGACGCCCGGATGATTTGATGTTTTGATCATCCTTGTGGGAGGCCTCTTTCATGTCCCCTCATGAGGAGCTGGAGTTGATAGAGGGAGCTCATCCGCCTCTCCCCAGATTCGAACCTGTGACCTGTCGGTCTTCAGTCCTGCCGGCACAGGGGTTTAACCCACTGTGCCACTGGGGGCTCCAAAAGGAAGGATGGAAGCAAAGAGCAAAGCAAGGGAGGAAGGAAAGAGGTAGAGAAGGAAGAAAGGAGAGAAAGAAGGAAAAGAAAAGGGGGAGGGGGGAGGAAAGAGAGAAGGAAGGAAGAAAGGAAGGAAAGAGGGAGGGAAGAGAGAGAGAAAAAGGAAGGTTGGCCACAGCAACGCTAACAGACCAATGAGTGTCCATCAATCATAACCCCTCCCCCCCCAAAAAAGTGGGAAAGACTTAAAACCACCCAAAAGATAAATGACAAAAAGATAAATGACATACAGAAAAAAGGGAAGAGAGAGGGAAGGGAGGGGAAAAGAAAGAAGGAAAGAGAGAAAGAAGCATGGAAGCAAAGAGCAAAGGAAAGAGGTAGAGAAGGAAGAAAGGAGAGAAAGAGGAAAAGAAGACGGGTGGAAAGAAATGGGTAGAGAAAGAAGGAAGGAGAGAAGGAAAGAAAAAAAGAAAAGGAAGGAAAGAGGGAGCGAAGGAAGAAGAGAAAGGAAGAGAAAGAGCAAGGGAAGGAAAGACAAAAGGAAGGATGGAAGCAAAAAACAAAGGAAGGAAGGAAAGAGGCAGAAAAGGAAGAAAGAGAAAGGGAAGGAAAAGAAAAAGGGAGGAAGGAAAGAGGCAGTGAAGGAAGGAAGGAGAGAAGGAAAGAAGAAAAGGGAAGGAGGGAAAGAAGGAGAGAAAGAGGGAGGGAAGGTTGGCCACAGCAACGCATGGTGGGTACAGCTAGTAGAGTAATAATTTTGCTACTGGGTACAGGGACATAGATCCTTCTCCATGCCTGCCCTCTCCCATTTTCCCCCATGCCATGCTTCAGTGGCTTTACAGAAAGTCAGAATGGTTTTGGTTGGTGCAGAGGGAGGGACCGAATTTTAACTTGCATGTTGACCCAAAAGCAACATACACAGACATAACATTGATGCATGCCTAAATGTGCCATAAACAGCTTCCCAACCCAAGACTGGCACACAGAATTCTTGCTCAAGCTTGGCTCAAGTGTAATATTTGTATATTTCTGTAATATTTGTATGACATTTCCCCCAAAAGCTTAATGCAAGTGATGAAAGAAATAAACAATACAAACTTTTTTACAATCAGCACAGTTGACAAAAATAGAGGTAATGATTTTACATCATTTGAAACATTACTGAAAATAAACATTACGAACTCCTCTTGCTTCTTCTCCCCCCTCCCCGTACAGAATGGCAAGCCCCATGGCCATGGAAGACTTCAAGGCAGCCATTTATGAAGGGAGACTGACAGATGCTATGTCTAATGTGATGGGAAAACCACTGCAGTATTTCAACGAAGTGCCACTCAACATTGCTGTAGTAGGAGAGCCAGGCTCTGGAAAGTCCTCCTTCGTCAATGCCATGCTGGGCTTACGCGCAGGTGATCCAGGAGCTGCTGAGACAGGCATACAGACAACAACAGTAGACGTCAAGGCTTTCCCACATCCACATCTTCTAAATGTCATTTTTTGGGATCTCCCAGGAAAAGGAGCAGCATCTTTCGGTGAAGATGTTTTTGCCAAGATCGACTTGAATCGCTTTGATTTCTTCATCATAGTTGGTGCCCAGCGTTTCCGGACCATTCACGCTGACCTGGTCAATGAGATCCAAGGAATGAGCAAGAAGTTTTACTTTGTGCGTAGCAACACAGACCTTGATCTGGAAGCATCCAAGAGGCAACGGCCTTCTGATTACAACGAGGAGAAGATTCTCCTGAGAATCAAGGACGATTGCCATGAGGGACTGCGGAGAGAAGGAGTGACCAATCCAGAAGTCTTTCTAGTATCTAGTTATGAAACCAGCCACTTTGATTTCCCCCTCCTTTGGGAAAGGCTGAAGAATGATCTCTTAGGACTGAGGAGGAAAGCTTTTCTGCTCAATTTGCCCAGCATCTACCTGCCAGTCTTGAACAACAAGAGAACTGCAATGAAGAAGCAGATACTAACCAGAGCCCTTTGGTTGTGGATTTTTGCTGCTATTCCAATCCCAGGCCTCTCGTACTTCCCTGCCAGAAAGGTCCACTCCTGGTGTTATCATAACTTTGGCTTAGGTGATCCATCACTCACAGATCTTTCTCAGCTGTTTGGAAAGACAGCAGCCACCCTTAAAGCAGTAACGAAGCCCCTGTCTTTCACCTCTGTGGTTCTGTGGGGCTTTGCAGAATTGGTTAGAGCTGTGGTGATAATAGGAGACTATACCCACTTCCAGCATTTCCCACTCTACGGATACCTACTATCAGGAGGAATTTCACTTCTTTCCACCTATGTCATGTTAAACAAATTTGTATCCAATGCTACTGACAACACCCAAAGAGTTCTAACTGAAGCTCTGATGCGTGAGAAGAAGAAGTCCATTTAGCCGCAAACATCCACATTCACAACTATTACAGTGATAATAGAATATGCTGGACTCTGGTGGTTCTTAAGTCTTCTCTTGCCAGAAAAGGACTTTGACACCATGCAATATGTTTAGCACATTGATTAGATTCCAATCTATGTAGTAGAAGTGAGTGTACCTGTATGTTCCTCCACCATAACTCCAAGACAATGAAGTCTAGATACCTTATCACAGCAAGAATACACTTGTAAAACTGGAGATGTGATCCTCAATAGTATTTGTTTTAATGCTTTAATTAAGAGAGCCAGTAAGATGGTTTGAGCATTGGGCTATGTCTCTAGAAACTAGGGTTGAACTCCTTGGCCAAGCCATAGAAACCACCTAGGTGACCTTGGGCAACTGTCTCAGCCTCAGAGGGAGGCAAAGGCAAACTTCTCCTGACCAAATTTTGGCAAGAAAATACTCTAATGCAATGTTTCTCACGCTTCCTAATGCCAGGGCCCCTTAATACAGTTCCTCATGTTGTGGTGACCCCCAACCATCATTTTCATTGCTACTTCATATCTGTAATTTTACTACTGTTATGAATCATCATGTAAATAGCTGATATGCAGGATATATTTTCATTTACTGGATCAAATTTGGCACAAATACCCAATATGCACAAATGTGAATACTGGTGGGGTTAGGGGGGTTGATTTTGTCATTTGGGGGTTGTAGTTGCTGGGATTTATAGTTCACCTACAATCAGAGAGCATTCTGAACCCAACCACTGACATAATTGGGCCAAACTTCCAACATAGAACCCACATGCTTTGAAGGGACTTGCTGGCGCTAGCCTCCCTCCAGCCTCACACACTCTCCCTCACCTACACATGCACACAACACAAAACCCCCATGACTACCTCACAATCCCCCCCCCCCCCCAGGGATCTCAACCCCCAGATTGAGAAACACTGCCCTAGGTGACCTTGGACAACCCTCTCAGCCTCAGAGGGAGGTAAAGGCAAGCTTCCACTGAACAAATTTTGCCAAGAAAACGCTCTAATGGGTTCATCTGAGACCCCATCTACACTGCAGTTTGAATTGCATTATATATAAAGCTGATTGAGCTGTATTAAAAAGGATGATAAATAACAATGATGATGATGGTGATTTCTAAACGATGCAATATTGTGCCAAGAAAAGCTTGATTTTGTTCTCTGTAGAAATTTAAAAAAATAAAATATCCAGCCCTCTTTTATTTGCTTATGTTATTCTAGATTTCCTGACAATGAGGAAAAAGCAATACACAACACTGAAGCTGTTTCCCAAAGAATGCTATTTAGCACATCACTACCTTTCCAGCATCTGGATTTGTTCCCATCTTTCAAAAAGGACTAGGAATTTATCTAATCTGTAATAAACTAAGAAACTGAATTTTGGAATGAGTCTCAGTCTCAGTTTCTCTCTCTCTCTAACACACACACACACAAACACACACATAAACAGAGACATTTGAGAATGGTGTTCCCTGCGGCTTGTATTTATTTGTTTCTTTTCTCCTCCTTTATTTCTCTTTCTCAGAAACCTTTTGCAGTAAGACATGTATGAACCTAGGTGCATGAATCACTTCAAATAATTACTTTACCAATGTTGAGAAGTTATATTACCTGGGTGACCTACACTGGTGATTCTAACAGGGCAAGACATTATCCAATCTGACCTGGAGATACTGGGGACTGAAGATAGAAACCTCTGCATCCAAAGCATATGTGATAATACTAAAATGTGTATACTGTGGACATTGTCTCATTTATACCCCCCACCCCACCTTGTTGTGTCACAAGCCTCACAATAGCTCAGTATGTAACAAGCTAACTAAAGTTTAGTACTTTTTGTTGGGGCTGTTGTATTGTACCCCTCAAGGGTGTCCTGGACTGATAATGTGGCCCCCTAACCCCCTGTTGCCCACTGCAGCTTTGGATATTTGCTGGTCATATGAGAGTTCAAACATGCAACCAAAGGGCTTTCATTTGGTATTCCTCTTTTGTGTCTTATCTTTCCCACAAATGTTGGCTACAAAGCATGGATAAAGTAAGTCTCAACTGAAGGTCTTGGTTTGACTGTCCAAGTAAGAAATATTTATCGTGTCATCAGCAACCATTGTATTACAATTCTAACAGCAAAACAAACACAGAGATTAAAAGGAAAAGAAAAAAAAGAAGAAAAAAAAAACCACACAGATTTTGTAAATTTGGTTAAATGTCCTTTGACCAGTATCTGGCCACTTGGAGTGCCTCTGGGGTTGCCGCAAGAAGGTCCTCCATCGTGCATGTGGCAGGGCTCAGGGTGCATTGCAGCAGGTGGTCAGTGGCAGGATTGCAAGACATCCGGGCGTCCCGTGGGCAACGTCTTCGTAGACGGCCGATTCTCTCAACCCAGAAGCAACCAGAGACGACTTGAAGCATGCAAGTAAGAAAGAGACATACATATTCAGGGGCAGTTTTGGAAACATTCCCACCTCAGTATGAAAGATCTGATGACAGGCCCGTAGCCAGGATTTCGTTTCGGGGGGGGCTAAAAAAAATTCAGGGGGGGTTTCGGGGGGGGGCTGAGTTTCGGGGGGGGGGGGCTGAGTCTGAGTGAAAGAGGGTCTAGCCTAGCAAACCTTTTGTATCATTACCCCAATACCCCCATACATATGGGATATATTGAGAATGGTGATCAAATCATGATATTAATAAACATAACAGTTTAAATAATGCACCAGTAAGGCCTTTTCGCGAACCACCATGAAAATTTCGGGGGGGGGCCGAAGCCCCCCGAGCCCCCCCCCCCCCCCCCCCCCCCCCCGGCTACATGCCTGTCTGATGATAATATGTCTTGCTGCTCTCAGTTAGAGTAGGGTTGACCTTTTGGAACCAAAGTCTGTATAAGTGTGTATGCTTCGTTTCGTATAGATTTGGGAGTTTTAAGGAGCTCCATTCCTACTGAGGATTAGAGGGACTTTCCATAAAAGTCAACAGCCAATGGTGATACCATCGATATATATTAGAGAACCTAGAAGTCTCTACTCTTATTATGACCTCCACACCATGGGATGCATCCCTTTCAGTTCAACCCACATAACGGTAGCTTCATTGGCTAGGTCAAGCCAGGTGAGGACAAACAATTCGTGTGAATCATGACTCCCACAGAATTGCAGCTTCACTGTTGAAATATAGGGGAAGGAGCTGCTGGGAAGAGTGGGAAAGAGTTCAGGAAATTCCATTCCATGTTTCTGATAGTATAAGGAGCGTTATGTCCTGCCAGTGTGCCTCAGATAACAAAATGGCTTGTGTTGGCCTTGTCTGATATAGAAAGATAACAGTGGTCCCATCTACGCAGCGATATGATGCAGTTTAAAACTGCATTACTGTATATGGTCAGGGTAGAGACATATAATGCATTTTAATTGCATCAAACTACATATATAAGGCAGTTTCAATCTGCATTGTATGACAATCTTGATCCAACATACAACAGGATCATGTGGTTTCACTGGGCTTAACAGATCAGATGGAATAAACAAAATATTCATAAATGAAATAGGAATATTTGGTGTGATAGCAACAGAGCTTGGGAACCTTCCTCTTTTAGAATACAACTCCCAGAATTCTCCTAGGGGGGAATTCTGGAATGTATAGTTCAGAAAGTAACACTTTCTAGCTTATGAGCAAAATAAAATGATCCAAGAGGGTGGCCACATTCTGAATTCTCTTTGCTGTCCCTTCTTCTACAGCTTCTGTAAAAGATTATACACAATCAACATTGCAGTACATACAAAGCAGACATCTCATCCTTTCAGCAACATGCAGGGGCTCAGAGGTCCCTGCATAAAATTCAGCATTGAAATTCAAGCATCAGAGCGTGATTTCACAGCATGATTCCAAAGGCAAGTGAAAGCCAATCTGCAGGAAATAGGGCAAATTCAAATCCCAAAGAACTGCATTCCTGGACTTGCTATCCCATCTCCTACTGATTATTATCAATCATACCCTCTCAGCAGCCAACATGCTTCTTTTAGAGATAATCTACAAAAGCTGAAGACACCCTATTATTCTAAGATACTTGATGAAATAATATTTTTTTCTTCACCCACGATGTAACCAAAGATCAATACTACTGGAAAAAATCACTTAGATGAGAGTGTTATGAAAATCTTACAGCCTTTTTAAATTCTGTTTTTATTCCTCTTTGTTCCAGTTCTACTATGTATATTGTTCTTAAGTCCCCGTTATTTATTTATTTATTTATTTATTTATTTTATAACATGCATTTGTACCGTGCCCTTCTCCCCCCGAAGGGGGACTCAGGGCGGTCTTACAATAGAAATAGCCTATTGCCGATGAAGTAACTTTCCTATAACAGCTAAAAGTTGATAGTCCGAAAGGGCTTACACCAGGGGTCCTCAAACTTTTTAAACAGAGGGCCAGGTCAAAGTCTTTCAAACTGATGGAGGGCCAGATTAGATTTTGAGAAAAAAAACACATGAATGAATTCCTATGCAAACTGCACATATCTTCTTTGTGGTGCAAAAAAAAAAAAACACTTAAAACCAATACAATAATTAAAATGAAGAACAATCTTAACAAATATAAACTTATTAGTATTTCAATGGGAAGCGTGAGCCTACCTTTGGCTGATGAGATAGGATTGTTGTTGTTGTGTCCTTACAAGTCATTTCAGACTTAGGTTGACCCTGAGAGAGGGCCAGGTAAATGACCTTGGAGGGCCGTATCTGGCCCTCAGGCCTTAGTTTGAGGACCCCTGGCTTACACAATAGTTCACTGATTCGTTTTTAAGGTGTAAATACTATAATTGCGAACAAAAACAAATAAATAAAGGCTTTTCAAACGTGTGGGTGTAAAATAAAAACTGAAAGCCACAAACAGGAGAGACTATTTAGCAAGAGGACAGAATGTATTTGTGCAGAGATTACAATCTAACTGCCTTCCTATTTTTAATGGTTTGGGGTTTTTGGGTGGGGTTGGAAGTTTGTAGCCCAAGCATTCCCACGCTCTTCCTTGAACATGTAGGAAACAGCTGGATGCTTTCTGCCTTGTTGCTTATACCTCCTTGGAGCCACGTATCTGCTTTGGGTTTTTTCAGAACTTCAAAAGAGCTACCCAAGCTGCTTCACCCCAAATAGGTCCCTATACACACAACTCCTGTCTGACTAAATAGGGGGCCATTCTTGACTTTGATGGTTCTGAGAAGTCAGTGGGATGTGTAGTTCAGACACTAACATTTTCCATCCTCTGAGCAGAATGCAATGGTTAAAGAGGGTGGCCACATTTTGAATTCTCTTTGCTGTGATTTCCTTTACAGCTTCTGTGAAAGGTTATACACAATCAGCATTGCAGTATACAGAAGGGAGACATCTCACCTTTTCAGCAACATCCAGGGGAGAGGTCTCTGCTGAAAATGCAACATCCACCTACAAACATCAGACAAGAAGTCCCGACGTGGCCCAGAGCAAAATGCAAGAACACCATCTCTGCTGGAAATTATCAGGTGGAACGAAGGGGGGTGTCCATGGCATAAACTGAGCAGAAGCATCACATGGACTTCCTGGCCAAAAATAGGCAAACTGCCAACGAAGATAATCTTATTGGGAAGAGGCTAGAAGCACCACTGTCTTCCTTTGTCTGTTGTGCCCTTGCCACTGGATCAGCATATGGTGGCATTCCTCTAGGAACTGTTGGCTATGAAGGTTGGACTATAAGGCAAGTGAAAGCTAAACTGCAGGAAACAGGGCACACCCAAAGAACCACAATCTTGAACTTGGTATCCCGTCTGCTCCTTACTAGTACCAGTCATACCCTCTCAGCAGCCAGTATGCTTCTTCTGGAGATGATCTGTAAAAGTGGATAGTCCCTCTTATTCTAACATACTTAATGAATTAATCTTTTATTCTTCACTCACGATAGAGCCAAAGATGAATACCAGCAGAAAAAAAATCACGCAGATGACAGTGTTATGAAAATCCTACAGCCTTTTCTAGTTCTGTTCTGTTTTTATTCCTCTTTGTCCCAGTTCTACCATGTATATTGTGTTATTATGGGGAGAGAAAAGAACAATACAATTATGGGTGAAATTAGATATCTGGAAATGCAGCAACTGGAGCAGGGAATTGGCCAGTGGACAACTATGACTATATGGTCCTGATTTAACAGGCTATTTGCACAGAGAGAAACATGATCTGATGACAATGGGTTGAGTGTCTTCACTGGTCAATGGCCAGGGGTCTGAGGGTTCTTGGTTTTGC
This sequence comes from Anolis sagrei, assembly GCF_037176765.1. Taxonomy (NCBI): domain Eukaryota; kingdom Metazoa; phylum Chordata; class Lepidosauria; order Squamata; family Anolidae; genus Anolis; species Anolis sagrei. Next base: position 67,882,374 of record NC_090035.1, on the reverse strand, counting down.
AGGCCTTTTGAATGAAGCCATTTAAATTTTGGCTATATAATTTAGCTGAAAAAGTGTGCACTAAATTTGAGTAAATATGGTATGTTTGTCTCTACATGTAATTATAGCATAATAATGGTACAATGTGAAAAGACCCTGGTGTTGGAGCATTAGACTCTTCTCCGATGTTATGGGGAACAGTAGCACCTCCATAGAAGCAGAATCCAAGTTCGAAATTCTGCTTTTCTTCCTCTTCTCTCCCCCTGGCTTGTCTGCAGACGCCAGGATTGGGAAGCTGCTGCCTGAATGAAATAGAAACCAAATTGTTTGTTAGTACAACAATATGTAACCAATCTGCTTTCTCTTTCATTTAAGGTTTCCCTTAAATACAAGTGTAATCTCTTCCTAAACTCCTTTCTGGGCTGTATTGAGATCACACTGTTATTTCAGCTCCTGGAAGCAGTTATAGGCTGCAAACAGTAAGTCATTGAGCTTTACATCCATCTTTTTCGATTGCTTGCTTTATTCTTGGTGCAGCTACTGTGTGGGTGCTTTGCATATATGAACATGAGGTTTTTAAATAACTAATAGAAAAACCCATCTTTCAGAGACTTCTATATTAGGGGCATTTCTTAATCAGTTTGCTTTGTTCTTTGCAGGTAATTTTGTTCCCATTGTCCCTGTGCAACATCTACCGGGTAATTCGCCTTTTAAATTTAGTTCTACGTATATTTTACTTGTGTTTATGGTTGCATCTAAACAGGTCGATTTTTGTCATGTGGTTTTAAAACAGGTGGATTTAGATTTTGTAAAATCCACATCAAGTGGATTTCACCTTGCAAAATGCTGTGGGGAATCCACATGACATACAGCTGGTTTTGCAGTAGAAGTATTTGTTATAGCCATTCATCCAGCCCAAGAGGAACTGAAATTTTTGAGTGATCCCAGTGTCTATACAAAGAACTGGATCATGCTGGAACCAGACCAAGTGTCAGCACCTCAAAAAATATCCACTGCTCTCTCGCAGACCAGAAATAGTTCCCCGACAGAGCCTTGCTTGTGCAGATCACTGGCATGGGCACCCTGTTGTGACCTCATTAGAAATTATGTTGCCAGCAAGGTGCCCAGGAGGAGAGGGCAATGGTACTGATTTGCAGTCAATCTGGCCACCCATCTGGGCTTCAGAACACTTTCATGATGAAGCTATGCTGCATCTGACGAGATCTGGAGCAGTTTGGTCCAAAGTGTTTCATTCCAAAATATTTTACTCCAAAGTATTTTGTTTGGTATACATGTATATAAAGGGGGAGAGGGAGGAGGAGGGAGAGAGAGAGAAAGCTCAGTAGAATTAATGTAACTTCTCTAACCCAAGAGGGCTGGTGTCTCAGTGAGCTACAAAATCCATGATTTCATAGCCTTGATCCATTGCTGTTAAAAGTGTATGCAACTGCATTAATTCTACCATGTAAATACACCTAGAGGAAGAGAACCTGTTTTAGCAAAGCAGCCGGTTTTTTACCTGGATTTGTTAAACACAGGTAGCATCACAAATGCTTTCTATGTATTAGAGTACATTTCTGCAATTTCTTTGTGGACTTTTATACTCTGTTATAGGGTCCACTATTTTTCCTATTTCTACCTATGCCATAAATTCCAAGGGGCCAATTGTGGACTACACTATTACTGTCACTCCCTGCAGAACCTTGCCAGCAATTTACACTACTCACAAGCCCTCTTTGGGTTTAATGTATTGCCCAGATTTCTACAGTCAAGAAAAACATCATTAATTGTGTTCATGCATAAAAGCCCCTAATTTCCTACTCACTACTCTGCCTCCCTTGTTGTCATTCCAGTCATCCCCGTCCCCAATCTGTTATCACAGCTTTCCCATGAAAAAGAGATTTAGTCCTTTCAGGTGCCAGCACTGACTTCCACCGGCGCTTCCTACTGGCCTCGAGATGACACAGAGAAGGTTTATGGTGAACTTCTTAACAGCAGAAATCGACTCCTGACATTTACAGTGCTATGATCCCAATGGGTTTGTCTGATAGATTCCTGACATTTGTAATTTGCTGAGGATTTGGCATGCTCTCACTAAGATTCACTATGTTCCTCTTGAAATTGCCATTCCCATTGTTCTCTAGGAAAGAACTATAGATTCACACAAATTCTGTAGCATGAATGAACTATAGGTTTCTTTTTTAAATAAGATGGCTCGTCTTTTCCTAATACCTTCAAAGTTTCAATGAAGTTATACTTACCTAGGGATACAAATAGCCACATGTGTCTTTCTTTTTATCCTTTGGACATACCTATTCCAACAGCAACAGTGTTGATACACCTTTCCTTTAAGTAAGGCTAGAGCACATTAATTAGGTTCAGTTCTAGGTGCAAAGATTACTGCAGACGCATACTGCAGCCAGGAAATTAGAAGACATTTACTTCTTGGGAGGAGAGCAATGGCCAATCTTGATCAAATAATGAAGAGTAGAGACATCACACTGGCATTGAAGATCTGCATAGTCAAAGCAATGGTATTCCCCATAGTAACCTATGGATATTAGAGCTGGACCATAAGGAAGACTGAGCGAAGGAAAATAGACGCTTTTGAACGGTGTCGTTGGAGGAAAATTCTGAGAATGCCTTGGACCGCGAGAAGATCCAACCAATCCATACTCCGGGAAATAAAGCCCGATTGCTCACTGGAGGCAAAGATTAAGTAATTTGGCCACGTCATGAGAAGCCAGGAAAGCTTAGAGAAAACAATTATGCTGGGGGAAATTGAAAGAAAAAGGAAGAGGGGGCGACCTTGAAGGAACTGGGGGTGGTGACGGCTGACAGGGAGCTCTGGAATGGGTTGGTCCATGAGGTCACAAAGAGTCAGAAGCGACTGAATGAATAAACAACAAACAACATATAATTAAAGTATCCGAAACATGGGCTATTTTTTTCTGCACATGGAAAACATAATACCTAACTGCAGGACTGAAAACTGCAAATGTCAGTTTCTGAAATGAGAGCCGTACAAGCCCAAGATGCATATTATTTCAAAGGAAGTATCCCTTGCCTTCGAAAAATCTATGGAATTCATGAGGTCACTTAATTGGTTTGTTTTATTCTTGTGACCGCTAATGTATAGATGTTTTGCATATGTAAAGCATCCAGGTTTTCAGGTCCCTAGGGAAGGAGGACAGTGGGGGGGGGGGGGCTGCCTAATCTGGGGATGGAGTTCCAAAGTTAGGGGACCACCACCGAGAAGGCTCTCTCCCTCGTCCCCACCAACTGCACTTGTGACGGTGGTTGGACTCAGAGGAGTGCCTCCCCAGCAGACCTTTGCACCTGCACCAGTTCATAGGGTGGGGGGGGGGGGGGGGGGTTTGCAATCACAAAGATAGGCAGGGCCCAAACCATTTAGGGCTTTGTAGGTCATAACCTGCACCTTGAATTGGAACTGACAACTTATTCGCAGCCAATGGAGCTGCTTTAGTAGGGGTGTTGCATCCTCCCTATAGTTAGCTCCAGTTAGAAGCCTGACTGCCAACCTTTGTACCAATTGCAGTTTTTGAGCTGTCTTCAAAGGCAGACCCATGTAGAGTATGTTGCAATAATCCATTCTGGATGTAACCAAGGCATGGACCACCATGGCCAAGTCCAGATTCTCAAGGTACGGTTGCAGCTGACGCACAAGCTTTAGCTGTGCAAGGGCTCTCCTGGCCACCGCTGATACCTGGGCATCAATTGTCAGCACTGAGTCCCCAAGCTGCGGACCTGTGTCCTCAGGGGGAGTATAATCCCGCCAAGAAGAGGTTGATACCTCATGCGCCGATCAACCGCACAACTGACCAAGAGGACCTCTGTCTTGTCTGGATTAAGCTTCAGCCTGTTAGCCCTCATCCAATCCATCATGGCTTCCAGGCACTGGTTCAGGGTGCCTGGCAGGCTTATACTCAAGTCAATAAGTTTTTCCCATTTTTTTGTGGTAAAATTAGGTGCCTCGGCTTATACTCAAGTATATACGGTACTCTAAATAATATTTAAAAGCCATGGAGGATGCTCTCTCTCTTGGAATGCATTGTATTCTTTCTCATACTCCACAAGCTCTCCTGTGGGATCCTGCTTATTATATTTTGTTGTATTAGCTAGCAAGTGCCCAATGATGCCCAGCTGTATAACTAATAATCCAAAGATTGCCTGTCACAGAGAGACAGACAGGAAGACAGACAGATACTCTCCTTTATTAGGACAGAGAAGTTAGAAGTAGGCATTACTAGAGGACATCTACATGTCATGTTGTGTCAACTTTATAGCTCATAGCCTTAGGCCGTCATTAGGTGTAATAAAGTAAACCACATATAAAAAACAGATGAGGAAATCAACTGAGTAGGAAATTTACATTTGTCAAACAGTATCCATTCCTATATAAAAGAAAAATTACTAAAGTAACTAACATTTAAAGATATGAAATGTGTTCTGTGTGTCCTATCAGCTTAAAACAAAGGTACAATGAACTTTTAAAGTCAGCATCCCCTAAGTTAAGGACACGTTAGATTCTGTAGATTTGTTCTTAAGTTGATTTGTATGTAAGTCAGAATAGGTCCACTTTTTAAGTGTAACTCCAGCCAACAATATATATTGTTTAGCTTTGGATAGCGTAGGGAAGAGTTAACACCCCTGTGGTGTTTCTTTTGCTGTCTGTGCCCCTGTTTGGAAGATTTTACCTCACTTTCTGTTCCTGTGATAATTGGGTTTTGAGAAATGTGGCTTGTTGTGGAAACGAAGATTGGTGCTAAAGCTTCAGTTGATATACCTTTTCCACATGATACATAACTCTTCCAGGAGTTATTTTCTCTTTCAAGGGGTAGGTTTATCTCACTTTCTCTTGTCTCTCCCCTGTTTTTGAGCCATTTGTAAGTCAGATGTTTGTAACTAATGGACTGCCTGTATATCAATCTGTCCAAAGTGCTAAAGAGCAGAGGATATGGGCAAGGAATTGATCTCTTGGGAAATTATACAATGAGCATCTTAATAACTACTAGTCATCCCCTGCCACGCATTGCTGTGACCCAGTCTAGTCATCTGGAAAACAAAGTAATGAGAAAGTGTTGGTTTCTAATATATGTAATGTCTTCATGCTTGTGGGTAAACAATATTTCTTGCTGCTTCTTTGTCAGTGTTGATGAAGACATTTTTCAATTTGCCTATACTGAAACATGCAATATATAATTGTACTTCTTTGGGGGTCCCTTTCAAATCTATGATACTATATCTGTCATATACATACTGTATGTGTATGTGTGTGTGTGTGTGTCAATCATATATATATATATATATATATATATATATATATATATATGGCTGGATGGCTCTGTGTCAGGGGGGCTTTGATTATGTTTTCTTGTCCTAGTGAAGGGAGCTGGACTGGATGGCCTTAAGGCAGAATTTCTCAACCTGGGGATCAGGACTCCTTGGGGGAGGGGTGGCAAGGGGATATCAGAAGGGTCGCCAAAGACCACCAGAATACACAGTATTTTGTGTTAGTCATGTGGGTTCAGTGTGGGAAGTTTGGCCCAATTCTATTGTTGGTGGGGTTTGTAATGCTCTTTGTTTGTAGATTAACTATAAATCCTAGTAACTACAACTCCCAAATGTCAAGGTCTATTATCCCCAAACTCCATCTCCGTTCATAGTTGGGCATATGGAGTATTAGTGCAAAGTTTGGTCCAGATCCTTCATTGTTTGAGTCCACATTGCTCTCTGGATGTAGGTGAACCACAACTCCAAAATTCATGGTCAATGCCCACCAAACTCTTCCAGTATTTTCTGTATGCCATGGGAGTCCTGTGTGCCAAGTTTGGTTCTATTCCACTGTTAGTGGAGTTCAGAATGGTTTTTTATTGTAGGTAAACTATAAATCCCAGCACCTACAACTCCCAAATGACAAAATCAATTTTTGGAGTGATGGTCACTCCTAGGGTTAGTAGGTGTCTTGTGGCCAAATTTGGCAGCAATTCGTCTAGCGGATTTTGAGTTATGATGTCACTCAAAACAAACAGAGCATTTTTATATATACAGACTAACCGTCCCCTGCCATGCGTTCCTGTGGCCCAATCTGTGTATATGTGTTTTGTGTGTATATATATGTGTATATGTGTGTATATATTTGTGTATATGTGTAGATATGTGTGTTTGTGTATATATATGTGGTTTTACGCATGTGTTGTAATGTATTTATTATTATTATTATTATTATTATTATTATTATTATTATTATTTGGCTGTTTAAGTCCCTTCTGCTGTGTTTTTCAGTGTTTTTATGAGTGATGGTCACTCCTTGGCCTGATAGGTGTATTGTGTCCAAATTTGGTGTCAATTCGCCCAGTGGTTTTTGAGTTATGTTAATCCCACAAACGAACATTACATTTTTATTTATTTAGATTAGAAGGGATCCTTACCTATGTTTGGCCACTTTGACAAAGATCTTGTGTTCTAAAGGCGTGAATGTGCCCTAAGTAAATCTGCTTAGCTACACAAAAACCCCTTGTTTAAAAGGGACTCTTTTTTTTCTCTTTCAGATAAATTGAATTTTCAAGAATCACAGCCATGGGTATTGCAATAACAAAAGCAATAGTTAGAGAAGAGCTTAATCGATTCAAGGCTGCCATGAAAGAAGGAGACTTTAAAGATGTTACAGCCGAAATAATCAAGGAAATGGGATTATTAAATAAGACCACACTTCATATTGCCATTACGGGAGATTCGGGAGCTGGTAAATCATCGCTTGTTAATGCCCTGCGAGACATGGCAGATGAAGAAGAGGCCTCAGCACCGACTGGAGAAGTCGAAATGACAACAGATGCACAGTCATATCAGCACCCCAAGTTTCCTGAAGTTACACTTTGGGACCTGCCTGGAATTGGAAAATCTAATTTGAAAGCAGATGAATATCTAAATAAGGTACATTTTAGCCGGTATGATTTTTTCATCATTGTTTCAGGAGATCGATTCACTGAAAATGATGTTAAGCTGGCTTGTGAAATTAAGAAAATGAAGAAGAAGTTATATTATGTGCGCACAAAAATTGATAAGTATTGGTAACGACAACAAGAAAAAAAACTTCAGTGAGGAAAAAACCCTCCAGGAAATCAGGAATTATTGCATGGAAAGACTGATGAGAATAGGAGAGGATTCACCAAGGGTTTTCCTAATATCAAGATGGGATTTGAGCAAGTATGAGTTTCCACTCTTTGTAGAAGCATTGAAGGGTGACCTGGATGATGTCAAAAGACAGGTTTTAATCATTGCCCTTTCAGCTTTTTCTAGAGAAGCCATCAAAGAGAAAGAAAATGCTATGTCAGTTCTTATATGGAAACTGTCTTTTGTGTCTTGTGCTATTGGGGTCATTCCTATCCCAGGCCTCTCTTTTGCTTGTGACATTGTCATCCTGGTGGAAGCAATGAAAACAATGTTCAAGAGATTTGGGTTGGATGAAGAATCCCTTCGTAGGCTTGGAGAACATGTTGGAAAACCTGTGGATGAATTGAAGTCTGCTCTCAAGAATTTCCAAGGAGTTGATACAATCACCAAAGAATTGGCACTTGACTACTTGCAGAAGTCAGCAGTATGCGTAACAGTATCTACAATTGAGTTAGTTCTAGATTTTTTACCTATTGTGGGATCAGTGGGCGGTGGAGGTGCTTCTATTGTAATCACGTACTACATGCTGAAGAATTTCCTGAGAGATGTTGTGGAAGATGCACATAATGTTTTGGCAAAAGCTCAAGAAAAGAAATAATGAAGATACCATGGTTATGGAGACCCATTGGGTTTTCTTTGGCAAGTCACGCTATTTCAGCCTAAGAGGAAGACTATGACAAGCCCCTTCTGAACAAATCCTCCCAAGAAAATCCCAACGATTTCCATGAAGGCACGCAAGATCCACCTATATGCCATATGGATCTTATTCACATTCACTGGCCTTTCCACCATTCACTTGGAGAAAATGCTCTTTCCCTGCAATATAATAATGATAATAATGATATAATAATAATAATAATAATAATAATAATAATAATAATAAACATCATCCTTGCTTCACAGCTGCTGTTGGGCTTTAATTCTTGTCTCTATACCACAAGGTTTGTAGAAGCTATGAAAATGGATTGAACCATGTTGCCTAGACAGGTTAAGTGTTTTGAATAGTAACTCCAAATGTTGATTAAAACCTGGAGTGCAATCCAGCCCCACAAATTTCATCCATACCTTCACCATTTTCTCCTGGACCAGTTATTTTCTCTCTCACCCCCACCGCACCCCTCCCTCCAAACCATAAGCATTATTTCCTGCATGGGATGTTCTTCCTCTGCTCTCTTTTCAATTTCTCTTTAATGTAGTTCTTGGGAGTTTTTCTGGTTATTTTACTTTCTGCTGTTCTCTCCCTCACCCCCATTGTCCAGGCAAATGCCAGAGGTTCTTGGTCTGCTCCCACTTCTCCCTGGAGGTCTGAGGATCACACATCCCAACTCCACCCCCAAGTACAATTTAGTGGTCAACTTCCAACAGATGTTGACCACAGAGTCTTGCTAGAGGACCAAAAGATTCCTAGAGAGCTACCATACTTACTCGAGTATAATTCCCCCAGGAAATGTAATGTGCATCTTCAATTTTAAAGGTGAATATTACAAAACAAATGGTTTTGCTTTAAAATGTAATGTGCGCAACATCTGACCACAATCTTGTATGGTTTGGCACTGCATGCAGAAGGTATTTTAACCACCCGCCTAATCTGCCATAAAGCCATTCTCTGTGCCAATTTTGGGCCTTGTGAAGTGCAGGGATTGGGGCAAACATGTCAATATAGGCAGGCATGAAATCTTTACATCAGCCACTGAGACCTTTGGAAGACCTGGCAGAACTCATCAAAAGATAAAATTGCTTTATAACTGAGTAAGAGGGAATTGTCAAATACTTCTTATATATGCTCTGTTCTCTAGCAAATATGGAATGGTTGAGGGGTGGTATAGACTTCAATGGCATGGTGGTGGGGCTTGGGAAAAGGGGAATACCAACTTCCCCAGCAACCCAAGGTAGATAGGCATAGGTTAACATACATCTGGGCCTTCAAATACTTGTTCTAAGAACTCATTCTGCAGCAGGATGGAACCAATAAGATCACCCTTCTCTCTTCTAAAAATATTCCCAGTTCTTTTCTTCCAGACTATCTCTTGCCTAGAAGTTTCAGAGATTTCAAAACATTTGATCCACAATGCCACTAAGAGGAATCAGACATCATCTATCTCTAAGATGTTTATCCTTTCTCCAGCTAAGAAGAGATGGCACCCTTGGCATCATTCCACAAGCACCGACCCACTGCCAGGGGCTGATTCCAGTTACAAAAGATAAAGTCTTAGTGTTAAGAGAAATGGCTAATTCTTAACTTTTTAGAAAATCAGTCCTGGTCCCTTTCACATTGCAGTTAAATCCTTCTGAATCCACTTTTAGTGCCATGGCTCCAGCTCATGCAATCCTGATTTTTACACTTCAAAGAACTGCATTTAGAATTTTCAACCACAGAGTTTTAGTGCCATCCCAGGATGGCATAACATGCGGTCATCTTCTGCTATTACTTTAGTTTTCTCCTGCTTTTTGTAACACGAGGGCTTACCTTCCACTTGGCCACATCCATCTTCTGTCTAGAAGTGAGTAAACTAGGGGTGCATCTGGACAGCCCCTTAGAAGTACGTGCTCCCACTTCTTTATACGGGGTGCCCAAATGATGCCACATATAAAATCTACTGCATTTGGCACAAAACAGGAAATCCTTGCTTTGTGCCAGGATAATTTGTCAACTGGAAATACCCAGATCTTCTGGAAAAACCCGGGACTTTCCAGATGTGGGTGGAGTCTGCACTGCCCTCCCAGAAGTCCATGAACCCGTAATATCCAAGAGGGATCCTACGCCCTCACCCCACCCCAGAAAAGCCTTTAAAAAGCAAAATAACTTATGTGGCCACCATTAAACTGCTGCCGGAGCTTTCCTGGCGTGTAGGAAGGACATGCCAGGAGTGGGCTCATGGCTTCCCTCCTTCTCCAGGTGCATCATTTCTATGTGCCTGGAGAGCTCCAGCAGCAACAGTCAGATAAGTTACTTTCCTTTTTAAATGCTTTTTAAAGGTGGTTCTGGGACAGCATCTGGACAGCCAACCGCACCCCCATCCCAGAAAAACATGCACTTTCTGGGCATGTGCAGATTTTAACTCGGGCACAATCATGTCTAAGAAAGGTAATTGCTCCCGTGTTAAAAGGGCTGTGTGGAACTGCCCTAGGTTAAATCTTCTATATTCCATCTCCCTGAGTAGGAACAATCCCCTCATTTTACTTAGATCCAGGAATACTTTGAACTAAGGCCCATTCCACACAGTTGAATAAAATCCCACATTATCTGCTTTGAACGGACTGGAATACATGGCAGTGTGGACTCAGATATCCCAGTTCAAAGCAGATATTGTGGGATTTTCTGCCTTGGTATTTTGGGTTATGTGGCTGTATGGAAGGGCCCTAATATCCCTGTCCCCGGTGTATATGTTTGTGGTTAAATATGCTGGAACAACCATGATTAGCACTGAATGTGTGTGTGTGTGTGTATCTTCAAGTTGCTTGTCAACTTACAATGACCTGATGAGTTTCACAACATTTTCTTAGCAGTGTACGGGTTTTTGGCCTGGCTAAACATAGTGCTCTCATACTGGTCTAACGCCCGTTGCCTGTCTTTTTCCCTTCAGCATACAATGCAATAATCAAGAAAATCTTTTGAAACCACAACGCAAGGATATGGTTGAGTTCCAACAAAAGCACCATTCATCACTAAAAGTTGGGCAGAGCAGTATTGCTTTTACTCTATGTTGTAAGACCAAGGAATGGAGGAATCAAGCTCACCTTCTTGAAACAGATGGCCCTGTTGCAATTCTTCACTAATCTCAACTATCTCCAAGGTGAAACAGATAATAAGACAGTAATGAGTACATGCTATGAGAAAGTTCACATGCTATGAGTGGTATTTCTGAGATCCTGGCCCTAACTGGTTTATAGGTAAGAAGTCTTCGGCTGCTTGCAGAAGTAAACAGAAAACCAGTGAAGTTCTTTCAATGTAGTGTTACATGATCTATAAAATGCACACAGGAGAACATTGTGGTTACTCTATTTAGAATTAGCTGTTGTACCTGAAGCTTAATGTTTCCTCTCAGGTCTGTTGTCTTCCAAACAACAACAACAACAACAACAATGATAATAAACTTTACACCCTGCCACCCAGGACAAATATGTACTGGGACGGTCATGGTATTGGATTTATTTTTCATTCCTCAAAAGCATGCCAGAACAGCCAAGTTTTCAGGCTTTTCCTAAAGGCTGAAAAAGTGGATGCTTGCCTAATCTCCCCGGGTAGCAAGTTCCAGAGCCGAAGGGCCACCACCAAGAATGCCCCCTCCCTCGTCCCCACAAGCTGCATTTGCGAGGGAGATGGGAACGAGGAGGGCCTTCCCGGAAGATCAAAGAGATCGTGCAGGTTCATAGAAGGAAATGCAGTCATGAAGGTAGGCAGGTCCCAAACCGTTCAGAGCTTTGTAGATGATAACTTGAATTGGGACCAGAAAATGAACAAATGGTGGGGTTTGAGTTTTCACTAGGGCAGTGGTTCTCAACCTGTGGATCCCCAGATGTTTTGGCCTACAACTCCCAGAAATCTCAGCCAGTTTACCAGATATTAGGATTTTTGGGAGTTGAAAGTCAAAACATCTGGGTACCCACAGGTTGACAACCACTGCACTAGGGGATGAGGTAAAGATTATCAAAAGGACAAATATGTACTGGGACGGTCATGGTATTGGATTTGTTGTTCATTCCTCAAAAGCATGCCAGAACAGCCAAGTTTTCAGGCTTTTCCTAAAGGCTGACAAAGTGGATGCTTGTCTAATCTCCCCGGGTAGCAAGTTCCAGAGCTGAAGGGCCACCACCAAGAATGCCCCCTCCCTCGTCCCCACAAGCTGCATTTGCGAGGGAGATGGGAACAAGGAGGGCCTTCCCGGAAGATCAAAGAGATCGTGCAGGTTCATAGAAGGAAATGCAGTCATAAAGGTAGGCAGGTCCCAAACCGTTCAGAGCTTTGTAGGTGATAACTTGAATTGGGACCAGAAAATGAATGGCAGCGAATGGAGCTCCTTAAACAGGGGGTAGACTGCTCCCTGTAATTCGCTACAGTTACCAGCCTGGCTGCTGATCGTTGTACCAATTGAAGTTTCTGGGCCATATTCAACGGGAGCCCAACATAGAGTGCACCGCAATACTCCAATCCAGAGGTAACTAAGGCGTAGACCACCATGGCCAAATCAGACTTCACAAGGTACAGTCGCAGCTGACGCACGAGTTTTAGTTGTGTGAAGGTCCTCCCAGCCACTGCCAACATCTGAACGTCAGTGCTGAAAGACAGGGTATCTTTTTTTAAATTAAAGACAATTGATCATGTTGAGCAGAACTTTTCAAACATTTGTCGATTTATTTATTTACTGTATATACCGCCTTTCTCAACTCTGGAAGGACTCAAAATGGTTTACAACATATTAATGGCAATGTTAAGGCTTTAATGACATATTTGGGGCTTTATAGGCTAAAGCCAGCACTTTGAATTGTGCTGAGTAGCAGACTAGCAACTCGAGGAGCTGACGTGACAGGGAGGTTGTGTGCTCCTTGTACGCTGCTCCGGTGAGCAACCTGGCTGCTGCCTGTTGGACTACTTGAAGTTTCCGAATAGTTTTCAAAGGTACGTTGCATGCTGCAGTAATCTATTCCCGAAGTAACAAGAGCCTGGGCCACTGTGGCCAAGTCACTTCCCAAGGTATGGGTGCAACTGGCACACAAGTTTTAATTGTATGACAGCTCCCCTGGCCACCACTGAAACGTGGGGTTCCAGGCTCAGCGATGACTCCAGGATCACTCCCAAACTGCAAACCTGTGTCTTCAGGGGGAGTGTAACCCCATCAAGCACAGGCTGTAACCCTATACCCTGTTCGGTGTGACTGTCTTGTCTGGAGTCAATTTCAACTTGTTCGTCCTCATCCAGACTGTCACAGCTGCCAAGCACCGGTTCAGTTACCTGAACACCCTCCTTAGTTGCAGTTGAAAAGGAGTGGTAAAATTGTATGTCATCTGCATACAGACATGTGTGTAGGTCTCAAACATTTTAGACATGCATCATTTTGCAACACAGTCATTCAGTTTTAATAGCAAACTAGAGGGTATAGGAGATACAGACACATACATAAATTGCAAGACTGAAATGTATGGGCACAACTTGTGTTATAAAAACCTTTCCTGTAAATTTTAAAAAGATATGATCTAAAAGATAATAACATACATTTCCAAGATTTTTGTCATTTCCTGTGACATTCGTGCAACACATCTACACAGTACTCAGATGTGAACTCGTGAATCAAACCGCAAGGGAAGAGATTCCACCTAAACAGTAAGAAGAATTTTGTAACCAAAGAGCTGCTCAACTGTGGGGCCTACTATTCAGAAGGTTTGGACTAGGCATGGGCAAACATGGCCCCTCCAGATGTTTTGGACTTCAACTCCCACAATTCCTAACAGCCTCAGGCCTCTTCCTTTTCATCTTAAGCGGCTGAGCTTAAGCGGCTTAGCTTAAGCGGCTGAGGGGGAAAAGGAAGGGGCCTGAGGCTGTTAGGAATTGTGGGAGTTGAAGTCCAAAACATCTGGAGGGGCCATGTTTGCCCATGCCTGGTTTAGACTCTCCTTTGGAGATCTTTTAATGGAAGTTAAATTGATGTCTTTTGGGAGTGATTTATCTTGTATTTCTGCATGACAGTGAGTTGGATGAGATAGCTTTGTCGTATCTTCTAACTTTATTATCCTGTGATTCTGACTCAAGGAAAGGCTGTTAGGAATTATGAGAGTTGAAATACAAAATACCTCGAGGTCCCATGCCTGGTCTAAACCTTCTGAATAGTAGGTTCCCCTCCATATTGTGCTTGAAATGATGCAGCTCAGAAAAGACATATCCTTGTTGCTAAAAGCCCAGTTTAGTCCTAAAGGATAACAAGATCAAATTTCCTTTCTGAGTGCTTAGCTTATTCAATCTGCAAGTATTTACTCGCACGGCTAGATGTGTGATCTTTATTCCCACGGAAGAAGCGCACAGTGCTGGCCCAAAGTCCTGAGGTCCTGATCTGGTAGTGGATGTTGCCATCCCTTAAATTGTAGATATTGATGTTATTTTCCCCGCTCCCAGAAGCAAAAGTCATCACTTGCCCACCACAATCCACAACCATGTGGGCGTTGTCTTGGACGCAGAATGGCTCCTTGGCAAACTCCTCTACTGCAAAATCAAGGCAGCCTCCCAGTTCAGCGGAAAGGACCCCCCAGGACTGCAATTTATCTCTCACTCTCAATATATTAAAGATGCTCAACGGTTCCTGACGAACGGAGAGCCTCGCGAGGTACATCTCAGGGGTCAGCTCCCGGATCCTGTGCTGGATCTCATTGTATAAGAGATACACTGAAATCTCACACTCTCCCCTGCCGGAGAGAAATTCTATTGGTGGCGCAGCACATTGAATAACCATCCGAGCATTTTGCTGCACTAACGGGGGTTCCTTGTCAAAGATCTCAATGGCAGCTTCGAAACAAGCCTTAAGAAGAATGTTCACCCCACTCAGTTGATCACGATGCCTCAAGAGATTCCCCATCGTTAGGGGTTCAAAGGAGGGCAGCAGGGTGGCCACGTAGAACAGGGCATCCTTTAGGATTTTGATGACACCAGAGGACCGCCACCATTGCCTGGTCACCACAGACAACCCCTGCCCTCTGCTCATGGGAGAATGGTCTTCCTTGCCCACAACAAGCCATGTAACAACAAGGAGGAGGAGAGAAAGCAGCACTACAAATGCCACTGCAATTAAAAATTTCCATAGAATTCTTTTCATCTGAGCTGCAAAGAAGGGGAGCATTGCATCGAGGGCCCATTGGATGCCATTATGCATCCAAGCTGCCATATTCCTGAAAGAAAATAAAATGTTATCAGTCATGTGGTAGATATTGAAAAGCTTTCATTCTCAGGTTGCATTTCTGCCTCATCATTTGTTCTTGTAAACTACGTGAGATGTCACCACTGTTGGAAACACAACAATGGTTATCACTGAAGAGTGAAGTACAACGTTGCCTCAAAACCACGTGGCAACAGGCAGTCAAAATACATTAAGTTAAAGGTTTAAAATTAAAATTAAATACATGTTATAAAACATATAAAACATTACAATCACTATTAAAAATAACGCCACTCACAATAGTAAGACTGGGGCCATTCCAAAAGTTATTGTACATAATTCCGTAGCTATGACTTAGATGAAGGGTTAGAAGGCAGGATCATCAAGTTTGCAGACGACACCAAATTGGGAGGGATAGCCAATACTCCAGAGGACAGGAGCAGGATTCCAAACGATCTTGACAGATTAGAGAGATGGGCCAAAACTAACAAAATGAAGTTCAACAGTGACAAATGCAAGATACTCCACTTTGGCAGGAAAAACAAAATCCAAAGATATAGAATGGGGGATGCCTGGCTCGAGAGCAGTACGTGTGAAAAAGATCTTGGAGTCCTCGTGGACAACAAGTTAAACATGAGCCAACAATGTGATGTGGCAGCAAAAAAAGCCAATGGGATTTTGGCCTGCATTAATAGGAGCATAGTGTCTAGATCTAGGGAAGTAATGCTACCCCTCTATTCTGCTCTGGTTAGACCACACCTAGAATATTGTGTCCAATTCTGGGCACCACAATTCAAGAGAGATATTGACTAGCTGGAATGTGTCCAGAGGAGGGCGACTAAAATGATCAAGGGTCTGGAAAACAAGCCCTATGAGGAGCGGCTTAAGGAGCTGGGCATGTTTAGCCTGAAGAAGAGAAGGCTGAGAGGAGATATGATAGCCATGTATAAATATGTGAGAGGAAGCCACAGGGAGGAAGGAGCAAGCTTGTTTTCTGCTTCCTTGGAGACTAGGACGCGGAACATTGGCTTCAAACTACAAGAGAGGAGATTCCATCTGAACATGAGGAAGAACTTCCTGACTGTGAGAGCCGTTCAGCAGTGGAACTCTCTGCCCTGGAGTGTGGTGGAGGCTCCTTCTTTGGAAGCTTTTAAACAGGGGCTGGATGGCCATCTGTCAGGGGTGATTTGAATGCAATATTCCTGCTTCTTGGCAGGGGATTGGACTGGATGGCCCATGAGGTCTCTTCCAACTCTTTGATTCTATGATTCTATGATTCTATTATTGCACTGTGGGTAATCTCCAAAGGCTTGACCCCAGAGCCAGGTTTTCACTGTTCTTATGAAGGCCAGGAGGGAGGGAGCTGCTCTGATATCACTGGGGAGTTCCACAGCCAAGGGGTCACCACTGAGAAGTCTCTGTCTCTCATTCCTACCACTCTACAGTCGTGCCTGTGAAGATCTGGAGAGAAAACCTTTGGAGGGAGTTGAAAGTCCGTGTTGCCCAGTGACAGCCCCAAAACATCACTGCTCTTGAGGAGATCTGCGTGGAGGAATGGGCCAACATACCACCAACAGTGTGTGCCAACTTTGTGAGAACTTCCAGAAAATGTTTGACCTCTGTCATTGCCAATAAAGAATATATAGCAAAGTATTGAGATGAACTTTTGTTATGAACCAAATACTTATTTTCCACCATAATTTGCAAACAAATTTGTTAAAAATCAGACAATGTGATTTTCTGGATGGGTTTTCTCATGTTGTCTCTCATAGTTGAAGTCTACATTGTTTCCATCCTAAATATCTCAGTGTTACCTTAGATCGAACACTAGCATATAGGAAACACTGCTTGAACACCAAGCGCAAAGTAGCTGCATGCAATAACATTCTGCGGAAACTTACTGGCAGCAATTAATAAGACCATCAGCCCTGGCCTTGTCTTACTCAACTGCCGAGTATGCCTGTCCTGTTTGGCATAAGTCTGCCCACGCAAAACAGGAGACACAGTATTGAATGAAACATGCAGAATAATTGCAGGATGTTTTAAACCTACACCTGTTGATAAACTCTACAAGCTGGCTGGCACTGCCCCCCCCCCCCCCCCCGATGTGCGACGGGAAGTTGCTGCTAAATGGGAGAGAAATAAGGTTGAGCACAGTGAAAGCCATCCACTACATGGCTACCAGTCTCCTCCCAATAGACTCAAATCAACAAAAAGCTTCATGAGAACTAGCTGCCGATTAGCTTCCGTGCACAATTCAAAGTGCTGGTTTTGACCTATAAAGTCCTAAACGACCCCGGCCCAGTTTACCTGTCCGAACGGATTCTCCCCTATGAACCATCAAGGCTATTAAGATCTTCTGGGGGGGGGGGGCTGCTCTTGGTCCCACCACCCTCGCAATCACGGTTGGTGGGGACGAGGGACAGGGCCTTCTTGGTGGTGGCTCCCCGGCTTTGGAACTCCCTCCCACTAGAGATCAGATCTGCTCCCTCCCTCCTGACGTTCAGGAAATTATTAAAGACCTGGCTCTGGAATGTGGCATTTGAGGACTGAACCTAGAACCTCCTCCCTGTGATGAACTATTATGAACTGTGACTACGAGTATGACTATGACCATGACTGGATTGACGATTTGGCTTAGGTAATTGTGATGATGATGTTGTATTGTATTTTATTGTACTATTTTAATATGTAATGACTTTGCACTTTGTTGTACTTATATATTATTGTACTTTTATATATGCTGTAAACCGACCTGAGTCCCTCGTTGAGGTGAGAAAACTTATAAATAAATAAATAAATAAACTACCACTCCTCTTGGCATAACCCCAAAAACAGCAAGGATATCCCTTTGGGGAGCTAAACCAGGAAACCCCAACTCGATAGCCCCCATTGAGGGTCTTCCTCCAGGGGCAAACGAAGAATGGGCAACTTGGAAGTCCCTGAACAGACTCAGAAGTGGAGTGGGCAGATCAAAAGACAACCTGGCCAAATGGCACGACCTAAAAGAATCCTCCACCTTGTGTGACTGTGGAGCACAACAGACAACTACGCATCTGTATGCTTGTCCGTAACGTCCTGCCTCATGTACAGAGGAAGAATTGTTTCATCCATACATCCTTCCATTCAACTGATTTATTTCAGTTCTTATTAGCAACTTTTAATTACAGCCCAGCAAGCAGGTTGTTAAGTCATTGTAGGCTTTAATATTATACTGGTGTCTCCAAAATTATTAACTCCATCCATACATCCTTCCACTCAACTCATTCATATCCACACATCATTATTAAATCCACATTTCTAAAATCTGCACATTAATTTTTTGAGACACTAAGAGATGCCCAAACCAATAGATAGATACTAAAAATAAATGGCATGCCATATGCCAGCAAATATGGAAAACACAAGAATGGCCATCAGACTGGAAAAAATCAACTTACATCCCCATACCAAAAAAGGGAAATGCGAAAGACTGCTCCAACTTCCGTACAGTGGCCCTTATTTCTCATGCCAGTAAGGTAATGCTCAAGATCCTGCAAGGAAGACTCCAGCAATACATAGAGCGAGAGTTGCCAGATGTTCAAGCCGGGTTTAGAAAAGGCAGAGGAACAAGAGACCAGATTGCCAATATCCGCTGGATAATGGAGAAAGGCAGGGAGTTTCAGAAAAACATCTATTTTTGCTTCATTGACTATTCTAAAGCCTTTGACTGTGTGGATCATAATAAATTGTGGCAAGTTCTTGGTGGGATGGGCATCCCAAGCCACCTTGTCTCTCTCCTGAGGAATCTGTACAAGGACCAAGTAGCAACAGTCAGAACTGACCACGGAACAACAGACTGGTTCAAGATTGGGAAAGGCGTATGGCAAGGCTGCATCCTCTTACCCAATCTTTTTAACTTGTATGCAGAACACATCATGCGATGTGCGGGGCTTGATGAATGCAAAGCTGGGGTGAAAATTGCTGGAAGAAACATTAACAACCTCAGATATGCAGATGACACCACTCTGATGGCCGAAAGCGAGGAGGAGCTGAGGAGTCTTCTAATCAAGGTGAAAGAAGAAAGCGCAAAAGCTGGGTTGCAGCTAAACATCAAAAAACCCAAGATTATGGCAACAAGAATGATTGACAACTGGGAAATAGAGGGAGAAAATGTGGAGCTGTGGTGTTGGAGGAAAGTTCTGAGAGTGCCTTGGACTGCGAGAAGATCCAACCAGTCCATCCTCCAGGAAATAAAGCCCGACTGCTCACTGGAGGGAAGGATACTAGAGACAAAGTTGAAGTACTCTGGCCACATCATGAGGAGACAGCAAAGCCTGGAGAAGACAATTATGTTGGGGAAAGTGGAAGGCAAAAGGAAGAGGGGCCGACCAAGGGCAAGATGGATGGATGGCATCCTTGAAGTGACTGGACTGACCTTGAAGGAGCTGGGGGTGGTGACGGCCGACAGGGAGCTCTGGCGTGGGCTGGTCCATGAGGTCACGAAGAGTCGGAGACGACTGAACGAATGAACAAAAAAATAAATATTGGGATCCTGGGGGTGGGGGTGTAAAATCCAAACATTTATCCATCTCCCACCCCTTTGAGATTCCCAGAACTTACATATTGATTGCAACCTCTTTCTTTGTCTTCTCTGTTTAATATAACATAAGGGAACCCACTTGGATCCTCTTTTAGCTTTCACTTTCCTTGAAATCACGTGCCCCATCCTTTACAAAAAAAACCAACCAAGGCAGATATCCTTCCTGTCTACACAATACCCTTCAGGGTTCAGCACTGCTTCTGGTAATTGAACTGAAAGCAAACATATTACAAAGTTTCCTGGATTGGATACAGAGGAACCTCAAGTCTTCCTAGAGTAGACTTTGATTCCTGCAACAAAGGACTTTCTTTTTCACTTTTGGGGCGTTCTACTCATTCCTGCCAGTAGAGGGCAGCAAGCAGGGATTGAAGGAAAACAGGAAGTGGGAGCCATTGAACGCTTTGGATTTCGCCCAGCATCTCCACCGACCCTCGGGAACCCCCTTTAGGACCCCCCTTTTGCAGCCTGCGACCTGGAGTCCTCCCAGGCCTGAATTGCATCAGCTTCAAAGCAAGGTATGGGAAAGAGGAGCTGTTCAACAGATAGGTAAAAAAGTACTTTTTTTTTTGCAAAGAGTTTGTCTCAACCAGGCATGGGCAAACTTGGGCCCTCCAGGTGTTTTGGACTACAACTCCCACAATTCCTAACAGCCGGTAGGCTGTTAGGAATTGTGGGAGTTGAAGTCCAAAACACCTGGAGGGCCCAAGTTTGCCCACGACTGGTCTACGCTATAGAATTAACCCAGTTTGACACTGCTCCAGCTGACATGGGATCCTGGGAGTTGTAGTTAAGCTGGGAGCAAGCTACAACTCCCAGGATTCCATAGCAGCCAGCTGTGGAGGTTCAAAGGATGCCAAACTGCATTAATTCCACAGTGTAGATGCCATCTCAGCTGGCGGGGACTTGTAGTTTCGCAAAGAGCAAGCTGGGACCAAGCGACAACTTCCCCTGTTCTATAGCAGCCAGCCATAGCGGTTCAAAGGATGCCAAACTTCATTACTTCCAGTGTAGATCCCATCTCAGATGGTGGGGACTTGTAGTTTCATAAAGAGCAAGCTGGGATCAAGTGATAACTCCCTGGATTCTCTAACAGCCAGCCGTGGAGGTCCAAACGATGCCAAACTGCATTAATTCCATAGTATAGATGCCATCTCAGCTGGTGGGGACTTGTAGTTTCGCAAAGAGCAAGCTGGGACCAAGCGACAACTTCCCCTGTTCTATAGCAGCCAGCCATAGCGGTTCAAAGGATGCCAAACTTCATTACTTCCAGTGTAGATCCCATCTCAGATGGTGGGGACTTGTAGTTTTCGCAAAGAGCAAGCTGGGACCAAATGACAACTCCCTGGATTCCCTAACAGCCAGCCGTGGAGGTCCAAACGATGCCAAACTTCATTAATTCCACAGTGTAGATCCCATCTCATTTGGTGGGGACTTTTAGTTTTCGCAAAGAGCAAGCTGGGACCAAGCTATAACTCCCCGGATTCCATAGCATCCAGCCATAGCAGTTCAAAGGATGCCAAACTGCATTAATTCCGCAATGTAGATCCCACCTCAGCTGGTGGTGCCTTGTAGTTTTCGCAAAGAGCAAGCTGGGACCAAGCAACAACTTGTGTTACTGCTATTGTTTATTGTTTATTTTTTGTTATGAGTTTTATTTTATTGTCTGTATTATATGTTGTTATTGCTTTTATCATTGATGTATTGTGGGCTCGGCCTCATGTAAGCCGCACCGAGTCCCTCGGGAGATGGTAGCGGGGTATAAATAAAGATTATTATTATTATTATTATTATTATTATTATTATTATTAAACTTCCCCTGTTCTGTAGCAGCCAGCCGTGGCAGCTCAAATGATGCTAAAACTGGATTAATTCCACAGTGTTAAACCCATCTGAACTGGTGGGGACCTAATGGGATCTATTCCCTTTGACAAAATCTGTATTTTGCTGTTACAATTTAGTCATGGGAATTGGAGAAAGAGACTTTGCCCGACTCAGCTGAAAAAGAATCGAAATTAATCCTGACCTTTTCTGGTGACTTGTTTCATAATTCGATTTTTGCTTTGGAAGCAATATTTTGAACAGTAACAGTTCAAAACTACCCTCTTCCTTGCAAATTTATTTTACATTTGCAAATGCATCTTCACTGTAGAATTAATACAGTTTAATACAGGAATTCTGTTTTTTTCTCTCACAGTGTTCTCAATGGCAAGGGTGTTATAAAATTCCCTGTGTTCTGAACAACCTTGATGCATTGTGTTGTCGAAGGCTTTCATGGTCGGAGTCACTGGGTTGCTATGAGTTTTCTGGGATATATGGCCATGTTCGAGAGGCATTCTCTCCAGATGTTTCGCCCACATCTATGGCAGGCATCCTCAGAGGTTGTGAGGTCTGTTGGAAACTAGGCAAATGAGGTTTATATATCTGTGGAATGTCCAGGGTGGGAGAAAGAACTCTTGTCTGCTTGAGGCTAATGTGAACAGGTTGTTGTAAGTTTTTTGGGCTCTATGGCATGAGTCGTCCCTGGGCTGAGAATTGCGGTATATAAGCGCAGTAAATAAATGGTTCAGAAGCATTCTCTCCTGGCATTTCACCTACATCTATGGCCGACTTCCTCAGAGTTTGTGAGGTCCTCACAACCTCCGAGGATGCCAGCCATGAATAAGGAGAGAATGCTTCTGGAACGTGGCCATACAGCCCAGAAAACTTACAAACTCAATGATTCTGGCCATGAAAGCCTTTGACAATTCAAATACGAATGTTGCAATTGGCCACCTTGATTATCATTGGATGGCCTTGCAGCTTCAAAGCCTGACCGGTTGCTGCCTGGGGGATCCTTTGTTGCAAGGTGTTAGCTGGCCCTGATTGATTCTTGTCTGATTGATTCCGCTGCTCTTTGAGTGTTGCTCTTTATTTACTGTCCTGATTTTAGAGCTTTTTTTAAATACTGGTAGCCCCCCCCCCCCCCCGGTGGCACAGTGGGTTAAAGCACTGAGCTGCTGAGCTTGTTGACCAAAAGGTCGCAGGTTCGATTCCAGGGAGCGGCGTGAGCTTCCGCTGTCAGCCCTAGCTTCTGCCAATCTAGCAGTTCGAAAACATGCAAATGTGAGTAGATCAATAGGTACTGCTCCGGCGGGAAGGTAACAGCGCTCCATGCGGTCATGCCGGCCACATGACCTTGGAGGTGTCTACGGACAACGCTGGCTCTTCGGCTTAGAAATGGAGATGAGCACCACAACCCAGAGTCAGACATGACTGGACTTAATGTCAGGGGACAACCTTTACCTAGCCAGATTTTGTTCATTTTCATGGTTTGTGGACACCTCTGCCACATACACATGTTCACTTTTATGTGTGTGTATGTATGTGTGTATATAAAATCCCAGCCTTGAAAGCCTTTTACAATTCAAATACGAATGTTACAATTGGCCACCTTGATTATCATTGAATGACCTTGCAGTTTCAGAGCCTGGCCTGGTTGCTGCTTGGGGGATCCTTTGTTGTAAGGTGTTAGCTGGCCCTGATTGATTCTTGTCTGATTGATTCCCCTGGTTTTTGAGTGTTGATCTTTATTTACTGTCCTGATTTTAGAGCTTTTTTTAAATACTGGTAGCCAGATTTTGTTCATTTCCATGGTTTGTGGACACCTCTGCCACATACACATTTTCACTTTTATGTGTATGTATGTGTGTATATAAAAATCCCAGCCTTGAAAGCCTTTGACAATTCAAATACGAATGTTACAATTGGCCACCTTGATTATAATTGAATGGCCTTGCAGCTTCAAAGCCTGCCTGGTTGCTGCCTGGGGTATCCTTTGTTGCAAGGTGTTAGCTGGCCCCGATTGACTCTTGTCTGGAATACCCCTGCTTTTTGAGTGTTGATCTTTATTTACTGTCCTGATTTCAGAGCTTTTTAAAAATACTAGTAGCCAGATTTTGTTCATTTTCATGGTTTGTGGACACTTCTGCCACATACACATTTTCACTTTTGTGTGCATATAAAATTAAGTGTGCTGTTTCAAGAAAAGCTGCAGAGTTGGCATGAAAAATAAAATAAAAATCTTACGTTATTTTTGCATGTTTTTTCTCTCTCAGGCCTCGTCTTGATCCAATGGCAGCTGCACAAGAGGCTGCCCAAAACCACCAGGTGAATTTTGAAGAATATGACATCATTACTGAAGAAGACATTGAAGAGATTAAGGATGCTATCGAAGGAGGGAGAATGGCAGAGGCAGCCTCCAAGATTATGGAAAACCTACAGACCTTAGAGAATGCCCGCCTGGATATTGCAGTAACTGGAGAGAGTGGCTCCGGCAAGTCCTCCTTTATCAATGCCATTCGGGGTTTAGGGGATGAAGATGAAGGATCGGCCCCGACTGGAGTGGTGGAGACCACCAGGGAGCCTACTCCATACCCACATCCGAAGCACCCCAATGTCACCATGTGGGATCTACCTGGAATTGGGACCCCAGATTTCCAATCCAGCACTTACCTGGAACAGGTCAACCTCTCTCGCTATGACTTCTTTTTCCTCATTGCCTCAGAGCGCTTCAAGGCCAACCATGCCATGCTGGCCAATGAAATCAAGGAACAGGGCAAGCGCTTCTATTTTGTCCGCTCTAAAGTGGATGCCGACCTAGAAGCGAGCAAAAAACGCCGGCCACGGTCCTACAACGAAGAAGTGGTC
Source organism: Anolis sagrei (assembly GCF_037176765.1). NCBI lineage: Eukaryota > Metazoa > Chordata > Lepidosauria > Squamata > Anolidae > Anolis > Anolis sagrei. Next base: position 67,858,074 of record NC_090035.1, on the reverse strand, counting down.
CTGACAAAGATCCGAGAGAATTGCCAAGAGTGTCTCACGAAAGAAGGTGTTGACGCTCCTCAGGTTTTTCTTCTGTCCAGCTGGGAGTTAAGCAAGTATGACTTCATGTTGTTGGAGAAAACCTTAGAAAGGGAGCTCCCAAACCACAAGAGGCATGCCTTCCTTCTTGCCCTTCCCAACATCTCTTTAGAAATCTTACAGAAGAAGAAGGAAGTGCTTCAGAAACAGATCTGGAAGTTGGCCACCATCTCATGTGGAGTGGCTGCTGTGCCCATCCCCGGTCTTTCTGTAACCTGCGATATTGCTCTTTTGGTTAAATCTCTGTCAACGTACCGTAAAAACTTTGGCTTGGATGAGGAGGCTCTCATCAAATTGGCCGAGAAGGTTGACAAGCCTGTGGAGGAGATCAAAGAGGCGATCAAGTCACCGCTGACCAAAGAGATCTCCAAGGACTTAGTGGTAAAGATGCTGACCAAGGCTGGTGGTGGGGCACTAATGTTCATGGAGTATTTAGCTAGTACGGTGCCTATATTTGGCTCCATGGCGGCTGGAGGAATCTCCTTTGGGACCACCTACTACATGCTCTGGAGCTTCCTCAATGAGGTGGCAGGAGATGCCCAAAATGTTCTTATCAAGGCCTTTGAATCTGGTGTTTGAAAGGATTTGAAGTATCCTGTGTAGCGTATTTTAAGATAGTGTGTTTAATTGAGCTTCATCTCAGGCAAGCTCAAACCAATCTCGCCAGCTCAAAAGAAAAAAAATTAAAAGGGTACAAAACTAGTTAATACTGATGCATTCCTATGACAGTTTTATAACATGGTAATTTTGGGGGTGGAAACAGTGTTCTTTTCTTTGTTTTGCCAAACTTGACAGTTGGGATGTTGGGAACTGTCCTTCAGAATTTTGCTAAGGCTCTCTTGTCACTCAAGCAAACCAAGTGTGTTATAAGAGGATAAATTTCGTGTCAATTTGCCTGGAGAAGTGGATTTTAGTTGAAGGCCTTCTTAGATTAGCCTGTTGTCTTTTCATGAATTGTCAGAGGGTGACGGCATTTTAAATACATATACCTAGTGTTCCTTGCCTTAATGAATTATTATTAAAACTTAGATTGTTCATCAGTCAATAGTACTGCTTTATACTGGCCTGTGTTATATCCAGGGCTGAAGAGGGGTCATCCTATGAACAGTTGGAATATAAGGAATCTGAAGAGAAACCAGAGTGGCATTTCTCTTTCATTGGGGAAAAATTCAATTTATCTGCAAATCTAGGGTGTAATTGCTTTTTCAATGGTACATGATTCTTTGGTCTTGTTTCACTCTCCTGTTTGTAAACAGATGTTGGATTTTATTTAGAAAATATAACAAAGGATAGTTGTGTGTAACTTCCCGAGCATACACATTTCCAAGTTCAAATCAGGCAAGCTAAACTTGTAGCATCAAGTTATTCAGAAAGCATGCTAGTCCAGGTCTTGAGAAAGTGGAAAAATAGAACTCATCCTAAAATAATGAAGAAAAATAAAAAGCAACTATGAGAAGCATTTCATGTGAAAGGCCCACACTTTCATCAGCCAACTTTCTGACTGTAACAGCTGTTCAATATTTGGTTCCATGGCAGCTGGGGGAATCTCCTTTGGGACCACCTACTACATGCTCTGGAGCTTCCTCAAAGATGTGGCAGGTGATGCCCAAAACGTTCTTATCAAGGCCTTTAAATCTGGTGTTTGAAAGGATTTGTAGTATCCTGCATAGCGTATTTTGAGATACTGTGTTTAATTGAGCTTCATTTCATGCAAGCTCAAACCAAGCTCACCAACTTGAAAGAAAGAAAAAATTAAAAGGGTGCAAAACCAGTTAACCAGTGGAACTCTGCCTCAGAATATGGTAGAATCTCCTTCTTTGGGGACTGTTAAACAGGTTGGATGGCCATCTGTCAGGGATGCTTTGATTGTGCTTTTCCTGTATGGCAGATTTTTAAAATACCCAGAGTTTTCTTGCATGTTTTATACCAAAGGATGCAAGCAACCAGTAAGCAGAGCTATGAGAAGGAAAGTAGCTACTGTAGGCTGAGCATTACATTCTAATTCAGTGGTTCCCAACCTTTGGTCCTCCAGTTGTTTTGGACTTTGACTCCCAGAAATCCCAGGTGTTAGGAATTGTGGGAGCTGAAATCCAAAACACTTGGACCATCAAATCTTGGGAGCCGCTATTCTAATTAAACCTACCTCTGTGTATACTGGAAGGCAGGAAAAGGAAGCTATGGGTGCCCCAAGATTAGAAAACCCAAGGACTGCAGTTGATTATTGTGTTCACTTAACCACATCCTGCACAAGTTCATAGTCCTCATCAAAGAAATAGATCGGCAGATGAGTTAGCTGGCAGGGAAATCCCTTCTCCATTGCCCTTTTTGTCTGACTCTATTTTCTACACCTAGTTGTTAGACTGATACTTCTCAGGGACATGCCTCTTTTTATACAAAGTTTCCAGCAATATGGCAATCCCCTGGGTCCTTCATTTTTGTCTTCTCCTGTAAGCCTGGAGAGACAAGATGTCTGCAGATATGACAATTAGATAGCTGGGTCCAGCTTTTCTATACAGAAATGTTATTTCAATAAAATCTTTGCCACTTTTAAGGCTTGACTCAATTCCTGTAATTTGCTTAAGTTCATTTACCCAACAGATTGGGAATCTTGAAGGTCTCATTCATAGGGTTGTCATAAGTCGCAGCCAACTTGATTGAAATTAACAACTAGATTCCCTGGACCACTACTGTCACCGATCCCAAACTAGTGGTTGCACTATGTAACAAAATCTGTTCCTGGTTTGAAAGTGTTATTTTGTTTAATTGTGCGGTACTTACTTTGAAAGTAATTGTTATGCTCCAGAAGCATCGTTTTTGTGGCCGTCATTTTTAACCTTTCAATGTGCCATTGTTTACCTTTCATATGCCATTTTTAACCTTTTGTGCAGACCGCAAACCAAATTTTGAAGTTTAATAAACTTTTCCCGTGGTTTTATGATAGAACCAATTAGGAAATAACATTTATAACCCAGGAACAAAAGTTGTTATAGAATGTTATGAAATAACTGAACCAGCATTATATTACAACTGTTTATATGGCAGAGAAATGTTCTGAAAGCATCAAGGGGAAAGAAAAATTCTCAATAAAACACAGGTCAATGTCCTGAGTAATATGGAATCTTATTTTCATGTTGGTCCCTTAAATTCCCTGTTTATAAGCCACATTCTTTCAATAACATCGAAGTCCAGTCATAAGCCCAGCACAAAGAACTCCATTCACAGCCCCCATCTCCTTCTCTTTCTTTCACAGAGAGAGTAGCTACTGCTCACAGAGGAGACTTCCCAAAGTCACCGGAGAGGTTCTACAAAAATCCACCCCGACATGAAGCATCTTGAACAATTTATTAAAACAGAAATGGAATACTAGGACACAGGAGGAAAGATTATATCTACTCCCCAGCAGAGGAGGAGGAATGCTCTCTATGTGGGTCAAGGGAGGTGGGGAGAGAAGAAGTTGGTACACCTCTCTCTCCAAATGGAAGCAGATAAACAACACTTGGAAGAAATGGAATTATATTCTGAAAATATTCAAAACGACATTAACTCTCCTCTGATTTTTACCACCTGCCCCAACACTGTGACTGCAAGTGGCCTCCCTTGCTCCCATTGGGATGGTAAGAGGTTGCAAGCTATCCACACATAACTCCCAACCCTCCTGAAAAGAACTGGGGGTTTGCAAACCCTTGGAGAGACCTCCATAAAGATAGAAACCAGCGCACCAAAAGACATAGAAGGTCAAGTCCCATGCTGGGTGGGATAGGAAGTACAGTGGCCCCATAGGGCACAACATGAATGCTTCTGCCATCCTGCTTGGCGCCACTGAAAGCCTGGCGCCGCTCTCCAGCTCCCCTCTCTCGAAAGTCACACATCGCTTTGTGCCTCTGGATGAGGGCACAGATCCCACGGCTCAGTGATCCCAGGGATGGGGAGGCCTGGCTGGCCCTCGGCGGTTTCAGGGCGAGGAGGTCACCGTGTTCATGCCAGTAGACGACTGTATTCGGAGAGAGCGGAGGATTTCTTCACACCATCCCAGATACGGGCAGCATAGTGGAACCTGCCCAAGACACAACAATTGCCATTCATTCAGCTTCAATTCAATATAAAGACAGGCTGGCTTCAAAACTATCTGCTCTGCCACATAATAAAATAATTAAGTTTTTCAGTAGTGAAATCAATCTAATTTTCATGTTTTGTACATTTTTCCCTCCACATTTGCATTCCTGAGAAAATGAAAACAATACATATATAGACATTTTAAATTTTACCTAAAAGAACACTTCTCTAGTAATTTATAGCAATCCTATGGTCAATGCCAGGCAAAAGTTGACCACAGAATCCTAGAATGATAGAGTTGGAAGAGAACACATGGGCCATCCAGTCCAACCCGCACACAAAGCACTCCTGACAGATGGCCATCCAGCCTCTGTTTAAAAGCCTCCAAAGGAGGAGCCTCCTCCACAACCTGACCTTATCTACATTGCCATATAATCCAATTCAAAGCAGATAATTTGGATTTTATATGGCAATGCAGAAGGCCTCCACAGCAGTATAATCCTTGGCCAAACAACCTTTAAGATCAGGATGCTATTTCTAATGTTCAGGTGGAGTCTCCTTTCCTGTAACTGAACCTAAATAAAATGCTGGAGGATCTACAAATGTTTAGAAAGAACATATGTTTGCATGTAGGGCAGGAGTGGAGGCAGCAGCAAATCCAGTAATCCAGTAATAATAATGAAGGTGTATTGTCGAAGGCTTTCATGGCCAGAATCACTGGGTTGTTGTAGGTTTTTTCGGGCTATATGGCCATGTTCTAGAGGCATTCTCTCCTGACGTCTCGCCTGCATCGATGGCAAGCATCCTCAGATGTAGTGAGGTCCTCTGAGGATGCTTGCCATAGATGCAGGCGAAACGTCAGGAGAGAATGCCTCTAGAACATGGCCATATAGCCCAAAAAAACCTACAACAACCAATAATGAAGATGACAACGATGACGCTGGCACAAGCCAGTAAAGGTGGTCTCATTGTAATCAGCACACTGGGTGCAGTGCCCAAAGACCTTATTATTATTATTATTATTATTATTAACTTTATTTGTACCCCGCTAGCATCTCCCGGAGGACTCGATGCGGCTTACACAGGCCGAAGCCTCAAAACACAATACAATAGAGGACGTAACATCACAATAACAAAGCAAATCAACAATAAGCAAAAAACATAACACCACAATAGCTAAGCAAATCAGACAATAAACAAAATAACAACAATGGCAGTACATCAAGACATTATTAAAAACTGGTTCGGCCGGCGCACTGGGGTACAAGGGTTAAAAGTGCTGAAATGGCAGGAGGCACGTAGGGTTAAAAGTGCGATGTGCAGCGACAATTAGTTATGCTAAGGTGCTACTAGGACTTGGGGTGGGGATTCCTAGTCTGGGAAGGCACAACGGAGCAGCCAAGTTTTTAAATTCCTTCTGAAAACGGCTAGAGTGGGGGCCTGTCTGAGATCTTTTGGGAGGGCGTTCCAAAGTCGGGGGGCCGCCACAGAAAAGGCCCTGTCCCGTGTCCCCACCAAGCGCGCTTGCGACGTGGGTGGGATCACGAGCAGGGCCTCTCCAGATGACCGTAGCGAGCGTGTGGGTTCGTAGATGGTGATGCGGTCACGCAGGTAGGGTGGTCCCAAACCGTTTAGGGCTTTGTAGGTAAGCACCTGCACCTTGAATTGGGCTCGGAAAATAAATGGCAGCCAATGGAGCTCCTTAAACAGAGGGGTAGACCTCTCTTGATAATGAGCCCCGGTTAGCATCCTGGCTGCTGCCCGCTGGACCAATTGAAGTTTCCGAGCCGTCTTCAAGGGCAGCCCCACGTAGAGCGCATTGCAGTAATCCATTCTAGAGGTGACCAAGGCATGGACCACCCCAGCCAGATCAGCCTTCACGAGGTATGGTCGCAGTTGGCGCACAAGTCTCAGTTGCGCAAAGGCCCTCCCGGATACCGCCGACACCTGAGCCTCAAGTGTAAGCGAAGAATCCAAGAGGACGCCCAAACTGCGGACCTGTGGCTTCAGGGGGAGTGTAACCCCGTCCAACACAGGTGACCACCCTATACCCCGATCCGGTTTACGATCGACCAGGAGGACCTCTGTCTTATCGGGATTGATCTTCAGCTTGTTCCTCCTCATCCAGATCGACACAGCGGCCAGGCACTCGTCTAGCACCTGAGAAGCCTCCTTGGAATTAGGTGGAAAAGAGTAGTAGAGTTGTGTGTCATCCGCGTAGAGATGGCACCCAACTCCAAAACTCCGGATGACCTCTCCCAGCGGTTTCATGTAGATGTTAAAAAGCATGGGCGACAAAATAGAGCCTTGCGGGACCCCACAGGTCAAAGGCCAGGGGTCAGAGAAGGCGTCTCCCAGCTTCACCATCTGAGTTCGTCCCTCCAGGAAGGACTGGAGCCACGACAGAACCGTGCCCCCAAGGCCCATCCCGGAGAGGCGACCTAGAAGGATACCATGATCGATGGTATCGAAAGCCGCTGAGATGTCCAAGAGAACCAGCAGGGTCACACTCCCCCTGTCCAGCTCTCTGCGGAGGTCATCCACCAAGGCGACCAAGGCTGTCTCGGTGCCATGACCAGGCCTGAAACCAGACTGTGATTGATCTAGGTAGTTGGTATCGTCTAGGAAACCCTGGAGCTGAGAGGCGACCACCCTCTCCAGCACCTTACCCAAAAAGGGGAGGTTGGAGATCGGCCTGTAATTATTCAGTACCGTGGAGTCAAGGGAAGCTTTTTTGATAAGAGGGCGAACCACGGCCTGCTTCAAATTAGATGGAAAAATTCCTCGCTCCAGCGATGCATTGACAATCAGTACAAACCAGTCAAGCAACCCCCCTCTGGCTGATTTAATGAGCCAGGATGGGCATGGGTCTAGAGATGAGGTGGTCGCTCTCACAGCCCCAAGAATCTCCTCCACGGTTTCAGGAAGAACAAGCCTAAAAGAATCCCACAAAATTGGACAAGCAGGTGCCTCCGTCACCTCTTCAGGCACTGCGATGGAATTGGAGTCGAGCTCGAGGCGTATCTGGGCGACTTTATCTGCAAAATGGTGTGCGAAATCGCGACACCGAGCTGCGGGGTCGTCAGGGACCTCCTCCACCGCAGGTGGGTGGAGGAGTTCTCCCACGACCCGAAACAGCTCCGATGATCTATTTGCTGCAGATGCTATACGAGCGGTCGTGAATGACTTCCTGGCCACCCGTATGGCCACGGAGTATGCCTTAAGAGAGGCTCTAGCCCGTGTTCGATCAGACACATCTCGAGATTTCCTCCATTTGCGCTCTAGCCCCCTTCTCGTGTGCTTCATCACAGCCAGCTCCTCGGTGAACCAAGGAGATGGCCTGTCACGACGCAACGAGATGGGGCGTTCGGGTGCGATCATATCTAACGCCCTGGCCATCTCCCCGTTATAGAGAGTTACCAAGGCGTCGATAGAATCGCCAGGCTCCAAGGCAGGAAGAACCCTAAGATTCCTCAGGAATCCATCCGGATCCATCAGTCTCCTAGGGCGGACCATCTTAATTTGTCCTCCACCCCTGCGGAGGTTTAGGGTCGCAGTAAGTCTAAATGTGATCAGATGATGGTCAGACCATGACACTGGAAGGATGTTTTGATCTTCCACTCTGATCAATTCGTCATCCGCCACAAAGACAAGGTCGAGAGTGTGCCCAGCTTGATGCGTGGGGCCGGATATTATCTGTGACAGTCCTATGGCCGTCATGGTGGCCATAAAGTCCTGAGCTGTGCCAGATAAAGTGGTCTCGGCGTGGATGTTAAAGTCTCCCAGCACCACCAGGCGCTGGGAGAGCAAGGCCGAATTAGAGACCACCTCCGCTAACTCAGACAGGGAAGCTGCTGGATCTCGGGGTGGGCGATACACCAACAGGAACCCCACACTGTCACGGCTCCCCACCTTCAAGTGGACGCATTCAAACCCAGAAGCTTGCGGGACAACGCATCTGGTCACGGCGATGGATTGCCGGAAGACCACTGCGACCCCTCCTCCCCGCCCCCCTTGTCTGGCCTGTTGATGCACTCCAAAACCTGGAGGGCACAGCTGGGAAAGGTTTACACCCCCCACCTCGTCCAACCAGGTCTCGGTAATGCATGCCAGATCCGCCCTCTCATCCAGGATCAAGTCCTGGATGGCCGCGGTCTTACCATTAACGGATCTGGCATTAATCAACAGGACCTTAAGACCAAGGGGGCTGCCAAGGAGCCTACCACTACCCACCTTTTCCAGGGTCGCAAAGACTCTGTTGCGCTTCTCCCTGGGATGTTTGTGATCCGCAAATCTCCTTCCCCACACGACTCGGATAGCACCCCCTTTCTCTGGAACCTTCCCCCCCCCCCCCGCCCCCACCTTGGTCTGCACTTAAAAACAATCGGCTCTGACAAAATTACCATCTGTCAGCTGCAAAAGGCCAACCTACTCAGATCTGCACACATTATTCTTTGATATATCACACAATCCTAGACACTTTGGAAGTGTCTGACATGTGATCAAATATAATAATAATAATAATAATAATAATAATAATAATAATGCTGCGACGTGTGATCCAATACAACAGCCAGCAGAGTGATCTTGTCTGCTGTGGACTCATCTTGTTGTGTTTCAAACAACAACAACAACAACAACAATAATAAATATTTATCATGCTTTTCTCCCTAAACAGGACCCAAAGTGGCCCAATAACAACAACAACAACAACAACAACAACAATAATAATAAATATTTATCATGCTTTTCTCCCTAAACAGGACCCAAAGCGGCCCAATAATCACATCCATAAATGCTTGGCCCACAAATATAGAGGATCGCCTATAATTTATTACCGGCTGCAACAAAAATGTCTTTCCCATCATTTGGGACTTTGTGGAAGCATATGATGAGCTGGGGGATGAATGAGAATAATAAAAGGAGATAAAATGCATATACATTATAATAAGAAAGATAGTATGAATAAGGAAGGCATAAACATAAGAAAAGGAATACACTATAGGAAAACCCAGACAGCAACTTATCTCAATTTTTCAAACTTATCGGATATAGCACATTGTTTCTAATATCTGTGCATACATATTAGAAACTTGCTATTTTTTAAAAAAAGTTCTTACAAAGCAAATTCAATCCCTTAGAAATTCAGGCCTTACACATGCAATCATGGCCATTGGGACAGCGAGGGAGCAATTTGTTTATCTCCATAGAAACTGTTGCTCTGGAATCAAATCTGCATTAACCTCCCCTGCTCATACCCCCATTCACTTTTGCAAGTTTGACATCCTACATTTCACAAATATCTACAGTTGGCCTGCACTATACACTGATTCAAGTATCCAAGTCTTGAACATATTTGTTAACATTCCAAAAAGCAAACTTTGATGTTGACGTTTTATATAAGGAACTCCATTCCATTCACAGATTCCGATAACAATGGAAAAGGAGGTCCAGGAACCAAATTCTTGTGGATGCTGAGAATCATCTGCAAGTCTGACAGTAAACTTGAAGTCAAAGAAGTGAGGCATCTTACAGTTCACACTATACTTATGACAGGATAGAGGCAGATGTGTTTATGAATCTCAGCTCTAGAGATAAGAGACTTTCAGGATTAAAACACATTGTGACACACATTTTAAGAGGCAAAAGCTGTAGGAATACCATCTTTACAGGAAAACTTGAAAGTAAGCTGTAGAAATAGAGATGGAACCCCCCAATTTACCTTCTCACAATGCTTAAACACAAAATAACTTGTTCTTACCAGTTCTTTTCAGTCAGAATGGTGTGGGAGAGTTGCGGTCGGGGCATAGACATAATCTGGCTTTGAAGTTTGGCAATCAGAGACTGGAAACTGGGGTGTCCCTTGTATCCAGGCAGGAGGGTGAAGAGAGGACCACTTCCTGGAGCTGCAAAGCGAAAAGGTTCAAAAGCTCAGTGTGCTTTACTTTGAAAATCCTGGGGCTTTTACTAGAATTGCAACAGTCCCTTGAAAATCAGGCAAATAACCACGCCATGTCTTTTGTTTTAATTTTTCTTTCTTGTGTGAAGGAAGGATGGGAAAGCAGCAAAAAAAAAAAAGCTTGATAGGAAAAAAACTTGGAATCCAAAATACATGTAATAAAGGTAGAAAATTCTGAATTTCAGCTGTAGATCGATAGGTGTATTGGATAACCCTTTCTCTTCCTAGTTTCTTAACTCAAAATCCCACCCTATTTACAGTATTTATATTCTTCCCTTCTCACCGCGCAGGGGACTCGGGGCGGATTACAATGTACATATACATGACAAACATTCAATGCCATAGACACACAACATATATAGACAGACACAGAAGCAATTTAATGTTCCAACTTTTCATGAGGGTATTCTGGCCACCAGGGGAGCTGTTTCTTCACCGTCCATTTGTGACACTGATGAAGTACTTCCTCATTCTTTGCAGGCTTGCTGGAGATTTTTATGGCATCGTAAATTAGCCTCCCTGTGTAGGTGGTACCTAATATTCCTACTTGACAGATGCAACTGTCTTTCGGGCTGCAATGGTCGACAGCAAGCTACATAAATTGGTCGGACACTCACTCCGACCCGGGCTGGCTTTGAACTCATGACCTTTCAGTCAGTAGTGATCTTAATGCAGCTGACTCCCAACCAGCTGCACCACAGTCCCGGTGCTTTCATCCCCACAGTCCCTAGTGGAGATGAAAATTCACAGAAAAACTGGGAAAGCCTAAAGTAATCTTTGCTGCTATCCCCTTTCACACAGGAGCATTTGCAACCCAATTTTATCAATGTTTCTTCACTTTTGTTCTCCAATGACCTGGACTTCAATTCCCAGATGCCTCAATCAGTTCAACCAAAGGCAAGAGGTTCTGGAAGCTGAGATCCCATTATTCTGGAAAAGTAAATGTTGAGTGTAATTGCTATATATGATGAAGACTAGGAGCAAAGATTACTTCCAACTGACTAATGTCTAGAATTATTGTCTTGGTTCACACACCATTCCCTGGGGTACAGGTACCACAGAGCATCATCTCTTGTCAAATATCCCACTATGGTCTGAATTAGAAATGTTGATTTGGGCACCAATATGGAGAGGAATCTAAATAAAAAAGGTAATTAGGGGAGGGTTGATATAACCTCTTCAGGTCAGAACAGCAACCATGGGACCAGAGGGAGGATTCCAGCTACTTACCTGCTCTGGGTAGTGCATCATCTGCATCCGGATCCATAAAGGGTAGCAAGAACAGGTTAACCTCTGTGTCAAGGTAACTTTGAGGCAGGCCAGGGAATATGTTACATTCCAGCATAGACAGTGCACCTGATGGAGTCAACACAGAAAAATGACTTAATTAAGTAGGTAGCTGACTCAGCAGCACATTCAGAAGTATGGGATCAACAGAATACTGCTGAATCAGTGAAGATTGTACCTGGGAAGGAATCCCACTGAAGCATTGCAGCACACCAAATTACTAGGGAGTTACACTGGACCATGCTCTGATTTACAACAAGCACTGTTTGACTATCAAGCAAAAAGTGGGAGCTGGAAATAATATACGAAAGCTGACTGGCACAACCTGGGGATCACAACCAGACACAGTGAAAATACCTGCCCTGGCACTTTGTTACCCTGCTGCTGAATACACATGCCCAGTGTGGAATAAATCTCACCATGTTAAAACAATGGATGTGGCTCTTAATGAGACATGCTGTATTATCACAGGATGTCTACGCCCAACACTACTGGAGAAAGTATACTGTTTAGCCAGTATTGCACCACCGGACCTGTTCGGATATCAGCCAGCATGACAACACCTTACATCAAGAAATAGTTTTCTAAGATCTACAGAGATACTCATAGGAACACCTAAGCAAGCGAGAGTCCAAAAGTGGCAGGCTATAACCCAGCACCTGAATCCATGGCTGATACCAAATAAGAGACTCCCTCCTGGGCACACAGAAGACTGGGCAACTGGCACCACGAGATGCAGAGCCAACCATAAGAAATGGGGCCACAAAGTGGAGTCCACGACATGGGAGTGTGGAGAAGACCAAACCACAGGCCACCTATTACAATGCAGTCTGAGCCATGCCACATGCACAATGGCGGACCTTCTTATAGCAACACCAGAGGCACTGGTCAGCTACTGGTCAAAGGGCATTTAAGTATAATGCCAAGTTTTTAACTTTGTTTGTGTTTTTAAATACATTACAACTGGACCCTCAATTCGCTTCTGACACGATAAATAAATAAGTGCAGACTGGAGCAAAGAGATAAATCAACACTTCTGAAACTATACCTTACATTTAATAAAAAAAACCCAAAAGTAAAAAGAACTTTGTCACAGCAGACATTGAGTTGTTTTCTGTTTGCAAAGAGACGCTGGTGGCCAGGAGAACTCCAAACTAGATTCTTCCATCTCTACTTTAAAATAGAGATGCTAAAATGAAGCCATCCATTAGTCCACAGCCTTCCAAGTTCTGCATTCCAGCCTTTTAAGTGAATGAGAAACCAAAACAATACCTTTATATTTCAGATGTGAGTGCATCATAATTTTGTCAGTTACAAGATGCATTTGCTTCAAGTTTCGGGGGCAGAAGTTTTCCCCCTTGGCTTTATTCTGGAGAAAAACTAGAGGGAGAGAGAAAAAAAGAATCGTAGCATCAGAAATGAAGTGCACCTTACTCCAAAGTACAGGGGGCCCCTAGTGGCGCAGTGGGTTAAACCGCTGAGTGGATGAACTTGCTGACTGAAAGGTTGGCGGTTCAAATCCAGGGAGCAGGGTGAGCTCCCACTGTTAGACCCAGCTTCTGCCAACCTAACAATTTGAAAACATGCAAATATGAAATCAATAGGTACTCCCTCTGCGAGAAGGTAATGGCGCTCCATGCAATCATGCTGGCCATATGACCTTGGAGGTGTCTACAAACAACACTGGCTCTCCAGTTTAGAAATGGAGATGAGCACCACCTCCCAGAGTCGGGCACAACTAGACTTAATGTCTTTACCTTTACTTCAAAGGACAGAAAAAATCTCAACCTCCGCTCCCCTCCTGCCAGCCAGAGATAAATGTTTGTATGACAAGGAATTTCAAATTCCGAAACTAAAAACCATTGGGTTGTGGGTGTCATTTGACAAATGTTTAAGAAACTCTGCAGAAGCATGAAATCTAGCATCTGATGTGCCCTTCTATAGTTTTCCCCTTTTAAAAAAAGCTGGGACAACGGGTGGAAAACACCCAGAGGAACCAGAAGGCACCAATGAAGGAGCTTCAATGTTGCTCTCAGGCTTGCTGTTTTTTTTTTTAAAACTCCATGTCCCATATTTCTTGCCCCCATAATCTCCATCACCCACCATTTCCATCTTTTCAGCCCACTGTCTATTTCTCTGTGTAATATCCAAACAGGATATTACACAGGGAAAACAGCCCCATAAATCTCTATTAATGTTATTATGTACCAATGTGCGGGTAGTATTCTGTACCCTCATCCGAGCCAGAAGTGCCACTGGATTCATGACTGGGGGATGGAGTGGAGGGTTTCACCATCTCAGCTGTCTGAAGGAATCTGTAACCAATAGATAAGGTTTCTTGTACAGGAAGTCCCTGAGTTACACATATCCAACTTACAAACAAGTCATAATTACAAACAGGGGTGATACAACAGGAATTGAAAGAAATCTACTCCTAGGAAAGGAAATTCACTCCTGAGAGTTATCATGAGGAAAAGGAAGGTGTCTCCACTGAAGGTTTCTCACTAAACCTTGTTTCTACAACAAACCATTTTTTTTCAAAATTCAATTCACAGAGGGACAGGAAGTGAGGTGAAATCTGTTTCTGACTTACAAATTCAATTTAAGAGCTAACTTACAGAACCTATCTGTACATTAGTGGTTCCCAACCTTTTTTTGACCAGGAACCACTTTGACCAGGGACTACTCTCCAACATTAGTACCAAAAGGGTTACAAATCAGTTTTTGGTGAACTTTAGATTCAATTTGGTTATTTGGGGTGCAGATTCAGAAAACTGCATTGGACATACCACATCAGATCTAGTTTCTGATACAGACCGTATGACATCCAGTAGTCGCCTTCTGCTCGCCCACAGAAAACCATATTTAATCATCCTTGGTACTATAAGAGTTTCACGAGACCAGTCACTCTCATTGCAATGGTATAGTAACGGTGAGGCCATGGACCATATTTTAGTTCTTGCGGACCACTGGTGGTCTATGGACCACAGGTTGGGAATCATTGTTGTACATCAATGGAGAATTGAATTAGTAAATGATATATTACCTCCCTCTTGTGGTATCAGAAAAAAAACAGCATGATCGTTCTGCTCTCATATGATTGATCCCTGGGCTTTGTTTCATTATTGCAAGGTAAGCATAAGATGTCAACGATGGGAAGTGGTACGAAACAGGACTACATTAAAGATGGTTGTAGAAAAAAGTATACATTTTGTCTGCTTTTACTTCCCATGGGGGATCTTACGTAGCTGTACTTGTACAGTATTTACTCTTTTCTCTGTATTGGGAGTAAACTTCCATCAAACTGATTTGTAGAACTCAAACTTCCTCTATAAGGAAGATCAGTAAACATGACATCCAAAAAACCTGCAGTATCTAATGCAGCCAACCTCAATCTGGACAAATGTACTGGACTACAACTCCCATCACACCTAGCAGCATGGATCTGCTGGCTCCAAATGATTACTACAATACATTTGAGAGGCCTCCAATGCATGATATCCAATTTAACCATTGTTTCCACAAGGCCCTATAAAACTTCAGTAGCAAAATTAGATTTCCAATGGTCTGAGATGCGTCTATGGAGGTTAGGATCACTCCTTGGCTATTATAATGAAAATATATTATTATTATGTTTATTTATATCTCGCTTTATTTCTCCTGAAGGAGACTCAAAGTGACTTGCAATTAAAAGTATGACTGCATAATTTAAAATATACAAATGTGCTAACATTAAAACAGAATTGAATATAACAATACAGTGTTCCCTCGCTACTTTGCGGTTTGCTTTTAGTGGACTCGCTGTTTCGCGGGTTTTTTTAAAAAAAAATTAAAATACATATCGCTGTGGGTTTTTGCCGCCACCGCTCTCCAAGGTGCTTTCCCTCCTCAGTCCTCCCTCCAGCCTTGAAGGGCCTTTCCTTCCTTTCCTTCACTTTAAGTTTATAAAGACTTAAAATAGTGTATAACTACTAAAATAATATATAAATATTAAAATAAATATTAAAATAAATATAGCGTCCCTAGATCGTCCTGGAATGTCCTGGAACGTAACCCCAGCAATAAGTGAGGGAATGCTGTATCAAAAATTCACAGTTAAAATCCTTTAAAACATCTTCAAACTTCCATCTCAACATAGGTGTGGGGTAGATTATACTCTGGCAGCTTGTGGTCATTGCATTATATTAGCCATGTTTCAGAATTTAAGATGTTCTTGGCATAGGATCTGGGTGACTGTAATGCCAAATCAAATTTAACACGAAAGGTGATTACATTCAGCCTTGAGTTTAGGCAACAGGAAACAACTGGCAATCTGCTCAAGGGTCTGTACAATATAAGGCTAGGTGAATCCTAAACGGATGCGCTTTGCTACAATTATCTCTTTGTAAATGGATTCAGCTTCTTACCTGTACAGGCTCAGATCTGTGAACCAGTCCTGCACCACAATCACCACATGGCAGACAGTGAAGAGGAAAGCAGCAATCTGGAGGGACTGGAAAGGAGAGCAGTTCTCAGTAGGAGAGATAGTGTAGGGGAATTCAATCAAGACATCACATTAGAGGGTGATGTGCGTGCAAGTCTCTGCTCACATTGATAAAGCACATCTTTGCTTCACACACTTCAAAATTGGCTGTTCCTTTGTGGAATAGTTTGGCATCACAGGGGGGCAAACAAGTTAAGGGTAAGCCAATGAGGGTGAAGTAATGTTGTAAGGAGGTTAAAGAGATAATGCAGGGTGAGGCAGCATAACTTCCGTTTTTAAAATGTGCACCATTCAGTCGGTTAAAGAGGTAGTGGAGAGCTAGTGGTCTCATTCGAGAGGCGGGAGTATAAAGTTTTGTCCTGACACAGTTCAGTCGCCATCATGCATTGGAACAGTGAGGAGCGTGCTTTTGCCGTCGAGGCCTACTTTCTGAGCGTATTTGGAGTGGCCGGCCCGCTCTCCAGATTTGGCCCCTTGTGATTTTTTTCTATGGGGTTTTTTGAAATCCCGTGTTTATGTGAACCGTCCAAGGACCCTTCAAGATTTGAAGACCAACATCCAGGAAGAAATTGGCAACATAACGCCTGCTATGCTGGCAAGAGTTATGACAAACGCCAGAAATTGGTTTACTCAGTGTATGGAGAATGGGGGACGTCACCAACCTAATTTGATCTTCAAAACTACGTAAAACAAAACTTTAGGTAAGCGCCTACATTATAAAAAAAATTAATAAATTTCTGATTCATACAATGTGTTTTATTAAGTTTTGAAAAAAGGAAGTTATGCTGCCTCACCCTGTAGAATAAAGAAAGTGAGAGACTAAATGGAAGACACCCCAACTCTATCTCCTTGTTTAATTGACATCAATACGAGTCACTACAAACACATTGTAAACAAGGCTCCAGATACAAAGATTCACTCCCCCATCTGTCATAAGTGATTACTTCATTCCCTATTGCCACATCCATTTCTTCCCTTTAGTCAACACACAAAACAAGAAAGGTGTGTTACCTGCATCTCAACATAGGTGTGGGGTAGATTATACTCTGGAGGCAGCTTGCGGTCATTGTTGATCAAATGGTCTAAGATGGAAGGGCTGAGAATGGGCTGTAGAAAAGGAACAAAAAGCTCTGAAGATTCTGTCTAGCTTCATTTCATGCTCAAGGCAATCCCTCGGGGTCTGTTTCCATTTCTTAGCTAAAGCTAGTCCTCTTATAGCACCCTTCAAAATGAGTGCAGCCATCATGTCAACATAATTCCAGACCTTGCAAAATGAAACACCTTTTTAAAAAAATCTACCTCTCATTCTACGGTTGGGAAACCTTTGTGCCTTCAAATGCTTTTGACTACAACTCCCACAATCCCTTACCTTGAATCGCTTTCACTCAGAGTACTCAGTGTCAAAATCCAAAATTTCTGGAGAGTTAAACATTTCAAGCTCCATCAAATTTATCAGGATTCTTTTGGATCCACAATATCAACTTTGAAAATGTTTCTGGATTGCAGTTCCCACAGTTCCTCACAAACATATATGCTGGCAAGGGCTGAGTGGAGATGTAGGCCAAAAACATTTTACAGGACCACAACTGTCTACCTGAGGTATACAATATCCCAATCTGCCCTTTCCAAACTACAGTTAAGATAGCTGTGATTAGTCACATCCACAGCTCCCTTCCTTATAGTGGTGCCGGCAAAGATTTGTGGGGGGCACAATGGAATGGGATTTGGGACCCGCCTACCTGCGTGACCGCATCTCTGTATACGAACCCACATGATCTCTTCAATCATCTGGAGAGGCCCTGCTCGCGAGCCCACCTGCATCTAGGTGCGATTGGTGGGGACGAGAGAGAGGGCCTTTTCGGTGGTGGCCCCTTGACTCTGGAACTCACTTCCTAAGGACATCATACAGGCCCCAACTCTGGCAGTCTTTAGGAGGAGCTTGAAGACGTGGTTGTTCCAGTGTGCCTTCCCAGAATAATGATCCCATAGCACTTTGTCCTCCAAAGCACTTTACATTTTTTAGGTCTGCTTGAATGTTTTCCCCAAAGCCCCATCACTTTTCCGCCCATGTTCCAGCATTATTTTCAATTTTAATTCTACATTTGGCCTTCCCACAGTTTTTAACCATGTGGTTTATTGTTAATGTTGCATTATTTTATTGTCCATGTTTTTATTTTAATTGCTTGTTTTGTTGTTGTTATTGCTTGCATTGTGTTTGGGCTCGGCCTCATGTAAGCCGCACCGAGTCCCTTGGGGAGATGGTAGCGGGTACAAATAAAGTGTTGTTATTGTTATTATTATTGTTATTATTATTATTTAAAAATCACTTTATGCTATCTTGGCTTTACCAAAGTTGCTTAATGGTTATAGTGAAAATTTGGCTCACCTTGGGAGACATCCAAAAGTTACAGAACATTTATGAAAAATGGGTAATAGATTCAAATTCTAACCCCCCCCCTTTCCTGCATGCCTTAGAAATAGCTTTGTATGCATAAATTTAACAAATTAGATATGACTTCCAATTAGATCCACAACAAACACACACCTCTAAAAGATACCATTTCCACCAAAGATTCAAGTGGAACCAATGTTTGAAACCCAGGAATAACAAGAGATTGTATGGAGAGTTCCTCCAAAAAGACTGTCAAAAGGAACTACAACAAAGAGCATCAAACACAGACCTGGGTGTCAAGGAAGATAATTCGCTCCTGAGTAATGAAGAAGTCAATTCCACTGGTCTGGTTGCCCCCACGCTCCTTGATCTCCTGGCTCTGAGTGCGGAACACATAGGTTCTTGAAAAAGAGAAAAAGGAATTGTCACAGAAAGAACAAAGTGGGATTGATAATCGGCATCATATTACAGGTGCAGCAGGGAACCTTGACACTGATTGGTTGAATTCATGTGATGGCACAAGTGTTCAAATGCTGCAACTGATCAAAAACAATGCAGAGGGAAAGAAAGATACTCCGGGGTCCACTTTCTACGTGTGAAAGGTAAATTGATTGGTTCAATATACTTAGATAAGGGAGACAAAGCTTCAAGATGTGGTTTGAAGAGACATACTGAGAAGTAAACAATCTAACGTAGTGGTTCTCAACCGTCCTCATGCCGCAACCCTTAATACAGCTCCCCAAGTTGTGCTGACCCCCAACCATAAAATTATTTCTGTTGCTACTTCATTACTGTAATTTTGCTACTGTTATGAATTGTAATGTAAATATCTTATATGCAGGATGTATTTTCATTCACTGTACAAAATCTGGCACAAATACCCGATACATCCAAATTTGAATAATGGTGGGGTTAGGGAGGTTAATTTTGTCATTTGGGAGTTGTAGTTGCTGGTATTTATAGTTTGCCTACAGTCAAAGAACATTCTGGACTCCACCAATGACGGAATTGAACCAAGTTTGGCACACAGAACTCCCAAGACCAACAGAAAATACTGGAAAGGTTTGGTGTTGGGTTTTGGAGTTGTAGTTCACCTACATCCAGACAGCACTGTGGACTCAAACTATAATGGATCTGGACCAAACTTGGCACAAATATTCAATATGTCCAAAAGTGAAAACTGGTGGAGTTGGGAAAAATAGACCTTGACATTTGGGAGTTATAGTTGCTGGGATTTATAGTTCACCTACAATCAAAGAGTATTCTGAACCCCACCAACAATAGAATTGGACCAAACTTCCCACACAAAACCCCCATGACCAACAGAAAAAAACTGTGTTTTCTAATGGTCTTTGGTGACCCCTCTGACACACCCCTCACGACCCCCCCAGAGGTCCCAACCCCAAAATTGAGAAATGCTGATCTAACAACATGAAACTATTACATTCATCCTCACAATATCACTGTCTAACTATTTTGTCAAGCAACTCAAACTATCCATTCTCAGCTATGGTTCCTCCACACCATCTTCCAAGTACCTCTGGTCTTCTTCAGGTTGATTGGCTGACAGCAGTGACATCACCATGGATTTTCCCGTACCCTGCAGTCCAAGAACCCCAACTACCAGAACATCTGTTTGGTCCAGGAGGTACTAATATCAAGGAAAACACATACATGCATAAATAAGCATACGAGCCAGAACAGAAATTACAGAAATTGAAAGACTAGCATTATCTGGTCAATTTTATCTAGATTTTTTAGCCTTGATGGACAAAGGGAATCCCACCACACATTCGAAATGCCAGATAAGGGAACCATGGCTAAACAAAATGTAAAGCAGGATTTCTAGGGAGAGCAAGGAAATGTACACAGTTGGAAGGGGCCCACAAGACATCTCCAGATTTTCAATAGTACCTCAATGGCACTGTCACACCAGTTCATTTGGTCATCCACCAGTTTGATGCTGTGTTTCATCTTCTTCGGTGCCAGCAACTTGGCCTGCCCAACTACAGCTAGAAAGGCAAAGAGGACAACAGGGCTCAAATGATGGCCTCATTACATGTGATAAGCTCCCATAGTCACTTTACATTAATCCTCAGACCTTCTGCATCAAGGCTACAAGTCCAGATTAAACTGGAACAGACATTTCATAACTACACACAAGAGGACAACACATTTTTAACCCATCAGTGCACAGAAAAAAATGAGTTGAACACTTGAACAAAATTGTCTGGTTAATTTTATTTGCAAATTCTACCTGTCTTTAGAATCTACTTCCTGGGCAACTATGATGCTTCTCTAGTATCAGATCATTCTTATGTGGCCTGCATTCAGGATGATGTAATGAATGTAAATTATAATAACTGCATGGAGTTTCTGTTCTGATGAATATAGTGTTGAATGCCCTTAGCACCAAGGCACAAAGGGATGAGAACCTTTGGCTCTCCTGATGTTTTAGACTACAACTCCTATTGTCCCTTACCATTGTCCAGTCCAATAGTTAAGCATGAAGCCCCAAACATCTGGTTCCTCACTCCTGCTTTAAATATTTATTTATTTACTGTATTTGTATATTACCTTTCTCAACCCGTAGGCGACTCAAGACGGTTAACAAAGTAAAATTTAATGCTTACAATATCATAAATACAATTAAAAACATAACATATAATAAAAATTAAACGTATCAATAAAATGTAAATTCATAGTATCTCCTTGTTAAAAATGTTGTCCAGTCTCATTGTTGTCATTCCATTTTCCTAAATACTATTACAACACACCAAAATAAAAAAAAATGAATGGTAAGTAATTAAACAGGAAAGTTTAAGATGCATCAGATCACACTTATCCAATAGCGCTGGCTCCAGCATAGGGGATATTAAACACAATGCATCAGACACTAAGTTTTCATTGACCCTTCCCTGCCAATTAGATGTATCAAGTAGTTCTTTGAATATAATTAAATGAACTTTTACATTTGATCCCAAGCCTATGAAAAACAAGACTGGTGAGAGGATTTTTTTTTTAGCAAAATGCTATTAGATTTTGATTTTAATAAACAGGCTTTGGTTATTATGACAATGATTGAGTGCAACCATATGGTGAACAAAATCAAAACACAAGAGCACACTCTACATATGTGTAAATCTGAAAGACTCTGCTGATCCCATGCTTGGTATTTTTCTTGCTCCAAGGATTGAACAGATAAATCACTGAAGTTGCCCCCTTCTCAGTACTTACGGTCCATGACACCACTGGGCGCAGCTGAACCCATGCCTCTGTTCTGGATCTGATAGACTGGCTGCGTAGGACGTTGGCCTTCCTTCTCTACTTTGGCAGCAGCTGCAGGAGGCTGAGCCGATGTCTCTGCTGCTCCTGCAAGGCCTTTGCTTTCCTCCCGGGACTTCATCAGCACAATAGGTTTCTCGATGGCTGGGGCAGCAGTGGGGGCTGGAGTGGGAGTAGGGGTAGGGGCCCCCTTGGACTGTGAGGACACAGAAGCCAAGATCCAAAACTCCTCTTTGCTGGAAACAAATGCGGACCCAACCCACTATATTCCACTACTCTCTGCCCCCCAATAAACACATTATTCTCATACAAGTACTAAAGAACAGTAATAGAGGAGAAAGCTTGCTTCAGATTCTGTGCTTAACCATTTACAATCCATCTACCAAAAATACATTCACATTGAGAAGAATGAAGGGTTGGATTAAGGAGGAGATATTCTCTTCTCTGTGTCACTTACAAAATACAGAGGTAAAAAGAAACAAGAACAGTATTAGCAACCAAGGGCTCTTCCCCACACCCCTATATTCCAGCATATCAAGGCAGAAAATCCCACAATAACTGCTATGAACTGGATTATCTGAGTCCACACTCAGATAATGTGGGATCTTCTTCTTTGATATTCTGGGAAATAGGGCTGTGCGAAGGGCCCTAAGTGATGGAAAAACTTGGGAGAATTCTCAAACTTTGGATTAGATCTCAATTCTCCTTTACTAAGAGTTAGTAAAGCATGCCAGTACTGGCTGAGTATCCTTTATCCAAATGTGAGGGACTAGAATTGTTCCACATTTCAGATTTTTCTTTTTAGATTTTGGAATACTTGCATATACATAATGAGATATCTTGGAGAAGGGAGCCAAGTCTAACTACAAAAATTAATTTATGTTTCAGATACACCTTATACACGTAGTCTGAAAGTAATTTTAAATGCAATAGTTTTCATATTTTGGGCACAAAATAGAGCTTGTGTGCACTAAACCATCAGAAATCAAAGGCGGCAGTATCTCAGCCATCTGTGTGGACAATTCTGGAATTCCAGATAAGGGATATTCAACCAGTATTGCACTTCTTCAATTTTTCTGATTATTTTGCCTGAAAACTGAACAAATATCAGAAATTTCTTTTCCATAGTGTCAATATAACCCCCCACCCCCCACCCATTTCTAATGAGTTTCACAGCTTACCCTCTCTGCTGGTGGCTTAGCCAGGATGATGGGTGTCTTCTGCATCATGGTTCCCACAGGCTCATCCACAGGGTCCTAAAAGGAAAGAAAGTTCAAGATAGACACCCAAATGGCTCCTTCATTCTTACTTTCATCCCAACCAATGCGTGGGTCATTACCCGCCGGTCTCGGTCTCTGTCCCAGGGAACATAGTCGCGATCTCTGCCTGGCCCAGACAGACTCTGGTGGCCCATCTCCTTATCACGGTTCCAGCGGCGGCGGCGTTCATACAGTCCAGGTTGGCTGTGCCCTGACTCTGACATATGGAAATGCAACCTGGAAATCAGAAGAAAAGCATGTCAAACTTCTGGATGATAGCACGGGATAAATTGATTTAGGACTGACTGCGTTCCCTCACTTCTCTCTGAAAATGTTCACATCACGTCAGCATTATTTTAATTTTAATCTATTACATTTGGCCCGGCCATTGGTTTTTAAATGCTTGTATGTCACTGTTGATTGTTTATTGCTTATTTTTGTTTATGTGACTTATATGAATTGTATTGTATTGATTGTTTTATTTGATGTTTTGTTTATTGATGTATTGTGGGCTTGGCCTCATGTAAGCCGCACCGAGTCCCTTGGGGAGATGCTAGCGGGGTACAAATAAAGATTATTATTATTATTATAAATGTCCTTAAAGAAGTTCAGAAAGAAGGAGCAAAGGATATAGAACAAGAGTAGGAATCCTGCCATGAGCAAAACACATCCCTTCCATTTTCCACCTTCCAGGCTCCCATATGTGTGGTTTCCAAATAAATAGGAAACATTCTGAAGCTTACTTCTAGCTTTAAGTGCTCTGTGGGCCAAAACACAATGTATGAATAACTCGTTTCAGCAAGAACCATGTCCCCTGGATATATAACTCTCTTTCTGGAAATGGGAAGCTCAGAGGAAGGGGATGGGGAAACTTCACGGGCCCCAAGATTGGTTTTGGTGGACCAGGCTATTTCCACATTTGGGATACATTAACTAAACCCTCTAACTTATTTACCATGCTCAGATACAACAACAATAAATTTTATTTATTAGCCTCCTCTCCTGATGGCTCGAGGTATTAATTATAATAAATCTCTATACATAAGATCAGCTCATATATGAGTGTATATAGTGGTTGTTTCATTAATAGAAGATTTTCTTCCATGACCACATATCTCTTACCAAAAATAGAAGACCTTTTCATATAGAGCATGAGTACATTGGACCTTGTCCTGTATGCCTTGGGAATTATTATCCAACACTTGTACACTGTTTTTCTCTTGATGAGTTAATACAACCTTGTATGTTTGGGTGGCTTTTCCCTCAGATTTGTCATTTCAGTTGCCACTATAAAATCCCAAAACAAATACATATTATAGTTATGTAGATGTAATTTGGAAAGTGCAAGTAAAGCATCTCTGCAGTTTTTTTTTGTAAATAATGGTTTAGGTTACCTATCTCCCTTAGAAATCAATGTGCCTAAAATATCCTTCCCCTTAAATTTGTAGATTTTCTGCATTACTGCTGAGCTAGTAGTATTATTAGGTATTATTTAGATATTACCCACCTTTCCTGATTCAGAAAGGGAAAGAGGGATACTCTGTTGTTATAAGCCACAGTTAAAGCGCTGTCAGACTGCATTAATTCTACAACGTAGATTCATCCTTAGACTTTTTTTCTTTATCTCACCAACTTTTGGGCCAAATCAAGTCTGCCTTTACTAACATTCCCTTCCACGCATCCATTACGTTAGTGGATTATGTGTTTTAACTCTGAATGCATTGTTTTAAAATTTTTCATTGTTTTAATGTAATTTTAAATTCTATTTTAATATTTATTTAGGTGTACATTGTGTTTTAAGACATCAAATCATTGCCCATGTGTAAAGCTACCTTGAGTTCCCTCCAGAGTGAGAAAGGCGGGGTAGAAATGTCATAAATATTATATTATAATTAGATATTTCATATTACATGTAAAATTACTAATAATATTACAAGCTGGACAGGGGGAGTATGTCCCTGTTAGTTCTGCTGGACCTCTCAGCGGCCTTCGATACCATCGACCACGGTATCCTTCTGGGACACCTCGGAGACATGGGACTTGGGGATACTGCTCTGCAGTGGCTCCGGTCCTTTCTCGAGGGACGGTCCCAGAAGGTATTACTGGGTAACACCTGTTCGGCCCCACAACTGTTGTTGTGTGGAGTCCCACAGGGCTCAATTCTGTCCCTGATGTTGTTTAACATCTACATGAAGACGCTGGGAGAGATCATTCGGAGTTTCGGAATGAGGTGTTATCTCTACGCAGATAATGTCCAAATCTGTCACTCCTTCTCACCTGTCACCAAGGAGGCTGTCCAGACCTTGAATCGGTGCTTGGCTGCTGTGTCGGACTGGATGAGAGCTAACAAATTGAAACTGAATCCAGACAAGACAGAGGTCCTACTGGTCAGTCGTAAGGCTGAACAGGGTATAGGGTTACAGCCTGTGTTAGATGGGGTTACACTCCCCCTGAAGACACAGGTTCACAGCTTGGGAGTGATCCTGGACTCATCGCTGAGTCTGGAACCCCAGGTCTTGGCGGTGGCCGGGAGAGGTTTTGCACAAGTAAAACTTGTGCGCCAGTTGCGCCCGTACCTTGGGAAGTCTGATCTGGCCACAGTGGTCCATGCTCTTGTTACATCCCGAATAGATTACTGCAACGCACTCTACGTGGGGTTGCCTTTGAAGACTGTTCGGAAACTTCAATTAGTCCAGCGGGCGGCAGCCAGAGTACCCACCGGAGCACCAGCTCCACTGGCTGCGGATCCAATTCCGAGCACAATTCAAAGTGCTGGTTTTGACCTACAAAATCCTATATGGTTCTGGCCCAGTGTATCTGTCCAAACGCATCTCCTTCTACGTCCCACCTCGGAGTTTAAGATCTTCTGGGGAGGCACCGCTCTCGGCCCCACCTCTATCATAAGTGAGATTGGTGGGGATGAGGAGCAGAGCCTTCTCGGTGGTGGCCCCTCACTTGTGGAACTCACTCCCCGGGGAAATTAGGTCATGGACATCCCTCCTCTCTTTTAGAAGGAAATTAAAAACATGGATTTGGGAC
The DNA here is from genome assembly GCF_037176765.1 of Anolis sagrei. NCBI lineage: Eukaryota > Metazoa > Chordata > Lepidosauria > Squamata > Anolidae > Anolis > Anolis sagrei. The sequence goes on along the minus strand of NC_090035.1, from coordinate 67,832,239 downwards.
CAGGCTTTTGGGTAATCTGGCGGATAGATAAGGCACAAGCAACGACTAGAATTGATGGATTGGACAATCTGGAATTTGAATTTACGTACTCTGAGCTGATAAACGTTGAGCACTAGATGGTTTTAGGGATTGTGATGTATAATGGATTGTTTTAATTATTTTAATTACTGTTTATATGTTTTATTTTTACCTTGTTGTTGTGCCGGCATCGAATTGTGCCTTTTTGTAAACCGCCCTGAGTCCCCCCCTCGGGGGTTGAGAAGGGCGGGGCAGAAGTGCGAGAAATAAATAAATAAATAAATAATGGTATAGTACAATATAGTGAACTCCCTCCACAGCAACGTTAGATCAGCCCCCTCCCTTCTGATGTTCCACAAGAGAGTGAAAATGTGGCTTTGTGACCAATAAATAAATCAATAAATAAATAAGGTATAAGGGGAGAGAATGAAAGAAAGCAGGGGAGAGAAAGGAAGAAGGGATGAAGATGTTGAATTTCTAGAGACCACTTCCAAAATGCATCCAGTGATGAATCTCCCTCTTATCCCTTTGGCCAAACTTTTCACATGCTGAGGCCTATTTGCTGGGAGGATGAAAACAACACGAGGTTCCTGCGCCTCTGCAGAGCGCCTCGATATATTAAGAACCAAATCCCAATCCATATTGGGATTTTAAAACCTCGAATCAAAATCCTTTAGTTGGAGTCACAGAGGGACTATATTGCCTCCCGCGGGTGGATATTTTTACAGAGATGCATGCTGTTGCTAAGCAACTATCCAGCGGAGGGATACGACAGGGAAAAATATTCCTTGCCGGAACTATAGAAGGCGGAAGAATATTGCACTTCGTGTCCTAAGGCGGAGGGATACCACACGCAAACGTCAGACCTGCCTTATCTCCCTCCCTCGGAGAAATACCTGAGCGGCGGGGCCTTAGAAGGCGATAATCCCGTTTATGAAGGGACGTTTCTTAAGCCAAAAGGCCGCGCCAGGTACCGTCGCTGCGAGGAGGTCCAAATGCGGCGGCGGGCGTGAATCAACACATCTTGGGAGAACGAGCCTCGTCGGCCACCGTTGCCTTAGGTAGTGCGCACGCGCAAGAACTCATTTCTCAGCCTGCGTTCGGACAGCGCCGTTAGCTTCGGTTCGGCGCATGCGTTGTCCGAATCAAGAGTCCTCCTGTCCCCAGACTCACTTGTGCGCATGCGTCGACAAATCCTGCTTGTTGACATAACCATTGTGGGCCTCTTAGGTCGTTTCCTATTCATGGTAACCGTGTCCCAGGAATATTTTTTGGCAAGATTAATTCAGAGGGGGCTTGCATTTGCCTTCCTCAGAGTCTGAGAGTTTGTCACTCATTGATGAGAGGATTTGAATCTTGGAATATATCTACACCAGGCATGGGCAAGCTTCAGCCCTCCAGGTGTTTTATTATTATTATCATTATTATCTATCTATATAAATAAAAATGTAATGTTCGTTTGTGGGATTAACAGAACTCAAAAACCACTGGGGGAATTGACCCCAAATTTGGACACAAGATACCTAACAACCCAATGTATGTTCTTCACTCATAAAAACACTGGGGGGAAAAGCAGAAAGGACTTTAAAGCTCTGTAAAGCTACATGACAATACAGAAAAAAGGAAGAAAGGAGGAGGGAAGGGGAGAAAAAAAAGAAAGAGGGAGGGAAAGAAGGAAAGGGAGCATGGAAGCAGAGAAGCAAGGAAAGAGGTAGAGAAGGAATAAAGGAGAGAAAGGGAGGAAAAGAAAAAGGGGGAAAGAAGGAAGTTAGAGAAGGAAGGAGAGAAGGAAAGGAAAAGGGGAAAGAAGGAAGGAAAGGGAGCGAAGGAAGGGGGAAGATGTAGAGAAAGGGAGGGAAAGAAGGAAAGAGAAGGAAGAAAAGAGATAGCAGAAGAGAAAGAAAAGAGAGGAAAGAAGGAAAGAGATAGAGAAGTAAGGAAGAAGGAAAGACAGGAAGGAAGGAAAGAGGGAGTGAAGGAAGGAGAGAAAGAGGGAAGGTTGGCCACAGCAACGCGTGGCGGATACAGCTAATCTATATATAAATAAAAATGTAATGTTCGTTTGTGGGATTAACAGAACTCAAAAACCACTGGACAAATTGACACCAAATTTGGACACAAGACACCTACCAACCCAATGTATGTCCTTCACTCAAAAAAAATGATTTTGTCATTTGGGAGTTGTAGTTGCTGGGATGTATACTTCACCTACAATCTAAGAACATTCTGAACCCCACCAAAGATGGAATTGAACCAAACTTGGCACACTGTTTTCCCATGACCAACAGAAAATACTGGAAGGGTTTGGTGGGCAGTATCCTTTGATTTTGAAGTTGTAGTTCACCTACATCCAGAGATCACTGTGGACTCAATGATGGATCTGGACCAAACTCTACAAGAATACTCACTATGCCCCAATGGAGTTTGGGGAAAATAGAATCTTGACATTTGAGAGTTGTAGTTGCTGGGATTTATAGTTCACCTACAATCACAGAGCATTCTGAACTCCACCAAATGATAGAATTGGGCCAAACCTCCCACACAGAACCCCCATGTGAGCCACAGCAACGTGTGGCAGGGGACGGCTAGTTATAGTTCATATATTTATATCCTGCCCTTCTCTCCACAAGGGGGACTCAGCATGGCCTTACATGAGCTTCAGAGGATGCTAACAGCATAAATACCATAAAAATTACAATTCACAAGAAAATCATTTTAAAACATTGTACAACATCATCAGTAAAATTTAACAATAAATTAATAGATTAACATGCCAGTAAAACCAAGCTGAGCCAGGAGAATCCATGTCGCAAAATCCAAATTTCCTTTTCCTATTACCTCTGGCCTCTAATCGAATGCCTGACCCCAGAGCCAGGTCTTCAGTTGTCTTCTAAAGGACAGGAGGAAGGTGGCCAACCTGATATCCTTAGGGAGAGAGTTCCACAGATGGGGCCACTGCCTAGAAGGCCCTGTCTCTCATCCCCACCAACAGCATTTGCGAGAGTGGAGGGATCGAGAGCAGGGTCTCTCCTGATGATCTTAAGCTTCGTGATGGTTCACAGCAGAAGATACGTTCAGACAGGTAATCTGGGCCAGAACCATTCAGGACTTTAAAGGTTAAAACCAGCACTTTGATTTGTGCCCGGAAGCTAATCGGCAGCCAGTGGAGCTGACGCAACAGTACACTCCCTGTACGCAGCTCGACCGCTGGACTACTTGGAGCTTCCGAGAAGTATTCAAAGGCAGCCCCACATAGAGAGCGTTGCAGTAGTCTATTCGGGATGTAACCAGAATGTGGTCTTCAACTCCCATAATTCCTAACAGCCTTGATATGCTGGGATATAGGGCTGTGTGGAAGGGCCCTTAGTCTTCACTGCCATATAATCTAATTCAATATGGATTTTTTACAACTATGTTGAAGGGGCCAAAGCCATATACTGTGCCTTCAGCTCTGGCTAAAAGGTGAGAAGTGCTGGAAGAGACCACATGGGTCTCTAGTTCAACCCCCCTGCCATGCAGGAAAAGCACAATCAAAGCATCCCTGACAGATGGTCATCTAGCCTCTGGTTAAAAGCTTCCAAGGGAGGAGCTTCCACCACAAACTGATAAACTAAAGGGAGCACAAGCAACTAAATAATTTTAGACCACAAATGGGCAACAGTAACCACATTGTCTATAGCTTTAAACAATTCTTCCTCTGTGCATGAGGCAGGGCATTGTGGGCAAGCATACAGATGCTGAGTTGTTCTGCTCCACAGTCGCACAAGGTGGAGGATTCTTCTAGGTCAGTGGTTCTTGACCTGTGGGCCATGGACCACCAGTGGACCACAAGGACGAAAATCTGGTCTGCGAGTTTCCTCTTTATTTATTTGCTTTATTTTTTTTCCAATCCTTTTGCACCACCTGCCATTCCTTCCCTGTTGCTGGCCATCCCCTTGGAGAGACCACATCAGCTCTAGATTATAAAATATGGTTTTCTGTGGGCAAGCAGATGGAGACTACTGGATGGCATTAGTTCTGATTCAGAAACTAAAGCTGATGTGGTCTGTCCAATGCAATATAATGGTATAGTACAATAGAGTAATATATAATACTCATATTGTACTATGCTAATAATATAATATATTGTATGTATATATATCTTGTAAGCTGCTCTGAGTCCCCTTCGGGATGAAATGGGCAGCATATAAATGTCGTAAATATATATATAGGAAAAGGGAATGGTTTGATTATGTGATTGGATGATGTGATTTTAACGAGGAGATCTTAATGATACATGTTTTTATTGATTTTATTGATTCTGTTATGGTTTTATTATTCGATTGTTTTAGTATATTGAAATTGTATTTTATGGTCTTGGTACCAACTGTAAATCGTCCCGAGTCGTCTGCAGGCTGAGAGGGACGGTATATAAATGTAGTAAATAACTAAATGCAGTAAAAATATATATATATAAAGGTAAAGGTTGTCCCCTGACATTAAGTCCAGTCATGTCTGACTCTGGGGTGTGGTGCTCATCTCCATTTCTAAGTCGAAGAGCCAGCGTTGTCCGTAGACACCTCCAAGGTCACGTGGCCGGCATGACTGCATGGAGTGCTGTTACCTTCCCACTGGAGCGGTACCTATTGATCTACTCACATTTGCATGTTTTCGAACTGCTATGTTGGCAGAAGCTAGGGATGACAGCGGAAGCAAGCATCCTCAGAGGTAATGAGGTCTGTTGGAACTAGGAAAAATTGGTTTATATATCTGTGGAATGACCAGGGTGAGACAAATGACTTTTGTTTGCTGGGGCTAGCTGTGAACCTTAATTTGCATTCAATGGCTTGGTAGCGCCTGAATGCAAATCAAGGTGATCAGCTGAAACATTCACAGCTAGCCCCAGCAAACAAAAGTCCTTTGTCTCACCCTGGTCATTCCACAGATATATAAACCAATTTTTCCTAGTTCCAACAGACCTCATTACCTCTGAGGATGCTTGCCATAGATGCAGGCGAAACGTCAGGAGAAAAATTGCCTCCAGAACATGGCCATATAGCCCGGAAAAACCTACAACAACCCATGGATTCCGGCCATGAAAGCCTTCGACAATACATTATATATATATCCCTCAAATAAAAGCACCGACCCCTATTTGAGATCAGGAGGGGGGGGGAGAGAGAGAGATTTGTCACAGATTGTCAGATTTCCTGATCTCAAATAGGAGAGGGTGCTTTTATTTGAGGGACACACACCTGTCATCCTTTTAAGGGCAATTCCTCTTGGAGAAAGAGGATAGAGTTATTCTGTGTGTCCAGAGCCCCCTCCACAGTGGCTACTAGGAGGGAATCTGACTGAGATTCCACTAGAACTACATCTCCCGGCAGGCGTTGCGCGAGCCCAGCTTCCGGTCGAATGCGAAGCGCTCCAAAAACAAGGGAAGGGGCGGAGTCTTGGTGGTGGCGCGCGAAGGGAAGCTCCCCGGGGCGCGAGGTGGGCGGGTACTTCCGGTCCTAATCCTCCGAGGAGCCTCAGAAGCAGTAGCATCATCATGCGGGAAGGCTTGCTGGGCCGGGCCGGAGCCGTGACTAGGCCATCCGGATACGCCTCGGTAGGTCGAGTGGGAACTGGGCGAGGAAGCGGAGAAGAAGGAGGGAAGGGACCTTGAGGGCTTCGTTGTCCTACGGGCCTCAGGGTGGGCCTGGGATTTGCCCTTGTTTCCTTCAGAAATAATAAGGAGCCTCCAGGGTAAAGATTTAGGTGGACTACAGTCATAGTACGTATACTTCTCCACCCTGGCTGTGGATTAGAGTCATTATTTTGGAAAAGACCCCAAGGGCCATTTTGCGCAACCCTATTCTGTCAAACGGGAAACATACAAAGCACTCCCGACAGATGAGCAGCGGGCTCAAATCCTCCATCGCCCTTTGGACTATGCTTCTAGGCACCTCCTTGTGTATTAAATTTATATGAGTTGGGAGAGAGCCCAACTGCCACCCATTCTGCCATGCAAGGAGACACAATCAAAGCGTTGCTGGCAGATGTCCATCTCGTCGTTTGGCAATCCTCCACCCTCCGAAGCATTGCACTGTTTGAAATTCTTTCTAAAGTTTAAGTTGAATGTTTTTTCCCCTCTGGTTTGAATTTATTACTCCCCCCCCCCCCCCCGTCTAGGCCAGGCATGGGCAAACGTTGGCCCTCCAGGTGTTTTGGACTCCAACCCCCACAATTCCTATCAGTCGACTGGCTGTTAGGAATTGAGAGAGTTGGAATCCAAAACACCTGGAGGGCCAAAGTTTGCCCCTTGCCTGATCTAGGTAGTCCCCGAGTTATGAACAAGATAGAATGTGTAGGTTTGTTCTTAAGTTGAATTTGTATGTTAGTCAAAACTGGTACACCTTTTAAGGATAATTCCAGCCTGTCTGTCTGTCTGTCTGTCTGTCTGTCTCTCTATTCAGAATGCTCTTTGATTGTAGGTTAACTATGAAGCCCAGCAACTACAGCTCTCAAATGACGAATTCGGTTGCTGGTTTTTTTTTAGTGATGGTCACTCCTTGGGTTAGTAGGTGTCTTGTGGCCAAATTTGGCAGCAGTTTGTCCAGTGGTTTTTGAGTTATGTTAATCCCACAAATGAACATTACATACACACACACACACACATAAACACATATATCATTTTGGATATATCACTTTGGATAATAGTGTATAGTGAAGGGTTAACACCCCTGTGGGGTTTCCTTTGCTGCCTCTGTTCTGAAGATGTCACCTCACTTTTTGTCCCTGTGATTATTGGATTTGAAAAAAAATGCTTCATATGGCAACAAGGATTGGTGATAAAGCCTCAGGCACTTTCTATACTGCCATATAATCCAGATTATCAAAGATAATCCACTTTATCTGATCAGAACTGGATTATATGATATTACACTTGCAATATAATCCAGTTCAAAGGAGATAATCTGGTTTTTTAAATGGCAGTGTATAAGGGGCCTCAGTGAAGACACCTTTTCTCCATGATAGCTCTTTCAGGAGTGACTTTCCCCTTGGAGGGGTAGATTTCTCTCACTTCCTGTTGTCTCACCCCCGTTCTTAACTATGAGTCATTTGTAAGTTGGATGTTTGTAACTCAGGGGCTGCCTTTAGTTTGAATTTCTTTCTGTGTTGCATTAAAGATGAAACAGCAGAAAATAAGATGGCTCTGTCGTCAATACACCATCCTTTCAAATATTTAAACATCGCTCTCATGTCCCCTTCTCTCACCTCCTTTTCTCTACACTAAACAGACCCAGTTCCCTAAGCCACTCATCATAGAGTTTCCAGACCTTTGATCATTTTGGTCACTCTCCTCTAGATATATTCCTGTTCACCTTGAATTGTTGTGACATAGTGCCTTATCACAGAGTTAAAAGAAATCTCAAGGGCCACCCAATCCACTTTCAACGGATAGCCATCTAGCATCTGATTAAATATCTCCAGAGGAAGAGACTCCTCCACCCTCCAAGGCAACCTATTCCACTGTCAAACAGCTCTGACTTTCAAGAAGTTCTAATGTTTAGATCAGTGGTTCTCAACTGAGGGCCCCCAGATGTTTTGGCCTTCAAGTCCCAGAAATCCTAACAGCTGGTAAACTGGCTGGGATTTCCGGGAGTTCTGGGCCAAAATACCTAGGGACCCACAGGTTGAGAACCACTGGTTTAGATGGTAGAAAGCAAGAGGGCATGTTTAGGCAGCAGTGGCACATTGCTTCAATCCACAGGAGGACCTGATCCAGCAATGTGCCCACTTTGGGCAGGCCTCTTGGCAACAGAGTTATTAAAACTATACTTGCATGTTATAAAGCCAATGACAAACAGGTTTAAGATTTGCTGCCTAAGAAAGACCTATGGGGTCATCAAAACTCCACAAGTGACTAGAAGTCCATACATGATGTACCTTCTCTTTGGCCATTTCTCCAAAGTGAAGGGTAGGGTAGTCTTGTGGACCTCAAGTATTTGGGAATTGAGATTTGCTATTCAAGACCTATAAACAGAATTCCAAGGTTCTTTGCAGCAGCAAAAAAAAAACAAACAAACAAACAAACAAACAAACAAAAAGTAGAATGAAGGGGGTAGGGCTCTTGAATGTTCATGGCTGCTATTTGTTTTGGGGGCAGTTCTTGTCCTGTCAAAATTGGTCGGTTGGTCTCACTGGCAAACCAGTTCTGTGTGTTTTCCGAAGCAAACAACATAGATCTCCGCTAGAATGCTGTGCCATTTGCATCACAGTCCAAGGGGAAAATTTGCTAGCTGGAACATGGCCAAAGAAGGGCAATCAAGATGATCAAAGGGTTTTGAAATTGAACTATTTAGAGCAGTGGTTCTCATCCTGTGAATCCCCAGATGTTTTGGCCTTCAACTCCCAGAAATTCTAACCACTGGTAAATTGGCTGGGATTTCTGGGAGTTGTAGGTCAAAACACCTAGGAACCCACAGGTTGAGAACCACTGATTTAGGGGATTCACTTAAGAAATTGGATATATTTGGCTTGGACAAGACCACAAGGTGATATGATAGCCATCTTGAAATACGTGAGATGATATAATGTAGAAGATGGAGAAAACTTGTTTTCTTCTGGTCCAGGAACTACAACACAAAGCAACGAATTCAAATTCTTAGACTTGGGAGTCCACCTAAACATAAGGAAAAACTTACTTAGTGTAAGAGCTGTTTAACAATGGAATAGGTTGCCTTCAAAAGAGATGGGCTCCTTTGTAATTCTTTAAATGGAGGTTGAATGAACATCATTCGGGTTTGCTTTAATAGTCTTTTTTCCAGCATGGAAGTGTCGACCATTTGAACCAAATGGTCTTTGCAATTTCCTTCTATGATTCTACATATGTTGATAGAAAGTGCATTTCTCATCATCCCTATAAATCAGTAGTTTCCAATCTTTTTTATTTTTTTTACTAGGGACCACTTTCACCAGGGACCACTCTCCAACAATAGTGCCAAAAGGGTTACCAATCAATTTTTGGTCAACTTTAGATTCGGTTTGGTTATTTAGGATGGTGATTCGGAAAATTGCATTGGAGAGACTACATCAGCTCTAGTTTCTGATATAGAACATATGCCATCCAGTAGTCACCATCTGCTTGCCCACAGAAAACAATATTTAATAAGCCTCTATGAGGCACTATGAGAGGGTTGTGTGAGAACAGTTGCTCTCGTTGCAACCGTGTAGTAATGGTGAGGCCACGGACCATATTTTAGTTCTTGCAGACCACTGGGGTTCCATGGACCACAGTTTGGGAACCACTGCTATAAATGGTAGCTTGTTCTTTGGTACAACCTGATATAATGGTGCCACTTGGTATGGGAATTCTCATTGCACCGGGTTCCCTAAATCCAGTACTTCTTTTCCTTCTCCAGGGAGCCTCTTGGAGTTTACCAGCAGATTGTCTTTCCATTCTTCCATTCTTACATGCTCCTAGTACTTGACTGCTATCCTTGATATGTTTTTCGCAATTTTAGAATAATACTTTTGGAGTTTGAAATGAGTGGTAATTAGTGGTGTTTCTCCTCATTTTAGGGCACAATGGATGCAGTGGCAGGAATCGAAGTTGGAGCTGAAATTGAAGTGACCGAAGATGGAATGCTGGAGGAGTTGCCTTTACATTTGGTATGGAGTGTGAAATACTCAAATCTTTGCATTTAAAGAAGCATTATAATGTTTGCCTTGTTGCATGTGGCAGGAAAGGAAATGCTTTTCAAATCTTTTTTCTCAGAAATATCGCCAAAATTAATTATGAAATATTTTGTTTTAGAATGAGGAACAAAATATTGAAAGCAAGGTATTCATGTATTTACTCCCCTTCGTTATTTCTAAAAACTATATATGTAAGATAGCCATATATGTAAGACTATGTACAATAGCTCACATTGTTGTAGTTCTTGGTCTTGTCTTCTCTCAGTTCTTATTATGAGAAGGAAGGCTTTATGTCTGCTTGGCAATATGGAGGTCTAGAAACATAAAAGTAAGCCAAGGAACTGCCAACACACATATGTGGACAACTGAAAGAGGAGTGGGTAATCAGGCACAGGGCAGAATCTAGATATCAGAAGCAAAGGTGTCAGAATATATAGCTATGGGAAAGAAAAAGTGCTTCTTTTTTTAGGATTCCCACAAGAAACAACATAACTTTTTACAAATAATGAACAAGTCAATATTAGCATTCTCAAAGCTGAAAATCTTTGAAAATCATGGTTTTCATTGAAATCTGCAAGCATGTGGACAATTTCAACAGAAAGGAGGAAACCATGGAAATGAACAAAATCTGGCTACCAGTATTAAAAAACTCTAAAATTACAACAGCAAAACAACAGAGGGTAAACAATCAGGGACATCTAATCACCTCTCAACAAAAGATTGCCCCAGGCACTGCCAGGCCATCAAATGCTAATCAAGGTGGTCAGTTGAAACATTCACACCTAGCTCCAGCAGACAAGAGTTCTTTGTCCCACCCTGGTCATTCCAAAATAAACCCATTTTCCTAGTTCCAACAGACCTCACTACCTCTGAGGATGCTTGCCATAGATGCAGGCGAAACGTCAGGAGAGAATGCCTCTAGACCATGGCCATATAGCCCAAAAAACCTACAACAACCCAGTGATTCCGGCCATGAAAGCCTTCGACAATAACTTGCCTTTAACTGTTTTTATTCTAAAAGAAACATTTTGTCATCCATTTTTTAAACCTTCATGGAACAAAATCCTTAGGGTATGTGTGTGTTGGGGGGATGTTGCTTCTTCATTTTCACAATTTCCCTCCAGGCCTGGAGAGTTCTGTCTGCAGCCTACCCCCAGGAAACTTGCAAACTGAATCTTTTATTGCGTTTCTATCTGATGTTGGGGCCTTGCTGTTTGCCTATCCACTTTCTGAGATTAAACTTGAATGGGTTAGTACATGGATGAATGCCTTTTTTGACATCAAATCTAGGCATTGAAATTCTTGCCACAGCCATGTTTACTTTATGTCCTGCTATCTGTATAAACAGGACTGATTGGCTATGTGTGAACCACATATTTGTGCACAAGGTTATTCTGTCAGTTTTGTATAAATCTGCATGTTTTGGTAATTATCTCAATTCTCTAATGTATTGAGGTTTTTTTGTTGTCTGCTTTGGATTTTGCTTTAAAGAAGGTATTTTAATACTGATAAACAGAAGGACAAGGGACTATTCAGTCCTTCCTGGACATTTGGGGATTTTATTTGGCAACTCCTTAGGCTTCTAGGAATTGGCTAATTTTGCAATGCAATTTTCGGTTAAATGAACATTGACACAAAGCTGAAAGAATAGAAAAAAGAAACCGGGCATTATTCTGTGATTTCTCCTTCCCTCCCCCCAATGTTAATACAGCTCTGTCAATAAGGGAGAGGGCTTTCTCGGTGGTAGCCCCCCAGCTTTGCAACTCCGTCCCCAGTGAGATGAGACCAGCCCTCACACTGCCCTCCTTTCGTAGGGACTTGAGGATGTGACTCTTCAATCAAACCTTTCAGAATATTTAGCCCCTAGTTGTCCTACGTAATCCTGCACTTTCATCCCATGCCCTCTCTCCATTACTTCAGCTGGCACTTATTTTATTCCAGTGTTTGGTATCAGTAATTTACCACCATGGTTTGAGGATTGCAGCTTGATTGAGTCTGAATTGATGTTTGTATATGTACCTGTATTTTATTTGATTGTATTCACTTTTATGTTTGTTTTTAAGCACTTTATGTTATCTGTAAGCCACCCCAAGTTTCTTCAGGGAGTTAGTGGTGGGATATAAAGTTGTTGTTGTTGTTGTTGGATATAAAGTTGTTGTTGTTGTTGTTATTAAGATGTGAAATTTAGTGGATGCTCCTCCCATGCATTCTGCTAATATCTTTCCTTTTCCCTCTCTTCTACTAGGAAAATGCCAAAAATTACCTTTCCTGGGAATCTTTGGATGTCTCCAGCAGTGACGATGATGGAGAGGCCTATTTCAGCTTTTGCTTGCCTGTCAGACGTCCATCCCGGCCTATACAGCGGCCACCAGTCCGGCGCCAGCAAGTTCCGCGTGTGCCACCCCAGCGGCCACCAGCCCCTTCCTCTGCTGTGAAGCCACTAGATTATGAGAACTGGTTGCCTCCCTTGTACCCCTGTCCATTGGTCCCAGATATTCCTTCTCCCCCAGTGCTTGGCGCTTACCAGTGCCAGAAGTGCCTGCAGGTGTTCATGGAAGAGTGGCACTATCTCCAGCACTTCCAAGATCACATTCAGGAAGAGATGCAGCAACAGCAGGCAGTTCTACAACAGCAGGCAATTCAGCAGCAGCAGGCAATTCAGCAGCAACAACAGCAACAGCAACAACAGGCAGTGCTGCAGCAGCAGCAGCAGCAACAACTCCAAACTCGGCCTCACTCTCCACCACGGAAACTGCGCTGCTTGGAGTGTGGCAAGCGGTTCCTGCACCCCGAGCACTTTGCTCGCCACACCAAGTGGCACATGAAACTGGCGCGCAAGGGCATTAAAGTCTGCCACAGGAAAGGAAGCCGGCGCTCCTCCCAGATTTCCTATGTTTACAAGCCCCTTAGTGAAAACCCATCTGTTGCAGGGAGGGATACTTCTGGCCTTCCAGTTTCCCAAGAGAGTCAGAAGCAGCCAAAGGGTGTCTTGAAGGCCAACAAGCGAAAGGCCCTCAAGCACCATAAAAAGTTGGTTCCTGAGGCTTCGCAGGCTGAGGGTCAGCTCGGATCTACCTTCCCAGAAAATTCCGTCGCCATCCTGGATGGAGAAGGAGGTGTCAATCTCCTGCAGCCATGGCAGAAGCAGGATGCCATCTTAGAAGGTCAGGTGGCGGGGACAGTCTACCAGTCAGCAGTCCTGAATGCTGAAAATCAGATCATCATCTTGGATGATGCTGGGGCAGAAGCTGTGGCTGTTGCACCAGATCATCGCTACACTGAGTTACAGGCTGCTGTCTTTGAAAGCCAAGGGAACGTCAGTGAGGTGAGGCCCCTCTTCCTCCAGGCTGAAGAGCAAACGACTCTTCTGGACAGCCAAGCAGGATTGAATTCCCTGCAGTTAGGCAGCATCAAGGACCAGGCAGTCATTGGAGCTGACTGGGGAGGCCAGAATCCTTGTACCCTTTTTAGGACTGTGCTCCTACAGGCTGAGGAGCAGGCAGCCACGGTGGACAGCCAAATGGAGCCCAGTCCCCTCCAACAGGTGATCATCAAGACCTCAGAGGGGTCACCGACTTTTTACTTGGACTCAGACCCTCACCTGTCTTCTCTGGACCCAGGAACGGTCCATTTTGTCCCTGTGGATCAAGAGTCTCAGTTTGTAACTGTTCCATATGGAAACACACTGACCTTGGAGCCAACAGATGAAGCAGAGAAGACTTGGGAGTCCCAAACAACAACCTTTCAGCTGCCAGGTGACCTTCAAAACTTGCAGCAGCAAAACAAACATCTTTCTCCGGCTGTGACCACTGACCAGTCAACCAAAGGTCCAATGATTGTCCCTTTGGCGCCTGGTTCTTCTGGGGACCACCCTGAGGTCTTAGACCTGGAGTACGATACAGGAGGTGGCATTCCGGTCGCCTCCGAGCCTTGGGAGGCTCCTGTGCGAACTGGGCAGGAAGGTTACCCAACTGAGGAGGTGGAGGAGAACAATGTGGTTGTCGTGGAGATAGAAGAGCAGCGCAGCCAAGGGTCTGTAGTGAGCCGCCCACGCAAACGCTCCCGCAAGCGGGCCTTCCTTAGAACTAGAAAATCCATAGTTAAAAAGCACCTTGGGTGCTTTAAGTGTCCCGACTGTAGTGTTCGCTTCAACCGGGTATCTCAACTCCGCACCCATCGGAAAGGGCCAAAGCGCCGAGGACGGAGCTACCTGTGCGAATGCGGGGCTTCGTTCCGCGGCCTGCTGCACCTCCTGCGTCACCAGCTCCAGCACCTGGCAGAAGCTCTCTTTATTTGCTCAACCTGCGGGAAGTCCCTCCAAGGCCACCAACATCTGGTGAAACATGGCACCTGCAACCCTGGGCCAGCCGTTTTCAGCTGCTCTTGCGGAGTCAGCTTCCGACGCTTGCCCCGCTACCTCTGGCATCATGTGAGGAGCCAGAAGCCTGGCCTGAGGGTTTACACTCTCTCAGGTTTCCTCACTTCAGCCTGAAGTAGGACAACTGTCTTGGGGACCTGGGGTGAGAAGGAGGGAAACTGTGAACCTCTTGACTGGATGCCTGGTTTTGGAAAGGGGATGGGACATGAGAATGCGAGGCCTTCTTCTGGGGCGCATTTAGTCTGAAATGGTTTACTGTTTGTGAAGCATAAGGGATGGGGGTGTTTTGAGTTGATTTTTCCAGTGTTAATGAAGATGATGGTAATTAAACAGTGACGATTCTGATCCCTTACATTCTCTCTTGACTGCTGCTGTGAAGTCTTGGGGAATAGAAAGCTCAGGGAAGCTTCTGTTGGGAAACTTATGTTAAGTCTGTAATGTGGACTGTGTTCATATAAATCAAATGGTGGGCAAATTGATGGCCTTCAAACATAGTCATGTTCATCTGTCAGCGTAAAAAGAAATCTGGTAGTATCTGATGAAGTAGATTGGATCTGTGCAAGCTTGTGTTCCAGAGATCTTTTGGTTAGTCTGAGGATCCTTCAGCATTGGTTACCAACCTTTTTTTTTGACCAGGGACCATTCTCCAGTATTAGTATGAAAAGTGTTACAAAACAGTTTCTGGCCAACTTAAGATTTAGTTAGGTTATTTGGGGTCAACTTTAGATTTGGTTTGGTTATTTGCTGATTCAGAAAATTGCATTGGATAGACCACATCAGCTCTAGTTTCGGATACAGAATATCTGCCATCCAATGGTCGCCATCTGCTCGCCCACAGAAAACCATATTTAATAAGCCTCACCACTATAAGAGGGTTTAGCAAGACCAGTCACTCTCATTGCAACGGTGTAGGCCATGGACCATATTCTTGCTGACCACTGGTGGTCCATGGACCACAAGTTGGGAACCAATATCCAACAGGATCCCTTCAAATAGTGTTAGTCACTTCTTAACCGGGAGTTGGAACTCAAGAGCGACTAGACAGCCCTCACATAAACCAAGGAATGAGTCACTTGACAGTCTCCAGGTGTTGTTGGCACTTGTTCTCTACCAGACCCTAGCCAGCATTGCCAATGATGAGGTGATGCTGGGCGTTGCAATAGAATATCTTGAGGGCCCCTGATCAAAGGGTATGTCAACTGAAACAATTTGGAAACAAGATATGTTTTCTCAGAGTACGTGCACTTACGGATTGACTGAAAAGATAGCTTCAATGACTCAAAATAGTAGTTTTTGAAATAGTGTAAATGTTTATTATTTTTAATATAGGCACTTAAAAAAACAAGGTGACAAAACATCTGAGGAGAAAAAAATCCCTCAAGTGAGGGAAAAACAGGGAATGTCTTTGAGGGAAGGGTGGTGGATGTTTGGCTGAGGGTCACATGTCTCCAGGGACAATTCATTGAGCACCCCTTTTGCCAGTTATTCCTTTTCTCTCTGCTTCTCAGGCTGCCAATAAGGGAAGGCGATTCCATTGCCACCACTGATGCATAGGCAGAAGGACTGATAATTCCTAAACTGTGTTCCTGTTCGTTCCAATTTTACATTGGGTGTTTTTTTTCTGTGTCAGGAGCAACTTGAGAAACTGCAAGTTGCTTCTGGTGTGAGAGAATTGGCTGTCTGTAAGGATGCTGCCCAGGGGATGCCCAGATATTTTACCATCCTGTGGGAGGCTTCCCTCGTGTTCCCACATGGGGAGCTGGAACTGACATCCGCTTTCCCCGGATTCGAACTGCTGACCTGTCAGTCTTCAGTCCAAGGGTTTATCCATTGTGCCACTGGGGGCAAATACACCCAGTATACCCAATATTGGTATCAAAAGTCTGATGGTATGAGGAGCTGATAGGCAATACTCTGGGATAAACAAAATATGATTGGAGCTGTAAAATGAATTTGGAAAGAACAGGAACAAAACCTAGGATTTTTTGGTCTTTTTAATCAATGTGAATGCTTCTTGTGTCTTTTACTGAGTTTTTCTTGCCTATCCCCTCCTTTTCTTCTAACTATATCTGTTTTGACTCTTCCCCACTGGTTTGTGTGTTTATGGGGTTTCCGTGCCCCAGTCTCCTTTTCCTTAGGCCTTCCCCACCTGTGGGAATAGGCAACATGTGACCCTGAAACCATAGATTCCCCACCGCTGCTCTCAGTACCCCTGTTGCAATATATGTCCATCTTCTAAAATAGAAGTTATATATGTATCTCTCTTTAAAACTATTAGGCTGGCTCCAGGCTAAGTTCAACGTACATCAGTCCCGATGGAACTTGATGGGCCAGTTTCAGTCGCAATATGACTTCAGCTAACTTCGCCTGGATTCATTCCATTGTCCTTTTCTTCTGTGCAAATTAATGCTGATTCGATTGCTCAATTAGATTAAGGCCACCTACATTTAACAAACTAATGGGGTGACAACTCGAGTTTCTGTACCTTTTTTGCATAGGAAAAGTTAGGGTTGCCAGATTTTTTCTTAGCCCTGAAAAGCTCTGGAACAGGCATGGGCAAACTGTGGCCTTCCAGATGTTTTGGACTTCAAGTTCCACAGTTCCTAACAGCCGGTAGGCTGTTAGGAATTGTGGGAGTTGAAGTCCAAAACACTGGAGGGCCAAAGTTTGCCCATACCTCATCTCGAGGCTGCTTTGGGAAGGGAAAGCATTTCCGATTACTATTTTTCCATGCCAATAACAGTATGCTTTTGATGCAGGTACTTAAGATCAAGGGATCCTACCAAGAAAAAATAGTTGGCTACCCTTGGATTGTGTACTTTCTGTAAAATGATTCTTATGCAGTCACGCATCTGAAAGCATCCCAGAACCTCTGCTCTGCTTTATAAAATCATCAGTCTCTTTGCTGTGGAAATACTCTGAGATGTGATGGAGTAGACCTTGAAAAAAAAAAACACTGGAGGAGGGATTGTGAACCTGTTTAAAAAGCTCATTCTCCTCATTAGAAAGTCAAAAGTTTATTATGGTAATATTTGGGTTTCAAGCAGCAGCTACCAGGCAAGCTCTAAATGGGCATAAAAAGCCTCTCCTGTTGAGAAGAATATTGTGCACGTAGATGAGGTCTCTTCTCTCTTTCCATCTACAACTGGGATGGAAAACTAGAGGCTCTTCAGACATTATTGAACTGCAACTCTTGTCTCGTTTAATCCATTACCAAGATGTGTAGGTTGAAAAGCCAGCTTTCCCCAACTTTGCTGTGTTGCTGCTTTCATTCGCTTCATCCACTGCTGTCCTTTGAGTCTTTGCAACTCCCGACATGTCACTTTTTAATCAGTTCTTTCATGGAGTTTGTGATAGATTTGGTGAGCGGTGCTTTACTCATCTCATGGGTGGAATGTGTCATTAAACCTGGCCCAGGGTGTCTGGCTTTTCTTAGGCTTCTGTGGTAGATTGTCAGCTGAGCAAAGATTGCATAGAAATATATATTTTACGGGCCTGGATTGCTATCCTAAAGGACTCAAAATGAGGGTTCTTTATCTGGGAGCTACTCTGTGAAGTAAATATGTCAAAAGTTTTCCCTGACATTAAGTCTAGTCATGTCCGACTCCGGGGGTTGGTGCTCATCTCAATTTCTAAGCTGCAGAACCGGCGTTTTCCATAGACGCCTCCAAGGTCATGTGGCTGGCGTGGCTGCATGGAGACTATCCTGTGCCAAATCACAGCTGTTGTGTGGCTGTGAATCCAGGGTGCGTGAGGATTTCCCTGCTGATGGCAAAGGGCACATTGAATCTTTGCTGCTGTTCAAGATGGCACCATGTAAGGTAGCCAAGAGAATTTGCCATCCAGGACCACAAATGATTATAACAAAATGACAGGCAGTTCTTTTAAAATATACTAACAGCTGCCACTCAATCCCTATTCTGTTCCAACAATATAATCTCCAATGGGCAGTCTTTTCCTGGCATTTTAGCCTATAAGGTTTGTCAACTACCAGAATAGCCAATTGTAAGAACAATGGGAGCTATAATCTAAACATAGGGAGTCATAGGGAGGAGGGAGCAAGCTTGTTTTCTATAGCTCTAGAGACTAGTATGCAGAACAATGGCTTCGAACTACAGGAAAGGAGATTCCACCTGAACATGAGGAAGAACTTCATAACTCTGAGAGCTGTTCAATAGTGGAGGTCTCTGCCCTGGAGTGTGGTGGAGGCTCCTTTGGAGGCTTTTAAACAGAGTCTGGATGGCCATCTCTCGGGAAATGCAATTTTCCTGCTTCTTGGCAGAATGGGGTTGGACTGGATGGCCCATGAGATCTCTTCCAACTCTATGATTATATGATCTGCCAGGCCAAAGATCGAATCCTTTTATTCTCTCCCCACCCCAGCAATTTCCCAAAGTTTGAACTTCCAACACCTCTGAACCTCAGCCAGTATGACCAATAATTGTGGATTTGGAGATCCCTGGATGGCTAACAATTTAAACCCATTGGTCTTTTAGTTGCCCTCTCCAACTGAGCACCATCTTAAATCAGCAGCAGTTGAAGCCGGTGTCATTTGAGTGGTGAATACATTCAGTACAGATTTGAAAGGTGCTACCTGAGGTGCTGACACTGTGGTTAAAGCATTCAACGCATTGCATAGTTGTTTAAAAGTTTAGACAAAAATACAGAAGAGATTCACTGCCTCACGGATGTGGAAAGCCTACTGTTCCAGATAAAAAAGACTGGAACACTCAGAATCCACTAACTAATTCACTGGTAATTTGGGGGAATTGAGGTCTGATGTATCTGGAAAGCCCTAGACTGAGAAGGCTGGTCTATAGTCAGGTCAAAATTTGAGAAACTCCTCATTTTCAGCTTTTGAGTCTGTCTTAAGCAGCAAAATACTCCTCTGGCACTTATCGGAGTTGCCTAAAGATGTTCCTGAGCTGTATATAACCCATCTGTTTGAGAAGTGTTCAGGTGAAATGGCTTAAAGTTGAGTCGAGTTAATTGGTCCATCCCATCCGATATTGAATACCCAATAAAGTGCTTAGCCAGAGTGTGTTTGAGGACCGGGACATCTGTAGGGATACCAAGGTGCTTGTTTATAAAGCTATTGTCCTCCCAACCCTGCTATACGCCTGTGAGACGTGGATTGTCTACAGACGTCACATGCAACTCCCGGAACGATTCCATCAGTGCTGCCTCCAGAAAATCCTGCAGATTTCCTGGGAAGTCACAAGTGGACAAATGGCAGTGTGCTGAAAGAAGCAAAGACCATCAGCATTGAAGTGATGGTCCTCTGCCATCAACTCCGCTGGACTGGCCACGTCGTCCGGATGCCCGACCACCGTCTCCCAAAGCAGCTGCTCTACTCCGAACTCCAGAACAGAAAACGGAATGTTGGTGGGCAGGAAAAGAGATTTAAAGATGGCCTTAAAGCCAACCTTAAAAACTCTGGCATAGACGCTGAGAACTGGGAAGCCCTGGCCCTTGAGCACTCCAGCTGGAGGACAGCTGTGACCAGCAGTGCTGCAGAATTTGAAGAGGCACGAATGGAGGGCGAAAGAGAGAAACGTGCCAAGAGGAAGGCGCATCAAGCCAATCCTGACCGAGACCGCCTTCCACCTGGAAACCAATGCCCTCACTGCGGGAGAAGATGCAGATCAAGAATAGGGCTCCGCAGTCACTTACAGACCCACCAGTACACTGATCTTGGAAGATTATCCTACTCGGACAACGAGGGATCACCTAAGTAAAGTGCTTAGCAATTGTTTCAAAAGCATTTCCCAACTCTTTTGTCTAAAAGCATTTGAACTGGAGTCATGCTAGGATCTTAATAAGTTGCGCTTTTCTGCTCCTCGTTCTTTGTATTGCTATTTCTTCACCTATTGTGATTGTGATTGTGACAGTGCTGTTTAAGGCACTTTGTACCAACCTCAAAAGCAAATGCTACAGAAGGCTGGCCTGTAATCCATAAGTCTACCCATATTCATGAGCCAGCTTGGCCAGCCATGGTAGTCATTTAAAGTAGCATCAAATGTCATGGGCACATTTTCCTCCAAAATAAGACTGGCCCCAATATACAGAGACGTTTCCTTGCGTAGAGGCACTTGTACCTTGCTGGAGGGGACCGAGTCAATGGCTACATATAAGTCAAGACTTCAGAGGGTGGGATCTACCTTCACCGTCATCTTCGAGATCCTGTGTAACAAATCACTAACCACCTGCTTCCTGTAGATTTGAGTCTTGCCCCAAAATGGAAGACGTTTCTTCTGCCAAAAGGGAAGAAAGGGGCAAGGCCTTTGTGTTCCATGGCTCAGAGCCTTTCTTCCGTTATTTGAGTGCATGTCTCACTACTTCCTATCTGTAACATTTCGTTGCCAGAACTCTTTCTCTTTTTTAATGGCTCAAAATCCTGTGAGAGGAATGGAAGTGATGCCTTTGATTTCCATCCAAGATCCTCCTGAAACATCATATGCGCCTCCACGGAGTTCTTTCAGGACTGCAAGAAGTCTTTCCATGGCAAGTAAAATTCAGCCATCCTGATCATCCTTCACTAGCGGGTGATGCTAACGGCAATCTTGGCAAAATGCTTGTCGTGATTGTCCTTTGCCACAAGATGGGGTTGTAGTCCATAGCTTCCCCTATAGACTGCTTGATCCTATAGAGGCTGTAGTGGGTTTTAGAAGTTTCTCCACCATTGTGTAGTCAGCAAGATCAGCATCACCTCTTTAGCCACCTAAAATGGGAAGAAAGCAGAAGTTACAATCAAAATAGACAGGAATCGTGATCATACCAAATCTGGGTTTTTGAAGCATTTGATTTGCCAACTCCCCAAAGGTTTCACCGAATCGAAATCAAGGTGGGATAAACTATTTGGTTATAGTTTGAGCTGGAAGTAAGAGGAAAAGACTAAGGACCTCATCACCACTAGAGCAGCTTTTCTCAACCTGGGGATTGGGACCCCCGGAGTGGGTTGCAAGAAGGTTTCAAAGGGGTCGCAAAAGATTATCAGAAAACCTATATTTCTGATGGTCTTAAGAACTCCTTTCACAGAGAAGGCTGAAGATCTTTCTGCCTGTACTTCTCTTCCTTCTTGGAAACAGATGCAAATCCTCCTAACAAAAGCCCTCCTCTGCTATGATTGGCTGCCTTCTCAGCCAAGGAGAGGGCCGTTTCTTAGACTACAAGCAGGGGGGAGGAGAGCAGGCGTGCTTGGCGAATGGCAGCGTGGTGCATATGTGCATGTGAGGAGAGCGTGCAAGGTTGGAGGGAGGCTCACACTATTGAGTCCCTTCAAGACATGGGAGTTCTTTGTGGGAAGTTTGGCCCAATTCTGTTGGTGGGGTTCAGAATTCTTTTTGATCGTTGGTGAACTATAAATCCCAGCAACCACAACTCCCAAATGAAAAAATCACACATACACCCAACCCCACCAGTACTCAAATTTGGACGTATTGAGTATTTATGCCAAATTTGGCCCAACTCCCAAATGTCAAGGTCTATTTCCCCCAAACTCCACCAGTGTTCACATCTGGGCATACTGAGCATTCGTGCCAAGTTTGGTCCAGATCCATCTGGATGTAGATTTAAAACTCAAGGTCAATCCCCACCAAACCCTTTTAGTATTTTCTGTTGGTCAAGGGAGTTCTGTGTGCCAAGTTAGGTTCAATTCCAACATTGGTGGAGTTCAGAATGCTCTTTGATTGTAGGTGAACTATAAATCCTAGCAACTGCAACTCCCAAATAACAATATCAATACTCCCCCCCACCAACCCTACCAGTACTCTAATTTGGCCGTATTGGGTATTTGTCCCAAATTTGGTCCAGTGAATGAAAATACACCCTGCATATCAGATATTTACATTACGATTCACAACAGTAGCAAAATTAAGAGTTATGAAATAGCAATGAAACTAATTTTATGGTTGGAGTCAACACAATATGAGAAACTATATTAAGGGATTGCAGCATTAGGAAGGCTGAGAAACACTGCACTAGAGCATAGTTCACTTTAAATCTGGTTTCTGCCTCTTGCAGAATTCTGGGGCTTGTAGTTTAGGGAGGGGCATTTAAACTGCTCAGCCAAACAGGTCCTGTGCCTCACCAAACTACAAACCCCAACTGCAACCAGATGATAAAGCAGTGGCTATTCATAGGTTTAAATTGGCAAAAACGATGCCATAGACCCCAGGATTTGCTTTCAGGTGCCATACCTAGCTGGCACCATTTGGAGGAATCCAGAGCACTGGCTGTTCCTGCTGATGCTTGGACTCCACAAGGACTGAGAGCAACTTGGTCATCTCATCCAGTTTCTTGTCCAGGGACTCGATCCGCTTCTCCAGCTCCCGGTGGGAATTGCTAAGGCTGGAGCTGAGGTCACACATGATCATTTGCATCTGGAAAGAATAGCAAAAGGGACACAATAGTCACATATTTGGCTTTTGCAGGAGACCAAAACTTGCCAAGTTACTTTGTTTTTGTTAGTTGTGTTAAGTCAGTATTTCTCAAACTGCTACTCCAACTGTTTTGGACTTCAGCTCCCAGTTTACCAGCTGTTAGGAATTGTGGGAATTGAAGTCCAAAACATCTGGAGGAGCACAGTTTGAGAAACTCTGCTCTAAGTCAAACCCAATGAGATACCCCCAAACCACATAGTCATGCTGAATCAATGGGAGCTTGCTAAGTCAACTTCGATGTGAATCCCTTTTCTTCAGTGGTTCTAATGTACTTGAATTAGAGATAGCAATCATTGCACTTCTCTAGTTACAGTTGCACAGGAACTCCCAGCATTCCTCAGCCATTGGCTGTGCTGGCTAGGACTGATGGGAGTTGTAGTTGAGCAACCCCTGGAAGGTCATATATTTTTCAATCTTAGGACAAATCAAATAATAGTGTAAAATCTGGGAAATCTTTACCTCTGGAAATCTTTACTAAAGTAACATTTTTAAAAAGTTTTTATTAACACGAGGTCAACATAATGTCAACAAAACAAACATTGCATTGTTATTTTTTTAACAAATACTTAATATTACTGACACATAAATACCCACAAAAGGGGGAAAGAAACACTCTAACCAACATAATAGAGCATTGTTTTAGAAACAAAGTTAAGAAAACTTTCCTCCATGGATCATTCCCATTCAAATATAAGATTATACATTCATTGGCCCCAGGTAATTTTTTATAGGTAGCTAATTTATTTGTGCCACCCCTCCCCCGGTGGCACAGCAGGTTACACTGCTGAGCAGGTGAACTTGCTGACCAAAAGGTTGGCAATTCAAATCCAGGGAGTGGTGTGAGCTCCCGATGTTAGCACCTGCTTCTGCCAACCTAGCAGTTTGAAAACATGCAAATGTGAGTAGATCAAGAGGTACAACTTCTGCAGGAAAGTAATGGCACTCCATGCAGTCATGCTGGCCACATGACCTAGGAGGTGTCTACGGACAATACCGGCTCTTCGGCTTAGAAATGGAGATGAGCACCACCCCCGGAGTCAGATACGACTAGACTTGATGTTAAGTGAAATTTTTACCTTTACCTAATTTATTTGTAGCTCATTTCTATGCATTCAATATCCGGAATGGAATTAAAAAACAAAACAAAATAGAATGATTTATCTATCTATCCATGCAATGAGCTTTGGTGGTTACTTATTTAAACCTGGCCTTATATTGCTGTGTAATCGGTAGTGTTCAGTACTGAACTGTGGACTGGCTGTCATTCCTCCCCAAAAGATTCTTTCTATTTTACATATGTCTTCTGCATCCACAAACAGCTGGATTTGGCTGCAGCACCGGGAGGGGAATGTGTTTCTTTTTGTATTAGAACTTATGATTTGTACATTTCCTTATGTTTGTGATCGAGATTTGAAAAAGTCATATGGTGAAAAAAAAATTGACTTTCTTCTTTCTGCCATGCCAACCTTACTTTGGCACTTCTTATGTTAGAAAATGACCCCTAGATGGAGCTATTCCCTCTGGACACAGGCGGAAACAAGTGTTTCTAGTGGAGCAGAAAGCTAAATGCAAAGTTCCTCCTTCAAAATGTGTACTGGGCTATGCTGACCCTTGTCACATCACATACATTTACACTATATATATACCATATATACTAGTTATATATATACCATATATACTCGACTTATACTTGAGTATAAGTCGACCTGAATATAAGCCGGGGCATTTAATTTTACCTCAAAAAGCTGGGAAAATGTATTGACTCGAGTATAAACCAATTTCAAAATAAAAATAGATACCAATAAAATTATATTAATTGAGCCATCAGTAGTTTAAAAGTTTTGGAATATTTACATAAAATTAATTTAAGACAAAACTGTCCAACTCTGATTAAACAACTACAGTGTTCCCTCACTTATTGTAGGTGTTATGTTCCAGGACCACTCGTAGAATCATAGAATCAAAGAGTTGGAAGAGACCTCATGGGCCATCCAGTCCAACCCCATTCTGCCAAGAAGCAGGAATATTGCATTCAAATCACCCCTGACAGATGGACATCCAGCCTCTGTTTAAAAGCTTCCAAAGAAGGAGCCTCCACCACACTCCGGGGCAGAGAGTTCCACTGCTGAACAGCTCTCACAGTCAGGAAGTTCTTTCTCGTGTTCAGATGGAATCTCCTCTCTTGTAGTTTGAAGCCATTGTTCCGCTTGCTCCCTCCTCCCTGTGGCTTCCTCTCACATATTTATACATGGCTATCATATCTCCTCTCAGCCTTCTCTTCTTCAGGCTAAACATGCCCAGCTCCTTAAGCCGCTCCTCATAGGGCTTGTTCTCCAGACCCTTTATCATTTGAGTCGCCCTCCTCTGGACACATTCCAGCTTGTCAATATCTCTCTTGAATTGTGGTGCCCAGAATAAGTGATAAGTGAAAATCCGCAAAGTAGAAACGCTATATTTATTTTAATATTATTTTGATATTTATATATTATTTTAGTAGTTATACACTTTTTAAAGTCTTTATAAACTTAAAATAAACCCTCCCCACACACTTACACACAACACAACCCTTTCTCTTAATAACCTTTCCCACACTGTTCTGTGCAGTACATGTACTGTACCTGTTTCTTTTTAAACACTCCTGTATCTTCGGCTCCCCCCACCCACCTCCCTCTCAGTGTGGGGCTGCGAAGAAAGGAAGAGAGACTGGGTGAAGAGAGAGAGAGAGCGAAGGAAAGGAAGGAAAGACCCTTCAAGGCTGGAGGGAGGGAGGACTGAAGAGGGAAAGTGCCTTGGAGAGCGGCGGCGGTGGCAAAAACCCGTGAAACAGCGGAAATACTGCGATATATATTTTTATATTTTTTATATTATATATATTTTGACTGGGTTGTGGCGCAGCTGATTGGGAGTCAGTTGCATTAAAATCTCTACTGAGGTCATGAGTTCGAAGCCAGCCCGGGTTCGAGTGAGCTTCTGGCCATTTGTCTAGCTTGCTGTCGACCTTTGCAGCCCGAAAGACAGTTGCATCTGTCAAGTAGGAAATTTAGGTACTGTTTATGTGGCAAGACTAATTTAACTAATTTACGACAACATAAAAACTCTCCAATGTGCAAAAGAATGAGGAAGTACTCCATCGGTGTCACAAGTGGATGGGGAAGCGACAGCTCCCCCGGTGACCAGAATTCAAAAAGCAAACCTCATGAAGCTGGAAAGTTAAATAGCCTATGTGTTTCTTTCTATATATGTTGTGTGCCTATGGCATTGAATCTTTGCCGTGTATATGTGCATTCTGATCCGACCTGAGTCCCCTGCAGGGTGAGAAGGGTGGAATATAAATGCTATTAATAAATAATAAATAAATAAATAATTTAATATTTATTGAAAAACCACGAAACAGCGAGTCCGCTAAAATCAAACTGTGAAGTAGCGAGGGAACACTGAATTCTAACTTTCTTCAAGGTAAATGTGCTTACATATCCTTCCAATAACCACCATACTTTGTTTTAACTATACATTTTGTGGGAAATGATGTGTGCATATGAATAAGAAAAAGTGGAAAAGACTGGCGACAAGAGAGGAGGAGAGCTGGGTTGTTGTGCAGAGAGGTGAGGGTCCTGGTAGGAAGGCCTGGGGCTGAAAGAAGCCCTTCTTACAGCTCCATGCCTTTCTGACAGGACCCCCACCAAAGTATAAGCTGAGGGGGGCTTTTTCAGCCTTAAAAAAGGCTAAAAAACTGGGCTTATACTCAAGTATATACAGTATATGGAAATATTTGTGGCTCATGACCACTACAAAATGATGGGAAATGTTAATGTAAGGAAGGCCCTCTCTTGTTGAACCTTTATTTCCCACTGTTTGCAGATCTTGAATCAAAACAATGAGAAAAGGGGTAAACAATTAAATACTGAGGTATAGACTGAATATCCATAATCCTAAATACTTTGGACCAGAAATGTTGGGATTTTTTTTTTTGAGATTTCGGAGTACCTGTATTTTCATATGCATACATGATGGAGATGGGACTCAAATCCAAACACAAAAATAAAGCATTTTTTCATAAACATAGTGCCATTTTTTGCAATATTTAAAATAATGGGCATGGAAGAACGTTGCGCACATTGAGCCTTCAGAAAGCAAAGGTGCCATTCTCTCAATCATTGGTGTGGAGAATTTCAGGTTTAGGAATGTTTTGGAAAAGGGATGCTCAGGCAGTAATAACTTCTTAAGTAAGAGCTGGAGCCCATGGTGGCACAATGGGTCAAACCCTTCTGCTGGCTGAACTGCTGACCAAAAGGTCGGCGGTTCAAATCTGGGGAGTGGGGTAAGCTCCCATCTGTCAGCTCCAGCTTCTCATGCAGGGACATGACAGAAGACTCTTAGAGGATAGTAAAACATCTGGGCATCCCCCAGCAAACATCCTTACAGATGGCCAATTCTCTCACACCAGAAGCAACTTGCAGTTTCTCAAGTCGCTCCTGACACAACAAAAAGTAAGAACTAATGGTTTGCACTGATTTGTTATGATGAAATAAGAGGGGCTGAAGCTATTTGGGGTGCGTGTGTGTATACTAGCCATCCCCTGCCACGTGTTGCTGTGGCCCAGTCTGTGTATATGTGTTTTGTGTGTATGTGTGTGTGTATATATTTGTGTATATGTGTGGTTTTGCGCATGCGTTGTATTTTTTATTTTATTTTATTTTATTTTATTTTATTTTATGCTTTTTAAGGCTGTTCTGCTGCATTTTTCAGTGTTTTTATGA
Organism: Anolis sagrei; assembly: GCF_037176765.1. Lineage (NCBI taxonomy): Eukaryota > Metazoa > Chordata > Lepidosauria > Squamata > Anolidae > Anolis > Anolis sagrei. The sequence goes on along the minus strand of NC_090035.1, from coordinate 67,804,982 downwards.
GTGATGGACACTCGTTGGCCTGATAGGTGTATTGTGTTCAAATTTGGTGTCAATTTGTCCAGTGGTTTTTGAGTTATGTCAATCCCACAAACAAACATTACACACACACACACACATATATATATATCTCAATCTAATACATGAATTTTAGACTCAACAGTAATGCTGACATTTCCAGTGAGTCCAGCTTCAGAGTGACAGAGATACAAATGAAGCTAACAAAACTGGGCACTAAAATATAAAAGCTGGCCTTACTGCCATGTTTTTTGGCAAGTGGCCTGAATGTGAAAACAAACAAGGTATTTTCTTCCTGGACAGTTGGTAAGCCTCCTTGCCACAATATACACATATAAAAAGCACGGTTCCCAGGGTTCTTTTGAAGAGAGGATGACAGCTAACCACCTTAAGTCCCGAGGTATTAAAAACCCCTCAAAATACACAGAATACAGAATACAAAACAAAGCAAAATTTCCTCCTGCTTCAAAAACCCAACGCCAACCTGTGCCCAACCTGCCAACTTAGGAATGTGAACTTCCTGAAGCAAAAGACAAGTGTCCGCCTCCCTTCATATGATAAGTACAGAAGCTACTGAACTGGCAGTTTAATCTTTCATTCTGGCAGTGCAACAAGACGGCCTCCTGGGTTGCATCTGAAGGCCATGGCCTCACTTGAGGGACTCTGGATAGATTGCTTGCCACACAAAGCTCAGCTCCCCATTGTGGCGAAAAAGGCGGGGGACGACATTGGTCTCTAACACACATATCCCACTGTTGTCCCATTTCCAAATGATAGAGCAGATCTCTGCCTGAAGATGCTAACATTTTGGCACATACAAGAGGACCCAATGCCCATGTCTCTAAAGCAGGTGGTACAGTGTCATATGATGCCTGGGACTCTTTCTTTCTGGGAATAGACACATTCCCTGGAGTTTGGTGGAAAGGAGTAGTAGAGTTGTGTATTATTTGCATATTTCATTGTTACTTATTTTTATTTACTGCATTTGTATACCGCCTTTCTCAGCCAGAGGCGACTCAAAGAGGTTCACAATCGGCGGCGATTCAATGCCATAACAAGACAGATGGCACTGAAGGTTCTTGTGGGTTTTTTCAGGCTATAGGGCCATGTTCTAGAGGCATTTCTCCTGACGTTTCACCTGCATCTATGGCAAGCATCCTCAGAGGTAGTGAGGTCTGTTGGAATTAGGACAATGGGTTTATATATCTGTGGAATGACTGGGGTGGGGCAAAGAGCTCTTCTCTGTTGGAGCTAGGTGTGAATGTTTCAACTGACCACCTTCATTAGCATTTGAAGGCCTGGCTGAGCTTGGGAAAATCTTTTGTTGAGAGGTGTTAAGATGTGCCTGATTGTTTCCTCTCTGCTGTTTTGCTGTTGTAATTTTAGAGTTTTTTAATACTGGTAGCCAGATTTTGTTCATTTTCATGGTATCTTCCTTTCTGTTGAAATTGTCCACATGCTTGTGGATTTCAATGGCTTCTCTGTGTAGTCTGACATGGTGGTTGTTGGAGTGGTCCAGCATTTCTGTGTTCTCAAATAATATGCTGTGTCCAGGCTGGTTCATCAGGTGCTCTGCTATGGCTGACTTCTCTGGTTAAAGTAGTCTGCAGTGCCTTTCATGTTCCTTGATTCGTGTTTGGGCAAGGCTGCGTTTGGTGGTCCTTATGTAGACTTGTCCACAGCTGCATGGTATACGGTAGACTCCTGCAGAGGTGAGAGGATCCCTCTTGTCCTTTGCTGAATGTACCATTTGTTGGATTTTCTTGGTGGTTCTGCAGATGGTTTCTATATTGTGTTTCCTCATCAGCTTCCCTATGCGGTCAATGGTTCCCTTGATGTATGGCAGAAACACTTTTCCTCTGGGTAGATCTTCATCTTTACTCTCGTGGCTTGTTCTTGGTCTTGCAGCTCTTCTGATGTCTGAGGTGGAGTATCCATTGGCCTGGAGAGCCCAGTTGAGGTGGTTCAGTTCATCTTGGCACTGAACTTTGAAACTCCAGATGATCTCTCCCTTCCCTTCCCTTCCCTTCCCTTCCCTTCCCTTCCCTTCCCTTCCCTTCCCTTCCCTTCCCTTCCCTTCCCTTCCCTTCCCTTCCTTTTTCTTTTTTTCTTTTCTTCCTTCCTTCCATTCCCTCATACACATGCCACTGAGCAGCAGATAATCTGTGTCACTCCTTTTCTTTCCCTCATTTGTTCAATTATTTAAAGTCATTTATTTAAAGTCATTTAATGGAGGGTACGTGTGTCATTCACAGGCTGTTGGACGATAATGTCCATCATCCCTGATCAGCATAGCCAAGAATTGTGGGAAGAAAGAAGGAAGGAACTGATTGATTTTAATGAGCGTTTCTGTTTTGAAGAAGAGCTATGTTTTCCTCCACTACAAAATGCAGTGTATCCAGGTAGTGAGAACAAGCAATGCCATGTTCATTATAGAAGCATTGTCTCAAGTGAAAAGAAAGTGTTACATGTGCAAAATAAAAGGGAAAGAAGTTTAATGTTGGTTAAGATTAAAGGCAACTGTGATGAGAAGTCACGCCTCTTTTCAAATCAGTGCCAATGCTCTAGGTTAGGAATTGCTGCCTTCAGTAGAATACTCACCTTAGAAATATCCACCATAGTGTTGACTCGATCTCGGATCTTCCGATGCTTCATTCTAACATGTCGAAACCTACGAGGGAAAGACAGAGATCTTGAAATCCTATCCTCTGTCGTATGTGTCATTCCTGTTATTTGTGGATGTGTCAAATAACCTCCAGGATTTTCAATCATCAACTGACCTACTCAGGTCTTGCAAACTCAGCTGTGGCTTCCTTGACTGAACAGATCCAATTGTAGTGTGGTTCAATCCTACTTGCCAAGAAATAAACATTTTCAATTGCAAGAATTACAAAGTCCCATGAGAGTTTAATATCTCTAAATTCTCTCAATATAGTTTCCTTCCTCGTGTTTGCTTTTATCCAATCTCCAATTCTATCTATATTCCTCTCTCTTAATTTTTTACCTAATATATATATTTTTTAAAAATTGGGAATTTTTTTATCCATTATTGTTGGTGTTAGTGTTGAACTTTCTGATAATAATATTTCCTTGTATCTATTCCAAATTCCTATAACATTTCTCAACATTGGGTTTTTTATTTTGTTAATTTCTTTCCTTTTTATATCCTTAAAAATATATTCCAAATTTTGTCCTCTACTTCTTCTGAATCTTCCTCCAACCATTCCAAATACTCCTTATTTATTATCCCTTCTATAACTAGTCTCATCCTGTTTGCTTCATGGTATTTTTTAATATTGGGAAGTGCTAAACCCCCAACCTTTTGTGACTTATACCAAAACTGTTTATTTAACCTGTTTTTCTTATTGCCATTGCAATATTTATTAATTAATTGTTGCCATTTGTTCCCTCTGCAGTTTTAAGACTGGAAACAGCTTCATTGGAATCAATAGCTTGGAGGATGGCTCTAGGATACTGGATTGAGAGGGTATATAAGGGGCCTGAAATGTAAAGGTAAAGGTTTCCCCTAACATTAAGTCTAGATATGTCTGATTCTGGGAGGTGGTGCTTATCTCCATTTCTAAGCCGAAGAGCCGGCGTTGTTCATAGACACCTCCAAGGTCATGTGGCCAGCATGACTGCCTTCCTGTAGAAGCGGTAACAATTGATCTACTCACATTTGCATGGCTTTCCCCCCAAACTGCTAGGTTGGCAGAAGCTGGAGCTAACAATGGGAGCTCACCCTGCTCCCCAGATTTGAACCACCAACAGCAAGTTCAGCATCTCAGCGGTTTAACCCGCTGTGCATATATATTTGATCCAAAAAGACTTGTTCAAATCACATCATATCAAAGTGCTAAATGAGAAATTTAGGCAGCCGAGGCTTTCAGAGGATAGTAGTCTTGAGTACAAAAAGACAATGAATATAATAGCTGAACGAATTACTGATATAGATAAACAGGCCTCAGTGGCAGTGGTGCATTCCACATGCTCCTCACTGAGTCTAGGCTTAGCATTCAATTCTTCGAGAGGTGCTAAATATCTGGAAAATTTAAATATTACCAGGGCCAGATTCAATGTAATCAAATCAGCCATGCTAGAGGAGCCCCCGGTGGCACAATGGGTTAAACCCTTAAACCATTTTGGACAGCAGGACTGCTGACCTAAAGGTCGGCAGTTCAAATCCAGGGAACGGGGTGAGCTCCCATCTGTCAGCTCCAGTTTCTCATCCAGGATCATGAGAGAAGCCTCCCACAGCATGGTAAAACATCCAGGCATGCCCTGGGCAATGTCCTTGCAGGCGGCCAATTCTCCCTCACCAGAAGCGACTTGTCGGCACAAGGGTTTAACCCATTGCGCCATCGGGGGCCCCAAGTCCCAAAATACAAACAACTAAGACATATTGCTGTCTGAGGCAAAGAGGAAACTGGCGTTCCACTTCTATGCTAACTGGTCACAAACAATAGCAAAACATGAACAACTTGTTATCATCTCCTTGGAGGAAGAACAAAGAGAATCCATCCATCACCTGTCTTGCACTTAAGTGCTGTGAAAACAAACCATGTGAAATGATCCTCAGCATTTATAGAAACATTGTTCAAATGGCTTTGTGTACATTATTTTAAAGGAAATTATTACAAAAGCTCTGTAAAGCTCAATCTTATTCCCATTATTGCAGGTGGAAAGGCTGAGGTTCAGAGACAGTAGATGTCTAGAGGAAAGACCAGGGAATAGAGGGCTCTGTCATGATGTGAACTTGGAATATCCTGAGTTACAGGTCACACTTTTGGATCTGTCGCTATGCAGTGGGATCAGCATTTGAGACTGAGAAGGAGTTGCAGACATAGACTTAGGATGCATCTGCACTCTTTATTGTGCCAAGAAGGCTAAATATCTTGTACTGTCTATACCTAATTTCATAGCATTGACCCAGTTAAAGTGCTGTCAAACTGAAATATTTATATCTATTTATTTATTTACTGCATTTTTACCCCGCTCTATCTCAACCCCGAAGGGGACTCAGAGCAGCTTACAAATTGGCAATAATTTAATGCTGCATTAAGACATAAAAGCATACATATTATATTTTGCATTTCAATACATTTAAATAAGCAGTTAAAAACAAAGAACATAGTCCCAAAAACATAGTCCATAGTCCATACTAATATATAATATATTATTATATTGTATTATATTAATATGTGTTATATTATTACTATTATTATAGTTATATACTTATATATAGTTATATATAGTTATATTATATTATAACGGTGCTCCATGCAGTCATGCCAGCCACATGGCCTTGGAGGGGTCTACAGATAACGCCAGCTCTTCAGCTTAGAAATGGGGATGAGCACCACACCCCAGAGTCGGACACGACTGGATTTAATGTCAGGAGAAAACCTTTACCTTTAACTATAATATTAAAATTATTATGTCAATCTATAATGTAGATTCATCTGGCACTCCATGCAGTCATGCTGGCCACATGACCTTGGAGGTGTCTATGGACAATGGCTTAGAAATGGAGATGAGCACCAAACTCCAGGGGAACACCTTTACATTTACCTAGATTCATCCTTAAACTACTTGACTGGGTGTTTGGGCATGTTTGCACAATATATATAAATTGGTTTGATGATATGTCTCCAACTAGGTTCTTGTGGGTTCTTTCTGGCTATAGGACCACCTTCATTAGCATTTGAAGGCCTGGCTGAGCCTGGGAAAATCTTTTGTTGAGAGGTGTTAAGATGTGCCTGGTTGTTTCCTCTCTGCTGTTTTGCTGTTGAAATTGTCAACAGAAAGGAAGAGACCATGAAAATGAACAAAATCTGGCTACCAGTATTAAAAAACTCTAAAATTACAACAGCAAAACAGCAGAGAGGAAACAACCAGGCACATCTTAACACCTCTCAACAAAAGATTTTCCCAGGCTCAGCCAGGCCTTCAAATGCTAATGAAGGTGGTCAGTTGAAACATTCACACCTAGCTCCAGCAGGGAAGAGCTCTTTGCCCCACCCCAGCCATTCCACAGATATATAAACCCATTGTCCTAATCCCAACAGACCTCACTACCTCTGATGATGCTTGCCATAGATGCAGGCGAAACGTCAGGAGAAATGCCTCTAGAACATGGCCCTATAGCCCGAAAAAACCCACAAGAACCTAGTGTCTCCAACTGTTTCTCTGGTTCAAGGAGAAAATCCAAGAAATCCAAGCTAGGCAAGATCACTAAGAATCATAGAATCATCGAGTTGGAAGAGACCTCATGGGCCATCCCCTGCCAAGAAGCAGGAATATTGTATTCAAATCACCCCTGACAGATGGCCATCCAGCCTCTGTTTAAAAGCTTCCAAAAAAGGAGCCTTCACCACACTCCGGGGCAAAGAGTTCCACTGCTGAACAGCTCTCACAGTCAGGAAGTTCTTCCTAATGTTCAGATGGAATCTCCTTTCTTGTAGTTTTAAGTCATTGTTCCGCGTCCTAGTCTCCAGGGCAGTGGAAAACAAGCTTGCTCCCTCCTCCCTGTGACTTCCTGTCACTTATTTATACATGACTATCATGTCTCCTCTCAGCCTTCTCTTCTTCAGGCTAAACATGCCCAGCTCTTTAAGCCTCTCCTCATAGGGCTTGTTCTCCAGACTAAGGCCCGTTCCACATTACTTTATATCCCAGGATTTGATCTCAGATTATCTGCTTTGAACTGGATTGTATGAGTCTACACTAGCAGATAATCTGAAACAAGCAGGTAATCTGGGATCAGATCATAGGATATAGGGTAGCATAGGTCCAGCCACAGTCTCTCACCCGAGCTGCAATTCCCAGGATCCCTTCTCGCACCATACTGTTCCAGCCTTCTATGCATTTCGGAAGTCAGGAACAGCCAGCTGCAATGCCCAATTCAATCTAAGCAGCAGATTTCAATCTTTCCCAGGGTCAGAGCGGAAACCAAGAAAACATCCCGGTGTATCCCATCCACTTACATATGGATGGCTGCCAGCAGCCTCCGGTGATGTTTGCGGGCTCTTCGTCCGTCCTTCCTCTTGGTGTGTTTGTATAACAACCAAGCCTCTTGCAACACGTTGGCAGCCGAGCATTTCATCTAGAAGCGCACGTAAAGTTGGGTGAGAAGGGGGAAACTTCAAAGCATTGGCTAAAGCTGTATTTCCTGCTCTCAATGGATGCTGTCAAAAAGGGTGGGTTGTTGTCAACCCAAATCTGCTTCCCCACATTACTTTATGTCCATCAATCGCTCTAAACTGTCAGAGTAAGCCACAAATGGTGTGCAGACCACATCACATGTCCTGAGGTTTCCAGTCCCAAATCCCAAACATGGGGTGGTCCCTGAATCATGTCATTAAGGATTACTGTATGTATTAAGTACCAAACACAATTGCTTTGGGCTTGTCATTCCAACAAACGCACCCATAAAGAGAAAAAAGAGAGAAAAAACATTTTGCTGTTCTCAAAAATCAAGGCAGACATCTTAGCCAAAGGAGCTGTTCTGATAGGTGAACTGGAGATTTGCACACAGCCCTGTCCTACTAGCTGGAGCTGATCCCACCAAAACTGGAGAATTTTCTCATCTCCTCTTCCAGTATTCTTGAATATTGGAGAGTGTGATCTGGCAACTCTACCCACATCTGCTGTGGACTCATTTTGTTGTGTTTCAAATAATAATAATAGTAATCTTCATAATGTTTCTCCTTTAAAACAAAGAATTCCACACCTTATTTAACCAAAATAAATGGGGGGTTGACACAGGATGTTGTCTTCTGGAGAACTCCAAAGCTGGGGGAGCCCAGTCCAAAACAGGGGAAATTGGCCCACAGTCCCATGGAACATGTCCATTCTTGTCATGGTTCTTCCTTACCTCTTTGGCACACTGAATGTCCATCATGAAGTTATGAACATGTTTCTCAGCTCTGGTGAATTCCAGTTTGTCAGCTGCAACGGCCACCAAGAGTGCTGTACAGCCTACCCCCTGAAGATAAATAAGGAGATCAGCACATGATAAAAGAAAGGCTAACTGGGAAAAGCCATATCTCAATCATAGGGAAATGTAGTTTGCATATAGGTCCTGTGTTCAGTCTCTGGGAGATACTTTGAATACTGTTAGACAGACGTATGTTAGATGAGCTAATGGTTTGGCTAAGGGTGTTGTAGTTCAGCCCATAGTGGTGTCTCATATTACTGTTAGTAGGGATTCTGGGCCTGAGATTTTAAGTCCTGAAACTGAGCAGTCTGTGTCTCCATCTAGTCAAGGCCACATTCCAGAGGATGCAGTGGAGCCGATCTCTAGGGAAAGGAGTTCAGAGGCTGAAACTCCGAGAACTGAGAATAATGAGCTTCAAGGTAATGGTAATGAGTTTGTTGATAGGAGCCTTAGTTTTAGTAAACTTCAAGTGATCAACAAAGAATACAAATGTATTGTTGAAGGCTTTCATGGCTGGAATCACTGGGTTGTTGTAGGTTTTTTCAGGCTATATGGCCATGTTCTAGAGGCATTCTCTCCTGATGTTTCACCTGCATCTATGGCAAGCATCCTCAGAGGTTGAGAGGTCTGACCACACAACCTCTGAGGATGTTTACCATAGATGCAGGCAAAACGTCAGGAGAGGATGCCTCTAGAACATGGCCATATAGCCTAAAAAAACCTACAACAACCCAAAGAATACAAAGATCACATTGCTTATTAGAAAAGAGGCCCAGATCTGAATCCCATGTGAAAAGACATAATTCTTTAGTATATTAGGGAGGCCAGGAGTTTTGTCCAGCAGTCTGGTCAATATGGATAATGGAGACCTTATTTATTTATTTATTTATTCATTTCCAGCATTTCTACCCCATCCTTCTCAACCCCCCCCCCCCGGGGGGGGGGGGGACTCAGAACAGCTTACACTCGGCAACAATTTGATGTTGCAACAAATAGACAAATGCAACAATATAACAACAATTTAAAACAATACATGGTAAATTAAATTAAAAACAATTAAAAGCATTATTGTCTACCATATTGCCATTCCAGTCCAATTCCACATCTAAAGTGCTGTTATGCCTGCTGTCCAAAAGCCTGGTCCCAGTACCATGATTTTAATTTCTTCCTGGAGCCCCCGGTGGCGCAGTGGGTTAAACCCCTGTGCCGGCAGGACTGAAGACCGACAGGTCGCAGGTTCAAATCTGGGGAGAGGCAGATGAGCTCCCTCTATCAGCTCCAGCTCCTCATGCAGGGACATGAGAGAAGCCCCCCACAAGAATGATAAAACATCAAATCATCCGGGCTTCCCCTGGGCAACATCCTTGCAGAAGCAACTTGCAGTTTCTCAGGTCGCTCCTGACACGACAAAAAAAAATTCTTCCTGAAAGACAGGAGGGATGAAGCCAACCTAATCTCACTGGGAAGCGAGTTCCACAGGTGGGGAACCATCACCGAGGAGGCCTTGTCCCTTGTCCCCGCCAAGCTCATTTGCGAAGCTGGCGGGACCGAGAGCAGGGCCTCCCCAGACGATCTTAAGCTTGACAACAGCTCTTGTCAAGCCATGCCTGCTTAGAGACTTCTAGTTTTATGCCTTTCTTCATGTTCTTGTTTTCAAGTACCAGGGATTGTTCCTGTATTTCTGTATTAGATTCTATGTTTCCTGGGTTTTCTTGTATTCTTGTTTTGGGTGCCTTGCAGCCATGAGACTCTTGATTATTCTTGCTCCTGGAACCTTGTGGATTATTGATACATTTGGACTTTGAAGTTTTTAATATTTTTGCTGTTTGCTTTTTATATAATCTTCAATAAACTACTTTACTGATTTAACATGGACTGGCGTGAGGTGGTTAAGTACAGAGGTGTTTCCTGGCCTGGGGTGCAACAAACAGCTAGCTGAAAGACATAGATTAGAAATACTGGACTACAACTTCCAGAATTCCCTTTTGGTCATGCTGGATGGAAGATTCCAGGAGTAATAACACTAAGCTTAAAATATTTTGCTCCCCTAAGGGAAGCCAAAAATTGTTCTCACTCTCCAAGTCATGATACTTAGTAGTTTGAAGATGCTCAGAATTCACACAGAGCTGGAATGGATTCCTCCACTGTAAGCCTGGATACCAAATGTGTGTTCTCCAACATTATCAGATGACATTATTTCAGGGGATTCCCCTTTTTGCCCTACTGAGAAGTAGACCCATTGCTCCATCAGGGAGATTGCAGGTATGATTAACTCAAGACTTATTCATTTCCAACTGTCTCCCGTAAGCATTAAGCCTGGATCCAACCCAGTATTTCTTAATCAGACGTCAACAGTGGATTTCTATATTTGCTGAGAGTTGATATGCACCATTATTCAGGATCTGATGGACAATGCAGAAATGATATTTAGATTGTGCCATCTCAAGGAAATGCTATTTAACTCTTGTCATCTTATTTGGAATTTGGTCAAAAATGAAAACAAACCAAAGGATTTAAATTTAAAACTCAGATCTTCAGATATGGGCTTCAAATGTCATGCAATGACACCTTCAAAATCTGGAAAGGTTGCGCATGAGTGCCACATACTCCGTGGACATGCTACTTACCATCACTCCAGTGAAGAGACACACCACTTTCCCACATGTTGTTACTGGCACCACGTCCCCATAACCAATAGTCAGAAAAGTGATGGGAATCAGCCAGAATGTTCCTGCCAGGTATTCATTTTCATCCATATGTTGCCTAATAAGAAAAGTTCAATATACAATGTATTTATGTCTGTTTACCTATAGGCTTATCATATCTACCCCTCTGCCTGTCCACCCAACTCGACAACTTTGAGCCTCATATGTTGGTTTTAAAGATGATCTGGTTTTGTTTTGCAATCATATATAGAAACGTTATTCTTTCTTCCTGGGCTTTCTTGAATCAGTGTCACCTAAAGTGACAAAAATGTTATTTTTTTCCACTAAGCCTGACAGCCTCTGGTAAGCCGTTGGCTGGATAACAATGAGAAGAGGAGAAAGACCTTTTAGGGAATGAAGAATTGAGAAAACTAGATTGAGAAGGGAGGAGGGATCCTTTGGTGGGAAGGTCTAAAGCAGAGGTTCTCAACCTTCCTAATGCCATGACCCTTTAATACAGTTCCTCATGTTGTGGTGACCCCCAACCATAACATTATTTTCGTTGCTACTTCATAACTGTAATTTTGCTACTGTTATGAACTGTAATATAAATATATTCACTGGACCAAATTTGGCACAAATACCCGATACACCCAGATTTGAATACTAGTGGGGTTGGGGGGGGGGGTTGATTTTGTCATTTGGGAGTTGTAGTTGGTGAACTTTGATAGTTCACCAACTACAATCTAGTTGGTGAACTTTGATAGTTCACCAACAATCAAAGAGCATTCAGGACTCCGCCAACGATGGAATTGAACCCAACTTGGCACACAGAACTCACATTACCAACAGAAAATACTGAAAGAGTTTGGTGGGCATTGATCTTGAGTTTTGGAGTTGTAGTTCACCTACATCCAGAGAAACTGTAGACTCAAACAATGATGGTTCTGGACTAAACTTGGCATGTATACTCAATATGCCCAAATGTGAACACTGGTGCCGTTTGGGGAAAATAGACCTTGATATTTGAGAGTTGTAGTTGCAGGGATTTGTAGTTCACCTACAATTAAAGAGCATTCTGAACCCCACCAACAATAGAATTGGGCCAAACTTCCCACACAGAACCCCCAGGACCAACAGAAAATGCTGTGTTTTCTGATGGTATTTGGTGACCTCTCTGACACCCCCTCATGACCAAAGCCATGGTGCCTCCTTCATTTTGTCACCATAGAAAACAAGGAACTGCACATGGGTTCATGCATAGGCTGACAAAGCCATTTGGGGATGCGAAGGAAGTCAATATGTTTCAGGATCCAACAGCCACTTTGGAGGCTATGGAACCATACACACCTTGTCCTCTCCTGATCGAAAGCAATGTTAGGAAACTTCTTTCAGCCTCTGAGCCCAATTCAATTTCAGAAAACATCTCAGGATCCACATTAGTGGTGGCTGAAGCCAAAGGCAAGGAGGAATGTTCCAAAGTTATTTTGCCAGAAAGACTTGGAAGATGCATGCCAATCTTTCAAAACTTGGTATATGTGTAGACCAATATAAAAGCTGGGAAACTAGAAAACAATTATACTACGAAGGAAGAACTGTGGCCCTTGTAAGGCCAGGAGACCACAGAAAGAATTCATATTCTCTATTTCTGTTCTAAAACACATCAGTGTGCCCAATACAGAAATGCAGTGAGCTGAAAGGCTGTATTTAGAGCTCTTAATCCTTCCTTTGCCTGCCTCCAGCAGGTTTTTACCCTCCTCAGATAGCAACTTCTCCAGCAAAAGATCCTCACCGTTCACAGACCGACAGCACCCAAAACGCAATGAGCCAGAGTCCCATGGTAAAGATGAGCAGCACCCGGCCTGGTTGGCTGTTCACCATCACCCGCAGCACAAAAGGGTACTGGAAGTGGATTTTATTGAGGGATCCGATGCTACGGTAAGAGGCGTCTCCCAACACGCTGCTCCGCAGCAGCACAGCCCGGGGCACCAGGTAGAGACGGAGGAACATGAGCAGCGAGAGCAGCATGTCCATGTCGGAGAGGAACAAGAAGGTGTGCTCAGGTTTAGGGTCCAAACAAGGGAAGCTTCCGACTGGGAAGGGATGGAGGAGGCACACCAAAAGCTCCAGAGCAATCAGGCCCAGCTTTGGAGCACTGACTGCAATCCGCCAGTCCGTCAAAGAGTTATCTAGCATGAAGAGCTGGAGAGGGAAGAGACAAAGAGGCAAGATATCATAAAACAATAAAGCAATGGGAGAAATCCATTATAGTCAGTATGGTGTAATAATTTAAGCATTGGATTATGACTGTGCTCCATGCAGTCATGCTGGCCATATGACCTATGGACAATGCTGACTCTTCATGTTAAAAATGGAGATGAGCACCACCCCCTCAGAGTCGGACACAACTAGACTTAATGTCAAGGGGAAAGTTTTACCTTTACCTTATGACTCGGGAGACCAGGGTTCAAATCCCTGCTCAACCATGGCAACCCAATGGGTGACTGTGAGCAAATCACATTTTTTCTGTCTCAGAAGAAAGCAAAGGTAACCCTCTATTCCAAGGAAGTCTTATGTTGGGTTCACCTTGGAGCCACCATAAGTTTTGATGAAAAGGAGTATCTTTGTTAACTGAAGTGTACCCATGTATTTCTTTTTTTTAAAAAAAAAAAAATATTATGAAACACACAAAAAGAGATTTCCATTTACATAAAAATGGTGGAACAATGTAGTTAAAGAAAAGTAGGAAATAAAGTTTTAAAAATCTTGACAAAAATAAGGGTAGAGTTGAAAAAGGAAAAAGAAAAAAAAGGAAGGGGTGGCTCTTTAGACTTCCATTCTAAGCCTCTGCGATTATAGTTTTCTATCTATCTATCTATCTATCTATCTATATAAAAGTAAATGTCCTTTTTCTTCCAATTTGCCTTTTCCCATATTTGCCCCTCTTAACTTCTATCTTTTTTTCGTATTCATCAAAAAGATTCCAGTCAGTCTGTTTTGTTGGACTTCCCGAGACCTTCTTTTAAAAAAAGTTAATTTGTCCATATCTCTAATTTCTCTTAGTTCACATCCAATTGTCAATGTCCGGTATCTCTTCAAGTTTCCAAAGTTTTGCATGTTACCCATGCATTTCTTAAGTGATACATCCCAATTGGCCACCTTTGAGAAATGGGATCGTAAATCAAAATGTCCCTGGTTTCAGTACAAAATTTAAGGGCCTAGGAAATTTCATTTGTGTATATAATGTGTGAAAGGTACAACCAAGCTTCCCATCTCATCAATCTGGTGGTAAGACAATATCAGAAGCCCCTTAGCTCTTCTTTTGATGTGCACAGAGCTCCTCTTTTGTGGGACAAATACAAACCAATCAAGACCTTTTAGTTTCCAATACAAGAGCAAGTATGAAAGGGCTGAGGGATTTAATTTTTGTGCATGTTTGGTATATGTATAATTGGGATGGTCCTGTGCAACAAAGATGGATGACAAACGGCAAGGTATGGCCCAGCCAAGGCTGTGAGAGGACCAGAACACGCAGACTCTCACACACAAGGCCAGACAGTGGGAAGCTACCACTGTATATTATATTTCCCTTTGCTGCCACCAATTTATTATTTCATAGGCCACCTCCTTCAACTAGAATGTTTAAGAAGCCACGAACTCAGGTGAAATAAAACAAGAATATGTTGTTTATTTTGTTCCTGAACAGTCAATATGCGTAATGGTTTCATATAAATGGTCAGGCTTTACTTTTTAGAGAGAATGGACTTACAACTTGAGTTTCTTAAAGTTCCACACACAGGAATGCAAACAGGTTATTTTGAACCTTTTGAATCTTCCTTCCACACCACAACTCTAATCACTATAGAGGCCTACTACATTTCATAGAATCATAGAATCAAAGAGTTGGAAGAGACCTCATGGGCCATCCAGTCCAACCCCCTGCCAAGAAGCAGGAATATTGCATTCAAATCACCCCTGACAGATGGACATCCAGCCTCTGTTTAAAAGCTTCCAAAGAAGGAGCCTCCACCACACTCCGGGACAGAGAGTTCCACTGCTGAACGGCTCTCACAGTCAGGAAGTTCTTCCTCATGTTCAGATGGAATCTCCTCTCTTATAGTTTGAAGCCATTGTTCCGCGTCCTAGTCTCCAAGGAAGCAGAAAACAAGCTTTCTCCCTCCTCCCTGTGGCTTCCTCTCACATATTTATACATGGCTATCATATCCCCTCTCAGCCTTCTCTTCTTCAGGCTAGACATGCCCAGCTCCTTAAGCCGCTCCTCATAGGGCTTGTTCTCCAGATCTTTTATCATTTTAGTCGCTCTCCTCTGGACACATTCCAGCTTGTCAATATCTCTCTTGAATTGTGGTGCCCAGAATTGGACACAATATTCCAGGTGTGGTCTAACCAAAGCAGAATAGAGGGGTAGCATGACTTCCTTAGATCTAGACACTATGCTCCTATTGATGCAGGCCAAAATCCCATTGGCTTTTTTTGCCGCCACATCACATTGTTGGCTCATGTTTAACTTGTTGTCCACGAGGACTCCAAGATTTTTTTTCACACGTAAGATCTTGGAGTCCTTGTAACAAGTTAAACATGAGCCAACATTTCTTCTCCTTCTCCTTGAAGGCTTTAACTATTGTCCTCAAAGAGATATCTTTAATATAACAGTTCTCAAAACACTTCCTTCCTTCCTTCCTTCCTTCCTTCCTTCCTTCCTTCCTTCTCCTTCAAAACTCTCCAGTAAACAATATCGATTTCATGGTTTCTCACCTTCATGATGGTTCTATGCTCTTAACCTCAATGACTGTAGATGGCTGACTGCATAATTTCAGTTGTCTTTGTCAGATACAGGTTGAACATTCCTTATCACAAATTCCAAAATCTGAAATACTCCGAAATTGTTGGGATGGGTGACTGAGACAGTGACACCTTGTTTTTTGATGGTTTGTTTCATGCACAAAATATTAAACTGCATTATTGAAGACTTTCATGGCTGGAATCACTGGTTTGCTGTGAGTTTTCTGGGCTGTATGGCCATGTTCCAGAAGCATTTTCTCCTGACACTTCACCCACATCTATGGCAGACATCCTCAGAGGTTGTGAGGGGAATTCCAGACAAGAATCAATCAGGGCCAGCAAACAACTCCCAACAAAGGATCAGCCAGTCTTTGAAGCTACAAGGCCATTAAATGCTCATCAAATCTGCCAACTGAAACATTCACATTTGCCTCAAGCAGACAAGAGTTCTTTCTCCCACCCTGGACATTCCATACATTTATAAACCCCACTTGCCTAGTTTCCAACAGACCTCACAACCTCTGAGGACGCCTGCTGCAGATGTGGGCAAAACGCCAGGAGAGAATGCTTCAGGAACATACAGCCCGGAAAACTCACAGCAACCCAATTATTAAACTGTTGTATAAATTTACCTTCAGACTAAGTGTATCTGAAACATATATGAATTTTGTGTGTAGACTTTAGTCTCATTTTTGTGGCGCAGTGGGTTAAACTGCTGAGCTGCTCAGTTTATTGACCAAAAGGTTGCAGGAATCTGGGGAGTGGGGTGAGCTTCTGCTGTCAGCCCCAGCTTCTGCCAACGTAGCAGTTCAAAAACTTGCAAATGTGAGTAGATCAATAGGTACCACTCCAGAGGGAAGGTAACGGCGCTCCATGTAGTCATGCTGGCCACATGACCTTGGAGGAGTCTACGGACAACGCCGCCTCTTCGGATTAGAAATTGAGATGGAGTCGGACACGACTGGACTTAATGTCAGGGGAAAACCTTTACCTTTTTACCTCATTTCCAAAGGTGCTTCGTTATGCATGTATGTGCAAATACAGGCACTCCAAAATCCGAAGCAATCTGAAATCCAAAACACTTCTGGTCCCAAGCATTTGGGATAAGGGAGACTCAGTTTGCAGTATCAAACTAAAGTGCTTGATCTTATTTCTAGTAAACACAAGGCAGGGAAACCGAAAGAGGAAGAAGAAGAGATCCAGAATTACTGTATTCCTTTACCATCAACTTGTCAATATGCTCAGCCAACTCCAACTCAGTCAGCAGTAGCTTGGATGCAACATGCAATGTGACTCAGCCAGGAAACGGCTTGCTCAGATCAGCAGCAGAGATCAAACGGCCCGGAGGAAAAGAAAAACCCTTCTGAGGTATACTTTCCAAGCGTCACTGCTTTATAAGCTTCCAACAATGGAGGCACGGCACAGTTTAGCGCTATAGGGCGGGAAGACGAAACCTCTGGGCATACATCCCAGGCCTTAGATGTACAAGCCCCAACTCCCCAACCGCTCTTTCCATTAGCCTCTCGTTCCTTCCCAAAATGAGCAGCAGACGCCAGCGGTTTGAAATATTAATGTATAGAGTGGAGGAGCATTACAGGTTCGAAATGCTGATGGGGCTCAATCTTGTCCTTGCGAGGATGACAGGTGCAAACACGCTGGGTTGGGCTATGCTATATGTTATTACTCAATACTATATTATCTTACACAGGTTGAGCATCCCTTATCCAGAATGCTAAAATCTGAAATAGTCCCAAATTGGCTACACTAACATATAAAATCCAGATTATCTGCTTTGAAATAGATTATATGGCAATGTAGAAGGAGCCTCAGATAGTGATGTCTTTGTCTTCTGATGGTTCGATGTACACAAGCCTTGTTTGATGCATTAAATTATTACGCAAACTTGTGTAAAATGCCCCCACCTTCACTGGAGTTAGAAGCACACAACTCCCATGAAAGTGAAAAACTGTAAATAAAGAAGTTGCTATTGTGTTATCCACGAGAACACCTCTCCAGTAATTTTTTGGTCTTCCAGCATGACTGGATGGAAGCTGAACATATAATGGATATGGAGGACCTAGAACAGTGGTTTTCAACCTTCCCAATGCCGCGACCACTTAATACAGTTCCTAATGTTGTGGTGACCCCTCCAACCATAAAATTAGTTTAGTTGCTACTTCATAACTGTCATTTTGCTACTGTTATGAATTGTAATGTAAATATCTGATATGCAGGATTTATTTTCATCATTCACTGGACCAAATTTGACACAAATACCCAAACTGATTTTGTCATTTGGGAGTTGTAGTTGCTGGGATTTATAGTTCACCTACAATTAGAGAGCATTCTGAACTCCACCAACGATGGAATTGAACTAAACCGCATTGAGTCGCCGATTTAGGCTGAAAAATGCGGTATAAAAATAAAGCAAATAAATAAATAAACTTGGCTCACAGAATTCCCATGGCCAACAGAAAATACTGGAAGGGTTTGGTGGGCATTGACCTTGGGTTTTGGACTTGTAGTTTACCTACATCCAGAGAGCAATGTGGACTCAAACAATAATCTATCTGGACCAAACTTGGCACAAATACTGAATATGCCCAAATGTGAACACTAGTGGAGTTTGAGGAAAATAGACCTTGACATTTGGGAGTTGTAATTGCTGGGATTTATAGTTCACCTACAATCAAAGAGCCCTTTGAACCCCACCAGTAATGGAATTGAGCCAAACTTCCCACACAAAGCCACCATTACCAACAGAAAATACTGTGTTTTCGATGGTCTTTGGTGACCCCTCTGACACACCCTCATGACCCCCCCCCCCAGGAGTCCTGACCCCCAGATTGAGAAACGCTGACCTAGAGAATCCCAGCATGATGTTCTCTCTAAGTCCTCCAGCATAAATGGAGGAAATTGACCACAAGATCACATTGAACAGTCAAGCAAGTCCTAGAGAGAAGATTTTAAACAAATCTGTGAAATGTCAATTTGCAAAAGTTAAAACTGCAGATGTGGGAAAATGACTGTATATGTATAAAACGTATATGAAACATAAGTGGGTTTTGTGTTTGGATTTAGATCCCATTTCCAAGACACCTCATTATTTATGTGCAAATTAAGAGAGATTTGACCTATATTTGGGCTACACTACTCTATGCTGCTACTTTTTTTCCGTGTCAGGAGCGACTTGAGAAACTGCAAGTTGCTTCTGGTGTGCAAGAATTGGCATGGACATTGCCCAGAGGATGCCTGGATGTTTTACTATCCTGTGGAGGCTTCTTTCATGTCCCCGCATGAGAAGCTGGAGCTGACAGATGGCAGCTCACCCCACTTCCCAGATTCGAACAGTCGACCTTCTGGTCAGCAGTCCTGCCAGCAGAAGGGTTTAACCTATTGTGCCACCAGGGGCTCCATGACTTGCTGCTGCTAAGACAGAGGGAAAGTGCTTGGCCAAGGACAAATGCTGCTTGATCTCTGTCAGAATGGATGATGGGTAGTGATTAGGGCAAAATGGAAAAAAAAATATCTGTGTAATGTCCAATGCCCCCCTCTCAGCATAAGGAGAAAGGCATATTTCCCTTCCACACAGCCATATAACCCAGAATATCAAGGCAGAAAATCCCACAATATCTGTGGGATTTTGTGATGTGGGATCATGGTGAAGTTGGCATTATCTAAAGACCTTGCATAATGCTCAAACTCTCCCCAAAACCAGCCTTCCACTTCTTGGAAGTGGGAAAACAAGCTATGGTCCTATAGTTGAAAATACAAAAGTAATGCAATCATCCTGGACCTCTACAAGAACTTGAAATTCAGTCTCAGCCTCTGACCTCCTCTGGTTAGACAAGTGGTTCCCAACCTTTTTTTGACAGGGACCACTTGACCAGGGATCACTTGACCAGGAACCACTCTCCAACATTAATATCAAAAGGGTTACTAATCATTTTTGGTGAAGTTTAGATCCGGTTTGGTTATTTGGGGTACTGATTCAGAAAATTGCATTGGAGAGACCACATCAGCTCTCGTTTCTGATATACAACATATTCCATCCTGTAGTTGCCATTAGCTTGCCTACAGACAACCATATTTAATAAGTCTCAGCACTATAAGAGGGTTTTGTCAGATCAGTTGCTCTAGTAGCACGGTGAAGCCGCAGACCATATTTTAGTTCTTGCAGACCATTAGTGGTTCATGGACCACAGGTGGGAACCACTGAGTTAGATGGAAGTACTACTTTTTTGGACTTGAACGACTCGAATCTCACCCCAACCAGCAGCATGTCCCCCAGAATTTTGAAAATTGTACTCTGAAATAGATAAAACCTCTCCATTGTCATAATTCTGTTAGTTGAGTGCAACTTCCCAACAAGGCAAAGCTTCCTCCAAGCAAGGTTAGATTAGGTGACCTGCCCTTCACCAGGAGCACAAGAACCGAAAAAACTTGTTTCGGACGTCTGCCTTGGGCCATAGGAGTAGGTTATAATTACCCCACAACAACTTCTTTCTGTCCCTCTTTAACAAGCACAGTACCGATGTTTAGCCCCTTTATGTGCCAGTTGATGGTGCATGGTAAATAGGAACGAGTTGCTGCAGTCAACCATTCTTGTTATACCCGAGGCAAGGAAAAGCATGGATAGATGTGCCTCAAAAGCATTACAGACATTCAACCAAAGGTCTGGCAGTGCCACCTCTGTTCCGTTCCCCTGTTCACTGCCCTCAACAAACACCATCTACCCGGAACCACTGGCCAAGATCCAGCGAGGTTGTTCTCCAGCCAAAACAACTTCTGTCAGCAGAAACAAAAATAGAATGGATTTTCTGCTTCCTCCTAAAGCCCTCTGCGTTGAGCTCCATAGATTGGGAAATTCCATCACACAGTACAGAGACGCCATTCTTCGTTCACTTGTGTATTCCTGCATGGCGTAACAGGGATGGGATGATCTTTATAGTTTCTTCCAATTCTATGTTTCTATGATTCTAAGCTTGAAGGATGCAAAAAGCAAAGACATCATTTTTTCTTCCCTCTTCAAGGAAGTATTTAAAAATTATGCAGCTTTCAAAGTCTCTTGTGCAGAAACTGTACATAATATTCAACTAATATTATGTGCAGTTTCTGCACAAGTCACTTTGAAAGCTGTGTAGTTTTTAAATACTTTCTTGCAGAGGGAAGAAAATTGTTATTATACAAGGGTTGAATGAAAAGTAATGCCTCCACCTTTGTTTCTTGGGTTTAGATGGGAAAACTTTAATAAATCAAATGCAGAAATAATCCTTAGAATGTGCTCTTTAACTACCACTATTCACTTTTCTACTAGGGCTGTGCAACCACAGAAAAATTTGTTTCTAAACTCGATTCGTTTTTAGGGGGTTTTTGCATTTCGTTATTTAAAAGAATTCCGAAATGTTTCTTTTAAAAAGTTCGATATTTACGAAATTTCGGAAATTACGAAAAATTTTGAAACAATAACGAATCAATTCGTTAATGGCGGACGCGATTGCGCAATGCGCTAAAAAACCCTCCAAATGGGACAGGGGGAACTTCTGAAGCTTCCCTCTCCCTCTGTTGTTGACTGTTGGTGTGATAAAAAAAAATTATCACTGATAAAACAAACAACGACTATAAAATTTGCACCAGACATACGGAAATAATAACGAAATAATAACGAAACAATTTCGAAACAATTATGAAACAATTACGAAACGAATTGGAAAAATTTGTTTTTTAGTTGCTCCTGAAAGGTTCAATATCATTTCGTTATCAAAAAAAATAACGAATTAATAACGAATTACGAAATTAACGAACGAAACCGCCCAGCCCTATTTTCTACATAATCACCAGACAATTGGATACATTTCTGCCAACAATGAACAAGTTTTCTGAAGCCGTCACGAAAGAAGTCAACACTCTGTTTCCGCAACCAGTGTCTCACAATTCTCTCAACGTCTTCATCAGAAGCATAATGATGTCCCCGCAGTCACACAAACAAGTATTTAACTCTTCTCAGGAATATAATACTTTACAAAAGGGTTATGATTATTCCAAATGGTGTGAATGCCAATTACTGTAATCTCTAAAAGCAGTGGTTCTCAATCTTCCTAATGCTGCGACCCCTTAATACATTTCCTCATGTTGCGGTGACCCCCAACCATAACATTATTTTTGTAATTTTGCTACTGTTATGAATCGTAATGCAAATATCTAATATGGAGGATGCATTTTCATTCACTGGACAACATTTGGCACAAATACCCAGTACACCCAAATTTGAATACTGGTTGGGGGGGGGGGATTGATATTGTCATTTGGGAGTTGTATTGCTGGGATTTATAGTTCACCTAAAATAAAAGAGCATTCTGAACTCCACCAACGATGGAATTGAACCAAACTTGGCACACAGAACTCCCAAGACCAACAGAAAATACTGGAAGGGTTTGGTGAGCACTGAGCTTGAGTTTTGGAGTTGTAGTTTACCTACATCCAGAGAACACTGTAGACTCAAACAATGATGAATCTGGACCAATACTCAATATTCCCAAAGATGAACACTAGTGAAGTTTGGGGAAAGTAGACCTTCACATTTGGGAGTTGTAGTTGCTGGGATTTATAGTTCACCTACAATCAAATAGCATATATGTAAGTTTAACTGAGATTATCCTGATCCTGTTTAATTGCTCTGTTCCCATGATATCTCCTGTGCCATTTATGTTCCTATCCACCCTATTTAATTATTTTCCCTTAATCAATTTGTATGTTGGCCTTCCCCGCCGCCCTCCAAAATTGGTTTACTGTTGCTTGATACTTTACTGTTATGCTGTTTGTGCTATTTTAATTTGTAATTTGCTGTTGTCTTTGCTTTTAATCTGTATGTTGCTTGGGCTTGGCCCCATGTAAGCCGCCCCGAGTCCCCTTGGGGAGATGGAGGCGGGGTAGAAAAATAAAGTTCTTCTACTACTACTACTACTACTACTACTACTACTTTTCCGAACTCCAGTGATAGAATTGGGCCAAACTTCCCACACAGAACCACAATGACCAACAAAAATACTGTGTTTTCTGATAGTCTTTGGCAACCCCCCTGACACTCCCCCCCCCCCCCACCGTGACTCCCAGGGGTCCCGAACCCCAGGTTGAGAAACTCTGTCCAAAAGGGTCATGCTTCCAAAAGGCTATGGAGATTTTTGGTTTCTCAAAGGGTTATGGTGTCTAAAAGGTCATGCCTTTCCAAAATTGACAGACAAACATGTGTCTTTTAACCATTTTTTTTGCATATTTTTGAATACTTTCCATTTCTAGTGTCAAGGGCTGTAGAGAACAGGGAAGCAAGGATCCTTACACAAATAGGTATAGTAAGATGAAGAAGTGAGGTCACTGTTCCTATAGGGATGGGGTGGGCAACCACAGAGGAGGACAGCTTTCACATATTATTGTTTGAAAAGAGAAGCTAGAAGAGGCTGCAACAGTTTGCTTTTCTCTATTGGGAAGGGCAAATTTCCATCTCTCCTTCCTTCAGCTAAGTAAATGAAATGCAAACTACTTTTACTCTGTGAACTCAAGCAAACTGAGGACAACTGAGGAAAGGACGGGAGAGAAACTTGGACATTTTTAAAGGAGTTCATAAAGTGGGGTGAACAGTGAATTAATACAGACTGTCCTAAATTGGGATGGTTGGAGGACATGAGATTGTGGATCTCAATAACAGAGACAATTCTGTTTCCTAGTGAGTAATCCAATGGTTACGTTCTTTAGCTCAAACCTCATGGAAATAGTGAGGTGGTCTACAAAACCTCAAAGGGGGCAAAGCTACCCAAAGTTTCCACCTAAACATCTACTGTTCTGCCGAATATGAGCTAAGGACCTCATATGTGCTATTTTCTTAATTTAAAAGATTTAGATGCCACCTCTGTGCCAAACCACAGGCCTCTGTCAGTGGCTGCTGTAGGGGAAAATAATACATGACGTAAGAAGGTATGGCCACAAAAGAAAAACAGTGTGAGGTTAGAGTGGATGAAGTGTTACAAAGGAGAGATAATAAATTTTAAACAAAGCGGAATGAGGTTGATTGGAGACCTCTTAAACCCAGACGGTACAATTAAAGATTGGGAGACGATAAAGGACAAATGTTGATGTAATTGGCTTTTATGGAAAGGTTTGAAACATAGGCGTATAGAGTGGAGGAGAAAGGGAAGAAGCTCAGAAATCGATTTTGATCCAATTTTTAAATGAAAATTAGAGAAGAAGAAAAGCTTGATGGGTTTCATATACAGCAGTGGTTCCCAACCTGTGGTCCACGGACCACCAGTGGTCCACAAGAAGTAAAATATGGTCCGCGGCCTCACCATTACTACACCATTGCAACACCCCAAAAGACCACACCTCCTTTCCTATTGAAGAGAGATGTTGACAAGCTGGAATGAGGAGG
The DNA here is from genome assembly GCF_037176765.1 of Anolis sagrei. Lineage (NCBI taxonomy): Eukaryota > Metazoa > Chordata > Lepidosauria > Squamata > Anolidae > Anolis > Anolis sagrei. The sequence continues at coordinate 67,781,158 of NC_090035.1, read as the reverse complement.
GCGACTAAAATGATAAAGGGTCTGGAGAACAAGCCCTATGAGGAGTAGCTTAAAGAGCTGGGCATGTTTAACCTGAAGAAGAGATGGCTGAGAGGAGACATGATAGCCATGTATAAATACGTGAAAGGAAGTCATAGGGAGGAGGTAGCAAGCTTGTTTTCTGCTGCCCTGGAGACTAGGACGCAGCACAATGGCTTCAAACCACAAGAAAGGAGATTCCATCTGAACATTAGGAAGAACTTCATGACTGTGAGAGCCATTCAGCAGCACAACTCTCTGCCCCGGAGTGTGGTGGGGACTATTTTTTTTTTAAAAAAAAGCTTTTAAACAGAGGCTGGATGGCCATCTGTCGGGGGTGCTTTGTATACAATTTTCCTGCTTCTTGACGGGGGTTTGGACTGGATGGCCCATGAGGTCTCTTCCACCGCTATGATTCTATGATTCCTTGTGGCCATGCTCCTGTGGCGAGGAGGTGAGAGAAAGCCATTAGGGACCATTTCTTGGGTCCGCTTCTCCTTCTCCTTTTTTTTACACAGGCATTGACAAAATCTACAGGTAATAACACAGCCTAACAAAAAAAAAACTTGGGGTCTTCATTTTTAGGCCTGTTCCTGGTGTTATTTGGGGTGCTGATTCAGAAAATTGCATTGGATAGACTGTGATGGCACACCCGAGCCTTTGGGAAAAATTATAGTGTCTGGTTTTACTTGGGAGCTATCTTTATACCTTCTGTTAAGATTAAGAACCCTTAACACAGAGGCAATTTAAGCAAGGTGAAAAGATAACCAAAATGAGTTTACTGAAAATAAGATGAACAAATTATTAACTCCACCTGGGACTTTTATAGGATAACTTGAAACAATACATTACAAAAGGAGATTTTGCTGTCTGCAGTCATCTCTCTGGAGTCTTTGAAAGTCTCTTGCGTCTGGTGCAAAGCAATGGTTATAAATTGTCTCAATATTTTTCCTTGTGAAGCTTAAGCAGGCCAAAAGCTTCTGTTGTCTCTTGGACTGAGGGTATATGGATACTGCTAAATGCAAGTGCTAAGGATGCCTGTTTTGAATTGCTAGGGCCTAGGATTCCCTCTAGAGGAAGAGTGGACATGATCTTCACTGCACAACAGCTCCAAGAAAAATGCAGGGAACAAAATCAACCTCTGTACATGGCATTCATTGACCTTGCAAAGGCATTTGACACAGTGAATTGCAGTGCTCTCTGGACCATCCTCCAAAAAATCATGTGCCCTGACAAATTTGTGAACATCCTGCAAGTCCTCCGTGATGACATGATGACAACAGTCTTGGACAGCAATGACTCCCAAAGTGACCAATTTAAGGTGGAATGAGGTGTTAAACAGGGATGTGTTATTGCCCCAACCTTATTTTCCATCTTCATTGCTATGATACTTCATCTTGTTGGTGGGAAGCTATCGGACAGATGGCAAGCTATTTAACCTCAACAGACTGAAAGCCAAAACCAAGGTCACAACAACATCTGTTATAGAACTCCAATATGCTGATGACAATGCCGTCTGTTCGCATTCAGAAGAAGACCTACAAGCCACTGTAAACACATTTGCAATTAAGATAGTATCAAACAGCATTAATTCTACGGTGTAGATGCAGCCATTCTCAAAGCTGGTACAAAATCCTATACATTCGCGTTAGAAAGTAGGTTAAGATTACCTGGATCTCTTTGATGTGAAAAGCAAGGATCAGGATCACTAGCCCAGCTGTGGAGAGGCTGATGAGGCATTTCACCATGAAGGAATAGGCAAACCACTGAAAGAGGAAGAAAAAAGACGGAGAGATTGAAAAACATAATAGGGAGACTCCATGGGCCATTTCAGCCCTTCGCACCAGCCAGGACTTCCAGCTGATGGTTAAATAAATAGCAACATCCATTCCAGGAGAATCCTTTTGATCCATTTTTGTATATTTCTGCCTTTCTATCCTTTCACCAATTTTGAAATTTATATTGGTATTCTGACAGCTGTTTTTTTGCACTGCCACCACATTGCTTGCAAATACGAATGAAAGAGCCCCTGGTGGCGCAGCAGGTTAAACCTTTGCGCTGCTGAACTTGCTGACTGAAAGATTGGTAGTTCGAATCCAGAGAGCAGAGTGAGTTCCCATTGTTAGCCCCAGCTTCTGCCAACCTAGCAGTTCGAAAACATGCAAATGTGAATAGATCAATAGGTACCACTCTGACGGGAAGGTAACAGTGCTCCATGCACTCACACTGGCCACGTGATGTGATTGAGTCCCTACAGTCGGACTTGACCAGACTTAATGTCAAGGGAAAGCCTTTACTTTTATCTATTCTGACAGCTGTTTTTCTGTATTGCCACCACATTGCTTGCAAATACGAATGAATGAATGAATGAATTTTATTGTTAGGGTCACCCAAGAGTTGCAAATACCATCATCCCCAATTGCTAACAGGAAGACAGGGGCTGATAGGAACTACATTCCATAATATCTGCAGGGTACCTGGTTGAGCTCAGAGCAGTATTATCCCACAACAGTATGAGTTGGTAGTCTCTCATCCAAGTACTAACCAGGGCTGACTCTGCTTAGCCTTAAGATCATCCGGTCCCTTTGGAGACATTAGGCCATGTTGACATCAAAGGGCAAAAAACCAAAGGACACCATTTCCACTTGTCTGTCTCTCTCGGAAACACTGTCCCGAAGATCTGGCACCCATACAATGAATGATACATTACTTGACAGAACATATTCATTTTTGGTAGGTCTGTTTATAAGTGGCCATCAACCATAACAGGTGAAGGAAACATGGTTGATCCACAGGATATTCATAGCAAACAAAATGAATGTTTTTTTTAATGCAGTCTGAACAAAAGCTTATTAAGAAAAGGACTTTGTAAAAAACACACACATTTTGCATGTGTTGAAAGGCCTCCACTGGTTTGTTTGTTCCTGCAGGTGCAAATGGCATTGGCATCAGCACCTCATTTCGGTGGACAAATTCCAGAACTGAACCTGCTCTTTTATGTGCCAAACTGAGCCGTCAAGCTAAAAATTAGACAAGGCTTCTCTACGTTTAGGGCAGTGGTTCTCAACCTTGCTAATGCCTTGACCCCTCAATACACTTCCTAACGTTGTGCTGACCCACAACCATAAAATTATTTTTGTTGCTGCTTCATGATTGTAATTTTACTACAGTTAAGAATTATAATGTAATTATCTGATATGCAGGATGTATTTTCCTTCACTGGACCAAATTTGGCACAAATACCTAAAACGCTCAAATTTGAATATTGGTGGTATTGGGCGGGGATTGATTTTGTCATTTGGGAGTTGTAGTTGCTGGGATTTATAGTTAACCTGCAATTAAAAAGCATTCTGAACTCCACCACAATGGAATTAAACTTGGTAAACAAAACTCCCATGACCAACAGAAAAAAACTGGAAGGGTTTGGTGGACATTGACCTTGAGTTTTGGAGTTGTAGTTCACCAACATCCAGAGAACACTGTGCAAACAATGATAGATCTAGACCAAACTTGGCAAAGATACTCAATTTGCCCAAATGTGAACACAGGTGGAGTTTGGGGAAAATAGACCTTGATATTTGGGAGTTGTAGTTGTTGGGATTTGTAGTTCACCTACAATCAAAGATCATTCTGAACTCCAACAATGATGGAATTGAACCAAACTTGGCACACAGAACTCCCATGACCAACAGAAAATACTGGAAGGGTTTGGTGAACATTGACCTTGAGTTTTGGAGTTGTAGTTCACCTACATCCAGAGAACACTGTGGACGCAAATTGTAGATCTGGACCAAGCTTGGCACGGATACGCAATTTGCCCAAATATGAACACTGGTGGAGTTTGGGGAAAATAGACCTTGACATTTGGGAGTTGTAGTTGCTGGGATTTGTAGTTTACCTACAATCAAAGAGCATTGTGAGCCCACCAACAATAAAATTAGGCCAAACCTCCCACACAAAACCCCCATGACCAACAGAAAATACAGTGTTTTCTGATGGTCTTTGGTGACCCCTCTGACACCCCCTTGCAACCCCCCCAGGTTGAGAAACACTGGTTTAGGGCTTGTGCAGGAGAGTGAACTTCATCAGTCGCTTGGGACACTTACTTTTTGATTGCAATCATCATTGGCCGTGCTGGCTCAGAAAAGAATTCTCAGAAAAGAATTAGGTCCCTTTCCTAAACTGCAGTTGGACTACATATTCTATCATTCCCACGTATGACAATAGCTGGTGGCATTTAGGAGTTATAACCCCAAGCCTAACTTTCTGAAGCTATGTTCCCAACCATTACAGCCTTGGTATAATTCTTTTTGTCTCCAAATGCAGTACTTATCAATGGAGGTGTTGTTAAAAAGCTTGTCACTTGTTGTTTCACTAGATTAGATATAGCTTCATATGCTTCTCACTGAATCAGAGTTAAATGCAAGCGCCCCGGCCAGCAGGTGAGATGTGTGGCCAAGGCGTCTTGGCCGATAAAACAAACACTACATTGTGATGTTGTTGCAGGCAACAGCTTTTCCAGAATAAGCTGATTTAACAGATGAAGCAGGTGCTGCCTTCCGAGACCATTGGTTTGAGGGTGCGGTTGTTCCTTTCACACACCCATGAAACAATCCTATGCATACTGTTGGGCAAGTGGGCTTATTAACAAAAGACCTTCGCCATGAACGTATAGCAGCAGTGTGACCCACCGCCAGTAGCCCAAAGTGATAAAAAGAACAATAACGCACAGACCAATGTTATATCTTCCATAGAAGGTTTTTCTTTGTAGTAAAATAATATGGTTGCACTATTTATAAGAACAATGCTTCCATAACACAAATAAAATTCTTTATACTTCCTTCTTTACTTCCACGCTGGGCTTCTTTCTCATGCAGATAAACAGCTTCGCTCTCACAGAGCCTCGTCTCTCACCGAACTTACAAAGGAACTTCACACAGTAGCTTTTTACACAGTAGCCTTCACACATTGAGGCCTTCTCACATGATGGCCTTCAACCTGGGGCTTCTCTCACACCAGTCCTTCTCAAACTGAGGCCTACTAACACTGAGGCCTACCTCACACTGAGGCCTTCCTCCCGCTGAGGCCTTCTCACACTGAGGGCTCTGTCAGACTGACACCACTCTCATACTGAGGCAAACTAACACTGAGGCCTACCTCACACTAAGGCCTACATCACACTGAGGCCTTTCTCTCACTGAGGCCTTCTCACACTGAGGGCTACAGGCACAACTGCTACAGGCACACCTGCTTATATTGAGCTACAGCTTTTTGCTGAGTCATTGCGTCCATTTAACCCTTACAGTGCTTGACTCACATTTCTGTAATTAAAAATACCTAGTTAATTTTTAATATTTCTGACACATACTTCTGGAGAAGTAACATTTTGCACTACAACTCCCAGGTAACTGGCTAAAGGATTCCTGAGTTTCTAGTTCAACCAACCTAATATGCTGAGCTTTGGTGCTAATCAGAGAGAACAACAGATTATTCTACTTCACAGATTTTATGAGCAACACTTTTACTTTTCCTAGGAGACAAAGTCCTGCATCCTATTATTATATTGTTGAAAGGTTTATTTCTTTCTGGATTTCCCTAATCTGGGAGTAAAGACAGATTGCAGCAGTTAATAAAGACATAACTAACCAATGATCTCATGCAAATATTATTAACATAATTAAGTTGCCATTAGTCCCAATCAATAGTAATATCAGTTCCCACAGAATCAATAGGAACTTGGTAAGAGAACACCTATATATATTTGATTGATTCAATGTGTTTAACTCTAAATGACCATATTTTATTTGCAACCCCCACCCCACCCCCACCCCGCAACTATCCAGATTAACCAGAAGCAGCCCTAGGCCCATCTATACGTAAAGTAAAGGTTTCCCCTGACATTAAGTCTAGTCATGTCCAACTCTGGGAGTGGTGCTCCTCTCCATTTCTAAGCTGAAGAGCTGGAGATGCCCGTAGACACCTCCAAGGTCATGTGGTCAGCATGACTGCACGGAGCACCTGCATGGAGCAGAAGCAGTACCTATTAGGCTTGGGTAACCACAGAAAAATTTGGTTCTAAACTCGTTTTGTTTTTAGTGGGCCCTTGCATTTCGTTTTTTTAAAGAATTCAGAAATTTTCCTTTAAAAAAGTTCGAAATATACGAAATTTCGTAAAATTATGAATTGATTCGTTAATGGCGGACGCGATTGCGCAATATGCTAAAAAACCCTCCAAATGGGACAGGGGGAACTTCTGAAGCTTCCCTCTCCCTCTGTTGTTGACTGTTGGTGTGATAATTTATTTTTTATCACTGATAAAACAAACAACAACTATAAAACTTGCACCAGACATACGGAAATAATTACAAAACAATTTTGAAACAATTTCGAAACAATTTTGAACCAATTACGAAACAATTATGAAACAATACGAAATAAATTGGAAAAATTGTTTCAATTCTTAATTACTCCTCACAGTCCTGCATGGCTCAATATTGGATCGTAAGCTAATTTAAATACGAATTAATAACGAATTACGAAATTAACGAACGAAACCGCCCAAGCCTAGTACCTATTGATCTACTCACATTTGCATGTTTTTCGAACGGCTAGGTTGGCAGAAGCTGGGCCTAACAGCAGGAGCTCACCCCGCTCCCTGGATTCGAACCTCCAACGTTTAGGTCAATAAGTTCAGCAGCTCACTGGTTTAACCCACTACACCACCAGGGGCCCCATCTGTACTGCCATAGAAAATCCAGATTATCTGATTTGAGTTGGATTATATGGCAGTGTAGACTCATATACTCCAGTTTATACATTTACTCATTTACTATGTTTTACCCCGCTCTATCTCACCCTAGAGGGGACTCGGAGCAGTTTGTTCAAAACAGATATTATGGATTATTTGTCAGTGTAGATCTGGCCCTAAAAAATACTCAGTTGTCCCAGGCCTTTTCTATACTGCCATATAAAATCCAGGTTATTTGAGGGCCCTTCCACACAGTCCTACATCCCAGAATATCAAGGCAGAAAATGCCACAATATCTGCTTTGAACTGGGTTATCTGAGTCGACATTCAGATAATGTGGAATTTCCTGCCTTGATATTCTGGGATATAGGGCTGTGAGGAACGGTCATGATTTGAGCTGGATTATATGGTAGTGTACACTCATATAGTGCAGTTCAAAGCAGATAATGTGGATCATCTGATTTGATAATATGGATTATACGGTAGTGTAGAAGGGGCCTGAATTCAACACGCAAAGGTATTTTAACTCTGCAATGGAGAGAGGAGAGGGCTGAGGCTGGATCTACAATGCCATATAATCCGGGTTATCAAATCAGATAATGATCTGCTTTGAACTGCATTATATGAGTCTACACTGCCATATAATCCAGTTCTAAACAGATTTTATATGGCATTGTGTAAGGGGCCTCATATAATCCAGTTTAAAGCAGATAATTTGGGATCAGATCCTGGGATACAGAGCAGTGTGGAAGGGACTTCAGACAAAAGCAAACTGCTACAGCCATTCCTAGCTTTTCTGTTTTTCCTCATTCATAACTATTGCCATCTTGACCACACTCTAGTGTTCTTTGGAAGGTATGTCCCTTTCCAACACCGCCTGAGCTCTGCGAGTGCAACTTTTTTTCCGAATGAAGCAGAGAGTGTTTGAGGACTGGAACATCCATAGGGATACTAAGGTGCTTGTTTATAAAGCTATTGTCCTCCCAACTCTGCTATACGCATGCGAGATGTGGACTGGCTACAGACATCACATGCAACTCCTGGAACGATTCCATCAGCGCTGGCTCCGGAAAATCCTGCAAATCTCTTGGGAAGACAGGTGGACAAATGCCAGCGTACTGGAAGAAGCAAAGACCACCAGCATTGAAGTGATGGTCCTCTGCCATCACTCTGCTGGACTAGCCATATTGTCTGGATGCCCGACCACCGTCTCCCAAAGCAGTTGCTCTACTCCGAACTCAAGAACGGAAAACCGAATGTTGGAGGACAGGAAAAGAGATTTTAAGATGGGCTCAAAGCCAACCTTAAAAACTGTGGCATAGACACAGAGAATTGGGAAGCCCTGGCCCCTGAGCCCTCCAGCTGGAGGTCAGCTGTGACCAGCAGTGCTGTAGAATTTGAAGAGGCACGAATGGAGGGCAAAAAAAAAAAGAGAAACGTGCCAAGAGGAAGGCATGTCAAACCAACCCCGACCGAGACCACCTTCCACCTGGAAAGCAATGCCCTCACTGCAGGAGAAGATGCAGATCAAGAATAGGGCATCACAGTCACCGACCGACCCACAAGTACACTGATCTTGGAAGATTATCCTACTCAGACGGCAAGGGATCGCCTAAGTAAGTATGTCCCTTTCTTTACTTGTAAAATGTTGGACAAATTAGGATTAGCAAATGTCTTCCCCGCTTTTTCCTGGAAAGCTAATACATATTGGGAAAAGTAGAAGGTTTGCCCCATTTGCTTCCATTCTTTGCCCTTCCAGCACCGAACTCTGAAAAATCACCCTTGACTTGGCCTTTGAAAGGCAGCCAAGGCAGGACGAGAGACTCCCTGAGCAAATATTATTATAGTAGGAAAGTGCTTGAGATGGGACGGCGCTGAAGTGGTATATAAGAAGGGCAAAAGGTCTCCGAGGAATATCCAAGAGAGACAGATACAAGCAGTGACGGGGTGAAAGAGAAGTCAAACGATTCAAGCCAAATCCTTCAATCTGACACCCCTGGAAGCCTCTTGTATACAAGCCAAAGTAGGTCCTCCTGACTTTACTTTTGCAGATCGCTTCTATAAAATGAAAGAGCCATCCCAGCCATAAGGCATATGAGGTTTCTGGTTTCTATGCATCCATCATCCCTGACCACTACTTCCAATTCTCTTCTCTTTCCCATATGGAGGACAAACCCTAAAACAGCATTTCTCAATCTGGGGGTCAGGACCCCTGGCGGGGTTCATGAGGAAATGTCAGAGGGCTCGCCAAAGACCATCAGAAAACACAGTATTTTCTATTAGTCATGGGACCCACTCACTGTTTCTTATTTCTTTTCATGACATTTTGGACCTGTTTATTTTATTTCATTATGTTATGTTATTATTTTGATGGTATTTTGCTTTTTTTGTATTTTATTTGCTATATTTGTATTTGTTTTGTTATAATTTTGGGCTGCCCTGAGTCCTCGTTGGGGAGATGGTGGAGGAGTATAAATAAAGTTTATTATTATTATTATTATTATTATTATTATTATTATGTGTTAAGTTTGGCCCAATTATATATCGTTGGTGGGGTTCAATATGCTCTTTGACTGTAGGTGAACTATAAATCCTCGCAGCTACAACTCCCAAATATCAAGGCCTATTTTCCCCAAACTCCACCAGTATTCACATTAGGGCATATTGAGTATTTGTGCCAAGTTTGGTCCAGATCCATCATTGTTTGAGTCCACAGTGCTCTCTGGATGTAGGTGAACTACAACTCCCAAACTCCAGGTCAATTATTATTTATTTATTTATTACAGGTTCTTATACCCCGCCCTTCTCACCCCGGGGGGGACTCAGGGCGGCTTACAAAAGCGAGGCACCATTTGATGCCCGCGTCACAAAACAATCCATACAAAATTATTACAAATTCATAGTTAACAATTCATACATGATACCAATAAAATCAATAAAATCAGTAAAAACCCCATACAAACCCAATTCATCCCCCCACATGGTCAGCGTTCACTAACTCATAGATCTCATTCTCAATTCCACTTCTTCCATCCTGCTGGTCGTATTCATCTGATTTAATTGCCAGATTGCCCGAAGGCCTGGTCCCAAAGCCACGTCTTCACCCTCCTCCTGAAGGAGAGGAGGGATGATGATGTCCTGATTTCCCCCGGGAGTGAGTTCCACAGGTGAGGGGCCACCACTGAGAAAGCCCTGCTCCTCGTCGCCACCAGCCTCACTTGTGACAGTGGTGGGGTCGAGAGCAGTGCCTCCCCAGCTGATCTCAAACTCCGGGGTGGGACGTAAAGGGAGATACGTTCGGACAGATACACTGGACCGGAACCGTACAGCGTTTTGTAGGTCAAAACCAGCACCTTGAATTGTGCTCGGAACTGCACCGGCAGCCAGTGAAGCTGGCACAACAGGGGGGTGGTGTGCTCCCTGTATGTCGCTCCGGTGAGCAATCTGGCTGCCGCTCGCTGGACTAGTTGAAGTTTCCGAACCGTCTTCAAGGGCAACCCCACATAGAGCGCGTTGCAGTAGTCTATTCGGGATGTGACAAGAGCGTGGACCACTGTGGCAAGATCAGACTTCCCAAGGTACGGGCGCAACTGGTGCACAAGTTTTAATTGCGCAAAAGCTCTCCCGGCCACCGCTGAGACCTGGGGTTCCAGGCTCAGCGGTGAGTCCAGGATCACTCCCAAGCTGCGAACCTGCGTCTTCAGGGGGAGTGTAACCCCATCCAACACAGGCTGTAACCCTATACCCTGTTCGGCCTTCCGACTGACCAGTAGGACCTCTGTCTTGTCTGGATTCAGTTTCAATTTGTTAGCTCTCATCCAGTCCGACACAGCAGCTAGACACCGGTTCAAGGTCTGGACAACCTCCTTGGTGACAGGTGAGAAGGAGTGACAGATCTGGACATCATCTGCGTAGAGATAACATCTCAGTCCGAAACTCCGAATGATCTCTCCCAGCGGCTTCATGTAGATGTTAAACAACATTGGGGACAGAATCGAACCCTGTGGGACTCCACACGACAACGGTTGTGGGGCCGAACAGGTGTCACCCAGTAACACCTTCTGGGACCGTCCCTCAAGAAATGACTGGAGCCACTGCAAGGCAGTACCCCCAAGACCCATGTCTATGAGGCGTCCCAGAAGGATACCGTGATCGACGGTATCGAAGGCCGCTGAGAGGTCCAGCAGAACTAACAGGGACACACTCCCCCTGTCCAGTTCCCTGCGCAGATCATCTACCAAGGCGACCAAGGCTGTTTCCGTCCCATGTCCCGGCCTAAAGCCAGACTGTGCTGGATCAAGATAATCAGTGTCTACCAGGAATCCCTGGAGTTGAGTTGCCACCACACGTTCCAGGACTTTGCCCAAATAGGGGAGATTGGAAACTGGCCGATAGTTGTCTAATTGAGTGGGGTCCAGTGATGGTTTCTTCAACAGCGGTTTGATAATAGCTTGCTTTAAGCTCGCTGGAATTATGCCCTCCTGTAAGGAGGCGTTAACCACCACCTTCACCCACTCCGCCAAACCCCCTCTGGCTTCCTTTATCAGCCCGGATGGACAGGGGTCTAGGATGCATGTGGTGGGTCGCACCTCTCCAAGGATCCTGTCCACATCCTCAAGCTGAACCAATTGAAATGAATCCAACAAAACCTGACAAGCAGATGCTCTCGTCAATCCCCACCAAACCCTTCCCGTATTTTCTCTAGGTCAGGGGTCCTCAAACTAAGGCCCGTTCAGGCTCAACCTAAGTCTGAAATGACTTGAAAGCACAAAACAACAACAACAACAACAACAACAACAGTCCTATTTCATCAGCCAAAAGCAGACTCACACTTCCCACCGAAATACAAATAAGTATATATTTGTTAAAATTGTTCTTTATTTTAATTATCCTATTGTTTTAAAGTATTTTTGCACTACAAATAAGATATGTGCAGTGTGCATAGGAATTCATTCATGTTTTTTTTTCTTTCAAATTATAATCCGGCCCTCCAACAGTTTGAGGGACTGTGACCTAGCCCTTGGTTTAAAAAGTTTGGGGACCCCTGCTCTAGGTCATGGGAGTTCTGTGTGCCAAGTTTGGTTCAATTCCATCGTTGGTGGAATTCAGAATGCTCTTTGATTGTAGGTGAACTATAAATCCCAGCAACTACAACTCCCGAATGACAAAATCAATCCTCACTAACCCCACCAGTATTCAAATTTGGGCATATCAGGTATTTGTTCCAAATTTGGTCCAGTGAATGAAAATGTATCCTGGATATCAGATATTTACTTTACGATTCATAACAGTAGCAAAATTACAGTTATGAAGTAGCAACAAAAATAATTTCATGCTTGGGGGTCACCGCAACATGAGGAACTGTATTAAGGGGTTGCGGCATTAGGAAGGTTGAGAAACACTGCCCTAGTTGTTCCTTGCCTCTCTTGTCCTTGCCCCAGGCGATTTCTACTTCTGTTGGTTGCTCTTCTGTGAACACTGTGTTACCTGGCCAGTCCAGATTAATATTTATTCTGTCACTGCTCCCAATCTGGCCTCCCCACCCACAGATCTCTAGTCCCGGCCCGTGAAGGGAGCGATTGTGTCCAGAACAATAACGTAAAAAGAACTTTGGCTTCCTCCTTCGACCCAGAGAAAGGGCTGTTTACATGCCAGAAAAAGCAGGATAAAGAAAGAGCAAAGAAAGACAAAAGACAAAGGTGATATTCTCACTGAGACTCAATCTATACTGCTATATAATCCAGTTCAAAGTAGATAATCTGGATTCAAAAACTGGATTATATGACAGTGTAGTTAGGACCTAAACTGGTGAAAGTGTTGGCTGTGGCCCATCTATGCTGCCATGTAATCCAATTATCTTCTAAATCATTTGTGATCAAAAGATCACAAATGATTTTCGAGCTCTAGGAACAAAGCTAAAGCAATGTAATGTACAGGTGATCTTTTCATCCCTCCTCCCAGTCATAAAACACGGTCCTACAAGGGCCAGAAAAATAGTGCAGGTCAATAACTGGCTTAGAAAATGGTGTCAGGAGGAACGCTTTGGCTTCCTTGACCATGGCCTGCTTTTCCAGGAGGATGGCCTACTGGCAAGGGATGGGGTGCATCTCACACAAGTAGGAAAACACCTTTTTGCTCACAGATTCGCAAACCTCATTAGGCGCACTTTAAACTAGGCCCACTGGGGGAGGGGGACAACAGCCTTGTGAACACTACTTTACCCACAATGTTAGGGAACCGCCAGAAGGCTAAACGGAGGGCTGCACAAACACAAAAAGGACCAAGTACAATAATCCCAATTAAACAGCTCAGGGGAAGATCTCAGGGGCTCACATGTCTTTACACTAATGCACAGAGCATGGGAAATAAACATGACGAACTCCAACTTTTAGCACAACACCACAAATATGATATCATAGGCATCACTGAAACCTGGTGGGATGACTCCTATCGCTGGAATGTAGACATCGAGGGCTATAACCTCTTTCACAGAAACCGAACAAAGGGGAGAGGAGGCGGAGTAGCCTTATATGTCAAAAACTCTTATGCTGCAGAAGAAATGCATGACAGCAATCCAGGAAACCAGCTTGAAAGCATCTGGATAAGAATCAAGGGAACTGGGACTCAAAAAGATCTTGTTGTAGGAGTCTACTACAGACCCCCAAGCCAGGAGGAAGAACTTGATGAAGTCTTCTGCCAACAGTTGACCAAACAGGCACAGAGAAGAGTTGTAGTAGTCATGGGCGGGATTTGAGGGATTTGAGGACATCCAACTCCAAATTGGGAAACAAGTCGTACAGGAATACCTGGCCGCTCTAAATGAGTTCAAGTCCCCAGGGCCAGATCAACTACACCCAAGAGTATTGAAGGAACTAGCGGAAGTCATTTCGGAACCATTGGCAACCATCTTTGAGAGTTCTTGGAGAACAGGAGAAGTTCCAGCAGATTGGAGGAGGGCCAATGTTCAAGAAGGGAAAAAAGGATGACCCAAACAACTACCGTCCGGTCAGCCTCACGTCAATACCAGGCAAGATTCTGGAAAAGATTGTTAAGGAAGTGGTCTGTAAACACTTAGAAACAAATGCGGTCATTGCTAATAGTCAACATGGATTTATCAAAAACAAGTCATGCCGGACTAATCTGATCTCTTTTTTCGATAGAGTTACAAGCTGGGTAGATGCGGGGAATGCCGTGGATGTGGCGTACCTGGATTTCAGTAAGACCTTCGACAAGGTCCCCTATGACCTTCTGGCAAGGAAACTAGTCCAATGTGGGCTAGGCAAAACTACGGTGAGGTGGATCTGTAATTGGTTAAGTGGACGAACACAGAGAGTGCTCATTAATGCTTCCTCTTCATCTTGGAAAGAAGTGACAAGTGGAGTGCCACAGGGTTCCATCCTGGGCCTGATCCTGTTCAACATCTTTATTAATGACTTAGATGAAGGGTTAGAAGGCAGGATCATCAAGTTTGCAGACGACACCAAATTGGGAGGGATAGCCAATACTCCAGAGGACAGGAGCAGGATTCAAAACAATCTTGACAGATTAGAGAGATGGGCCAAAATTAACAAAATGAAGTTCAACAGTGATAAATGCAAGATACTCCACTTTGGCAGGAAAAACGAAATGCAAAGATACAGAATGGGGGATGCCTGGCTCGAGAGCAGTACGTGTGAAAAAGATCTTGGAGTCCTCGTGGACAACAAGTTAAACATGAGCCAACAATGTGATGTGGTGGCAAAAAAAGCCAATGGGATTTTGGCCTGCATCAATAGGAGCATAGTGTCTAGATCTAGGGAAGTAATGCTACCCCTCTATTCTGCTTTGGTTAGACCACACCTGGAATATTGTGTCCAATTCTGGGCACCACAATTCAAGAGAGATATTGACAAGCTGGAATGTGTCCAGAGGAGAGCGACTAAAATGATAAAAGGTCTGGAGAACAAGCCCTATGAGGAGCAGCTTAAGGAGCTGGACATGTTTAGCCTGAAGAAGAGAAGGCTGAGAGGGGATATGATAGCCATGTATAAATATGTGAGAGGAAGCCACAGGGAGGAGGGAGCAAGCTTGTTTCCCTGAAGACTAGGACGCGGAACAATGGCTTCAAACTACAAGAGAGGAGATTCCATCCGAACATGAGGAAGAACTTCCTGACTGTGATAGCCGATCAGCAGTGGAACTCTCTGCCCCGGAGTGTGGTGGAGGCTCCTTCTTTGGAAGCTTTTAAGCAGAGGCTGGATGGCCATCTGTCAGGGGTGATTTGAATGCAATATTCCTGCTTCTTGGCAGGGGGTTGGACTGGATGGCCCATGAGGTCTCTTCCAACTCTTTGATTCTATGATTCTATGATTCTTTGAACTGGATTATATGGCAGTGTAGATTTAGGCCCCTTCTACACTGCCATATAAAATTCAGATTATCTGTTTTGAACTGGATTATATGACAGTGTAAATTTAGGTCCTGTTCCGTCTTCCAGGAGCATAGTTTACATTGTCTTTTAGCTGCATGGGATGGTGTTCTTTTGCATTTCCCCAGGGCTGCTACAGACCCAGCAGCATCCTGGAAGTTAAACAGTATCAGAGTCTGCAAAGTCAGCCTGCACGCCCTTTTGCAGCTATTGGTTCAGAAAGTATCTTTTTGGGTTTAAAGTCCGCCCTTTTTCCTGGGTTGAGATCTCCATTTTGGAATCTCCCCTGCCTCCTTCAGTAGAGAAAGAAAGCTTCAGATGTCAGGCAGGTAAATTTGAAAAAACCATTGTAAGAACTATTGAGTTATATAGATAAAGAAGCTAATTGAGAGAGAGAGAGAGAGAATAGCAATTGAGTAATTGAGCTTTTGAGTTATAGATAGATATTGAGTTATTGAGAAATAGTTATTTAAAACTATTTACTTCATCTCCAAAACCAACCTTGGGCTGGAATAGAGAAGGCCTACACTTTCTAAAAGATAGCGGCTCAGGGTTGGGGTAAAAAGAACTCAGGGTTTTTTCTACCATTTGGATGAAGGCAGCTCAGTGACTAGAGGAAAAGAAAAGAAAGAACATCTGATTGTTTTGTTTGTAACTTTAACAAGCTGTGCCAAGTCTGCAAGGACTTTAAGAAATAAATATTCTGTTTTGATGTTCAAAGCCTGTAGTAGCCTCAGTTGCTGGGAATCTCAAGCTTCTAAAGAAAGACCCCCACGGTCCGCCCAGACAAAGAGAGAAGTACATCTTAGTTTTATTTTCATAGGGTCTGGTTGTGATGGCACAGGTGCCTTTTACACTGCCATATAAAATTCAGATTATCTTGTTTTGAACTGGATTATATGGCAGTGTAGACTCATATAATTGGATTCTATGGCCATATAGACTCATTTTTCAGATTGTCTGTACCTGAACCATATAGAACTTTATGGGTCATAGCCAGAATTGTGGCTGGAAAAAAAGGGGGTAGGCAGCAAAACTATTTCAACAAAGGAGTTACATGCTCCCTATAATGGGCTCTGTTCATCATTCTACCAACTGTAACATGTTGGATATATCCAAGTTTCCAGACAGTTTGCAAAGGCCTTTGAAGATGGCCTGGAAACTGCAACTGCTTCAAAGATCAGTGGCCAGGTTAATAATAGGAGTTGGTTACAGGGAGAGGTCAACCCCCCTATTTGAACAACTCCACTGGCTGCCAATAAGTTTCCGGTCCCAATTCAAGGTGCTGGTGACAAAGCCCTAAGTGGTTCAGGACCTGCCTATCTTCAAGATTGCATCTTCCCCTATGAACTACTTTAAGATCATCTGGGGAGGCTTTGCTCTCACTTCCGCCGCTGTCTCAAGTGGGAACAAGAGAAAGGGCTTTCTCGGTGGTGGCCCCTTGGCTCTGGAACTCACTATCCAAGGAGATTATATTGGCACCTACCCTTTCAATTTTCCACAAGGAATTAAAAACCTGGATGTTCCGCTGTGCCTTTGATTAGGCAGTTCAGCAGAGAATTGGATCGATCTTGCCATAGTTCTTTGTACTTTCATTGGCCCTCCCACTGTAATCCTGTTACTCTGGATGCCTTAGGACGTTACCCTCCTAGCTATGACAATAACGGAATTGACGCGTATCCTGCACTTTCCTTGGGCTCTGTCTAAGAACGATAGCACATTCCTGTTCCTTTGCACTCAGCACTTAATCTTTCAGCCATTATACTGTTTTTAAAATGTATTTTGTGATTGTAATGTTTTTCTGATGTTGATTTTATTTTGTTTCATTTTATTTTATTTTGTTTGTTTTGATCTGTATTTTCGGACTTGTCCCTTGTAAGCTGCCCTTAGTCCCTTCAGGGAGATGGTGGCAGGGTATAAAATAAAGTTGTTGTTGTTGTTGTTGTTTAGAGTCAGTTACAGTAGTCTCAATGCGATGTAACAGCCAGATCTGATGTCTTAAGGAAGAAGCACTGTTCCCCTTGCCTTGATATAATACCATGAATGCATATATTGCTGTTAAAAGCTATCATGCAGTTTTCATTTATTAATTCCTTTAAAATACACACTAGTTTCTCGTACAATGGACACTTTGAACTGTACAGTCCCTCATTATTACAGCCTCACTAAAACAAAATCATGCAGAAGTATCACTGCTCCTGAAATGGACAGTACTACTGCTAATGTATACAGCAGGGGGAGATACGCGGATGCCTGCTGACTACAAATCCCATCAAACCAAATATGAATTATGTGGATTAAACTGCTGAGCTGCTGAACTTGCTGGCCGAAAGGTCAGCAGTTCAAATCCGGGGTGCGGGGGTGAGCTCCCACTGTTAGCTCCAGCTTCTGTCAACCTAGCAGTTCAAAACATGCAAATATGAGTAGATCAATAGGTACCACTCCATGCAGCCATGCTGGCCACATGACCTTGGAGGTGTCTATGGATAACGTTGGCTCTTTGGCTTAGAAATGGAGATGAGCACCACCACCCCAGAGTCGGACACGACTAGACTTAACGTCAGGAGAAAACCTTTAGTAAATATATATATATTTATAAACAGCTGGCCATAGCTTCTAACTGAATATGAAAACTGGGGCGTATGTGGTTGAACACAATATCATATTCGCGTTTTTAAATGGAAGTGCCCACTTTGCTATTGCCTGTTTTGCTCCTGAATAATTCTGGGAAATGTAGTTTAGGATTGGGAATTTGGAATTCTCGGTGAGAGAGTGCCTCAGCTTCCCTAAACTACATTTCCCAGAATTCTGCAGGAGCACAGTGGGCAATAGCAAAACAGGAATCTCCTCTTTAGAGTGCTAATACATTAGATTGTGGTAAAATCACACAAAATAGGAGCGGCTTCAGCAGTTTGCTTTTGCCTGAGTCCACTGGGAAAAGTGGAATTTGCACTTCAAGCTCAGTTCATAGCAATGGAAGTTAAGACAGGATAAAGCACAAGGAAGAGAAACTGGTGCCTTTTAAGAGCAGTGGGAGGGCAGAGGATTAATTGGGAAATAATTAACACTGTTGCCCATCAAGTCACTTGCCTGTGGAGATGCCGAGAGAAAGGACATCATGTGCACACACATCTGTAAACATGTAGAGGCACGCCATACCTGCACTCCCCTTCCCTTCCATTTCCTGCCTCCTGCATACTTATCCGGCTCATAAATACTGAATATATTTGAATTGTGTGCTCTTACAATACAGTAAAATCAACTGTAGTTCAAACATCCTATTAATCTTTACTAGGAAATGGTTGTGTTCATTGGACGAACACACCCTTCATCAGGCACATGCACAGAACAAGCAATTTGAAATGAATTCAGAGCACACCAGGCAAAGAAGGGTCTTCTGAACTTGACAAGGAGTAAAAGGGCATAGGCGAAAGCCCTTGGTGTGAAAATATCGCTGCTATTAACACACAGGTGCTTTTTTCATCTGGCATCGATCTCTGTGTTTGCAATAGTTATAGACAAAGTAATGTAGGCAGCTGCTTCTTGCATCTCAATAAGCAACTATTTGTCGTAATGTGTTTTCAAGCCATTTTCCACTTATGACTTCCAACATTTCACTGAGGAAGACAGAAACACAAGTGGCCAAACCACATCAGAGCGTAATTGAGATGTCAAAAGTTCTTAATGAGGAAGAATACACAAACTAAAAGAGGCTACATGTGCTTGCTTTGGGGTGAGTCCACTAAAGCCCCTTCTACACTGCCACATTATCTGCTATGAACTGGATTGTATGGCAGTTTAGACTCATTTAATCGAGTTCAAAACAAATAATGTGAATTATCTGATTTGATAATATGGATTATATGGCACAGTAGAAGGGGACTTTAAAAGACAGGATTGTGCCTCATTCTTTCCCCTCCATCTGCTGAGTTGATTGAGTACAGGCTAGGTTTGCACTTTGAAATAAGTTTGCAGCAATTGAAAGAAGCTGGGGACAAAAGGAGGAAAGTTGGAAGAGAGTTTAGAAACCAGGACATTTTAAAACCACATGAAAAAGTGGGACAATAAAGGATTAATCGGGATTGTCCCCACTTGGAAGGGTAGATTTATATGTGCCTTCATGTAACCTGCCAACTTAGGTGACACTATGAATTTCATGTGTAACCCTCAATCAGTGGTTCTCAACCTTCCTAATGCTATGACTCCTTAATACAATTCCTCATGTTGTGGTGACCCCCCAACAATAACATTATTTCTGTTACTATTTCATAACTGTCATTTTGCTACCGTTATGAATCGGAATGTAAATATCTAATATGCAGGGTGTATTTTATTCACTGGACCAAATTTGGCACAAATACCTGATACACCTACATTTGAATACTGGTGAGGGTGGGGGGAGGTTGATTTTGTCATTTGGGAGTTGTAGTTGCTGGGATGTATAGTTTGCCTACAATCAAAGAGAATTCTGAAACCCAGCAATGATGGAACTGAACCAAACTTGGCACACATAACTCCCATGACCAAGAGAAAATACTGGAAGGGTTTGCTGGGCATTGACCTTGAGTTCTGGAGTTGTAGTTCACCTACATCATGAGAGCACTGTGGGCTCAAACAAGGATGGATCTGAACCAAACTTGGCACAAAAACTCAGTATTCCCAAATGTAAACATTGGTGGAGTTTGGGGAAAATAGACCTTGATATTTGGGAGTTGTAGTTGTTGGGATTTATAGCTAATCTACAATCAAAGAGCACTCTGAATCCAGCCCACAATGGATCTGCACCAAACTTGGTGCACTACTATATAGCCAATATTGAAAACTGGTGAGGTTGGCGTAGGCTGTTTTTGAATTCTGAGAGTTCACCAGCCCCAAAAATGAAGAGAAGGGCAGGTGGAAAGATCTTTAGCCTTCTCTGTCAAAAGGATTCTTAAGACCATCAGAAATATGTGTTTTATTATAGTCTTTGGCAACCCTTCTGAAACCCCCCTCGCGACCCCCAGGTTGAGAAACACTGCCCTAAATTGAAGGGGATTGGACTGGATGGCCCTGTGGTCCCTTCCAGCTGTATGATTCTATGAATCTGTTATGGGTCTTCTTGGCAAGATTTATTCAACAATATATTCAGGAAAGGTTTGTCACTGCCTTCCTTTAAGACAAAGAGGATGGCTTACCCAAGATCACCCATTGTATCTCCATGAATGACTAGAGGTTTAAAACCTTGTCTCCCAGTTAAAGTTAAAGGTTTTCCCCTTGACAATAAGTCTAGTCATGTCCAACTCTAGGTTTTGCTGCTCATCTCCATTTCTAAGCCGAAGAGCCGGCGTTGTCTGTAGACACCTCCAAAGTCATGTGGCTGGCATGACTGCATGGAGCGCCCTTACCTTCAAAACCCACTGTGCCACCGGGGGCTCTCAGAGACTGGTTCAAAGATCAGACCATTACACTATGGTGGCTCTGATATATCACAGGAATTTCATGGCCAGCTTTGTCCATAGAGGGATTTGCAATTGCCTTCCCCTGAGCTGAAAGAGTGTAGTTTGCCCAAGATCATCCAGTGGGTTTCCAAGACTGAGCGAGGATTTGAATTCTGCTCTGCTCTGCTAAGCAAAATCGCAATCCAACACTCAGACCCTTATATACCATATTGACTTCCCTTCCTCTTCTTTATCAGCACTAATGCCACTGCTGTGTACTGGAGGAAAGCGACCGATTATACAGCTCTTTGTGTCAGTCTGTGGACGTGAGAGCTAATTTACTTTGTAGTCCCTTTGCTGATGTTATCTTTGCCTTCCTACTTTGATTTTGTTCCAGACCATTTCCACCAAAGTGTTACCAAAGTGTTTTGGCCACTTTGCTGAGGTCTTGAGTAAACCAACATTACCTAAAGAAGGATAGATAAGGATAAGGTCAACTGCATGGGAGTCAAAATAAGCTACATAATGAAACCAGAGTCATTTGCAACTTTGGGAATGCTCTCTTATAGCCTCAAATTGCCCTAATTTGGCAGCAATGCTCTCAATTAATCCTCTGTCCTCCCACTATTTCCGCTGCTTTCAAATGTCCCAGCTTTCTTTCCTTCTCCCGTGTCCCTCACTTCATCTTAAATTACTTCAAGCACTGCAAAAGGTCATTTGCATTCAGTGAATGCAATGAATTGGGGACATGGGAGGAGGCAAAATATCCCCCTTCCCCATTTATTCAAACAAAAGCAAATGGCAAAAAGCAAATTTTATGACCGCGTTAGCACAATGTGTTAAACCACTAGCTGCAGGAAATCTGTGTTGGAGAATATAAGAAATCAGTGAGTGTGTGTGTCAGCTATAAAATAAGATGCATAAAACTGATTGGTTGAGCTGTTTCCGGGGAGCTAGCTGAGCTTAGGTCTTTTGGATACTGTTACATTTTTCAGGATTGAGCTATGCAAGTGCTTGCAGAGAAGAAGAGAAGCAAAGAGAGAAAGAGTTTGGAGTGCGCTCTTGCTTCATAAGCTACTGAAGGAGATTATCCACATGGACAAAGAAAGATCATTTCATAAAAAGGCATTATGTGAATTGATGAAACTGATCACATTATTGTACATATGTTGTTCTGAACTACAAAGAATAAACTACTTGTTCTTTACTGTTCATCTGCATGGCATATTTCCTTTCTCTGGCAAGGAAGTGTGTGGGCTGATCAAATGTGAACTACACATGATTTTCGTTTCGTCACAATCTGCTGACTGGAAGGTTGACAGTTTGAAGCCACGAGTCGAGGTGAGCTCCCAACTGTCAGTCCAGCTTCTGCCAACCTAACAGTTTGAAAGCATGCAATGCAAGTAGATAAATAGCTACCGCCTCAGCAGGAAGGTAAAAGGGTGCCCCATGGCAGACATGTTGGCAACACAATCAGATGTCTATGGACAACAGGTTCCTCAGCATGGAAAAATGGAACAAGAGCACCTCCCCATAGCCGGAGTTGAGCATCACCTCCAGACGCCAGAGATGGAAAAAAGGGAATGCCTTTACCTTTGTCTGAGTTGTATGTCGTTGTTCACTGTGTGTAAAAGGCACTAAATGTTTGCCTCACATGTTTATATTGTAATCCACTCTGAGTCACTCCAGGGAGATAAAGCAGAATATAAACAAAGTGTATAATAATAATAATAATTATTATTATTATTATTATTATTATTATTGTTATTATTTGAAACACCACAAGATGAGTCCACAGCAGACACACTGCTGGCTGTTGTATTGAATCACACGCCGGACATTTCCCAAGTGTCTAGAACTGTGTGATGTATCGGAGAATATTTATTTATTTATTTGATGCACTTATTAACCGCCATTCTCAGCCCATAAGGGTGACTCATGTGTGCAGATCCCAGTAAGGCAGCTGGCAGGTGGTAATTTTGTGCCTATTGTGTTTAAGTGCAGGCCAAGGTCTTTGGGCACTGCACCCAGAGTGCAAATCACCACTGGGACTACCTTTACTGGCTTGTGCTACAGTCTTTGTAGTTCGATCTTTAAATCCTCATATCGTGTCAGCTTTTCTAGTTGTTTTTCTTCAATCCTGCTGTCACCTGGGATTGCAACATCAACAATCCATACTTTGTTTTTTAACACGATCATGAGGTCAGGAGTATTATGCTCCAAAACACTGTCAGTCTGAATTCGGAAGTCCCAGAGAAGTTTGGCGTGTTCATTTTCTGAAACTTTTTCCGGCTTGTGATCCTACCAGTTCTTTGTCGCAGGCAGATGGTATTTGTGGCACAAGTTCCAATGAATCATCTGAGTGACTGTGTTGTGTCTCTGCTTGTAGTCTGTCTGCATGATCTTCTTGCAGCAGCTGAGGATGTGATCTATTGTTTCATCTGCTTCTTTGCAGAGTCTACATTTGGGATCTGTTGTTGACTTTTCAATTCTAGCTTTAATGGCATTGGTTCTAATGGCTTGTTCTTGGGCTGCCAGAATCAAGCCCTCCATCTCCTTTTTCAGAGTTCCATTTGTGAGCCAAAGCCATGTTTTGCCTTTGTCAATTTGGCTCTCAATTTTTCCCAGGAACTATCCACTGAGAGCCTTTTTTCGCCAGTTTTCTCTTCTGCTCTGGATTATTATTATTATTATTATTATTATTATTATTATTATGCTGCAGCCTCTCCTAGCTTGTCTTTTTTCCCTTCTTCCTGTCTTTCATCATCTGATGTGGGTTGGCCACATGCATTCTTGGTTTCTTCTGTGAAATGTTGGAGGGGTATGTTGCAATGCTCAAAATTCTCCATAATGACTGGAGGATTTTGGGTAATGTAGTCTCCAAAAGTCACTTTCCCAAGCTTTAGGATTTCAAAGGCCACTGGGTTCATAGGCCTGCGTTAGTATATGCCAACACAATGCCTTTATTTCTTTTTTACCTTCTTTTTAAAAAATAGGATCAAATGAGCCCAAATCTTAAAATGCCGGTGACCTAATTTGAACAGGACTTTCCCAGTGGATATTTGTTTGTGTGCACGCTTACTGCCCAAAACTGCTAAATGTAATGAGGAGGTCTTCGTAGATATACTCCTTTCATTTTTTAAAGGCACACCTAAATCATATATCACTGACAACCCACTGCCTAATGTGAGCAAACTGTACCCATTCATCTTCCTCAACCTGCTTCTCAGATATGTTCCTAAGCAGGGAGTGGACCCAGAGGAGGTGCAGAACGGATCCAAGGTCTGCCTCCAGATGTAAGTCCAGGAAAAACCCTTCATCTACCAAGGGAAACCGGCTTCAAATGTCGGTGCCCTCCGGAGACAGAGAGCTGCAGTGCTGTTAGATAGCAGGATAAGGGCAAAGGGCCAAGAAACTGCAATCAGAAATAAGGAAATATAAACTTGGGGGGGGGGCAGTGAAAGGGAGGACATGGGGCAGTATGCCAGAACTCCTGACTTCTGTGCCAAGCTCCAAGAGCTTGGGAAATCAATAGGCTTCAAAGAAAAAGGTATGCTTTGGCACCATGGCAGTTGAAAGCAAGGGGAGATTAGATAGATAGATAGATAGATAGATAGATAGATAGATAGATAGATAGATGCAGGCAGGCAGATTCTCGCGGATGTATGCATGCCATAGTGTCACAGAGACTAGGGTTCAAATCCCTCCTCAGCCACAGAAACCCACTTTGTGACCTCAGGCAAATTACACTCTCTCAGCCTGAGAGGACGGCAAAGGCAAACCAAACCGTGCCGAGGAAACCCCTTGACAAATTCATGCATAAGGTTTATTGAGTGACTTGTGTATTTTGTGGCATAATGAAAATCACGTGTAGTTTACCTTTTATCAGTCTACACACTGTCTTGCCAGAGAAAGAAAATATGCCACGCAAATGATCAATAAAGAATAAGTATTCTCTCCTGACGTTTTGCCTGCATCTATGGCAAGCATCCTCAGAGGTAGTGAGGTCTGTTGGAACTAGGAAAAAAGGTTTATATATCTGTGGAATGACCAAGCATGTGGACAATTTCAACAGAAAGGAGGAAACCATGAAAATGAAGAAAATCTGGCTATCAGTATTAAAAAACTCAAAAATTACAACAGAGAGGAAACAAACAAGGACATCTAATCACATCTCAGCAAAAATTTGCCGCAGGCTCAGTCAGACCATTATATGCTAATCAAGGTGGTCAGTTGAAACATTCACACCTAGCTCCAGCAGACAAGAGTCCTTTGTCTCACCTGGTCATTCCACAGATATATAAAACCCCTTTTTCCTAGTTCCAACAGACCTCACTACCTCTGAGGATGCTTGCCATAGATGCAGGCGAAACGTCAGGAGAGAATGCCTCTAGACCATGGCCATATAGCCCAAAAAACCTACAACAACCCAGTCATTCCGGCCATGAAAGCCTTTGAAAATACAAAGAACAAGTAGTTTACTCTTGGTAATACAGAACAACATCTATATAATTATGTGATTAGTTGCATTGACTCACACATTTATTATTATTATTATTATTATTATTATTATTATTTCTAGCATTTCTACCCCATCCTTCTCAACCCTCAAAGGGGGACTCAGGACGGCTTACACTTGGCAATAATTTGATGCCGTTATGTATAACAAATACAATAAAACAACAATTAAAACGATAAATACAGCATTAATTAAAACCATAAAAACAGTAATGTTAGCCGAATCACAATTCCAGTCAAATTACACATCAAAAAAGTGCTATTATGCCTGTTGTCCAAAAACTTGGTCCCAGAACCACGATTTTAATTTCTTCCTAAAAGACAGGAGGGATGAGGCCGATCTTCTTGTTGGGATATGTACTTTTTAGAGAGATTCAAAATAGTCCTTCTTTGTCCATGTGGAAAGTCTCCTTCCAGCAGCTTATGGAGCAAGAACACACTCTAAACTGTCTCTCTGCAAGCACCTACACTGCTCAAGCCTGAAAATGTAACTGTAACCAAAACTCCCAGGCTCAGCTAGCTCCCTGGACATGGCCCAACCAATCAGCTTCATGCTCTGCATTTTACAGTTAACACCCACACACCAACTGATTTCTTACATGCCTCAACAAAGTTACCATAAGTCAGAAAGGACTTGAAGGCATACAACTACAACAGAACAGTGACAAATACGCCAGATGTTTCCATGCGTGTCTTGGACCTGACACCAGAATCTTATATCAGAATGGGAAGAGAAGAACCTGCAACGACCCATGCAGAGAGATCCTCCAGTTTCCTATGGCAGATGATTCCCCCTTGCTTTTTCCTTCTTATCTACACAACTAATCTTTCATAACAGAGGTTATTTGGAAGACTATGGGTTCATTAAATCGTGCTGTTTGAGGTGGGTGAATTGGGCCGGTGTAGTCCAAAGATTTCTGTTTCTGGAGTAGAAACGTTGGTGCTCAGGAGTTCGCTATGGCATCTGGCACATGAGGAAATGCAAGAGGATTCATATCAGCAGTTTATGGCCTGTTTACTACTGAAATGTCTGCTGACACATCCAGTTCTGAACATGATGGAAGATTTGATAAGAAGAATGCTTTGCATGAATTTCTGGTGCATTTCTAATGCATTAGCTCAGTATACCTGACTAGTGCATTTCTAGTGCATTAGCTCAGTAGACCTTACGATGACGCTGCAAGGTCTACAGAATTACACAATGATGAGGGGAGAGGAATTAGGAGCAAAGCCCCATACGTTAAGGTGGGCTTTTGGTCTTTGCTTAACTATTGGGGAGAAGAACCAGAATTTTGGATCCATTCTCCAAAGTTTCTCATCACTAACCTACAAACCATTTCATGAGCAATAAGGTATTATGTGTACACACAATAACGAATATTGTGTCCAATTCTGGGCACCACAATTCAAGAGAGATATTGACAAGCTGGAATGTGTCCAGAGGAGGGCGACTAAAATGATCAAGGGTCTGGAGAACAAGCCCTATGAGGAGCGGCTCAGGGAACTGGGCATGTTTAGCCTGAAGAAGAGAAGGCTGAGAGGAGATATGATAGCCATGTATAAATATGTGAGAGGAAGCCACAGGGAGGAGGGAGCAAGCTTGTTTTCTGCTTCCTTGGAGACTAGGACGCGGAACAATGGCTTCAAACTACAAGAGAGGAGATTCCATCTGAACATTAGGAAGAACTTCCTGACTGTGAGAGCCGTTCAGCAGTGGAACTCTCTGCCCCGGAGTGTGGTGGAGGCTCCTTCTTTGGAAGCTTTTAAGCAGAGGCTGGATGGCCATTTGTCAGGGGTGATTTGAATGCAATATTCCTGCTTCTTGGCAGGGGGTTGGACTGGATGGCCCATGAGGTCTCTTCCAACTCTTTGATTCTATGATTCTATGATTCTATGAAGCAATAAGATGGCAAAGATTAGGAAGAACTTCCTGAAGGAAAGAAATAGCTTCCCCTTTTGTGGATATTTTTAGACAAAGACTGGATGGTAACCTGTCTGATTACTACACTTGGAGGTCCATCATCCTCGGGCTACGAGGGATCGCCTAAGTAAGTAAATCTATATAAATAAAAATGTAATGTTCGTTTGTAGGATTAACATAACTCAAAAACCACTGGGCGAATTGACACCAAATTTGGACACAAGACACCTCTCAGGCCAATGAGTGACCATCACTCATAAAAAACTAAAAAACACAGCAGAAAAGACTTAAAAAGTAAAAAAAAAAACCTTAAAAAAGGACTACAACGCATGCACAAAACCACATATATACACAAACTCACAAATATACAGATATACACAAACACCGAACTTGGAGGACAATCTTACTCGGACAATGAGGGATCGCCTAAGTAAGTACACAAAAACACACACACATATACACACACACAAAACACATATACACAGATTGGGCCACAGCAATGCGTGGCAGGGGATGGCTACTCTATATAAATAAAAATGTAATGTTTGTTTGTGGGATTAACATAACTCAAAAATCACTGGACAAATTGACACAAAATTTGGACGCAATACACCTATCAGGCCAACAAGTGACCATCACTCATAAAAACACTGGAAAATACAGCAGAAGAGACTTAAAAAGTCAAAAAACAAAAAGAAAACATTAGAACGCATGCGCAAAACCACATATGTACACAAACACACATATATACACATGCACACAAATATATACTGAAATATGCACACACATATGCACACACAAAACACATACACAGAAAGAGGGAGGGAGGGAGGGAGGGAGGGAGGGAAGGAAGGAAGGAAGGGGAGAAGGAGGGAGAGAAAGAGGGAAAGAAGGAAAGAAATAAAGGTAGAGAAGGAAGGAAGGAAAGAAGGAAATAAACAAGTGAAAGAGGGAAAGAAGGAGAGAAGGAATGAAAGAGAGAAAGAGGGAGGGAAGGAATGAAGGAAAGGAAGGAAAGAGACAAGGAAGGATGGAACCAAAGAGCAAAGAAAACGATAAAAAAAAACAAGTAGAAAAGGAAGGAAGAAAGAAGAAGGGAAAGAAAAAGAGGGAATGCAGAAAAGAGGGAGAGAAGGGAAAGCTGGACGCAGCAACGCATGGCGGGTAGAGCTGGTGAGTAAATAAGTCAGTAAGTAAGTATTTTGAAACAAATTGACACTAGCAAGAAGCTGGAGTAGATAGTGCTTTGGTCTCTTCCAAATCCAGAGGTCTATGATTCTACAAACCTAGCAGTAGCAGCTGTAGGAACTGGAAGTAATTGCAATTTTTTTCCTCATTTTGTTTGTCTTTATTGCAATAACAAAGCATTACTTGTACATGGTTATGGGAATTAAAACAAAAATCATTATGCTCACAGTCAGCCTTTCACAAACTTCCTGTCTTTTATAACAAATTAAACTTGGATTTCCAGGGAATATTTTCAAAATTGCTAATATTCATTTTTCCATGTATTGCATTTATTCAATTTAACATAAACACATTAAGTAAACATACCTTTATCACTAAATTATTCCTATACTCTATAACTACTGCAAATTTCAACTAACTATAAATCAATTCAGACTTCTCTCAATTTACAAAACAAAAAAGGAGGAGACACCATGATCACGGAAGTAATTGCAAATAACCACTTTTTGAAACTCACTCATTTTCCAGTCAAGAAGGTATATCTGTGTTAGATTACAAATATAACAAAATGATAACTTGTATGTGTTTTATGGTGTGATGATTTTTTATGATGTGATGTTACTTTTTAGTTTGTTGTTTTGCAGAAATAGAAGATGTTGACGACCGAAAAGGCAAAAGAAGAAACATATTCCACAAAATCCAGGAAATCAAAGGGATGTTTAAACCAAGAGTGAGGATGCTATATAACTAGCAAGAGAATGCCATGCCCAGTTTTCATCTGTGAAATTATGGAGGTTATGTACAGTCAGCCTTCCACATTCACTAGAGTTAGGGGCACTGGGCACCCATGAAGGTGAAAAAGTGCAAATAAAGAAATTGCTACTTTTTAAAAAAACTGAGAGCTCACCTCTCTAGAAATATCTAGGTTTTTCTAGAGTGTTTCTGTGGCCAATTACCACTGGAGACTAACCAGAGAACTGCACTGGAGGAATTAAGATATTTGACCTAGGTCCTCCAGCATGACCGAAGAAAGGTGACCAGAGTCTCAATGGATGACCTAAAGATTTCTAGAAGCAATCATTTAATCAAATCTGTGACTTATCAAATCTGCAAAAGGCAAAACTTTAAATGTGGAGACACGACTGTACTGAAACCAAAACTTTCAATTGCTATAAGGACAGAGGGCTAACTCTACCATTAGGCAGAATAAAACAACTGCCCAGGATAGCAATTGCAAGAGAGTAACAGTAGCAGATTTTCGGAACATTTTTTTCCTGAGGCACTGGCCATTTCCTTGTCCTGGAACAAATAGGTGTCTGTGAAAGAGAGTGTTTGCGGATTGGGACATCCGTAGGGATGCCAAGGTGCTTCTTTATAAAGCTACTGTCCTCCCAACCCTGCTAAATGCCTGCGAAACGTGGCCTTTCTTACAGATGTCACACTCAACTCCTGGAATGATTCCATCAGCGTTGCCTCTGAAAAATCCTGCAAATCTCTTGGGAAGACAGGTGGACAAATGTCAGTGTGCTGGAAGAAGCAAAGACCACCAGCATTGAAGCCATGGTCCTCCGCCATCAACTCCGCTGCACTGGCCACGTTGTCTCAATGCCCAATCACCATTGCCCAAAGCAGTTACTATACTCCCAACTCAAGAATGGAAAGTGAAATATTGGTGGACAGGAAAAGAGATTTAAAGATAGGCTTAAAGCCAACCTTAAAAATGGTAGCATAGACACCGAGAACTGGGAAGCCCTGGCCCTTGGAGGTCAGCTGTGACCAACAGTGCTGTGGAATTTGAAGAGCCACAAATGGAGAGCGAAAGAGAGAAACAAATCAAGAAGAAGGCCCGTCAGCCAACCCTGACTGCGACTGCCTTCCACCTGGAAACTGATGCCCTCACTGCGGAAGAACATGCGGGTCAAGAATAGGGCTCCACGGTCACTTACTAATCCACCGCCAAGACACTACACCTAGAAGACCATCATACTCAGACAATGAGGGATCACCTAAGTAAGTAGGTGTTTGTGCCACACATCCTGGCCTGAACACACACAAGTTGACGGGTATGATATAGAAGAGGATTTAAAAGAGTCAAGTGACAGTCCAACTGGCATCTGTGGATGGGAGGACGGAGGAGGCCACAGGGCTGACCTTGCTGTAAGTCAGTGTTACTAACTTCAAAACACCGGAAGAAGGGGAAGACTGAGAAAACATCTGCATGTTTAAAACCACAACAAGGAAGTGAGGAGCTTTAGCACTATCTTCTAAATAGCTCCATTCATATCTCACTCAGAAACAAAACTTTGCATTTTGACAATGGCATGCCATTCAACATTTCACAGATGGAGACTTGAGTTTGAGGTCATACAGTGAAACTTTGGGTGAAGTATTTCATAGACTAACCAAAGTCAGAAACATGATTCCCATCAGGAGTGTATGTATAAATAAATATGTTTTAATCAGAGCCTGGAGTAGGGCCTTTTTGGACTATAGTTCCCATAATCCCCCAACCAGCAGGATCACTAGTCATGATGGCTTGGAGATTCTGGGAACTGTAATCCAAAAACAATTGCTAGTCTATGTTCTGGATACATTCTGGGAACTGTAATCCAAAAACAATTGCTAGTCTATGTTCTGGATACGTTTCTGAGTCTTTTGATTGAAGCTCATGTTGGGAAGGGCAACTATATGCCTCCATACTATGTTCGTTCCAATACAGATCTGTCCTCTGGATGCACTTTCTCTCATCCTTTAGTGAATGTTAACCCCACTCCTCGTCCTTTCTGAGTTTTCCCCTCAGATACACACTACTCCATTTACTTATCTCACCCAGGGTTTTATCCATTTTAGCCTGTGCATTTGGCCTGCCCACTCTATTTTTTATTCTTCCATCATTTTAGTTGTGTTTGCTTATTGTATACTTGTTGTTTGCATTTTATTTCATGTTATTACTTGTTTGTTGTATTTTACTTTGCTATATTGTAACTCTTGGGCTTGGCCTCATGTTAGCCGCCCCGAGTCCCCTTTGGGGAGATGGTGGCGGGGTATAAATAAATATTATTATTACTATTATTATTATTATTATTATTATTAGAAACACAACAAAATGAGTCCACAGCAGACACTCTACTGGCTGTTGTATTGGATCACATGTTGGACACTTCCCAAGTGTTTAGGACTATGTGATGTATCAGTGAATAATGTGTGCAGATCCCAGTAAGGTTGTTGTTGTTGTTGTTCTTATTATTATTATTATTATTATTATTATTCAGACAACTCCTTGCCCATTGCAACTATCTTTTTTTGCCTGTGCTGGCTAAGCAATTGTTGGCATTGTAGTAAAAAAAAGGATGTTTTCTCAAATCTGTGTCATTTGGAAAAATGATCCCAAATAGTTGGCTCCATCTCCGGTAGCAGTTTAAACTGCATTATATGAGTCTACATTGTTATATGAGACAGGAATGGGATACCCTGGGTGCACAAAACTATGCCCAACCCAAGCAAAACGCCAGACACTGTACCTCCTTTCCTTGGGAATGAATCATGCCAGACAATCAGCCGATGACTATGAACTAACATGGCTACAATCCTAAATGCACTTAGCAGATGATAATTCCTATTCAACTCCCTGGGATTTTCTTTTTAGTAAACATATTGAGCACTACACTGATTGCAGGTAAGCATCCCTGCTTTGTGTTGTATTTTAAAATGTACACAATAACTAAAAGTTGTTCCCTACTAAACCAGGGTGCATCCACACTGTAGAACTGGTGCAGCTTCACACCACTTTAACTGCCATGAGTCAATGCTAAAGAATCATGAGAGCTGTAGTTTTAAATTGCCTTTACCCTACTTTGCCAAAGAGACCTAGTGCTTCACTAAATGACGAATCCTGGGATCCCATAACATTGAGTCATGGATGTTAAAAAGAGTCCCTGGTGGTGCAATGGGTCAACCCCTTGTGCTGGCAGGACTGAAGACGGACAGGTCGGAGGTTCGGATCCAGGGAGAGCACAGATGAGCTCCCTCTGTCAGCTCCAGCTACCTATGAGGGGATATGAAAGAAGTCTCCCACAAGGATGGTAAAACATCAAAACACCCAGATGTCCCCTAGGCAATGTCCTTTCAGACGGCCAATTCTCTCACACCAAAAGCAACTTGCAGTTTCTCAAGTCGCTCCAGACATGGAAAAAAAGAAAGTTAAAAACAGTGTCAAATAGCATCAATTCTATGTTATACGTACATTGTTGCTGTCTTCTATTTCTCACCCTTGAGAAGTTTTACCTGCTAAGCTTTACAGTCAAAAAGCATAAGAGAAACCATGGCTATATCCAGAGTCTGTGTTCGTGTGTCTTGGTTTTGTTGTGGTTTCTCTGTCCATCTGGCCACCCAACACTGCGGAGGAAATATTTGCATGACTGAGCCTGCTTATACAGCATCATGAGACCGAGTTCTTTCATGAAGGGGGAAATCCGGAGTGTCCAAGAGGAAAGAAAGAACTTGCGCATGCTCCTTCCAGTTTCTGGTCTTACACCGGACCTCTGCTCAGCATTCAAGTGGAAAAAAACAGCAGCATGAATGCAAGAAAAAGGATGCAGGACATAAGATCCCAAACCTTTCGGAGCTGTGTATAAAATGTGTATGGATTAAAATAATGAGTTTTTACCCTTGCGGGACTTTAATCCATGAAGCAAAGCCAACCAAACTTTCCTCTTCCACATCAGTCTTAGGCCAGGTTTTATTACGAAGTCAGATCTAATTAGGGTTGTCTGATCTCTTATCCTCTTCTTAAGTGTCAGGGCTTAGTGCAGCATTTCTCAACCTGGATATCAGGACCCCTGTGGGGGGGGGGGGTCATGAGGGGGTTTCAGAGGGGTCACCAAAGACCATCAGAAAACATCTTAGGAACCCTTTTGCAGAGAAGGCTGAAGATCTCACTGCCTGCCCTTTTCTTCCTTTTTGGAAACAGACGCAAGGGCAGCTCAACCCATTACGCAAAGTAAGCACTTGCAGTATAGTTGATTTTGCCCAGGGGCGCTCTTGAGGCGCTCTTGGTGGAAAATAGACCTTGACATATGTGAGTTGTAGTTACTGGGATGTATAGTTCACCTACAATCAAAGAGCATTCTGAACTCCACCAATGATGGAACTGAACCAAATATGCCACACAGAACTCCCACAATGAACAGAAAATATATATCAGTGATTGGTGGGGGGGGGGGGCAAATACTGTTTGCTTACCATCGAAAATTACCTAGGGCCGCCTCTGAACAGACGGCAAATCCTCTGGCCAAAAGCCCTCCTCCACTGTGATTGGCCACCCTCTCAGCCAGCCTCTCAGCCAAAGGGAGGGCTGTTTCTGAGACTCCAAGCAGGGAGGGAAGAGCAGGCGTGCTCGGCGCATGGCAGTGTGGTACGCATGCACATGCAAGGGAGAGAGTGCGAGGCTGAAGGGAGGCTCGAACCAGTGCATCCATTCAAGGAATGGGGGTTCTGTGGGAGGTTTGGCCCAATTCTATCATTGGTGGGGTTCAGAATGTTCTTTGGTTGTAGGTGAACTATAAATCCCAGCAACCACAACTCCCAAATGTCAAGGTCTATTTTTCCCCCAGACTCCACCTGCGTTCACATTTGGGCATATTGAGTATCTCTGCCAAGTTTGGTCCAGATTTATCATTGTTTGAGTCCACAATGCTCTCTGGATGTAGGTGAACTACAGCTCCAAAACTTAAGGTCAATGCCCACCAAAACCTTCCAGTATTTTCGGTTGGTCATGGAAGTTCTGTGTGGGAAGTTTGGCCTATTTCTATCATTGGTGGAGTTCAGAATGCTCTCTGATCATAGGTTAACTATAAATCCCAACAACTACAACTCTCAAATGACAAAATCAGTGCCCCCCTCCCCAACCCCATCAGTATTCAAATTTTGGTGTATCAGGTATTTGTGCCAGTTTGGTCCAGTGAATGAAAATACATCCTGCATATCAGATATTTACATTATAATTCATAACAGTGGCAAGATTACAGTTATGAAGTAGCAACAAAAATAATTTTATGTTGGGGGTTACCACAACATGAGCAACTGGATTGTGTGAACAGGCAAAACTGCCTCTTCACACAATGGATTAAATAAAACTGGGATAGAGGCTCTCCATGCAGTCATGCCCGCCATGTGACCTTGGAGGTGTCTACGGACAACACAGGCTCTTCAGCATAGAAATAGAGGTGAGCACCAACCCCCAGAGTCGGACACGACTGGACTTAATATCAGGGGCAAACCTTTACCTAGAGGTTGGATGCACACACAGACTTCCCAGCAATCTCTATGCTGTTTATGAATGATGGGACTTGAAATCCAACATCAAGGAGGCACACAGGTTCTCACCCATGGGTTACTAGTTAGTCATACTGATCAAGGAATTCTAGAAAATTCAAAAAAGAAATCACCACTTCAAGATCTGGCCATAACAGCATATTTTGAGATATGCAACTAATACACATCTCCTGACTTTCAGGAGTGTCTCACTGCTTCATCATTGCTGCTCAGCTATGTTGTGACTTGTCCCTCTGCCCCTTTTACCCACTCCTTAAATAACCAGATTTCCTCTGATTTAAATGGCAATGGCGTCCTTCAACCGGCAGGTCTGTAATTTCAGATGGGGGAGTGAATTGTGATCAATCTTATGGGAGCTGGCAAGTTGGAGCAAGGATTGGTCTGCTATTCTTTTCATGCTCCCTTGAGATATGGGAGATATGCTGGTGGAAAAGGAGACCAGCAAGGCCGGACACGCTGAACAACTTACTGGGAAGGGACGATCAGAATACAGGAAAAAATGGCATTCTCATAATCAGAAAAATCTTTATGGGATTTTTGTTCTGTAATCCAAAAAGGAGGCGCCCAGGGTTGCACAGCAGGTTAAAACGCTGATCTGCTGAACTTGCTGATCAAAAGGTTAGCAATTTGAATCTGGAGAGTGGGGTGAGCTCCTGCTGTTAGCCCCAGCTTCTGCCATCCTAGCTGTTCGAAAACATGCAAATGTGAGGTGTCTACGGAAGGTAATGGCACTCCATGCAGTTATGCCGCCCACATGACCTTGGAGGTGTCTACAGACAATGCCAGCTCTTCAGCTTAGAAATGGAGATGAGCACCACTCCCCAGAGTCAGACACAACTAGAATTAATGTCAGAGGGAAACCTTTACCTTTACCTTTAATCCAAAAAGGAACTTTCCCTGACTCTGCATTGAAAATACCTTTTCCCCAAAATATTAGCTGGCAATCATTAAAGTTAATTTCCTCTGGAAATTAGCAATAAAGTAGCAAAAATGTAGCAGGCCTTTAGTTGCAGAGGGAAGGGCAATCTTGGCTTGGCTGTGACATTGCTATCTTTTTTATTCATTTTTATGAGCTATGTTTAAAACCTACCTTTACTCGAGTGAGCCTTTTTCCACACAACAAGCGCTCTGGGAAATAGATCAAGTTGAAAGAGAGTGACTTCGCAAGGTCATCTGACATGCTTCCTTCCTCTCAATGGACTTGAACTTGGGTCTCCAAAACCCCAGATCGGCTCTCTAATCTACCATGTAATGGCCAATATCCGATATAGTACATACTCTCTAACTGTTCAGATTTGGCAGGGTCAGTACCAATTAATTCTCTGTCATTCCACTTTTTTCAGCTGCTTTTAAAATGCCCTGGCTTCTTCCTTCTTCTCTTGCTTCTCGCCTTTGTTCTCTGCTTACTTCAAATACATGCTACAAGTCGCTTACTTGGGAAGGAATCCTACTGGAGCATTGCAGCACACCAAAATACCTGGGAGTTACCCTGGACCGTGCTCTGACTTACAAGAAGTTTGACTATCAAGCAAAATGTGGGTGCTAGAAATAATATACGAAAGCTGACTGGCACAACCTCATGTGAGACACAGTGAAGACATCTGCCCTTGCGCTTTGTTACTCTGCTGCTGAATATGCATGCCCGGTGTGGAACACATCTCACCATGTTAAACAGTGGATGTGGCTCTTAATGAGACATGCCGCAGTATCACAGAATATCTAGGTCCCACACCGCTGGAGAAATTATACTGTTTAGCTGGTATTGCTCCACCTGACATCCACCAGGAAGTAGCAGCCAATAATGAAAGGACCAAGGCAGTGACATCTCCGGCCCACCCCGTATTCGGTTATTAGTCAGCATGCTAATGCTTTAAATCAAGAAATAGCTTTCTAAGATCTACAGAGATACTTGCAGGAACACCTCAGCAAGCAAGAATCCAAAAGTGGCAGGCTAAAATCCGGAACCTCATGCATAATGACCTTCTTATAGCAACACCAGAGGTCCTCCAAGTTGCCAGCTACTGGTCAAAGGAAATTTAGTATAAGGCCAAGTTTTTAACTTTGTTTGTGTTTTTAAATACATTACAACTGTACCCTCAATTCACTTCTGATATGATAAAAAAAAAACTTCAAATACAGATTGAATTCAAAATAAGAAATAGATTTCTAGAGGGAAAAAACATATTATTCAAATCTGCAAAAATGAAATCTGCAAATGTGGAGGGCTGAATGTAGCCCAGCGACCTGATCCAGAAGGCCTTACATTCCTAAAAGATTTAGTAACAGGTTCTTTGGACTAATTCATGCCAGCTGATCCCAGCCACGTTATCGAAACGGAAGTGCTTAGATGGAATTATCAACAGCCTATGAAGTTCTGGATTCAAATTTCCTCCCTGTCAGGAATTCTCACTGGGTGACCTTTGCTAAACCTTTCTTTGTAATTTCAGTTCATCTCTCAGGACAAATAATACTGACAGCAAACCAAGGACAATAGCAATTATCTTGAGTCTAAAAACCCAAATAAATAAATAAATAAACATCTTGGTGTTGTTAGACCTGTTCCTGGGATTATTTGGAGCACTGATACAGAAAATTGCATTGGATGTACTACATCATCTCTGGTTTCATAGATATGGTTATCATGGTTTTCTCTGAGCAAGTAGATGGCAGCCTTGGCAGCCACCTCTACACAAAAGTCAACAATGACACTGAAATACAACACCACCTGAGCTCTGTGAGTGCAGCATTCTTCCAAATGAAGCAGAGAGTGTTTGAGGATTGGGACATCCATAGGTGTTTGTTTATAACGCTATTGTCCTCTCAACCCTGTTATACACCTGCGAAACGTGGACTGTCTACAGACGTCACACTCAACTCCTGGAACAATTCCATCAGCGTTGCCTCTGAAAAATCCTGCAAATCTCTTGGGAAGACAGGCGGACAAATGTCAGTGTGCTGGAAGAAGCAAAGACTACCAGCACTGAAGCGATGCTTCTACACCATCGACTCTGCTGGACTGGTCACGTTGTCTGAATGCCCAATCACCATCTCCCAAGGCACTTTGCTTCATGATAATAAAGGTGCAGCCCAATGGTGGTTTTTGGCATTGTGAATCAAACACTGTGCCGGTTCAAAGTCAATTCACATTTTATTTGGGAAACCCTTTATTCTGGGCTCATTCACATTACACCGTTATAGCACTGTGATTCCACATTAACTATCACTGCCACATGCTATGGCATCCTAGAATGTGTAGTTTGTGGGGGCATTCAAGTTCTTTGGTTGAGAATTGTAAATACCTCTCTGTAAACTGCAAAGCCAAGCATCTCACAGGATAGAAGCAAGGCAATAAAAGTGGAATGATCGCGCTGTAGCTAATATCAATCAGCCATCCACATTTGCTGGAGTGAAAGTGAGGAAAATACTTTTTTTGCCAAAAGGAATACCGTATATACTCGAATATAAACCAAGATTTTCAGCCCCTTTTTAGGTAGAAAAAGCCCCCCTTGGCATATATTCGAATCAATGTTATTTCTTATTTTACTCTGTTATTATTTTATTACATTTAGTATTTTACTCTATTATTATTATTACATTTCTTATTTTACCTTATTTATTATTGTTATTATTACATTTATTTTACTCTATTATTACTGTTATTATTACATTTCCATTATTTTACTCTATTATTATTTTGCAGTTGACAGATCATGATTTTGTCAAAGTTTATTGTTTCCAAATGCCGACTGACAATATCAATTATCTTGAGTCTAAAAGCATAAATAAATAAATAAATAAATAAGCATATTGGTGTGGTTAGACCTGTTCCTGGGATTATTTGGGGCACTGATACAGAAAATTGCATTGGATGAACTACATCATCTCTGGTTTCATAGATATGGTTAGATATGGCACGGTATAGATATGGCATGGCACCCAGTGTGCCGATGACCACTGGGACCACCTGTGCTGGTTTATGCCAGAGCCTTTGTGGTTTGATTTTGAGGTCCTGATAACAAGTGAGTTTTTCCTATTGATTTTCTTCAATGCGACTGTCACTTGGTATGGCAACATCAATAATCCAAGCTTTTTTCTTTTCCACAATTGTGATGTCTGGTGTATTGTGTTCCAAAACTTTGTCGATTTGGATTCGAAATAATAATCTATTATTAATATTAATATTATTATTATAACATTTATTATTTTACTCTATTATTATTGGAAGGATACGTAAGCACATTTACATTGAAGAAGGTTAGAATAATGGTTTAATCAGAGTTGGACCGTCTTATCTTAAATTACAGTTTTATGTATCTTTTCAAAAACATTTAATCTTATTGATGCCTCAATTAATGTCATTTTATTGGTATCTATTTTTATTTGAAATTTACTAATAGCTGCTGTATTTCCCATCCTTGGCTTATACTTGAGTCAATAGGGTTTCCCAGTTTTTTTGTGGAAAAATTAGGTGCCTCGGCTTATATTCGGGCCAGCTTATATTCTAGTATATACGGTACATGTCTAGAAATCTGTAAGTTCTCCAACATGACCCTGGAGAATTACCTAGAACCACTCTGGAGGACCTAGAGAGTCCTAGAAATAATAGTTTAGTTTAGAATCTGCAAATGATCAAGTCCTCAAAAGTAATCAAACGTTCAAATGTGGAACCCAAACTGAAGTGTGAATGAGACCTCCAATTAAAATGAAAAAGGCACAAAGCCATTGCCGTAAGAAGCACTTGTGAAAACAAGCTCTGCTAACCCAAGTCAAATATTGGAAGTGTCAAAAAGGTGTCGGCAAAAGAATGCATGTGAAGACATTGCTTCCAGAATGACTCAGACAAAAGAGCGCTACAGGACAGTTGACACACCCCACGCCCAGATCCGCCAACGTCTACAAACGGATGGGGAATATTATTCTTTTCCATATTGTGACGTCCTTCCAAAGGCACCAAATCCGTACCTTTCTCGGAAGCAAAGCAGGTTCAGCCTTGGCTAGTGCTTGAATGGGAAACCGCCAACGAATGCCAGGTGCTATAAGTGATTATTTCAGAGGAAGGAACCACTTTTCAGGATTCTAAGAAAGTGCTATCAAATTCATAGGACTTGAAGGCACATACATATCCTCACGTATATACTTAATCTGTTCCTAGGTTCTGTGCCACTCCCTAGTAAAACGATGCCCCTTCTATGTCTCTTGGGAAGATGCTTTTAATAGTGTGCATAGACAGACCTGCACATGTGCATACATGCTATCACATTCCAATGAGCTGTTTTTCTTCCATCTCTTCTTTCCCTCCTCCTTATCAAGACAGATCAGGATTGGAATCGTGGTCCTCCAGATATTTTTGGACTGCAACTCCCAGCAACCCTAATCGTCACAGCCAAGGGCAAGGAAAGCTAGGAGTGGCAGTCTGAACATGACTATAAAGTCTCAAAATGCACACCCCTGAGTGAGAAGATAAACAGTGAGTTGCATTCAGGGCCATTGTGAGTCACAGTCATTCTATTAAAGCAATGTTTCTCAACCTTCCTAATGGCGCAACCCCTTAATACAGTTCCTCATGTTGTGCTGACCCCCAAGCATAACATTATTTTTGTTGCTACTTCATAACTGTAATTTTGCTACCGTTATGAATTGTAATGTAAATATCTGATATAGGGTGTATTTTCATTCAAAGGAGCAAATTTGGCACAAATACGCAATACGCCCAAATTTGACTATTGGTGGGGTGGGAGGGGGGGATTGATTTTGTCATTGGGAGTTGTAGTTGCCATAGATTTATAGTTCACCTGCATTCAAAGAGCATTCTGAACTCCACCAATGATGGAATTTAAACAAACTTGGCACACAGAACTCCCATAAACAACAGAAAATACAGCAAGGGTTTTGTGGGCAATGACTTTGAGTTCTGGAGTTGTGGTTCACTTACATTCAGAGTGCACTGTAGACTCAGACAATGGGTTGTTGTAAGTTTTTCGGGCTGTATGGCCATGTTCTAGAAGCATTCTCTCCTGACGTTTTGCCCGCATCTGTGGCAAGCATCCTCATAACCTCCAAGGATGCTTCCTACAGATGCAAGCGAAATGTCAGGAGGGAATACTTCTAGAACATAGCCATACAGCCCGAAAATCCTACAACAACCCAGTGATTCTAGTCATGAAAGCCTTTGACAATAGACTCAAAAAGTTTGATGAAGAGTTTGATGCGCATTGACCTTGAGTTGTGGAGTTGTAGTTCACCTACATCCAGAGCACTGTGGAATCACACAATGATGGACTAAACTTGACACGAATACTCAATATGCCGAAATGTGAACACAGGTGGAGTTTGGGGAAAACAGACCTTGACTTTTGTTAGTTGTAGTTGCTGGGATTTATAGTTGTGGCCCCGGTGGCACAATGGGTTAAATCCTTGTGTCGGCAGGACCGACAGTCATAGGTTCAAATCTGTGGAGAGCGCGGATGCCCAAATTTGAATACTGGTGGGGTTTGGAAGTGGGATTGATTTTGTCATTTGGGAGTTGTAGCTGCTGGGATTTATAGTTCACCTACAATCAAGGAATCCCTTGAACCCCACCAATAGAATTGGGCCAAACTTCCCACACAGAGCCCCCATGACCAACAAAAAATACTGTGTTTTCTGATGGTCTTTGGCAACACCTCTGACACCCCTTCACTAGGGGTCCCGACCCCCAGGTTGGGAAACACTGTATTAAAGGCTGTGTTTTGAGAATAAGGGGGGGGGGGGGGGGCGGCTGTAGCTCCTATTCATTTGGAAAAGCAGATTTTGAATGTTGAGGCAGAGCAAACTACTGAAGAGTACATTAAGGTAAAATACAGCAGAAATATTAAACTTTCAGCAACGCCTGGGTGTATTCAAGCAAAGACAATATGTGATAATACAAATATACAAGGGCGACCACGTCTTTGAGGCATAGCATCAATCTTCTGGTAAAACACATCAACCCATGAACAAGAGACAATTTTGATGACTAAGTCAGGAAATCAACATATCATCCTTGCCCATCTACCACGAGCTACATAATATGCTGTTTTGCGTGGGAAAATTATTTTAGTGCAAGGACCATTCCACAATAGACTATGGGTATATTGCACTGTAAAATTAATGCATTTTGATAACACTGTAACTTCCATAGTTCTGTACAAATCTTGGGATTTGTAGTTTGGTGAGGCACTCTTTGGCAGAGAAGATGAGAAACCCTGTAAAACTATAATGCAGATTATTTTTTGCACTTTGAACTCAGTTTGCAATCACTGAAGTAAACTGAGGAGAGCCATAGATTTAGAAAGTTGGTAGATATCACGTGCACCACCTAGTTCAACCCCCTGCCATGCAGTAAAAGCACGATCAAAGCACCCCTGACAGATGGGCATACAGCCTCTGTTTAAAAGCCTCCAAGTAAGAAGCTTCCACTACACTCTGAGGCAGAAAGCTCCACTTCTGAACAGCTCTTAAAGTCAGGAAGTTCTTCCTAATATTCAAATGGAATCTCCTTTCCTATAATTTGAACCCATTGCTTCTCTGCACCCGGATCCAAACCAAGGAACATGAAAGGCATTGGATAAGTCAGCCATTGCACAGCACCTGATGAACTAATTCGGACACAGCATTTTATCTGAGAACACAGAAATGTTGGACCACTCTAACAACCACCATGTCAGACTACACAGAAAAGCCGCTGAAATCTACAAGCATGTGGACAATTTCAACAGAAAGGAGGAAACCATGAAAATGAACAAAATCTGGCGATCAGTATTAAGAAATTCTAAAATCAGCATGGTAAATAAAGAGGAACACTCCAACATCAGGGGAATTCCAGACAGGAAACAATCAGGGCTAGATAAAAACTCCCAATAAAGGATTCCCCCAGGCTGCAACCAGCCAGGCTTTGAAGCTGCAATGCCATTTAATGCTAATCAAGGTGGCCAATTGCAGCATTTACATTTGCCTCAAGCAGACAAGAGTTCTTTCTCCCATTCTGGATATTATTCCACAGATATATACACCTCACTTGCCTAGTTTCTAGCAGACCTCACAACCTGGATGCATGCCGTAGATGTGGGCGAAACGTCAGGAAAGAATGCTTTTGGAATATGGCCATACAGCTCATAAAACTCCCAGCAACTCAACCTTAAATCTGTTTGGAAACTTTTTTTTGCACCAGAAATTTG
The DNA here is from genome assembly GCF_037176765.1 of Anolis sagrei. Lineage (NCBI taxonomy): Eukaryota > Metazoa > Chordata > Lepidosauria > Squamata > Anolidae > Anolis > Anolis sagrei. Next base: position 67,738,413 of record NC_090035.1, on the reverse strand, counting down.
AGAAACCACTAGTTGGCTCATTCCTTCTTACAGGACCACTCCAGATCCAGAAATTGGAAGTCTAGCTAGCCAGTACCTGCATAGTTATCCAGCGTCTGAAGGCATTTCTGCTAAGCCAAATACATGGACAATGCTTCATGAATCATCCATGATAGACCAGGACTAGGTAAGGGGAATTGTTTTGGACAACAACTTCCAGAATCCTGGGCTGGTTGCGGAATACTGAGAGCTGCAGTTCAAAAACCCCTAACTTTTTCCAACTGTGCAAGTTGGCATCTACATTGGATAACGCCCTTCCTACGGACATTAGGCTGGCACCATCTCTCATGGCATTCCGAAAAAAGTTGAAGACCTGGATGTTTGTGCAGGCGTTCGAGTAATCTAGTGCAATATGGGTAATTGAACATAGGAATGGAACAATGGACGACGAACCTGGACTACGCTTTGATGATGAGACGATTGGGTTGGTTATTGTAATAATTGTTTAGTGTAATTGCTTGTTGTTTATTAAGTGGATAATGTGTTAAGTGGTCAATTGTTATATGTGCATTGAATTATTGCTGTTTTTATTGGGTGTAAACCGCTGTGAGTCGCCTTCGAGCTGAGAACAGCGGTATATAAGCAAAGTAAATAAATAAATAAATAAATTTTTTAAAAATGGTTTTGCAGTGATGATACTCTTAGAATCATAGAATCATAGAGTTGGAAGAGACCACATGGGCCATCCAGTCCAACCCCCTGCCAAGAAGCAGGAATATTGCATTCAAAGAACCCCTGACAGATGGCCATTCAGCCTCTGTTTACAAGCTTCCAAAGAAGGAGCCTCCACCACACTCCAGGGCAGAGAGTTCCACTGCTAAACGGCTCTCACAGTCAGGAAGTTCTTCCTCATGATTAGATGGAATTTCCTTTCTTGTAGTTTCACACACACACACACTGGATCATCTAGGATAGTGTTTCTCAACCTTCCTAATTCCATGACCCCTTAATACAGTTCCTCATGTTGTGGTGACCCCCCAACCATAACATTATTTTCATTGCTTCTTCATAACTATAATTTTGCTACTGTTATGAATCACAATGTAAATATCTGATATGCAGGATGTATTTGTATTCATTCAACCAAATTTGGCACAAATACACAATGTGCCCAAATTTGAATACTGGTGGGGTTGGGGGTGTGTGATTTTGTTATTTGGGAGATGTAGTTGCTGGGATTTATAGTTAACCTACAATCAAAGAGCATTCTGAACTCCACCAATGATGGAATTGAACCAAATTTGGCACTCAGAAGTCTCATGACCAACAGAAAATACCGGAAGGGTTTGGTGGGCACTGATTTTGAGTTCTGGAGTTGTAGTTCACCTACATCCATAAAGCACTGTGGACTCAAACAATGATGCTTCTGGACCAAACTTGACACGGATACTCAATATGCCCAAATGTGAACACTGGTGGAGTTTGGGGAAAAAATAGACCTTGACATTTGGGAGTTGTAGTTGCTGGGATTTATAGTTCACATACACTCAAAGAGCATTCTGAACCTCACCAATGATGGAATTGAACTGAACTTAGTACACAGAACTCCCATGACCAACAGGAAATACTGTGTTTTCTGATGGTCTTTGGCGACCCCTTTGAAATCCCCTGGCGACCCCCCCCCCCCCAGGGTTCCTGACCCCCAGGTTGAGAAACTCTGATCAAAGAAATGGTCTCTCTCAAAGAACAGCACTGTGGCTTTTAAACAAATTGATGAGTAAGCTGCCATGAAACACCTATCCCCGCTATCCATTTTAACTTATCCATTTTTAAAGCCATGTAGGCATGCGGCCATCACAACTTTCTGGGGCGAGGAGATGCAGAACTTGTTTAATCTTGACATTCGTCCGCTACAGTTTTAGCAGACTCATCCACTTAGATTTGTATAGAAAGGGAGCCCTTTTTGGAGGAAGAGCCCAAGACTGGAAAACACACTTATTCATGTAATTTTAATGTGTATTTTTTTGGGGTCTTGTCTTTTATTGAGACAGCTTGGAGGACCGGAAATAACAATATAAAAGTTTGCCTTCGTTTCTAGCAATGTGTGGTAGCAATTTTTGTTTGGAAAAAGTAAACTACTTCTTACTTCCTTCCAGTTCCCATGCAAAGCACCTATTTTGAGAGGAGCCCCCGGTGGCACAATGGGTTAAACCCTTGTGCTGGCAGGACTGCTGACTGGCAGATCAGCGGTTCAAATCCAGGGAGAACGGATTGAGCTCCCTCTGTCAGCTCCAGTTCCCCATGAGAGAAACCTCCCACAAGGATGGTAAAACATCAAACATCCAGGCATCTCTTGGGCAACGTCTTTGCAGACGGCCAATTCTCTCACACCAGAAGCGACTTGCAGTTTCTCAAGTCGCTCCTCACACACACACACACACACACACAAAACAATAAAAAGCAATCAGAAGATGCAATAACATTTCCCCACAGCAACAATATCATCAAGACAGACCAGTACTATACAGAAAACATGATATAGAACTCATAAAGCAAAATGCCTACTTAAGCAACATGTAGCAGTACACAGTGGGTAGCATAGGAATGTGTTACCAAAATGAGGGATCGTTTCAAAGCTTGGGTACAACCACTGAAAAGACTTTTTCCTGAAACGTGGAGCAGGACCACTCTAACCAGGGACCACTTGGACCAGGGACCACTTTGACCAGAGACCACTTGATCAAGGACCAATTGACCAAGGACCACTTTGACCAGTGACCCCTTTGACCAGGGACCACTTTGTCCAGGGACCACTTGACCAGGCACCACTTAACGAGGGACCACTTTGACCAGGGACCACTTTGACCAGGGACCACTTGACCAGGCACCACTTAACGAGGGACCACTTTGACCAGGGACCACTTTGACCAAGGACCACTTTGACCAGTGACCCCTTTGACCAGGGACCACTTTGTCCAGGGACCACTTGACCAGGCACCACTTAACGAGGGACCACTTTGACCAGGGACCACTTTGACCAGGGACCACTTTGACCAGGGACCACTCTAACCAGGGACCACTTGACCATGGACCACTTTGACCAGGGTCCACTTTGACCAGGGACCACTTGAACAGCGACCACTTTGACCAGGGACCACTTTGACCAGGGACTACTTGACCAGGGACCACTTTGATGAGGGACAACTTTGACCAGGGACCACTTCACCGAGGACCACTTTGACCAGGGACCACTTTGGCAAGGGACCACCCTCCAACATTAGTACAAAAAGGGTTGCGAATCAGATTTTGGTCAACTTTAGATTCGGTTTGGTGATTTGGGGCGCTGATTCAGAAAACTGCATTGAATAGACCACATCAGCTCTAGTTTCTCATACAGAACATATGCCATCCAGTAGTCACCATCTGCTCGCCCACAGAAAACAATATGTAATAAGGTTCAGCACTATAGGAGGGCTTTGCAACATCGGTTGCTCCAGTTGCAATGATGTAGTAATGATAGTGCTGTGGACCATATTTTAGTTCTTGCAGACCACTGGTAGACTATGGACTACAGGTTGGGAACCACTGCTCGAAAGGAAACTGACCTGGGGCAACAACCTGCCTCAGTATAGGAGTAGAGAGACTGAGGATGTCATCTTTGGACTACAACTGCCAGCAATTGCCTGGCTGAAAGTTGTTATCCAGAAGGCCACTGTCCGAAACTCGACACTGAGCAAAGAGGAAGTTGGCAAAAGGAGGACATTGCCCTCCCTGAACAATTCTGCATGAAGTTTCAACTTGAGTCTTCACATTTCTAAGAATTGCAATCACTTAACATTTCAACAGAGTATTTATTTATTTATTTTGTCCATTTGTACCCCGTCTTTCTCACCCCCGAGGAGGGACTCAGGGTGGCTTCACCACAGGCACTCATTCAGTGCCATCCACATTCATAAAAATTCCTTTAAAACAATCCATTAAACCAGGGGTCCTCAAACTACGGCCCACGGGCCACATGTGGCCCACCAGGGACATTTATCTGGCCTGCCGGGTGTGGAGAAGGTTGAGTCCCCCACCTCTCCAAGAAGCACTGGACCTCATCAAGCAAGCGAAGGAGGAAAATTTCTGCCATCTCCCCACAACTCGAAATCTTTTAGCGGAAAAACCATCTTTGGCAACGCTTGTGTCTGTGAACAGACTTTTTCCAGAATGCAACATCTGAAATCTCCAACCAGATCTAGACTAACTGGTGCACACTTGCATCACTTGTTACCTGTATGAACGTGTCTCCCCTTATGAACCAGCGAGGACTCTAAGATCATCTGGGGAGGCCCTGCTCTTGGTCCTGCCTTCATCTCAAGTACGTTTGGCAGGGACACGAGACAGGGCCTTCTCAGTGGCGGCCCCTCAGCTATGGAACACCCTCCCTAGGGAAATTAGATCTGCTCCCTCCCTCTTAACATTTCGGAGGCAAGTTAAAAAGTGGCTGTTTGAGCAAGCATTTACAAATGCAGAGTAACTAATATAGGAAATTGAACGATTTGACAATGGAACTGGACAATGCTTGATAATAATGAGATGCTAATGATGTTGTTTTTATTGCTTTTGTGGTGTTTTATATTGCTTAATGTTTTAATCTGTATTATGTTTTTATATGTACTGATTTGTTGGAAACTGCCTTGAGTGGCCGATTGGCTGAGAAAGGCGGTATACAAATACAGTAAATAAATAAATAATAAATTATGACTAGCAGTGACAAATATGGAAACTGGACATTGGCCATCTCATTAGCCAAAAGCAGGCCAATAGTTCCCATTGAAATATTGGTAGTTTGTTGATTTAACTTTACTTGTTCTTCATTTTAAATATTGTATTTGTTCTTGAAGCTAGGGATGACAGCGGAAGCTTACGTTGCTCCCCGGATTCAAACCTGCGACCTTTTGGTCAACAAGCTCAGCAGCTCAGCGGTTCAACCTACTGCACCCCTTGAGTCTTATCCTCAATTGTTGCCTCTATTGTTCAAATGCTTGGTCCCATAACCAGGTTTTGAATTCCTTTCTAAAGGACAGGAGTGGGGTAGCCAATCTGATATCACTGGGGAGAGAGTTCCACAGGTGAGGGGCCACCACTGAGAAGGCCCTGTCTCTCATCTCCACCAGTCGCGTTTGAGATGGTGGTGGGATCGAGAGCAGGGCCTCTCCAGCTGATCTTAAACTTTGTAATGGTACGTAACGGGAGATACGTTCGGATAGGTAATCCGAGTAGCAGTAGTTACAAACTGAGGCAAAGTGACCCAGAGAAGGAGAAAAGTGGAAATGGAAAAGTGTCTGAATTGTTAATTTTCCATGTCCCACTCTCTGCAACAAAACGAAGTTCAAAACTGAAAAGAAAATGTCATGTGGGGGGAATAGAAGATCTTGGGATCCCTCAAAATGGCAAGTTCACACACTTTACATTAGGTATGGGCCAAATTGGGTCCTCCGGGTGCTTTGGAGTCCAATTCCCATAATTCCTAACAGCCTCAGGCCCCTTCCTTTTCCCCCTCAGCCGCTTAAGCGGCTGAGGGGGAAAAGGAAAGAGCCTGAGGCTGTTAGGAATGATGGGAGTTGGACTCCAAAGCACCTGGAGGGCCCAATTTGGCCCATACCTGCCTTAAAGTCATCATGAGTGTGAAAACACTTTGCCAGCTGGTCATGGAAGCGAAATAGACTGAGCCTTGCTTAGTGCTTGGTTGGAAGGCCACCACTGAGCCCCAAGTGAGGAAGCAACAGGCCAAAGCCCACCTGAGGGCCGGACTCACCTGGCAGCGCCCAAACCAGGCCAGTTCGGTGTGCAGGACCACGAGGGCCAGTCCCAGGAGCGCCGTGCCCAGCGCCCACCCGGCCAGCTGCCGCTCTTCTCCCAGGAGGACCTTCCTGCCTCGGAGGCGCCGCAGGTTCTCTCCTGGCTCCCGCGGGATGGGCAGCGCCGTCCTCTCGGCCCCCGCCCCGGCCAAGCCCCCCGCCAAGGCCCCCAATTCCTCGTCCTCCGGGGGCGCCTTGCCCGGCTGCATCATCTCCTGGGCGCCGCAGGGAGGAGGGGGGCGCTTGGGCCCCGGGCTGGGAAGGCAAGGGCTGAAGACCCCCTGCGCCGCCCCCCATCCCTGCCGCTTCAGCAGCCAGCAAGCGGCCAGCGCGGAGAAGGAGGAAAGGAAAGGAAAGGAAAGGAAAGAAGAGGGAGAGGAGAAGAAGATAAGGAAAGGTGGAAATAGAAGGAAGGAAGGAAGGAAGGAAGGAGAAGGAAGAGAGAGAAGACAGAGAGAAGAAGAAAATGAAGAAAGGATGGAAAGAAAAGTAAGGAAGGAAGGAGAGGGAGAGAAGGAAGAAAGAGAGGAGAGAGAGAGCAGAAGAAAATACAAAAAGGGTGGAAAGAAAAGGAAGGAAGGAAGGAGAGAAGGAAGAGAAGAGAGAAAAGAAGATAAGGAAAGGGTGGAAAGGAAGGAAGGAAGGAGAAGGAGAGAAGGAAGGAGGAGAAAAAAGAGGGAAGACAATGAAGAAAGGATGGAAAGATAAGGAAGGAAGGGAAAGAGAGGAGAGAAAGGAGAAGATAAGAAATGAATGGAAGGAAGGTGAAAGAGAGAGAGGAAGAAGAGAGAGAGAAAAGGATGGAAAGGGAAGGAGAGGGAGAGAAGGAAGGAAGAGAAAGATAAATAGAAAAAATAAGGAAAGAATGGAAAGAAAAGGAAAGAAGGAAGGAAGGAAGGAAGGAAGGAAGGAAGGAAAGAGGGAAAGGGAGAAAAAGTAAGAGAGAGAAAAAGAAAAGGATGGAAAGAAAAGGAAGAAGAAAAGAGAAAGAAGGAAGAGCAATAGTAAGAGAGAGAGAGAAGGAAAGGAAAAAGGAAAGGATAGGAAAAAGAACAAGAAGAACAAGAAGGAAGGGAAAGCGAGATAGAAAGAGAGAAAAGGAAAATGGAAGGGCTGAAATAAGGGAAATAAAAGGAACGAAAGAAAATGGGAGAAAAGGATTGGAAGGAAGGAAGTACAGAAGGAAGGGAAAGAGAGAGAGAGAGATAGAAAAAAAGGAAAGAACGAAAAATGGAAGGAAGGAAGGGCAGGAGAAAGGGATGGAGAGAGAAGAAAAGGAGAGAGAAAGAAGGGGGGAAAGAAAAGAGAGGAAGTAAAGAGCAGGAAGGATGGAAGGAAGGGAAAGAAAGAGAGAGAGTAAAGGAAAGGAAGGAAAAAAGGAAGGAAGGAAAGAAGGACAGAAGGAAGGGAAAGCGAGAGAGAAGGAAAGAAGGAAAAGAGAGAGAGAAGGAAGGAAGAGAAAGGAAAAGAAGAAAGAAGAAAGAGAAAGAGAAAGGGAAAGGATGGAAAGTGCAACGGAGCTATCAAGGAGAGGAGAAAAAGTGCAAAGGAACTCGGGGCACCCAGCCACCGGGTGGCACCTGCTAAGAAAAAGAAAGCAAGCAAGTTCCAGCAGCTCTTAAGGCGAGTTGATCACGGGCCAGGCAGGCATAGGCAGGCAGCCCCTCCCGCGGATAAGGAAGGCAGCCCCAAGTGGCCGGGAGAGAAGGAGGGAGCCAGACCCGCGCGGGACGGAGCTGAGCCGGGAATGGGCCCAGGAGGGCGACCCAGAGGAGGGACCCGAGGAGGCGCGCCTCCCTCCTCCTCGCCTTCCCTCCTTGGTTGCTCAGGGCCGGGAGGCTTCGTCACGGGGCAGGGAAGGGCGGGGAGGGGCGGGGGCTCCGCAGGAAGGCCGGACGGATCGCTGGAGATCAGAGTTTGTGGTATGGCCACGTTCCAGAAGCATTCTCTCCTGCCGTTTCGCCTGCATCTATGGCAGGCATCCTCCGAGGTTGTGAGGTCTGTTGGAAACTAGGAAAATGGGGTTTTGTATATCTGCGGAGTGTCCAGGGTAGGAGAAAGAACACTTGCCTGTTGGAACTAGGTGTGAATGTAGCAATTGGCCACCTTGATTAGCATTTCATGGCCTGAAAAGTTTTAGGTGTGGCTTGTTACTGCCTGGCGAATTCCTTTGTTGAGAGGTGATTAGCTGTCCCTGCTTGTTTCTTGTCTGGAGTTCCCCTGTGTTTGAGTGTTGTTCTTTACTTACTGTTATAACTTTAGAGTTTTTTAATACTGGTCAGGGCTGTAGCAGGGGAGGGGGATGTTGTGTTAGAGGTTTATTTATTTATTTACTACACTTTTATCCCGCCCTTTTCATCCCAAAGGCAACTCAAGGCGGCGTACAGACTGGCAATAATTACACTGTTCTACAAATTTTCAGTTTTTCTCAGTTGCGGAAACGAAATGTGCCGTTTCTTAATAAATCTAACATGCTGAATTCAAATATAATAATTAAATGTGTTAATTGGCTCTGGTTTTTATGCAACAGCTATTTCAATTTTCTCCACAATAGGTAATTCGTTAATATTATGATAATGCGCCTAACCTTACTGCATGTATATAAACCGTGAATATTTACTAAATTTTAGTCAAATTATATTGCCAATAGTTTATACATGAGAAATATTTATTTAATTAGTCTATTGTTTATGTTTGTGCAGCAAGAAACTGTATTAGTAGGCTTAATGCAGTTGAAAAGTCTGAAAGTTTAAATGTCGCTTTAATCATGACTTTAGTTTATATCCTGTTTGCGTCTCTTGACTTTTCTTTTGTATTCAAGGAAAGGATTGTCTCTTACAATGCTCCAGCAGTAGTCTGACAGCACTGACGGAGTCCATTTGCCTTGATATCTTTTTTCCATAGTGCTTTATTTACACACGTGCGAGCCATAACTACTAGGCCTGGGTAACAACGGAAAAATTTGTTTCTAAAATCGATTTGTATTTGGGGGGTTTTTTTGTTTCGACATTTAAAATAATTACAAAATTTTCCTTTTAAAAGGAAGTTCGATATTTACGAAATTTCGTAAATGGTAAAAAATTAACGAATCGATTTCCGAAACAATAACGAATCGATTCGTTAATGGCGGACGCGACCGCGAAATACGCTAAAAAACCTCCAAAACCTTCTGAAGCTTCCCTCTCCCTCTGTTGTTGACTGTTGGTGTGATATTATAATTTTTTTTCACTAATTAAACCATAAAACTGGCCCAGACATGCGGAAATAATAACGAAACGACCTCAAAACAATAACGAAACGAATACAATATCGAAATACGAAGCATTTACAAAACATTTTTGAAAATTCGTTTTTTTTAATAATTGCTCCAGAATGGTTCGTTATCGTTTTGCAATTGAAAAAATTAACGAATTATTAACGAAATACGAATTAACGAAACGAAACCGCCCAGCCCTAATAACTACAGTAAAAAGAACAATGTAAAACGATGTTTAACGATACTGTCTCAGTCTTCGACTGACCCTCACCATTCAAAAGTCTGGCCTTATATAGGGCTTTCTGGCTTTTGCACACGGCACTAATACTGCGTCATCAAACTTTCTAGAATATTCTAGAATTTTCCATAGTGCAAGTCGCAACATGCATTTTTTCAACCATACGTGATCACGTGATTGCTTATATCATAAAAACTAGAGCCAATATACGTTTTTAAATGTCATTTTTGTTTTCAGCACCCCAAAATCATAAAAGAACAACTATTTTCAGGCCCACAACTTTTTTTCCGTTGAAGTGTTAGATGCCAAATACACATAAATACATCATTTAAAAACAGGTTAAATCACATAATAAAGTTCATATAAAAACAATTTAAAACTATTTAAAAATCAATGTATTGTCGAAGGCTTTTCATGACCGGAATCACTGGGTTGTTGTAGGTTTTTTCGGGCTATAGGGCCATGTTCTAGAGGCATTCTCTCCTGACGTTTCGCCGGCCTCTATGGCAAGCATCCTCAGAGGTAGTGAGGTCACTGGGTTGTCGTAGCTTTTTTCGGGCTATATGGCCATGTTCTATGTGAGGTCACTACCTCTGAGGATGCTTGCCATAGATGCAGGCAAAACGTCAGGAGAGGATGCCTCTAGAACATGGCCATAAACAGTTCAGGGCCAGCCTGCCTTTGTGATCGCATTTCCCCCTATGAACTTGTGCAATCCCTTCAATCTTTGGGGGAGGCCCTCTTCTCACTCCTGCCTCCGTCACAAGTGTGGCTTGTGGGGAAGAGGGAGAGGGCCTTCTCCGTGGTGGCCCCTCCACTCTGGAATTCAATCCCCAGGGAGATTTGGCAAGCACCCTGGCCACCTTTAGGAAAAGTTTAAAAACTTGGCTTTTCCAGTGTGCTTTTGAAGAATGAATAATTAATTCCCACGTCAGGTCCCGTCTCAGTGTCAATTGGTTTTCTGATGCACTTTATTCCATCCCTCAGTAAAGAATAACCTCATTGTTTATCTCACCCGAGTCTCTCTCTAAATACAGCACTTTACTTATCTACCTCACCCATGGGTTTAAACATTTTTAACTCCTTGCACTTGGTCCAGCTTGCCCTCATCTAAATTCTTGTATTTTTATACTCTATTTTATTGTGTTATTGTTATTATCTTATTGATTTGTTATGTTATTGTACAAGCATTTTTACTTGATGCTGTCATGTGTCTTGTATGTATTTTATTTTATTTTAATTGTTTGAGCTTGGCCCCATGTTAGCTGCCTAAAGTCCCCTTAGGGAGATGGAGGCAGGGTACAAATAAAGTTGTTGTTGTTGTTGTTGTTGTTGTTATTCCTAACAGCTCAGCCCCCTTCTTTCCCCCCTCAGCTGCTTAAGCTTTATTTATTTATTTATTTATTTATTTTCCAACTGTGTATCTGAGTAAGACATGTATAGGGTTATACTGTAAGTCTCATCGGATCTTTTACCATTCTGGGGGTGTGTGAATCACTGTTTTGGGCAAGTCTGTACTTTGGAAAGAGAACTACGAGGGGTATTTTTAAAGTAAGGTCCGTTTTGTTGTAGACACTAGTAGTTCACGTGCATACCGCAACAAGCACATGTGTCATGTACCGGCATGCCTTGGGAACAACTGTGCTCAGTTTCCGCTCTGGAGCTAACCTGTACAGTTCTGTTCTGTGGTTTAAAAATGTTTAAGACTATCAACTCACCCTCCGCATGTGAGGTTCGCTCAGTGATACGGTTTTTGTCAGCAAGGAACCTGCCTGCTGCAGAAATTCATCGACAGATTTGTGAAGTGTACGGTGATACTGTTATGAGTGAAAGCAAAGTGCGTAAGTGGGTACGACAAATTCAAAGATGGCCATGACAACGTCCATGATGAGGATCGCTCCGGTCGCCCTTCTTTGATTACAGACGATTTGGTTCAGAACAGGCGGCAAGTTTTTATGAAGAGGGTATTTTAAAATTGGTTCAGAGGTATGATAAGTGTTTGAACAAACTTGGCAACTATGTCGAAAAATAGAGTGAAGTATGTACTTTCCGAAAATAAATTTACTTTTTTGAAATAAACTTTCATTGTGTACTTATGTTCCAACTGACCTTACTTAAAAAAATACCCCTCGTATATACAACGGGGACTCATACAAAGAGAATGCAGGCAACCTGAAGATTGCACAGTGTTTACTATCCTGGTGGAGGCCACTGACAAACCCACACTTCTGTACATTTGTCAAATGACTTTACTCCCATCAGACTGCAACATCCATTAGCCCCAGCCAGCAAGAATAACAGGGAATGCAATCAGATACAAAGGTTTAAATATTTTGGGGGCTGCACGCTTCAGAAATTCCCCAGCATAGGCAATCTGGCTGGGATTTGCAGCTTTAAAAAGGGGAATTATCTGGAAATTTGTTGTTACAGTGAGTTAAAGCGCTGAGCTGCTGAACTTGTTGACCAAAAGGTCACAGGTTCGAATCCGGGGAGCAGGGTGAGCTCCCACTGTTAGCCTCAGCTTCTGCCAACCTAGCAGTTTGAAAACATTTAAATATTCCAGTCTATCCCAGCCAGGCCTGTAGCCAGGATTTTGATTCGGGGGGGGGGGGGGGCTGAGTCTGAGTGAGAGAGGATCTACCCTGGCAAACCTTTTGTATCATTATCCCAATACCCCCATGCATATGGGATATATTGAGCATGGTTATCAGAGCATGATATGAATAAACATAACAGTTTAAATAATGTACCAGTAAGGCCTTCTCGCGGAACACCCTGAGAAGCCCCTCAAGCCCCCCTCCCCCTGGCTACATGCCTGGTCCCAGCCAGAGTCTCCTTCATTGTCTAATCAAAGAAGGAATAAGAGAAAAGGTGAGAGTGCCTCTGAGAATGCACAGAGATCCTCCTACTCTATCACTGAATGAATACGATAATTGTTTGATATCATTCCACTTTTAAAATAAAATGAAATATGCTTTATTCTTGCATACAAAATGAAAGAAATTGCCTTTTTTGTGGCCCTCCAATTGTGGTCGGACTGTATCTCCCAGCATCACTGCCAATCCTGGGATTTGCAGTCCAGCAACATCTGGAAAGCAATGCATGCCCAAGCTAGGGTCGTTTTTTTCTTCTAAAAGCATCGGAGATCATGACCATCCCCACATCTTATAGAAGCCAAAGAGGCAAATCAATTATGCATTGACTGAATAGGTATTTTCTTTTCCTTGGTCTGACTCGCTGCCAATTGCTTTCTTAAGACGGCTCCATGCAGTTCTACTATTCTGAGGAAGGGAGACCAGGGACTGCTTTTATTAAGGGCAAGGCGCCCAGGAACTAAAAGCATAGCCTCGAGTCTCGCCATCGGAGATAGGATTGTAGAGTGGCCAAAGCAGCAAAGAAAAGTCAGGCTTCTTCCTCAGCCTCTTTCCCCTTTCCCCTCCCATCCCTGTTGACGCCACCAGGTACAGTAACTCTTGGTGTCACCTCCATGGATCTCTTCCCGTACCAGGCCATGACATAATGTTATAGCTGAAATTCTAAAGAAATAAATATATACCAGCAGCTACAAAAAGAAATGACAGCAGCAAAACCAAGAGCACATGCTTGTAGTGCATGAAGACAACCCTAATGATTTGAAGCATCATTGTAACTGAGTAACACTGACTGTTCTGACCAGTGCGCTTGTGCATTAGAAGGTCCAAAAGGTAAATTAGCAGCATTTGTAGCCTTGTAGGTATATTGATAGAGTGGATGTAAATTAGGCTTATGCAAAATGATTTTGTGGTGATGTCTAACTACAGGAATATTTTCTATTAAAAATAACAAAATTTGGCTGGAACACTGCACAAAGATTGTATTGACAGACATTTTGGCATCACTGGGGCGCGAAATACACACCTTAAGTCACTGTTTTCTCAACTTTCCTAATGCCGTGACCCCTTAATGCAATTTCTCATGTTGTAGTGACCCCCAACCATAAAATTATGTTTGTTGCCACTTCATAACTGTAATTTTGCTACTGTTATGAGTCGTAATGTAAATATCCAAAGTGTAGGATGCTTTTCATTGACTGTACCAAATTTGGCATAAATACACGGCACACCCAAATTTGAAAATTGGTGAGGTTGGTAGCAGGGGGGATTGATTTTGTGATTTTGGAGTTGTAGTTGATGGAATTTATTGTTAACCTACAATCAAAGAGCATTCTGCAAAATCCCTAGAGAGCCCAGGGAATGAGGAAAGGAACCAGGAATACCAAAATTGGTTAGACCACACCTGGAATATTGTGTCCAATTCTGGGCACCACAATTCAAGCGAGATATTGACAAGCTGGAATGTGTCCAGAGGAGGGCGACTAAAATGATCAAGGGTCTGGAGAACAAGCCCTATGGGGAGCGGCTTAAGGAGCTGGGCATGTTTAGCCTGAAGAAGAGAAGGCTGAGAGGAGATATGATGGCCATCTATAAATATGTGAGAGGTAGCCACAGGGAGGAGGGAACAAGCTTGTTTTCTACTTTCCTGGAGACTAGGACACGGGACAATGGCTTCAAACTACAAGAAAGAAGATTCCATCTGAACATGAGGAAGAACTTCCTGACTGTGAGAGCCATTCAGCAGTGGCACTCTCTGCCCCGGAGTGTGGTAGAGGCTCCTACTTTGGAAGCTTTTAAACAGAGGTTGGATGGCCATCTGTCAGGGGTGATTTGAATGCAATATTCCTGCTTCTTGGCAGGGGGTTGGACTGGATGGCCCATGAGGTCTCTTCCAACTCTTTGATTCTATGATTCTATGATTCCAAACTCCACCAATGATAGAATTGAACCAAACTTGGCACACAGAACTCCCAAGACTAACACAAAATGCTGGAAGGGTTTGGTGGGCATTGACCTTGAGTTTTGGAGTTGTAGTTCACCTACAATCAAAGAGCATTCTGAGACCCACCAATCATAGAATTGGGCCAAACTTCCCACACAGAACCCCCATGCCTTGAAGGGACTCACTGGTGGCCTTCTTCCAGCCTCACACACTCTCCCTCGTCTGCACATGCGCACAACGCTGCATGCTTCAAGGACACTTGCTCTCCCCTCCCCAGTTGGAGTCTCAGAAGCAGCCCTCCCCTTCGCTGAGAGGCCAGCTAAGAGGCCTACCAATCACAGCAGGAGGAGGGCTTTTGGTGGGAGGATTCGCTGTCTGTTTCCAAAAAGGAAGAGAAGGACAGGTGGAGAGATATTCAGCCTTCTCTGCCAAAGGGGTTCCTAAGACCATCAGAAATATATGTTTTCTGGTGGTCTTTGGCAACCCCTCTGAAACCCCCTCATGACATCCTCAGGGCTCCCAACCCCCAAGCTCAGAAACACTGCCTTAAGTGATGCCACTGGCTATCTGCATTTTTAACAAAAGCACAGCATATTGATGTTCAATAGGTGGAACATCCCCCATTGCATTTTAAGGCAAGGACAAACAGCACTCATTGAACAACAGTAAAGGCTGCTACTGCCCATCCTGGCAACTTTAAAGAGCAGGTGGACTCCTCTTCTCTTCTCCTCTCCTCTCCTGTCCTCTCTTCTCTACTCTACTCCACTCTATTCTTCTTCTCATACCAGGTACTATCCAGAGACTGCGGATCTTTAGGATTTGGCAGTGTTTTTTATTCATTCCAAACCATGAATCCTTTGCTTTTGGGTTTCATTGTATACTGCTTTGAGATCTTTGGCTAGAGGGAGAGATATCAATATATTGACTTTATTTATTTATTTATTTATTTATTTATTTATTTACAGTATTTATATTCCGCCCTTCTCACCCCGCAGGGGACATGGCAAACATTCAATGCCATAGACACACAACATATATAGACAGACACACATAGGCTATTTAACATTCCAGCTTTTGATGAGGGTATTCTGGCCACCAGGGCAGCTGTTGCTTCACCGTCCATTTGTGACACTGATGAAGTACTTCCTCATTCTTTGCATGCTTGCTGGAGATTTTTATGGCGCCGTAAATTAGCTTCCCCTCATAAGTGGTACGTAAATTTCCTACTTGACAGATGCAACTGTTTTTCGGGCTGCAAAGGTTGACAGCAAGCTACACAAATTGGTCGGAGGCTCACTCCAACCCGGGCTGGCTTTGAATTCATGACCTTTGGTCAGTAGTGATCTTAATGCAGCTGACTCCCAGCTAGTTGCACCACAGTCCTGGTGCAAAAATAAATAAATAAATTGATAGGATGGATGGTTGATCTCAACTTGTTTAACCATCACAGCAACAAAAAAACCCCATCCTACATACAAAACACACACATGCAAGGAGAGGTGAGTAAACATGCCAGAGTCAGATGCCCTTTTAATCCGTAATACTAGATAAGTCTCCTCTGTTACGATTTTGATATCGATTTCTACATTGGAGGAGCTGGGCAGCTGAAAAGATTGCATTTTGCATTTGACCAGCATTGGGTAATTTTAGGGCTGAAAAAAAAAAGCCCTCTCAAAATATGCTTGGGGGCTTCTAGGAGTGCTTTAGGAACTACTGAGGTCAGCAACAAAAAGTTTAGGGAGGGGTACATGGGACCAGTGTGCTTCACTTTCCCCACTTATGTTGTATATGATACTGCTGAAATGAAGAACGGTTGGGGCTCCTTAGAAAGGATTTTTATACGGAAGGATTGTAAACTCTGATCAGTTTTGGCAGGCAAAACTAATCCTTGGACTAAGTAGAATAACAAAAACTCTTTTGTTGGCACCTTAATATTTAACCGTTGTTGCTGCTGCTACTGCTTTTCGTTATTTTTGCCATCCACTACAGGTCTTTTTGCTCAATGTTTCAATATGCCTCTGATGGAATATGCTATGGTTCATGGAAGGTTAGGCAATAATATCATCTTAATGATACTGCCAGAAAACCAGCATATTTTGTGTATGTGTGTGTCAGGAGGGACTTGAGAAACTGTACGTTGCTTCTGATGTGAGAGAATTGGCCATCTGAAAAGACGTTGCCCAGGGGACACCCGGATGTTTTACCATCCTGTGGAGGCTTCTCTCATGTCCTGTATGGGAAGCAGGAGCTGACAGACTGGAGCTCACCCCACTCCCTGGATTCAAACTGTTGACCTTTCGGTCAGCAGTCCTGCCGGCACAAGGGTTTAACCCATTGTGCCACCAGTATGGTGTGGTGCATTTGGACCGGGGTTCAAATTCACACTCAGCCATTAAATCCACTTACTGATATTGGGCAAGTCACACTCTCTTGGGGTGCATCTACACTAGAAATAATGAAGTTTGACACCGCTTTAACTTCCATGGTTCAATGCTATATCTCTCTTTCACACCATACAGTTACAAGATTTTATGCTACTTTAACTATGTCTCCATCCAATGGAATCCTAGTATTAGTAATCCCATGTGGAATACCAGAAAACTCTAATGTCTCAACAAACTACAAATCCCAGAAATTCACGGTAAGTAGCTGTTTTAGTTAAAGTGGAACCACAAAGCTATCATTATACAGAGACGTTGTAATCTAGCAGCATTAGTGAGAACCATGAATCCCATCCCTAACGGTGCCATAACTCTAATCTTAACACTGCATTTGACTGCTGTTTTGTGTTGTTGTGTGCCTTCAAGTCATTACGTTCTTCCTCAACCTTTCTAATTCTGCAACCCATTAATATAGTTCCTCATATTGTGATGACCCCCAACCATAAAATTATTACCATTGCTACTTCATAACTGTAATTTTGCTACTGTTATGAATTGTAATGTAAATATCTGATATGCAGGATGTATTTTCATTCACTAGACAAAATTTGGCACAAATATCCAATATGCCCAAATTTGGATACTGGTGGTGTTGGGGGAGAGGGATTGATTTTGTCATTTGGGAGTTGTGGTTGCTGGGATTTATAGTTCACCCACAACCAAAGAGCATTCTGAACTCCACCAATGATAGAATTGAACCAAACTTGGCACACAGAACTCCCATGACCAACAGAAAATACTGGAATGGTTTGGTGGGCATTGACCTTGAGCTTTAGAGTTGTAGTTCACCTACATCTGGAAAGCAGTGTGGACTCAAACAATGATAGATCTGGACCAAATTGGCATGAATACTAGGGGAAATAGACCTTGACATTTGGGGGTTGTAGTTGCTGGGATTTATAGTTCACTTACAATCACAGAGCATTCTGAACTCCACCAAGGATAGAATTAGGCCAAACTTCCCACACAGAAAGGACCACTTGGTGCGAACCTCCTTCCAGCCTCACACACTCTCCCTTGCCCACACATGGCTACCATGCTGCCATGTGCTGAGCATGCCTGCTCTCCCCTCCCTGCTTGGAGTTTCAAAAACAGCCCTCCCCTTGGTTGTGGGGCCGGCCAATTACAGTGGAGGAGGGCTTTTGGTGGGAGGATTCGCCATCTGTTTCCAAAAAGGAAGAAAAGGACAGGCAGGGATATGTTCAACCTTCTCTACCAAAGGGGTTCCTAAGACCATCAGTAATATATGTTTTCTGATGGTCTTTAGTGACCCCTCTGACACCACCTGACACCCCCCGCCCCCCAGGCGTCCTGACCTCCAGGTTGGGAAATGTTATCCTAAGACAATTGACATTTTCTTGGCAAGATGTATTCAGAGAGACTTTGCCTTACTGTAAAGCTGAGGGAGTGTGAGTTACCCTAAATCATCCAGTGGGTTTCCATGGCCAAGCAGGGAGGAGAAGGAGAAGGAGAAGGAGAAGGAGAAAGAGAAGGAGAAGGAGAAGGAGAAGGAGAAGGAGAAGGAGAAGGAGAAGGAGAAGGAGAAGGAGAAGGAGAAGGAGAAGGAGAAGGAGAAGGAGAAGGAGAAGGAGGTAACCCTAGTCTCTAGAATTGTATTCCAGGGCTTAAACTGCTGGATCTCGGTATCAGGGTTATTCCCCTGGCAGAGTTTCTGCCAAATTTGATGTCTGATCACTTCCAGGTTGACAAATTCTAGCCCTCATCAAAGTGTATCTTCTAAGAAGGCTTGAATCCCTCTTGTTTTAGGCTCATATGGCAAGACAGACAGCCACACCCCTTCAACACTTATCCACAAATCCTGAAATATAGAAGCAGGAAGGATAGCAGTGGGTGGGGTGGCATTAAGTGCACTAGACTGAAGAAATCCCTACAACCACAGACCAATGGGTGAGTCAACTATGTCAGTGGTAAGTGTAGCCTTGAGCTGTTATATTAATAATCCCTCATACAAAAACTAGGGAAGTGTATGTAAGGCTGTGCCAGACTTGTTAATCATACTCATGGTGACAGCTGGGTGAAGTGAATCACTGTCATTATTCCTCTTTTACAAACGGGATGCTGAGACTCCTAAGAGCAAGTCCGTTAACCTGAACCCAGCTCTTATCCAAGACATTCCTTAAACATCTTCTAAAACAGTGGTTCTCAAGCTTCCTAATGCTGCGACCCCTTAATACAGTTCCTCATGTTATGGTGACCAATAACCATAAAATTATTTTCATTGCTACTTCGTAACTTTAAATTTTGCTACTGTTATGAATCGTAATATAAATATCTGATATGCAGGATGCATTTCACTTCACTGGACCAAATTTGGCACAAATACCCAATACACCCAAAATTGAATACCGGTGGGGTTGGGGGAGGGGGTTGATTTTATCATTTGGGAATTGTAGTTGCTGGGATTTATAGTGCACCTACAATCAAAGAGAATTCTGAATTCCACCAACGATGGAATTGAACCAAACTTGGCACACAGAACTCCCATGACCAACAGAAAATACTGGAAAGGTTTGGTGGGCATTGAACTTGAGTTTTGGAGTTGTAGTTCACCTACATCCAGAGAGCACTGTGATGGATCTGGACCAAAGTTGGCACAAATACTCAATATGCCCAAATGTGAACACAGGTGGAGTTTGTGGAAAATAGACTTTGACATTTGAGAGTTGTAGTTGCTGGGATTTATAGTTCACCAACAATCAAGGAACCCCTTGAGCCCCACAGATAGAATTGGGCCAAACTTCTCACACAGAACTCCCACCACCAACAGGAAATACTGGAAGGGTTGATTGGCATTGACCTTGAGTTTTGGAGTTGTAGTTCATCTACATCCAGAGTGCACGATGGATCTGGGCCAAACTTGGCACAAATACTCAATATGCCCAAATGTGAACCTTGGTAGAATTTGGGGGAAATAGATTTGCCATTTGGGGATTGTAGTTGCTTGCTCTTTGACTGTAGGTTAACTATAAATCCCAGCAACTATAACTCCCAAATGACAAAATCAATCCTCTTCCCCAACCCCACCAGTACTCAAATTTGGGCTTACTGGGTATTAGTGCCAAATTTGGTCCAGTGAATGAAAATGCATCCCGCATATTGGATGTTTACATTATGATTCATAACAGTGGCAAAATTACAGTTATGAAGGAGCAACAAAAATAATGTTATGGTTGGGGTCACGACAACATGAGGAACTGTATTAAGGGGTCGCAGCATTAGAAAGGTTGAGAAACACTGCTCTAAATGATTCTGGCCCAGCTTATCCACCTGAACACATCTCCCTCTATGAACCATTAAGATCTTCTGGGGGACGCCCTGCTCTCGGTCCCACCTTCTTTGCAGGTGCAGTTGGTGGGGATGAGAGACAGGGCCTCCTCAGTGGTGGCCCCTCAGCTGTGGAACTCCCTCCTTAGTGACATCAGATTAGCCCCCTCCCTCCTGACCTTTAGGGGAAAAAACCTGAAAACTTGGATGTGGGACCAAGCGTTTGGATGTGAACATGGATGGTACAATGATAACTGGAACAGCCTGGACTACAATATTGGATGATGTGATCGTAATAATTTTAATATTTTAATACAATATTTTACCTTGTCTCTCTCCTGAGGAATCTGTACAAGGACCAAGTAGCAACAGTCAGAACTGACCACGGAACAACAGACTGGTTCAAGATTGGGAAAGGCGTACGGCAAGGCTGCATACTCTCACCCACCCTTTTTAACTTGTATGCAGAACACATCATGCGATGTGTGGGGCTTGATGAATGCAAAGCTGGGGTAAAAATTGCTGGAAGAAACATTAACAACCTCAGATATGCAGATGACACCACTCTGATGGCCGAAAGCGAGGAGGAGCTGAGGAGCCTTCTAATCAAGGTGAAAGAAGAAAGCGCAAAAGCCGGGTTGCAGCTAAACGTCAAAAAAACCAAGATTATGGCAACAAGAATGATTGACAACTGGAAAATAGAGGGAGAAACCGTGGAGGCCGTGACAGACTTTGTATTTCTAGGTGCAAAGATTACTGCAGATGCAGACTGTGGCCAGGAAATCAGAAGACGCTTACTTCTTGGGAGGAGAGCAATGTCCAATCTCTATAAAATAGTAAAGAGTAGAGACATCACACTGGCAACAAAGATCCGCCTAGTCAAAGCCATGGTATTCCCTGTAGTAACCTACGGATGTGAGAGCTGGACCTTAGGGAAGGCTGAGCGAAGGAAGATCGATGCTTTTGAGCTGTGGTGTTGGAGGAAAGTGCTGAGAGTGCCTTGGACTGCGAGAAGATCCAACCAGTCCATCCTCCAGGAAATAAAGCCTGACTGCTCACTGGAGGGAAAGATACTAGAGACAAAGTTGAAGTACTTTGGCCACATCATGAGGAGACAGGAAAGCCTAGAGAAGACAATTATGCTGGGGAAAGTGGAAGGCAAAAGGAAGAGGGGCCGACCAAGGGCAAGATGGATGGATGGCATCCTTGAAGTGACTGGACTGACCTTGAGGGAGCTGGGGGTGGTAACGGCCGACAGGGAGCTCTGGCGTGGGCTGGTCCATGAGGTCACGAAGAGTCGGAGACGACTGAACGAATGAACAACAATGTTTTTAGCGAGTTTTTTTAATGTATTTTTATTTTTATTTTATGTATTGTATGTAATATATGGCATCAATTTGTGCCTTTATGTGTGCCTCTCTATCTTTCCTTCAGGGTTGAGAAGGACAGGATATAAATATGGCAAATAAATAAATAAATTTTACTAGACCACAAGCTGAATATGAGTCAACAGTGTGAAGCCAATGCAATTCTAGGCTGCATCAATAGAGATATAGCATCTGGATCAAGGGAAGTCATTGTCCCACTCTGTTTTGCTTTGGTGGTCACACCTCACTTGGAATACTGTGTCCAGTTCTGGGCACCATAATTCAAGAAGGATATTGTGAAGATGGAAAGTGTCCTCAGAGGAGTGACCAAAATGATCCAAAGTCTGGAAGCTAAGCATTAAGAGGAACGACTTAAGAATCTGGGTATGCTTAGTTTGGAGAAGAGAAGGCTGAGAGGGGACATAATATTCATGTTGAAATAATTGAGAAGGTACCATATTGTCAATAGCTCCAGCATGTTTGCTGCTACTACATAACTTAGGACATGGAATAATGTATTCAAACCATTAGAAAAGAGATTCCACTCAAACCTTAGGTAGGAGCAGTTTGACAGTGATGTGTGCTGCTGCGGAAGTTCTCTAGAGGTTTTTAAACAGAAACTGGATGGCCTTGTGTCAGGAGTGCTTTGATTGGGCATTTCTGTATGGCAGAATGGTTTTGGATAGGATGACCTTTGGGGTCTCTTCCAACTCTATAATTCTACAGTTCTATGAACTGCTCTTTTCATTTGAGGTAGGAATCTATTTTTATTCTTTCCATGTTATTTCTGCCTCTGGTACCAACATTTCTGTTAAATAAGAAATAATCCAAGAACACATCTGCTTCATTAACTGAGGTATTTTGTATGCTGTCCAATACAAGTCTGGAGAACAAATAAAAACTTAGAAACCAGGAGAATAGGAGGTTTCATATTGCTTGAGAGTTGTGGTCCAGAAAAGTGAATATTACCAAACTCTTAGGTATTACATTTCTTCCATAACAACTAACTATAATTATAGTTTTCTGCTGAAGTACTCCTAAAAGATAGCAAAGTTATCATATTTGCTGTTTTATGTTTTACTTTGGGAAGGGAGCTGTTAGATATTGCATTTCAGATGCCAACATGTTTATATTAGGTTGACCTTCGTTCTAGCTGAATATTTGCTGGTCAACTGTGATTCTGCTACTATCCAGAGAATCTGTAACAGACACATATGCTAGCATGATTTACTGTGCAATTTGAAAGAGATTATAGACATTCTTGTAAACACATGTATGTTTGAATTCAGTTAAGCCCAACTATAATTGACCCATTAAATCATTTAATGCCCCGGTGGTACGATGGGTTAACTTACTTTACTTAGGCAATTGGCCGAGTAGGATAGTCTTCCAGGATCAGTGTTCTGGTGGGTCCGTAGGTGACTGTGGAGCCCTATTCTTGATGTGCATCTTCTCCCACAGTGAGGGCATTGGTTTCCAGGTGGAAGGTGGTCTCGGTTGGGGTTGGCTTGATGCACCTTCCTCTTGGCATGTTTCTCTCTTTCGCCCTCCATTTGTGCCTCTTCAAATTCTGCAGCACTGCTGGTCATAGCTGACATCCAGCTAGAGCGCTCAAGAGCCAGGCCTCCCCAGTTCTCTGTGTCTATGCCAGAGTTTTTAAGGTTGGCTTTGAGCCCATCTTTACATCTCTTTTCCTGTCCACCAGCATTTCATTTTCCGTTCTTGAGTTCGGAGTAGAGCAACTGCTTTGGGAGACAGTGGTCGGGCATCCGGACAATGTGGCCAGTCTGTTTGATTCTGTGCTGGCATGCTGGCCATGAAATGTAGTCAGGAGGTGGGATGTTCCTCCTCTCCCACTCTTCCCACTCATCCTCATTATTCCTTAAATCAGTGTTTCACAACCTCTATCTGCTCCAGCCCTCCATGTGGGGACATGAGAGAAGCTTCCCACAAGGATGGTAAAACATCAAAACATCTGGGCATCCCCTAGGCAACATCCCAGCAAACAGCCAATTATCTCATATTAGAAGTAATTTGCAGTTTCTCAAGTTGCTCCTGGCACAAAAAAACCCCCCCAAAAACAAAACAAAACAACAACTGTTAAATAGTCAATATGTAGGTACATTCTACTGATTCCATGCATCTATTATAATTGGGAATAATAATAATAATAATAATACAATAGCGAGCAGAGTGAGCTTGTCTGCTGTGGACTCATCTTGTTGTGTTTTAAATAATAATAATAATAATAATAATAATAATAATAATAACAATAATGCTTTATTTGTATCCTGCCCTCTCTTCCCAAGCAGACTTGGGGCAGCTTACAACAATTGATTATATTAATTACAGAGTACCTGATGAACCAACTGGGACATAGCATACTATTTAAGAACACAAAAATTCTGGACCACTCTAAAATCCATCATGTTCGACTACACAGAGAAGCCATTGAAATCCACAAGCAAGTGGACAATTTCAGCAAAAACCATCAAAATGAACATAATCTGGCTACTAGTAGTAAAAAAAACCTCAAAAATCAGGACAGTAAATAAAGAGGAACACTGAAACAACAGGGGAATTCCTGACATGAAACAATCAGGGCTGACTAACATCTCCCAACAAAGGATTCCCCCAGCAGGAATCAGCCAGTCGTTGAAGCTGCAGGCCTATTCAATGCTAATCAAGGTGGCCAATTGCAACATTTACACTTGCCTCAAACAGACAAGATTTCTTTCTCCCACAGATATATAAATCTCACTTGTCTAGTTTCCATCAGACCTCACAAGCTCTAAGGATGCCTGCCACAGATGTGGGTGAAACATCAGGAGAGAATGCTTCTGGAACATGGCCATGCCACCCGGAAAACTCACTGCAACCCAGTGATTCCGGCCATGAAAGCCTTCGACATCACATTTATTATATTAATCAATATAATTCAAGTTATCTCCTTTTATAGTATTGCTTACTTCCATTGTGATTTGTTTTAATCTTACACTATTAGCAAATCTATGTCAGTAGAAAAGTGAGATAGAAGTTTAAAATGTGTCCTATACATCAAATGTCCTTTGGAGATCTTACGATATTCTGAACTGTTGAAGTAGCTCCTACAGTTCATAGCCAATTAACCATGTCTGGTAATTTGATCCATCAAATGTAAGAAATACTGCTCCTCGCCCCTTGAGCCACTCCCTTCCTCCTCAACCTGGGGTGTTGGCTCCAATGTGACTCAGTAGGTTCAATGCCATGCCAGTGAGTCATCCTCTGAGCATCCTGAAGGATTTGGATACGTCCCTTGGAGGAGTTCCATCCAAGGAAGATTGGAGACGAGTCTATTCAGCACAGGAGGAGGTCCCGCTTCCACCAACATCCAAGAGACCAGAAGTGGTATAAGAAATGAGAGGAAAGTGGAAATCGATGCCGATGCTGTGGCTGGGGAACATTTCAGATTCAACCAGTGGGGATTTCCGCCAGAGTCAACCGTTTCCATGCACTGTCCTGTGTGATCAACCCAGAGGAAGCTGCATTTTGGTATTTGGCTGAGGGTGATATACAACACCCAAGAATGTTTTACTGAATGTCATTGTCCAAGCCAGCGTTTCTCAACCTGGGGGTCAGGATTCCTGGGGGGTCGCAAGGAGGGTATCTGAGGGGTCACCAAAGACCACCGGAAAACACCATAAATATTTTCTGTTGGTCATGGGGGTTCTGTGTGGGAAGTTTGGCCCAATTCTATTGTTGGTGGGGTTCAGAATGCTCCTTGATTTTCAGTGAAGTGTAAATCTCTGCAACTACAACTCCCAAATTCAAGGTCTGTTTTCCCCAAATTCCACCAGTGTTGGCATTTGGGCATATTGAGGATTCATGCCAAGTTTGGTCCAGATCCATCATTGTTTGGGTTCACAGTGCTCTCTGGATGTAAGTGAACTACAACTCCCAAACTCAAGGTCAGTGCCCACCAAAACCTTCCAGTATTTTCTCTTGGTCAGGGGGTTCTTGTGTACCAAGTTTTGTTCAGTTCCATCATTGGAATGCTCTTTGATTGTAGATGAACTATAAATCAGCAACTACAACTCCCAAATGACAAACTCAATCCCCCTCAACCCCACCTGTATATAAATTTGGGCATATTGGGTATTTGTGCTACATTTGGTCCAGTGAATGAAAATACATCCTGCATATCCGATATTTACGTTACGATTCATAACAGTAGCAAAATTACAGTTATGAAGTAGCAACGAAAATAATTTTATAGTTGTGGGTCACCACAACATGAGGAACTGTATTAAGGAGTCGTGGCATTAGGAAGGTTGAGAACTACTGCTTTGAGCCATCAGGAGAGGCAGGTAAAAAAATAAAATTATTATTATTATTCTATAGAAAAATATCCAGATTTATTTAGCTGTTTTACATTGCTTAAGCACCACTCATAGTGGTTAGCATCAATGAAAAACAATCAGAGCATGCAATAACATTTCCAAACAGTATAATCAGTATAATATAATCAAGACAGAGAAGTACTACAGAGAAAACATAGAATCATAGAATTGTAAGAGAACTTGTGGGCCAGCCAGTTCAACACCCTGCCAAGAAGCAGGACAATAGTGTTCAAAGCACCCCCAACAGATGGCCATCCAGCCTCTGTTTAAAAGCCTCCAGAGAAGGAGCCTCCACCACACTTCAGGGTTGAGAGTTCCACTGCTGAACAGCTCTCACAGTCAGAAAGTTCTTCCTAATGTTCAGGTAGAATTTTCTTTCCTGTAGTTTGAAGCCATTTCTCCGCGTCCTAGTTTCCAGGACAGCAGAAAACAAGCTTGCTCCCTCCTCCCTATGACTTCCCCTCACATATTTATACATGTGGCTATCATGTCTCCCCTCAGCCTTCTCATCTGAAGGCTAAACATGCCCAGCTCTTTAAGCCGCTCCTCATAGGGCTTGTTCTCCAGACCCTTGATCATTTTGCCCTCCTCTGGGCATGATATAAAGCACATAAAGCAAAATGCCTGCTCAAGCAAGCTGTAGCAGTACATAGTAGGTGGCATAGTAATATGTTACCATAACGAGTGATCAGTTCAAAGCTTGGGTGCAACCACTGAGAAGACCCTTTTCTTGAAACGTGGAGGAGAGCTACTTTTGTCTTATTTTAGGATTCGTGCAGGGATAGGTTGGGAGGTGCCATCCAGTATCTAATCCAGATGCAGTTTTAGCTACATATTCAGTCTGGTATGTAGTTTGAGTCTACGTTGCCTCCCTTGGCAAGAGACAAAACCATTTTTTGGTGATGGAATTCTGTTGTTCTTTGAAGAAAAGGAAACCCTCCAGGTCATCACACTGCTTATGCCAAAGACATTG
This sequence comes from Anolis sagrei, assembly GCF_037176765.1. NCBI lineage: Eukaryota > Metazoa > Chordata > Lepidosauria > Squamata > Anolidae > Anolis > Anolis sagrei. Next base: position 67,711,837 of record NC_090035.1, on the reverse strand, counting down.
ATGCCGAAATCATGCACTGGGAGATGTACATATGGCATGCAGCTGACTGTCTTCAGTTACGTCTCCTGATCCTATCCCCCGCAACCCATTTTTAGGCAATGCAGCCCTCTCCTAAGTAGCCATTTTCATGTTTCTGGAGAACAGAGGGATATTTTCCTAACTGGACCCTCTGCAAAAGGAATCCACATGGTCCTCGAAGCCTATTATAAATATGGAAATAATTCAGTGAAAAATTCACAAATGGTTGTTTTGTACAGAAAATAGAATTTTCGGCACAGAAATGCTAAGGAAAGAATGATTTCTTTACAAGTCACCCACATATGAATTTTGAACAGGGGATGCATTTCCCATGCAGGAAGACAGCTACTCTATACAGAAATAGTATTTCTGCTCAAAACAACCAAGTGTATATTTTTTCAAGGAGTAAAATCAACAAAATAAACCCCCCTGATGGCATAGCATATTAAACCACTGAGCTGCTGAAATTGCTGACTGAAAGGTCGGCGGTTCAAATCCAGGGAGCTTCTGCCAACCTACCAGTTTGAAAACATGCAACTGTGAGTAGATCAATAGGTACCGCTTCTGTGGGAAGGTGATGGCGCTCCATGCAGTCGTGCTGGCCACAAGGCCTTGGAGGTGTCTACAGACAACGGTGGCTCTTCAACTTAGAAATGGAGATGAGCACCACTCCCCAGAGTCAGATATAACTAGACTTAATGTCAAGAGGAAACCTTTACCTTTACTAAAACCGACATTGAAAGGGCGAGGCTCTTCTTATCGGGGCTTCTTGACACCCCCAAAATATGATTTTTTACTATCATTCATGTATTATTTCCATCCCAAGGTATGAGACAATGTCAATCTGTTGTTTGGCCAAAGTTGCACAAAATGCTGCTTGTTTTTAAAATAATATCTATGTATTAATTTTAATACAAATAATACTGCAAGGGAGCCCCCGGTGGTGCAGCAGGTTAAACTGCTGAGCTGCTGAACTTGCTGACTGAAAGGTTGGCGGTTTGAATCCAGGGAGCGGGGTGAGCTCTCACTGTTAGCCCCAGCTTCTGCCAACCTAGCAGTTTGAAAAGTAGTAGATCAGTAGGTATCAAATAGATCAATAGGTACCGCTTCTGCAGGAAGGTAAGGGTGCTCCATGCAGTCATGCTGGCCACATGGCCTTGAAGGTGTTTATGGACAACGCCAGCTCTTTGGCTTAGAAATGGATTTCACACCACCCCCCAGAGTCGGACACGAATAGACTTAATGTCAAGGATAAACCTTTATCTTTTATAGGTAGTTCAAAGCGGCGCCATAATCCTATATGACCTATTATCCATTGCAGACTTTATTGTTCTCCATTGGTATTGAAGCAACACCTTCACCTTTAGTGACAGTCCCTATTGCATAACACTCTGTGCATCTCACTGTCAGTCTGCTACCTCCCCGTGATCAACCAACCCCTCACTATTGATGGGCAAACCCCATCAATAGTTGCCAGTCCTGCAATGTTCTCATCACCTACTTTATGTGATGGGTCCGTTGTACTTACTCACTTATGCAATCCCTTGTTGTCCGAGTAAGGTAGTCTTCCAGGATAGTGTGCTGGTGGGTTTGTAGGTGACTGTGGAGCCCTATTCTTGATCTGCATCTTCTCCCACAGAGAGGGCATTGGTTTCCAGGTGGAAGGCAGTCCCGGTCGGGGTTAGCTTGACACACTTTCCTCTTGGCATGTTTCACCCTTTCGCCCTCCATTCGTGCCTCTTCAAATTTTACAGCACTGCTGGTCACAGCTGACCTCCAGCTAGAGTGCTCAAGGGCCAGAGCTTCCCAGTTCTCAGTGTCTATGCCAGAGTTTTTAAGGTTGGCTTTGAGCCCATCTTTAAATCTCTTTTCCTGCCCATCAATATTCCATTTTCTGTTCTTGAGTTCGGAGTACAGCAACTTCTTTGGGAGACGGTGATTGGACATCTGGACAATGTGGCCAGTCCGTTGTGATTGTGTGCTGGCATGCCAGCCATGAAATGCAGTCAGGAGGTGGGATGTTTCTCCTCTCCCACTCATCCTCATTATTCCTTAAATCAGTGTTTCTCAGCATTCCTAATGCCACGACTCCTTAATACAGTTCCTCATGTTGTGGTGACCCCCATCCACACATTTAATTTGGTTGCTACTTCATAACTGTAATTTTGTTACTGTTATGAATCGTAATGTATATATCTGATATTATAATAATAATAATAATAATAATAATAATAATAATAAACAACTTTTTTTATATACCGCTCTATCTCCTCTAGGGGACTTAGGGCAGTTTCCACACATGCAATGACACAGTAGAAATATACAAAGTATTCAAAACAAAAACACAAAAAGTTAACACAAAAACAAATACATTTAAAACCAAGATCAAACACTATTCTATAATCTGGAATGAGTTGCTAAGGGCCGGGGTAGTTGAGTGGGTCTAAACTGTCTAAGAGGGCTGGGCCCAGGATAGTGCAGAACAATATAGGGCTGGGGAGATGGAGGGGAAGCAAAAAGTCAATCCTAGCAGTGACCATAGTAGGGCCTGGAACTACATTTTCAGCACTGATTAATGGACTATGAAAGGAATTGAGCAGAATGAATACTCCAAGAATGACAGGGGGTCAGAGGGAGAATGAGAGATCTCTTGATACGTAGGATGTATTTTCACTCACTGGACCAAATTTGGCACAAATACACAGTAAGCCCAAATTTGAATACAGGTGGGGTTGTTGGGGGGGGGGGATTGATTTTGTCATTTGGGAGTTGTGGCTGTAGAGATTTATAGTTCACCTGCATTCAACGAGCATTCTGAACCCCACCAACAATGGAAAATACTGTGTTTTCTTATGGTTTTTGGCGACCCCTCTCATCGCCCCATGCAACACCCCCAGGGATCCCAACCATGGCTCAAGGACTCTCTATGATGATAAAAACTCTGAAGAAGATTGTGTTGTGATTATGTTTTCTAAGCAGCCATAACAATCTATATAAATAAAAATGTAATGTTCGTTTGTAGGATTAACATAACTGAAAAACCACTGGGCGAATTGACACCAAATTTGGACACAATACACCTATCAGGCCAATGAGTGACCATCACTCATAAAAACACTGAAAAACACAGCAGAAGAGATGTAAAAAGCCAAAAATTAAAATATACATTATAATGCATTCACATAACCAAATAAATACACATATACACAAATACACATACATATACACAAAACACATATACACAGACTGGGCCACAGCAAGGCATAGCAGGGGACAGCTAGTAACAATTGTTATGAATTGGAAAGAAATGAAAACTGCACTGTTTATTTGAATTTCAAGTGATCCAGGTTCTAGTCCTCACGGCTGGATCTACACTGCCATATAGGGCAGTTCAATGGCAGTGTAGATCTAGCCCATGAGACTATGGGTGCATCTACATTGGAAACGTAATGCAGCTTGACACCACTTTAACTTTCATGGTCTAATGATATAGAATCATGGGAGTACTCTCAAAGCCCTTGTCAAATTGCAACTCCATAAATTAACTCCCTCTTCCAAGCTACCTGAGGCAGCATGCAGACTTGATGGCTTAATATGGCATGTGATATAATAGTATGCTCCAACGCAATAAAGCTCAAACACCATAATTGAAAACAGCCACACCATAAAAAAGAATAATAAAAGCTGCCGCCTGTAAATCTCCTGTAAGCCAGTGCTAAAACAAGTGAAAGGGCCAGGGAAGCAAGGCGCGATTACTTGGGACCGTCCAGAAATGTGGTTCACAGTAGTTCTCCAGATGCTTTTCCTGGCTGGCTACGAAACTTTAGCCATTTCTTGCATAAGATTACCCCATGATGCCTCTCTGTTCTGAGTAACGCTGCATATCAAGAGGGGAGAGAAGTCATGATTCACCAAAGGCTATTATGACACAGATGCTACTATTTTTTGCAAAGGGTGGGAAGCCTTGGCTTGGCCTGGAAAGACTGAGCGTTTACTTTCAAGGAGGAGGAGGAGGAGGAGGAGGAGGAGGAGGCATGCCCCAAATGAGAGCCTGGGTTAACCAATACTGAATAGCTTTGCCTTTGATTGACAGGCGCAGTATTGGCCACAAGCCCAGTAAAGTGGCTGATTGCAGACTAAAAATTCAGAACAATTCTGCATTATGTTTTAAATGAAACGGCAGTGGATTGAGTAGATCAGTGGTTCTCAACCTTCCTAAAGCTGTGACCCCTTAATACAGTTCCTCATGTTGCGGTGACCCCCAACCATAAAATTATTTTCGTTGCTACTGTTATGAATCATAATGTAAATATCTGATATGCAGGGTTTATTCTCATTCACTGGACCAAATTTGGCACAAACACCCGATTGATTTTTGTCACTTGAGAGTTGTAGCTGCTGGGATTTATAATTCACCTACAATCAAAGAGTATTCTGAACTCCACCAACGATGGAATTGAACCAAACTGTGGACTCAAATAATGATGCATCTAGACCAATCTTGGCACCAATACTCAATATGCCGAAATGAACATTGGTAAAGTTTGGGGAAAATAGACCTTGACATTTGGGAGTTGTAGTTGCTGGGATTTATAGTTCACACAATCAAAGAGCATTCTGAACTCCACCAATGATAGAATTGAACCAAACTTGGAACCCAGAACTTTCATGACCAACAGAAAATACTGGAAGGGTTTGGTGGGCATTGACGTTGAGTTTTGAAGTTGTAGTTCACCTACATCCAAAAAGCACTGTGGGCTCAAATAATGAAAGATCTGGACCGAACTTGGTACGATTACTCAATATGACCAAATGTGAACACTGGCGGAGTTTGGGGAATATAGGCCATGACATTTGGGAGTTGGAGTTGCTGGAATTTATAGTTAACCTACAATCAAAGAACATTCTGAACCAAACTTGGCACACATGATAGAATTGAACAAAACTTGGCACACGGAACTCCTATGACCAACCGAAAATATTGGAAATGTTTGGTGGGCAATGACCTTGAGTTTTAGAGTTGTAGTTCACCTACATCCAGAGAGTACTGTGGACTCAAACAATGATAGATCTGGACCAAACTTAGCACAACAATAACACAAAACAAGTAAGGCACCCATTTAATGGGTCTGAATTAAACTCAGCTCTGTTTCGCTGGCAATGTAGCTTGCTCCTGGGATCACTCCGAAGTACTGCGATTCCGGACTAGTCCTGTCGATGTACCCTTAAAAACAACCAGTTGATTTCTATGTGAAAGAAACGGGATCAGCGCTTACTTCAGAAACCCAGCGCAAATGCCAGGACTCAGAATTCATTCTTTTTTAAAAAGATCTTTCTTTTCAGTCCACCTCTGGTGGAGAGATCTAACGTTTCCAATGAAAAACAAATTAGATCCCATTAGCCTGAATCCTGCCCAGCTGTGGTTTAGAAACTTCACTGCACAAATATAATTGAAGTGAGGAGGCACAAAAGACCTGAAATGGGTCTGTAGAACATGTTGCTATTTTTTTGCTTCCTGACCATGAATTTTATGACTTCATGCCAGGCAAATGTTCAGTGTGTTCTCTTTTCCCCAGCATTGATATACAGTGAGGGAGACGCTGTTTTGCCAACAAGGTATAAGCCTGACATGCACAGGTGCCTTGTTGTGGGAGAATTCAGGTAAGACTCATTTTAGGAAAATTGGCAAAGATGTTTCCTCATGGCCTCTGGCCCCGAAAAAAAATAAATCTGTTGCTAATCTTTTTAGAAGCTTACCTCATTTGGCTAAACCGCAAATCAGGGACTCAATGTGAGGAATGCCAACATCTTGGCCCTCAACTTCTAGTCGCCTTGAAGGGCTATGCCAGAGCCAGATTCTTGAGGGAAACTTTGCCATCTTTTCCATTGTTGCACCTTCAATAGCTTCCTTCCTTTTTAATACAGTTATTGCCATATATCCTGATCCAGTTTGCCAGAGGCAGTCCTTATTATGCTTTTCCAGCTGTTTTTCAAAAGTCCCTTTTTTCCCCTTCTCCTCCCACTTTTCCCCTTCTTCCTGACCTAATAGCTGCAATTTCAAATTTCAAAATGGAAAAATAGTTTTCACTCAGTTAACTACTATAACATTAGAACCTTTCCGCTACCTTGGCAGCCACCTCTCCACCAAAGTCAACATGGACACTGAAATACAACACTGCCTGAGCTCTGCGAGTGCAGCATTTTTCCGAATGAAGCAGAGAGCAACAAATACACATATTGAAACATCTACATTATCTGCTTTGGACTGGATTGTAGGAGTCTACACTGCCATATTATCCGGTTCAAACCAGATAATCTGGATTTTATATGGTTGTGTAGATCCAACCTCAGAGACCAAACTACAGGAATTGACCTTCCACATAAACATTAGGAAAAACTTTTTAAAGGTGAGAGTTGTTTGATAGTGAAATATGCTACCTTGAAGAGTGGTGAAGACTCCTCCTCTGGAGGTTTTAAGCAGAGCATGGATGCCCATCTGGCGGAAGTGCCTTGGCGGTGCCTTTCTGCATGGCTGAATGAGGTTGGACTAGATGACCCATAATTCACATTTTATCAGTCCATACACTGTCTTGCCAGAGAAAAAAAATATGCCACACAAATTATCAATAAAGAACAAGTCGTTTATTCTTTGTAAAGCAGAACAACATGTTTACAATCATGAGATCAGTTGCATTGACTCACACATTGTCCATTTCAAGAGATATAAATGATATTTTGGTATCCATGTGAAGAATCTCCTCCCAGCAGCAAATGAAGCAAGAACTTTCTCTCTTTCTGCAAGCACGTGCATAGCTCAAGCCTGAATATGAAACTGTTGCCAAAACTCCCAGGCTCAGCTAGTTCCCGGGGCATTGCCCATACAATCAGCTTCATGCCTTGCATTTTACAGTTAACACAACACACTAATTGATTTCTTACAAGCCCTAACAATTTCTTCCGACTCTAGAATTATCTATGATCCTATGAACCCAGGAGATCTCTATTCAGGGCTATTGGTTAGGAGATTCCAGGAAGGAACAGAATCTTAAACCAGTTGTTGAATTATTTCAAGATTTTAGCGTATAAACAGTAAAACCTGTTTGCTCCTCAGTGGGGGTAACTAGGTCACCTGTACAGAGAATGGAAGTCTGAATATACTTTTGAGATTCAACATGATTTTAACATAGCAAAATATTTGCTATTTTCTTGACACCAAGAGATAAATATGTCTATTTTGCGTTGTCTAAAAAGATCACTCCATTTGCAGAGTGCAACCACCATGTGCATGTCACCATCCAAATTCTGGCCATTGTGTCCATGATTTCTGTTTAAGTTGTCACTCAAAACACAACTGCTGGCTCTGAAATTGGAACATATGGTTTTAGCGAAGACTATAATCTGTGAGTTTCATGTTTTGTTTGTACCGTCTTAAACATTCCTTTGATGTTTGCTCATTTTTTAAATACTGTGCATCATATAAGAAATGATGGCATGAATTCTGAAAAATCCCTATTAATTGTTTTCTTCAAAACATATAGGTTTTTAACATGGCTATTTTGTTACGCACTAGAGTTGTGCGCAGAAACGTTTTCCTTCAGTACATCCATTCATTCGTTACTTTTGTTATCTTCAGGAGCACATAACGGGAAGGCCTCTCCCAGTACAAAAATCAGTTCGACACGAAAGCAAGCAGTAGCCGATCCTGGCTCCTCACCTGCTTTTCGGAAGCTCATGGCACTCCATGCCTCCTTGACTTGGAAAGAGTGTGTGTGTGGCGTGCAGGCCCAGAAAGAGTGTGCGTCTGCCTGCAGCTGAGCATCTTTCCTCTAGAGTAGAAACAGGTAAGTAGCCTCCTTAAAGCTTCCTTAAAGCACGCACCTGTCTGCAGCTGACCACCTCTCCTCTAGAGTAAAACAGCTTAAATGCCTAAAATGACAGGAAAAGGGAGCCTGGGAAGCCCCCATCCCACATAATGGGCAGAGAGAAAATGAATATCTGCCTTCTCGATTTCGGGAGGCTCCCAAAAAAAAAAAAAAAACAAAAAAAATTGGGGCACCACCAAAAGCTAGGACACGAAACAGGTCAAGGTTTAGCCCAAAAGCACAACCCTGTTGCACACACTAAAACCACACCAAACACTCTTAAAAACAAACAGGACAAAATGGGCATACTACAAGCACATAAACAAACATATTATCTATATAAATAAAAATGTAATGACTATTTGTGGGATTAACATAATTCAAAAACCACTGGACGAATTGACACAAATTTGAACACAATACACGTAGCAGGCCGATGAATGACCATCACTCAAAAAACTCTGAAAAACAGCAGAAGAGGCTTAAAAGCCAAAAGAAATTAAAAAAATACATTGCAACGCATGTGCAAAACCACATATATAATCGCAAACACACAAATATATACACACACAAAACACATATATACAGACTGGAGCACAGTAACGCGTGGCAGGGGACAACTACTAATATAATAAAATATTACAATACAATATAAAAATGCTTCTGCAATAGTACCTATTAAACTATTGAGATCACTAAACTATCTAAAAGTGACTTGCAATGATCTTTTCTGTGGTCATTCTCATATTCACCTGACTTCTTTCTCCCTAAATTGAATATTATGATTTTTCTGTTAAATAACTAAGATTCAGATGATGATGATCTGAATCATCATCAATTCACCTATATTTTTTTCTCAAAAAGATCTATCAAGGGTTTCCAAGCTTTTAAGAAAACTTAGTAATGGTTTTTCTTTAATCAGGGTCGACAGTTTATTCATTTCTGGCTGAATCCAAACCCAGGCTATTTCCCAGCTCCGGTGCACTGTATCCTGCCCTGGATTGACCCTGTCAATGTCACACTCACTCATTTTAATCCAAACGCAAAGTGGCATAACCTAAGCAGCTGTGTCATGAGAACTCACACTTCTCTAAACCAATCTGGGAAAACCTTGAAGCAAAAAGCCCAGTTATTACATGTCATTATGAAACGTTGTTTGGTTATTTCCCATGAAAACAGCTCCCCTGGACAGGGCTGTTACTTCGTTCTTAGGGTGGTCTCCTAAGGTTTTAAGACAAAGGCGCAACAGGGGAGTTGTATGCTCCCTGAGCGTTGCTCCTGTTAGTAAGTTGGCTGCCATCCGTTGGACCATTTGAAGCTTTCAAACAGTCTTCAAAGGCAACCCCATGTGGAGTGTGTTGCAGTAGTCTATACTGGATTTAACCAGAGAGTGGACTACCGTGGCCAAGTCAGACTTCCCAAGGTATGGGCACAGCTGGTGCACAAGTTTTAACTGTGCAAATGCTCCCCTGGTCACTGCCGAAACCTGGGGTTCTAGATTCAGCGATGAATCCAGGATCATACCCAAGCTGCGAACCTACATCTTCATGATATTCATGGCATTGAGTAGCCATGAAGCTGCAAAGTCAATCAGTGAAGGTATCTGCATAGAGGCTGCCTGGCCGCTGTTGCCTGGAGGCATCCTCTGTTTTTTGTTTTTATTTTGAAACATATAATTAAACAATTATGAGAAAATAGCTATCTGTGGCCCCAAGAGGTTGAATCTATTTACTTTTCCTTTTGTGTGTTCAAGACCTCTCTCTCTCTCTCTCTCTCTCTCTCTCTCTCTCTCTCTGCCTCTTTATCCACACCACAGTCTTGTGAAGTAGGGCAGACTGAGAGAGAATGGCAGACCCCAAGTCGCCCAATGCGTTTCAAGGCTCAGTGGGAACCAGAACCTGCCTTTCCCAAGACCCAGTGTAACACTTGGGTCTCTTCCTCTGTTAACGCCAATGTTGGGATTAGCACCCCAATGCGTAGGTGCGATGGGTGTATTTAGACCCGTGGAAAGAGGCAGGAAATAAAATTAGTTTAGAAGGCAAATTTGGGAAACAACAATTGTAAGGATTCTAGGGCCAATTACAAAACCAAAGCATTATGAGGGCCGATTAATTCAGGAAGCTCTGTGAAAATCTGCTGAAGAATGTTAATAGGAAGCTTGAAAACAAATATCCTAACAGCTAAGGCTGTTAACACATACTTCCCCTTCCAAGAGGGCTCCTGTGTTGTTGTTGGCTTAATAGTTGCCCACCTTGTAAATCATATATCTATGGGGGGGGGGGGGCGGGTTTCGTGTCAGGAGGGACTTGAGAAACTGCAATTCACTTCTGGCGTGAGAGAATTGGTTGTCTGCAAGGACGTTGCCTGGGGGATGCTCGGATGTGTTACCATCCTGTGGGAGGCTTTTCTCATGTCCCCGCATGAGAAGTTGGAGCTGACAGACTGGAGCTCACCCCGTTCCTCAGATTCAAACCGCTAACCTTTCAGTCAGCAGTCCTGCCAGCACAAGGCTGTGTCTATCTATCGAGGGAAACCTTTCCTTCCAACTTATTTTAATGCCAGGCAGAGCATCACCTCCAAAGTTATTTGCATTGCTATGAAGAGCATGTTCAAAAAGCTGGTCTTTAGAAAAGCCGGTCACCATTCTTTTCATGTATGATGATAAAATAAGGGTGGGAATCTTGCGGACAGATGTTAGATTGCGATTCCTGGTACTCCTCACCATCAGCTTTTCTGATAAGCACACAATCAGTCCAACATCTGGAAGCCTGTGTGTTATCATAGACCCACATTGTCAAAAGTGCCCTTTTAACCCTATAGTTTACGTCTGAAAAACCTTATCTCCCCACACAAACCTGCCAAGGTTTCAAGGTCTATACACAAGGGAAGGCTTTCTTACTTTTGTATGACTTTTACATGATTTCATACTATTCAATGCGATGGTTTTTTGAATTTAAAATGTTTATTGGTAAGTTTTAAAAACTGATTCCCTTTGGAGAACTGCCTTGGCTCCCACATTGGGCAAACAGTGGCATATAAATGGCATGAGTATATATGTGTGTGTCTGCGTGTGTGTGTGTATATGTGTGGGATTAACATAACTCAAAAACCACTGGGCGAATTACTGCCAAATTTGGCCACAAGACACCTACTAACCCAAGGCCAGATCAACTACACCCCAGAGTATTGAAGGAACTAGCGGAAGATGGTCATTTCCGAACCATCTTTGAGAGATCTTGGAGAACGGGAGTAGTTCCAGCAGACTGGAAAAAGGCCAATGTGGTCCCAATCTTCAAGAAGGGAAAAAAGGATGACCCAAACAATTACTGTCCGGTCAGTCTCGCGTCGATACCGGGCAAGATTCTGGAAAAGATTGTTAAGGAAGTGGTCTGCAAACATTTAGAAACAAATGCGGTCATCGCTAATAGTCAACATGGATTTATCAAAAACAAGTCATGCCAGACTAATCTAATCCCTTTTTTCGATAGAGTTACAAGCTGGATAGATGCAGGGAATGCCGTAGATGTAGTGTACCTGGATTTCAGTAAGGCCTTCGACAAGGTCCCCCACGACCTTCTGGCAAGGAAACTAGTCCAATGTGGGCTAGGCAAAACTACGGTGAGGGGGATCTGTAATTGGTTAAATGGACGAACCCAGAGGGTGCTCACCAATGCTTCCTCTTCATCCTGGAAAGAAGTGACGAGCGGAGTGCCGCAGGGTTCCGTCCTGGGCCCGGTCCTGTTCAACATCTTTATTAATGACTTAGATGAAGGGCTAGAAGGCAGGATCATCAAGTTTGCAGACGACACCAAATTGGGAGGGATAGCCAATACTCCAGAGGAGGAGCAGGATTCAAAACGATCTTGACAGATGGGCCAAAACTAACAAAATGAAGTTCAACAGTGACAAATGCAAGATACTCCACTTTGGCAGGAAAAACGAAATGCAAAGATACAGAATGGGGGACAATGCCTGGCTCGAGAGCAGTACGTGTGAAAAAGATCTTGGCGTCCTCAAGGTCAACAAGTTAAACATGAGCCAACAATGTGATGTGGCAGCAAAAAAAGCCAATGGGATTTTGGCCTGCATCAATAGGAGCATAGTGTCTAGATCTACGGAAGTAATGCTACCCCTCTATTCTGCTTTGGTTAGACCATACCTGGAATATTGTGTCCAATTATGGGCACCACAATTGAGGAGAGATATTGACAAGCTGGAATGTGTCCAGAGGAGGGTGACTAAAATGATCAAGGGTCTGGAGAACAAGCCCTATGAGGAGTGGCTTAAGGAGCTGGGCATGTTTAGCCTAAAGAAGAGAAGGCTGAGAGGAGACATGATAGCCATGTATAAATATGTGAGGGGAAGCCACAGGGAGGAGGGAGCAAGCTTGTTTTCTGCTTCCCTGGAGACTAGGACACAATGGAACAATGGCTTCAAACTACAAGAGAGGAGATTCCATCTGAACACGAGGAAGAACTTCCTGGCTGTGAGAGCTGTTCAGCAGTGGAACTCTCTGCCCCGGAGTGTGATGCAAGCTCCTTCTTTGGAAGCTTTTAAACAGAGGCTGGATGGCCATCTGTCACGGTTGATTTGAGTGCAATATTCCTGCTTCTTGGCAGGGGGTTGGACTGGATGGCCCATGGGGTCTCTTCCAACTCTTTGATTCTATGATTCTATGGAGTGACCATCACTCAAAAAAGTTGAGTTTGTCATTTGGGAGTTGTAGTTGCTGGGATTTATAGTTCACCTACAATCAAAGAGCATTTTGAACTTCACCAATGATGGAATTGAACCAAATGTGGCACACAGGACCAACAGAAAATACTAAAAGGGTTTGGTGGGCATTGACGTTGAATTGGGAATTGTAGTACACCTACATCCAGAGAACACATTTTTATTTATATAGATAGATATTCGTACTTCTGTCTGCAAAGTTACAACATATTCCCTTTTTCAATACCCTGTTCCTTCTAATCATCAAACCCAAAAGTTGCTAAGTCATTCTCTTGTGAAAAGTCTATAAGGGGTTTCCAGTTTTTGCAAAATGTTACGAATGACCTTTCCTGAAGCAAATCAGGTCATTTGCCCACTTCTGCTTTCTGTTTGAACAGCCATTCCACCACAGTGTCAAATTCTCCCATCTTCCATACAACCATCTTGTTGCCATATATTGAAGCAGTCCTCCATGACTCCTTTTCTGGCTGTACATCAGGCATGGGCAAACTTGGGCCCTCCAGATGTTTTGGACTTCAACTCCCACAATTCCTAACAGCCGGTAGGCTGTTAGGAATTGTGGGAGTTGAAGTCCAAAATACCTGGAGGGTCCAAGTTTGCCCATGAGTGACACACACCCATCAATCTCAAAAGTTTAACTGCATATTATTATTTTTAATCCTTTGCATCAATGTGTTTATTTGAACCCAGTTTTTAAAGCTGCGTCATCTACCTATTTCTTGCAAAATGGGAAAAAGCACAGAGATTGCTAAAATTGTGTGCATCTTCACTGTGGAATTGATGCAGTTTGACACCACTTTAACTGCCATGGCCCAATGCATTTTTTATTTGCCTAGATCAAATAAAAATGCTTTTATATTTGGGTTTTCCCCAAATTTTATGGACCCCCCGGCCGTGCAGTGGGTTGAACCACTGAGCTGCTGAACTTGCTGATCGAAAGGTCACAGATAGGAGTCCGGGGGAGTGGCGTGAACTCTCGCTGTCAGCCCCAGCTTCTGCGAACCTAGCAGTTTGAAAGCATGCAAATGTGATAGATCAATAGGTACCAATCGGGAAGGTAACGGCACTCCATGTTGTCATGCCGGCCACATGACCTCGGAGGTGTCTATGGACAACGCCGGTTCTTTGGCCTAGAAATGGAGAGATGAGCACCAACTCCAAGAGTCGAACATTACTGGAATTAATGTCAGGGAGGAACTTCTACCTTTACCTACCACTTATATAGGGGTTTTCCACCCTAACTCCAGTGAAACATAGCTGACTGTATTTCTGAAACTTTTGCTGTGCTTACAGCACATAAAGTGAGCAGAAAAAAAGAGACAATGCCATATATGTACAGGTAAACATCCCCCTCTGGCGGTCATAAATAAAATTGCAGACACCATGGAACAATGTGGCTCCATTTACTGAGTTCCTTTTTCCTTTTGTCCTCAATTGATTAACTGCACAATTGAGTTACTGATAATCTTCCGGACTGTCTGGCCATGTTCCAAAAGCATTTTCTCCTGACGTTTCACTCACACCAATGGCAGGCATTCTCAGAGGTTGTGAGGTCTGTTGGAAATTAGGCAAGTGAGGTTTATATATCTGTGGAATAATGTCCAGGGTGGGAGAAAGAATTCTTGTCTGCTTGAGGCAAGTGTGAATGTTACAATTAGCCAACTTGATTAGCACTGAATGGCCTTGCAGCTTCAAAGCTTGGCTGCTTGAAGCTTGGGGGAATCCTTTGTTAGGAGGTGTTAGCTGGCTCGCCCAACAAAGGGTCCCCTGCAGCAATCAGCCAAGCTTTGAAGCTGCAAGGCCATTAAATGCCAATGCTTTGAACAGTATGTTTGGCAGTATTCACAGTGCATGAACTCTGACAATGACTGGCTTTGGACTGAGTTGTCGGTTGCTAAATCAAATTTAAACTCTGCTACATGATTAATAATAATGTTTTAACGTATTTTAATCCAATGCTTTTCTCTTGTATAATGTTGCTGTAATTGTGTTTGTATGACCGAAATTAGAAAAGAAATAAACTATGCAGAAGAAAATAGGTCAACATGATAGATTGAAGAGAGAAGACAAGACTAGAGAGAATTTTATGGACGAAAAAAATACTTTTATAGAGGACACGGAGAAGGAGATTTGGAAGTCAACAATAACCACATAATCTACCTTTCACCCACTTCTTTTCCTATATTTATTTATTTTATTTTCCTTCCCTTATAGATATATAATACCCATCACTCACCCATTTCCCAACCTGCCCCTCTTACCTACGACCTATACTACCCAACCCCAATTTTATGTATGTAAAAATAGATAAGCATTCAATAAAATTATTTTTAAAAAGCTTGGCTGGTTGCAGCTGGGGGAATCCTTTGTTGGGAGGTGTTAGCTGGCCCTGATTGATTCTTGTCTGGATTTCCCCTGCTTTTTGAGTGTTGCTCTTTATTTACTGTCCTGATTTTAGAATGTTTTAATACTGGTATCCAAATTTTGTTCATTTTCATGGTTTCTAGGCCATTAAATGCAATCAGGGAGCAATCAATCAGGCTTTGATGCTGCAAGGCCATTAAATGCTAATCAAGGTGGCCTATTGCAACATTCACACTTGTCTCAAACAGACAAGAGTTCTTTCTCTCTCCTTGGACATTCCACAGATATATAAACCCCACTTGCCCTAGTTTCCAACAGACCTCACAACCTCTGAGGATGCCTGCCATAGATGTAGGCGAAATGTCAGGAGAGAATGCTTCTGGAACATGGTCATACAGCCTGGTAAACTTGAATGGCCTTGTACCTTCAAAGCCTGGCTGGTTGCTGCCTGGTGGAATCCTTTGTTGGGAGGTGTTAATATGAAAGGCTGCCAGAGATGCAGGCAAAACGTCAGGAGAGAATGCTTCTGGAACATGGTCATACAGCCTGGTAAACTTGAATGGCCTTGTACCTTCAAAGCCTGGCTGGTTGCTGCCTGGTGGAATCCTTTGTTGGGAGGTGTTAATATGAAAGGCTGCCAGAGATGCAGGCAAAACATCAGGAGAGAATGCTTCTGGAACATGGCTATACAGCCCGGAAAACTCACAGCAACCCAATAAGAGAAAGTCCAATTCACTGAATTGGGGATACTATGGACTGCTATAAAGTCAAATCAGTGGTTCCTAAGGCAAATCAAGCCTGTATTAATGAATCCAACACAACATTGATTATTTAGAATTAGGTACAATTTTTATTAATTTATTTTAAAAGGCATTTTTCATATAAAAGGTTCTTTTAAAAAAGGCAAAAAAGGACATTGTATCAATGGTGCATCAAAACAAGCTGCAGATAAAAGACATTTTGCACAATTATACTCTTTCCATAAATTAAAAAAAGCACACAGCTGTTATTTACAGGACATATATTAAACATCGTGAATAATAATAACAATAATACTTTGCCCAACAACAAGTTACTTCCAGTCAAGCGCTTAAAAAAATCCTTCAATATACAATAATTAAACTCTGCTTCATTCATAAATCTCTTTACAACGATATCACTTGAGGTAGGTGAAGTATTATTTATTTTTACAGCCACATGGCGTCGCCAGAACACACGCTGCCAATGGGTACAACATTTTAAATTCAGCTGTCTTTTTCCATTTATGTTTACAAAATATATAACCCAAAATCCACCTGTAACTTCCAACTAATGTGCATCCACACTGTAGAACTAATGCAGTTTGACACTACTATCACTCACTGCTATGGAATCCAAAGGGTTGTAGTTTTATTTGGCTCAAAGTTAACAGGAATCATGGGATGTGTAGTTTGGACAAGTGGCAACACTCTTTGGCGGACAAAGCTAAAGACCTTACTAAACTACATCTCCCAGGATTCCACAGTATTGAGCCATGAAAGTAAAATCTTAATTCGACAGTGTAGATCAGGTATGGGCCAACTTTGACTCTCCAGGAGTTTTGGACTTCAACTCCCACAATTCCTAACAGTCTCAGGAAAGAGCCTGAGGTCTGTTGGAAACTAGGCAAGTGAGGTTTATATATCTGAGGAACATCCAGGGTGGGAGAAAGAACTGTTTGAGGTAAGTGTGAATGTTGCAATAGGCCACCTTGATTAGCACTGAATGGCCTTGCAGCTTCAAAGCCTGGCTGATTGCAGCCTGGGGGAATCCTTTGTTGGGTTGAAGGGCCTGAAACTGTTAGGAATAGTGCAAGTTGAAGTCCAACAGAATGAGTTGACATAACTAACTTTCCTTTGATACAATGGAACTACTTAAATTAGGAGTAACAAGTGGATTCGGGCCAATGATGGGAATAGTGTGGCTCTTTGGAGGGATTGTGGAACAATGGCTCCCAGGCCCCATATCCACTGTCATATAAAAACTAAATTATCTGCTTTGAACTGGATCATATAATCCAGTCCAAAGCAGATAATGCGGATTGACTGTGGGTTCTTATAAATGTTTCGGTCGGTATGGCCATGTTCAAGGAGCATTCTCTCCTGACGTTTCACCCACATCTATGGCAGGCATTCTCACATGTTATGAGGTCTGTTGGAAACTAGGAAAATTGGGTTTATATATCTGTAGAATGTCCAGGGTGGGAGAAAGAAGAGCTAATCACATCTCAACAAAGGATTCCCCCAGGCAGTAAGATGTTTTGACCTTCAGATGTTTTGACCTTCAACTCCCAGAAATCCTAACAGCTGGTAAACTAGCTGGGGTTTCTGGGAGTTGTAGGCCAAAACACCTGGGGACCCACAGGTCAAGAACCACTGGCGTAGCGGTTTCAAGGTGTGACTTCTTACTGCCTGGGGGAATCCTTTGTTGAAAGATGTTCTTTCTCCCACTTTGGACATTCCACAGATATATAACCCCCATTTCCCTAGGCCATTAAATGCTAATCAAGGTGGCCAATTGCAACATTCACACCTACCTCTAATAGACAAAGAGTTCTTTCATGCTAACATCTCCCAACAAAGTATTCTGCCAGGCAGCAATCAGCCAGGCTTTGAAGCTGCAAGGCCATTCAATGTTAATCAAGGTGGCCAACTGCAACACTCACAGACAAGAGTTCTTTCTCCCACCCTGGACATTATTCCACAGATATATCAACCCCATTTTCCTAGTTTACAAAAGTTCCAACATCTGAGGATGCTTGTCATAGATGTGGGCAAAACATCAGGAGAGAATGCTTCTGGAACATGGCCATACCACCTGAAAAACTTGCAACAACCCAGTGATTTTATCCTTCGACAATACATGGATTATCTGTGTTGACAATCTAGCTTATATGGAGACATAGATCGAGCCCCAGATGCCCTAAATCAATGGTGTGGAAAGATGGGATTTACAGTATTTGGAGAGCCACCCTATTTGTGCCCAAAAGATAGAAGCAGAGGCACTGTGCCTTGTGAAAATTTTAAAAGCAAGGACAGCAAGGAAATGCATTCTACTTCTCTATTCCTTGCCCTACGAGTAGCCAACAAAGGACGGATTTTGAAAAACAGATTATATTCACATGAACAGTGTATACAGAAGTCCATACCACATTCACCTCCTCTCCCCACAACTTTGGTAGCAGCAGGATTGACTTCTTAAAGTGCAACATACATACAAATGCATCATCTACTTGTTTCCCGGCTTTACAGAAGTAGCCAAGAAAACGAAAACTGAGGAAAGAGGAGCTCGTGCTTAGATTTCACCTTCTGGGAGATGAAAGGTAAGTACCTTTTGGGGTTCAAACCTATCCTGTGGGGCGACAGGATAGGCTTGAACCCATCTAAGAAGGAATCTGTATCCATCCTCCATTCCTTTGCTCCCTTCTCCAACAAGGCAACGTTCTGAGTGCACAACAAAGTGCTGCAAATATATTTATATATACACAGTCGGAATGCTACAGTCGTTCAGCACCATAGAAACAAGGTGACACCCTTGACACACACCAAAGAGGGCAAAACTAAGACACCAACTATCTAGGATTCCTCCATAAGAGAATTGCTAGCAGAACAGCTACCTTCCCTGAGGACTAAGGCTCGAGAGTCGCATTGTCAGTGGAGTCCCAACTTCTGGTCCTGAAGATGCTTGGGCAAGAGCTAGGGACCACTGCCGTTGCCCAGCTACGTCGTCTTTCATGGTTTCGTGGCCCGTTTGGTGAGGCGCTTCACCAAGTTGGGGTTGGGCTGCCTATTGGCCGGCTTTTTCGATCCGACGTTGGGATAGTAGAAGGTTACGGGTTGGTACGCCGGGAGGTAGCTGACCATGCCTTGATGGCATGGGACCCACAGAGGTGCCGGAACGTAGAAATACTGGGCCGGCTTGGGAAAAGAAAAAACAGAAAGGTTAAAATAGGGATCTTTCATTTCTCTATTATGGAAAAATGCCATCCTAGCAAGCGAAGTATCAACACCCACCACCACCATTATATAAACACTAGCTGTACCCGCCACGCGTTGCTGTGGCCAACCTTCTCTCTTTCTCTCCTTCTTTCCCTTCTTCATTCACTCGCTCTTTTCGTTCCTTCCTTCCCATCTTTCCTTCTCTTCTTCCTTCCTTCTCTATTTCTTTCCTTCCTTCTCCCTTTTTCTTTCTCTTCTGCTGTCTCTCTTTTCTTCCTTCTATCTTTTCTTCTTTACTTCCCACCCTCTTTCTCTACATCTTCCCCCTTCCTTCGCTCCCTCTTTCCTTCCTTCTTTCTCTAACTTTCCTTCCTTCCTCCTTTTTCTTTCCCTCCCTCTTTCACACCTTTCTTTTCTTTCTTTCTCACCCTCCCTCTTTCTTTCTCCCTTTCTTTCTCTCTCCCTTTCTTTCTCTTTTTTCTCTCTTTCTTCTCCTCTTCCCTCCCTCTTTCTTCCTTTTTTACTGTATTGTCATTTAGCTTTTCGCCATTTAGCTTTTGGGCCCTTTTTAAGTCACTTCTGCTGTGTTTTTATGAGTGAAGAACATACATTGGCTTGTTAGGTATATGTTGTCCAAATTTGGTGTCAATTCCACCAGTGATTTTTGAGTTCTGTTAATCCTACAAACGAACATTACATTTTTATTTATATAGATTCAAGGGAACAATGCCATCCTAGCAAGCGAAGTATCAACACCCACCACCACTACTATATAAACATTCAAGGGAACAATGCCATCCTAGCAAGCTAAGTATCAACATCCACAAATCCCATAATCCCATAGCATTGAGCCATGGCAGTTATAGTGGTGTCAAATGGCATTAATTCTATAGTGTAGGGCCAGTCTGAACCAGATTGGTTGGATAGCCATCTTTTAGGAGTGTTTTGGTTTTATATTCCTGTATGGCAAGGGGGTTGGACTAGGTGGTCTTTGTGGTCCCTTCCCAACTCTATGGTTCTATTATACCTGTTGCTGTTTGTTGTTGTTGTTGGTTTTCCATGGTTCATATTTGCTCATGGCCATGGATTTTGCCAGCTTGGCTTTCCCCTCGTCTTCCGATGAACATTCGGAGGAGGGAGACTCAGAATGGTAGTCCGATGTTGTCTCCGGATCAGGTGTAGTTTTGCCACTGGCAGTGGTGCTCTCTTCCTCATCCTTCACCGTGAAATAGTGGCTGTTCTCACTGAGCCTGAGTGGAAGGAGGGAAGTGGAAGGTTAAGACAGGCAGGGAGGACTTTCACCTAGAAATGATATAACAATATTTTGTGAGAAGCAGAAATTCAGTAGGCAGAGCTTTCATTGTGGACCATACAAAATATTTAAAAAGCCCTTTTTAATTCAAGTGTCTTATGTTCTGCTGACAATTCAAAGAAGTTTATATATCTGTAGAATGTCCAGGGTGGGAGAAAGAACTCTTGTCTTGATATATGGGGTACCTCTGGGGTTATTATATTGATTCTTGTCTGTTTATGGAGGCACTGAATGTTTGCCATTGGAATCCTCCCTGAGTCCCCCTTGGGAAGATAGGGCGGGATATAAAAGTTTTATTTATTACAAGCCATCCCCTGCCACGCGTTGCCGTGGCCCAGTCTGTGTATATGTGTTTTGTGTGTGTATATATGTGTATGTGTGTGTGTATATATTTGTGTATATGTGTATTTATGTGGTTATGCCGAAGCCACCAGTGACGCAGTGGGGGCTTCGCAGTGGGGGTTAACCGAAAGGTCGCAGGTTCGAATATGGGGAGCGGCATGAGCTCCCACTGTTAACCCCAACTTCTGCCAACCTAGCAATTCAAAAACATGAAAATGTGAGTAGCTCAATGAAGTATCTCTCTGGCGAGAAGGTAACGGTGTTCCATGCAGTCATGCCGGCCATATGATTTTGGAGGTGTCTATGGACAATGACGGATCTTGGACTTAGAAAAGGAGATGAGCAACCCAATTTACACATTGTGATTTTTAGTGTTAGCTGTTTTGGGTCTCCTTTGAGAGTATGAAAGCAGGGCATAAATAATTACTACTAATAACAATAACTAATATGAATCCAGAGTCTCATTCTGTGAGAAAGGAAGTTTCTCAAGTCGCTCCTGACATGAAAAAAACCCCCCCAATAAACCTTATTTATGTATGCTTGACACACATTCACTTTCACAGGATGCGTTGTGGAGTTTGCAATGGAGCACAAACAGGACTCTGCATGCAATGCAATGTGAATTAATCCAGCAACTGAGCATAGCTGCAATCCTATACACATTTATAACTGGGAATACATTCTGTTGAGTACAATAGAGGCTCATGAATAAACACGTCGAGGATTGCAAAGTATGCAGTGCCCTTTGGGGAAA
Organism: Anolis sagrei; assembly: GCF_037176765.1. Classification (NCBI taxonomy): domain Eukaryota; kingdom Metazoa; phylum Chordata; class Lepidosauria; order Squamata; family Anolidae; genus Anolis; species Anolis sagrei. The sequence goes on along the minus strand of NC_090035.1, from coordinate 67,690,495 downwards.
ATATGGGCATATTCCAAAAGCGTCCTTACCGACAGCAGACCTCTCCAGGGTCAATCCACATGGTGAATTCCCAGGGTAACTTTAATTCAGAATATTCCAGTCCACAGTCTTTGCAAGCTTTCAGGAGCGAATCATCAACAGGCTGATTCCTATTGATCCGGATACACCTGGTAGGGAGGAGAGCAGATGAGGAATTTTAGCTTAGAGCAAGACAAATCCCATGTGCCACTGAAACAGCAAGTATGCACGAGCCATCATTCAGTCAAGTTAGCCTTTCCTAACCTGGCAATCCTCAAATGTGTTTGACGGCAAATGTCATCCTGTCCAGCACTAAAATGAATCCCAGGTGCTTTAGGCTTGATTTCAGGGGAAGGAATTGGCAAAACTACCCCTGAATAGTCCTTGCCAAAATAACTCCTTTGGAATAGATGGAAAGAGTTAAAAGGCACACACATCTGTGTACTGCATTTCCAAAAATGTGTGTTATGTATGTATGTTCACACAAAATAGGAACATACATAGGACTGAAGACCAACAGATCGGAGATTTGAATCTGGGGAGAGCGCGGATGAGCTCCCCCTGTCAGCTCCAGCTCCTCATGCGGGTACATGAGAGAAGTCTCCCACAAGGATCATAAAACATCAAAACATCAGATTTAAGACTTGCAGTTTCTTAAATCGCTCCTGACACAAAAAAAAAAAATCACACAAAATGCACACTATATATTTTATAAGTCTGGGCCAGTTTCTAGCTTGAAAGAGACTTTAAATAGCCATTTCCTGTTTCTATAAAATACTATTTTGGTCCCTGAAATGGCAAAATATCCCCTCCTAGGCTTCTACGAGTTATTTTTCATACCAGTCTTTGTGGGAGGTGTGCATGTGGAGCCAACTAAGACCCAGGGAAAGCAAAAACACTTCCCTTCCCATCGAAACCACATCAGATTATGAAGGACTTCCAAATGCAAACAAAAGAAAAAATGTACACAATCAGACCTCCTTATCTATAAAGTTTGTATCTACAGATTCCACCGTTCATGGTTGTAAATAATGCAAACTTTGCAATTGATTTTGCTATGTTATAAGGGATATAATTTCCCTCCGCCATTGTATTTTTGGTAGGATAGCCACAGTATAGAGACGTATAAAACCATAGTAAGTGAAACCAATTAATATTTTCATTGCAGCCAAGCCAGGGTTCTTATTTGCTCTTCTTAAATATGCCAGGTTTGTACACTACCAAAAGCCAAATCAAAACACCTTTCAACTTTGAGTTAGTGTGGGTTTTCTGGGCTGTGTAGCCATGATCCAGAAGCATGCTCTCCTGACATTTTGCCCACATCTAGAGCAGGCATCCTTAGAGGTTGTGAAGTCTGTTTTCTTTCTCACATGTAACGATTGCGCTCAGCAAATTGGCATGAGTGACTTGGAAACAAACATGCCTGAATCAGTTTGCTCCGGTACAGATCGTGCACCAATAATACAGTTTTATAGAACAAGGCCTGCCAAATAACCTTCCTGTGGTGCAATAAATGCCATCCCGTGCTTTGCAAACAAAACTCCTTTCTGACCCGCAGGTGAGCAGCACAGGTGGAGCAGCCGCCAGGTATGCAAACTGTGCTTCAATCAGGTACACCAATAGCCTTGAGGAATACAATGTGGGTCTTTCACGGCTCGCTCTGCAAACAACACACTCTACAAAAAGGCATGAGATCATTGCTTGAGGTGAACATCTGACCAACGACTAGAGGACAAAGGACACCTAGGACGGCACTAAAGATCTCTGCCACAAAATATTTAACTTTAGGAATGCGAAATTAGCCCTACAGATTTATTGTTGATGATGATTCAAGGGAGATGTGTCCAGAGGAGGGTGACTAATATGATCAAGGGTCTGGAAAACAAACCCTGTGAGGAGCAGCTTAAAGAGCTGGGCATGTTTAGCCTGAAGAAAAGGTTGAGAGGAGACATGATGAGAGCCATGTATAAAGATGTGAGAGGAAGTCACAGAAAGAAAGGAACAGGCTTGTTTTCTGCCACCCAGGAGACTACGAGGGTTGAATGAAAAGTAATACCTCCACCTTCATAACTCTTCAACAGATGGCAGTACTGGTATGCGGCAGGTGCTGGCTTGTTCAGTAGACTCTCCACTACAGTTCCATTTTGGTGGGAAGCCTTAGCATTGAATGGCTGTGCTGCTAAAAAGTGCAACGTATGGAACCCTGCGCAGATGGTCGGTCAATGCGACTTAAGCAACATGTAGTCATTGAGTTCTTGACAGCAGAAGGTGTCACCCCAAAGGAGATTCATCGGAGAATGCAAGCTGTTTATGGTGATTGTGTTGATGTGAGTACTGTGTGTTGTTCAGCGAGCATGTTTAAAGATGTTAAGGTGACACCTTCTGCTGTCAAGAATTCAATGACTGCACGTTGCTTAAGTTGCACTGACTGACTGTCTGCGCAGGGATCACTCTGCTGACTGTTGTATCGGATCACACATCGGACACTTCCCAAGTGCCTAGGACTGGGTGATGTATCGGCAAATAATGTGTGCAGATCCCAGTAAGGTGGCCTTTTGCAGCTGACAGATGGTAATTTTGTCAGTGCCAATTATGTTTAAGTGCAAGCCAAGGTCTTTAGGCGCTGCAACCGGTGTGCCAATCACCACTGGGACCACCTTTACTGGCTTGTGCCAGAGTCTCTGCATTATTATTATTATTATTATTATTATTATTAGGGATCTTCCAACAAAGGATCTCCCAGGCAGCAATTATTATTATTATTATTATTATTATTATTATTATTAATAATAATAATAATAATGGGTTGTAGGTTTTTTCGGGCTATATGGTCATGTTCTAGAGGCATTCTCTCCTGACGTTTTGCCTGCATCTATGGCAAGCATCCTCACTACGTCTGAGGTAGTGATGCAGGCGAAACGTCAGGAGAGAATGCCTCTAGAACATGGCCTTATAGCTCGAAAAAACCTACAACAACCCAGTGATTCCTGCCATGAAAGCCTTCGACGATACAATAATAATAATAATAATAATAATAATAATAATATGGACCTCCCAACAAAGGATCCCCCAAGCAGCAATCAGCAAGTTTTGAAGCTGCAAAGCCATTAAAGGCTAATCAAGGTGGTCAATTGCAACATTCACACTAGCCTCGAGCAGACAAGAGATCTGTCTCCCACTCTGGAAATTATTCCACAGATACATAAACCTCACTTGCCTAGTTTCCAACAGACTTCACAACCTCTGAGGATGCCTGCCATAGATGTGGGTAAAACATCAGGCGAGAATGCTTTTGGAACATGGCCATATAGCCCAGAAAATTCACAGCAACCTAGAGATTCCGGTCACGAAAACTTTCGACAACACAATGTATGCAAATACCCTGTTTCTTCCATTGTTGGGCTTTTGATGTTTCTGATAAAGAGAAAATGAACTTCCTTTCTAGTTAAACAGGCTTGTTTTCCATCTCCACAGCTCAAGCCACGACAGACCTCCACCATTTCCTTGACATTAAACACAGCATGTTGTTTTGTGATCCTTTTTGCTGATTAAGCTCATCCTTGTGGTGTAAGCGCTGACAGAGGTTACTGCGTTCATGGTCTTTCTTTTTTGTTATTCCGATTTTGCAAAAGAAGTCAAGCAGTGACCTTCTGGCGAGCCAAGAAACCCAGTCGGCTCAGACGCAACTGGAGGAGGGATGTGTGTTTGCAAACCCAACACCCTGAACTAAGAAAAGGAACGTAGGAAACGAAGTCAAATCATCAGAAATCTAGATCAGTCACACCCACCTAAGTTAAATTTTGAAATATTTTGGGCTACAGCTCCGGAAATCCGGCAGTGTATTTCCAGTATTTTGGACACCTATATCTCACCTGGAGATAGAGAATAGACACAAGGATATTGTGCATGTGACATATGTCCCTTTCAATGTGTGATAGCAGCTGCGGTGGCGTAATGGGTTAAACCCTTGTGCCGGCTGAACTGCTGACCTGAAGGTTGGCAGTTCGAATCCACAAGACGGGGTGAGCTTCCATCTGTCAGTCGCAGCTTCCCATGAGGGGACATGAAAGAAACCTCTCACAGGATGGTAACACTTGCAATTTTGGGAAAATACACCTTGACATTTGGGTGTTGTAGTTGCTGGGATTTATAGTTCACCTAGAGGAGCCCCTGGTGGTGCAGTGGGTTAAACCCTTGTTCTGGCAGGACTGAAGACTGACAGGTCGGAGGTTCGAATCTGGGAAGAGTGCGAATGAGCTCCCTCTGACAGCTCCAACTCTTCATGTGGGGACATGAGAGAAGCCTCCCACAAGGATGGCAAATCATCAAAACATCCAGCCATCCCTGGGCAACGTCTCTGCAGATGGCCAATTCTCTCACACCAGAAGCAACTTGCAGTTTCTCAAGTCGCTCCTGACATGATTAAAAAAACTGTGTGATGGGGCTCTGAGCATGAGCAGAGTTTTCTCTTGATCGTTAACAAAAATCACGAGCATGTACACAACTTCATTAGATCAAGCATGAATTTAGTGCTCGAAAGCAAAGGCTCAGATTTTATAGGTGTGCTTAATATACACCTGTATGAGCCACCGGTGGTGCAGCGGGTTAAAAGGTCAACAGTTTGAATCCTGGGAGCGGGGGTGAGCTCCTGCTATTAGCCCCAGCTTCTGCCAACATAGCATTTCAAAAAGATACTGACAAGAGATATTGACAAGCTGGAATATGTCCAGAGGAGGGCGACTAAAATGATCAAGGGTCTGGAGAACAAGCCCTATGAGGAGCGGCTTAAGGAGCTGGGCATGTTTAGCCTGAAGAAGAGATGGCCGAGAGGAGATATGATAGCCATGTATAAATATGTGAGAGGAAGCCACAGGGAGGAGGGAGCAAGCTTGTTTTCTGCTTCCTTGGAGACTAGGACGCGGAACAATGGCTTCAAACTACAAGAGAGGAGATTCCATCTGAACATGAGGAAGAACTTCCTAACTGTGAGAGCCATTCAGCAGTGGAACTCTCTGCCCGAGTGTGGTGGAGGCTCCTTCTTTGGAAGCTTTTAAACCGAGGCTGGATGGCCATCTGTCAGGGGTGATTTGAATGCAATATTCCTGCTTCTTGGCAGAGGGTTGGACTGGATGGCCCATGAGGTCTCTTCCAACTCTTTGATTCTATGATACAAATGTGAGTAGATCAATAGATACTGCTTTAGCGGGAAGGTAACGGCACTCCATTCAGTCATGCCGACCACATGACCTTGGAGGTGTCTATGGACAAAGCCGGCTCTTTGGTTCAGAAATGAAGATGAGCACCACCCCCCAGAGTTGGACATGACTAGACTTCATGTCAGGGGAAACATTTTATGTTTACCTTTAATACACTTATATGCCGCTAGAAAGTAGCTTGGTAACTTATAAAACCCAGCACTGGATCTACCTCTGGATGTTGTTCGACCACACACACCACCGCTCCTTCCTACTGACAATGCTAATGGAGGCTGATGAGAGTTACAGTTCAACAACATCCAAAGGGATGCACAATCCCCCAACATCAAACCGATCGTAACTCCTCCCTCTTCAACTTAAAAGGAATCACAACCCAGACACTGTTGCTTACCTATAAGCCTGTCCTTTGAGGGGTTTCTCTGGGTACCAGTGCCCGGTGTAGCGTTCACACAAGATGGCAACCAGGCACTCGCCGAAACGCTCCACCCGTTGCTTGTCCACTTTCTCATTCCGGTTCCTCACCATGCGACAGAGAAACCGGACTCCCTTTTCTACTTCTTCTTGCATGGTCGACTGTTGGTTTTGTATCCTGAGGGCGAAACAAGAGATCCTACTCAATCCTGGCAAGGTCAAGAAAAGTTACAATGGAACCAGAAAATAATTGAGCTCATAGGAACACCCCAGTCCCATTTCTCTTTCTGTTTTTTTGCTGAGGCCAGGCAAGTCCCTGTATCCACTTAGGCTGAGACACAAATGCAGATTTCCTGTTTCAGCACAAGGAAGCCTTTTGTCTTCAAGTTGCAACACCTTCGAGTGACTCTGCCGGCCGATGGGAGAGAAGTGACTCACTCGGAAGGAGGAAGGCAGATTGCAGGGCTGTTACATCAGGGAGCTGTCAACTGGGTCACAACCGTGGTCTTACGCATTCACCCGTCAACAAAAGCAAGCTGCTGGTGGCTGCCATCGTGGGAGGAACCCAGAGGGCATCTATGCCAGCCTATTCACTCCCTACAGCAATGTTTCTCGATCTTCCTAATGCCGCAACCCCTTAATACAGTTCCTGATTTTGTGGTGACCCGCAACCATAACATTATTTTCGTTGCTACTTCATAACTAACTTTGCTACTGTCATGAATCGTAATGTAAATATCTGATATGCAGGATGTATTTTCATTCACTGGACCCAATTTGGCACAAATATCCAAAATTTGAGTACTGGTGGGGTTTGGAGAAAATATTACTTCACATTTGGGAGTTGTAGTTGCTAGGATTTATAGTTCACCTAAAATCAAAGGGCATCCTGAACTCCACCAACGATGCAATTGAACCAAACTTGACACACAGAACTCCCATGAAGAAATACTGGAAGGGTTTGGTGGACATTGACCTTGAGTTTTGGAGTTGTAGTTCACCTACATCCAGAGAGCACTGAGGACTCAAACAATGATGGATCTGGACCAAACTTGGCACAAACACCCAAAATGGGAACAGTGGCAGAGTTTGGGGAAAATCCACATTGACACTTGGCTATTGTAGTTGCTGAGATTTATAGTTCACCTAAAATCAAACCCAGCCCATAATGGATCTGCACGAAGCTTGGCACACTACCTACATGGCCAACATTGAATACTGGTAGGGTTGGAGGGGCAGTTTTTGAATTCTGGGAGTTGTAGATCACCAACAATAAAAGAGAAGGACAGATGTGTTTTAAGATGGTCTTTGGCGACCCCTCTGAAACCCCTGATGCTAAAAATGACCACAATACTGTCAACTATGGGGCACACAGACACTCCCAAAAGACAGGGATGCAGATAGGAGCAAAGTAAGGGCACTGCTATCCAATAATGCTACTCCTAATAAACCATTTCTCTCCATCTCCAAGTGTTTAGCATTGCAGTTAACTTAAAAAATTAAGTGGAAATTCAAAAATACAGTGCAAGCAGAATTTTTACAAAGGGAGTGGGTTTGCAAAGTTACCAAGGGTACTCAAATACAGAATAGTTCTAAGGGTGGACAAGGTCAGAAATAATTCCTTTTTTGGAGTTCCAAAATTTGAAATACCCCCAAATCCAAAAATTGTCCAGATAGGACACTTCTGCTTCCTCGTGGTTCAATGCACTCAAACTTTGTTTCAGAAACATTTTTTAAAAAAAAATACTGTACAAAATAACCTTTGGGCTATGTTTATAAGGTATACAAAACCTAAATGTTTTGTGTTTAGCCTTGGATCTCATCTCTAAGATCATATTATACACAAAAATACCAAAATCCAAAACATTTCTGGTCCCAAGCATTTCAGATAACCTTTCTCAACTTTTTGCAAAACATGGCTAAAACATAAGACATGCAATAACAGAAAGCAACACAATGGAGTTAAAAACATTCCAGCATCCTCTTATCAGGTCTTTGTTTAAAAACATTTGGATCAGAGACTTGAAAAGACTTTGCCTGCCAATGGAGGGATAGCTCTAACTCCTCATTTTGGTTATGGTACAATACAGCCTGTTCCTGACACTCAGCTGCAAAGGGAATGGCATCACAAAAACCAATTCATAGAACCATAGCAAACCCAGCAGGGGCATTTATTTTGTATTTTGAAATCAACCTGCAATATGCAGACCAAGCATTCCTGTAAAGCAGCATTTCTCAACTTGGGGGTCGGGACCCCTGAGTTGGGTCATGAGGAGGGTTGTCAGAGGGGTCACCAAAGACCATCAGAAACACAGTATTTTCTGTTGGTCTTGGGGGTTCTGTGTGGGAAGTTTGGCCCAATTCTATCATTGGGAGCGTTAAGGATGCTCTTTGATTGCAGGTAAACTATAAATCCCAGCAACTACAACTCACAAATGTCAAGGTCTGTTTTCCCCAAACTCCACCAGTGTTCAAATTTGGGCACATTGAAGATTCTTGCCAAGTTTGGTCCAGATCCATCATTGTTTGAGTCCACAATGCTCTTTGGATGCAGGTGAACTACAACTCCCAAACTCAAGGTCAATGACCACCAAACAATTCCAGTATTTTCTGTTGGTCATGGGAATTCTGTGTGAAGTCTGATTCAATTCCATCATTGGTGAAGTTGAGAATGTTCTTTGATTGTAGGTTAACTATAAATCCCAGCAACTACAACTCCCAAATGTCAAGGTATATTTTTTCCAAACCCCACCAGTACTCAAATTTTGAGTATTTATGCCAAATTGGGTCCAGTGAATGAAAATACATTCTGCATATTGGATATTTACATTACAATTCATGACAGTAGCAAAATTACAGTTATGCAGTAGCAACGAAAATACTGTTATGTTTTGGGGTTCACCACAACATGAGGGATCGCGGCATTAGGAAGGTTGAGAACCACTGCAGTAAAGTAATTCACAGGCAAACTAAGCTGTCTTTCATTTTGCACAGTTCCTTAGTGTTTAGGTTCCACTTTTACTACTATGGCAACATCCTTTCCAAGTACTGGGATTTGCAGTTTAGGATAAGGTCCTTAGAATGTTTGGTGAGAAAGCAATAGTGCCTCCGCAAAGCACAATCCCCAGCATCCTACGGGATGTGGAATCAGAGGTGAACCCAGGTCAAACAGTGCCACAGATGACTCACACAGGTGAGCTAGGGAACGTTTGCTATCAAACAAGGCTGCTAACCAATCGGTTCTTGGGAACAGTAAGAGTCAGCATTCCTGACCTGCTTCTCCAGTAAGTCAGAGCCAAAGCAAAACCCAGTCAAAAGGGCATTTTGAAAAGGGAGGGTGATTGCACATTGCTTTCAATTCACATAATGTATCTGATTTGGAAATCCATTGGGTGACCTTATACAAGTCACATTCTCTGTCTTAGAAAACTCAATGACAAGGTTGCCTTTAGTTGTAAAAAAAAAAGACTCAAAAGCATACTACAATCCAAGGGAAAAGGTCAGAAACTAACACCATCTACTAGTATAAATCAAACATTAGCACTATAAGACAAACCTATTATGGAGCTTTCCTGAGAAGATTTGCTCGGGGATGGGGAGGGTCTACCTTTGCCTTCCTCTGAGGCTGAGAGAATGTGACCCATCCAAATCCATGGGTGGTCTTCAGAGCCGCACTCTTACCGTCTATACCACAAACTCTCACAACACCTAGAGCAGGGGTCCTCAAACTAAGGCCCGAGGGCCGGATAGTCCTCCAAGGTCATTCACCTGGCCCTCACTCAGGGTCAACTTAAGTCTGAAATTACTTGAAAGCAAACAATAACAACAACAAAACAACAACAACCCTATCTCATCAACCAAAGGCAGGCCCACACTTTCCATTAAAATACTAGTAGTAAGTTTATATTTGTTAAAATTGTTCTTAATTTTAATTATTGCATTGTTTTTAAGTGTCTTTTGCACTACAAATAAAGATATGTGTAATGTGCATAGGAATTCATTCATGTTTATTCCACATTATAATCTGGCCCTCCAACAGTTTGAGGGACTGTGACTTGCCCTCCGTTTAAAACGTTTGTGGAACCTTGGCCTAGAGTAACAGTACTTGGGAACGACTGCCTCGAATACATTCACCTTCCCCAACCAGGGAAGAAATGCTACATTGGGAACTATAACTCCCAAAAGTGGTGCATACCCATGCTGACTGGCGGCTTCTGGGAGTTGTAGTCCAAGAAGGACAATGGTTAAGAAAAGGCAAACCACTCCGAGCTGGCAAATTGAACACAGGTCTCTCTCAATCCAGTTTTAGTTTTGAATAAGTTTTTAATCCAGGTTGCTGTGAGTTTTCCGTATGGCCATGTTCCAGAAGCATTCTTTCCTGGTGTTTCGCCTGCATCTATGGCAGGCATCCTAAGAGGTTGTGAGGTGTGCTGGAAACTAAAAAAATGGGTTTATATATCTGTGGAATGTCCAGATGGGAGAAAGAACTCTTGTCTGTTGGAAGTAGGTGTGAATGTTTCAATTGGCCACCTTGATAGCATTGAATGGCCTTGCAGCTTCAAAGCCTGGCTGGTTGTTGCCTGGCAGAACCCTTTATTGGGAGATGTTAACATGAAAGGCTGCAATAAATGCAGGCGAAAGATCCAGAGAGAATGCATCTGGAACATGGCCATACAGCCCGGAGATTCCAGTAATGAAAGCTTTCGACAATACATACAAAGAATGTTTATATTGCTGCATTTAATGGCCTAGCAGTCTCAACGTTTAGCTTCTTACTACCTGGGGAAATCCTTTGTTGAGAGGTGATTCGCTATTCTTTCTCCCACCCTGGACATTCCACAGATATATAAACCCCATTTTCCTAGTTTCCAACAGACCTCACAGCCTCCGAGATTGCCTGCCGTAGATGTGGGTGAAACATCAGGAGAGAATGCTTCATGAACATGGCCATACTTACAGCAAAACTAGGATTGGTGATATACAATGAAATTCTGGGATTTGTAGTTTGGGGAGACACTAGAGCTGCAATTGTGTTCTAAACAGGGTATAAAAATAAAATTATTATTATTATATAATTATTATTATAATAATAACACTTCTCCCTACCAATATAAGAATTGCATAAAATGCTGTTATTGCAGTAAAAGTGGAATCGCAGGGGTATGTTGTGTGAAAGGTCCTTAATCTTGAGCTAACAATGTGCAGATATGAGCAGATATGAGCATCCCACTCCTACAAACAGCAATGCACCTGGAAATACAGCAATTGCTCACCTTGTCTCCACACTCACGCAACACACCTGTAGTCAAGATCTGTACACTCATAGCCTTTGTATGAGCAAACCCTTCTCCCCTCCCAGCAAACTGGCCTGACCAACTTCCTGGAACAACTTGTCTCAACTGACTATCTGTCGGTTATGGGACATGGAAGTACACAGTGAGTGGGTTGCAAAACTTTGTGCAACAGACAGAGATTGTGCTTGGAAGTGGGAAGCAAAACAAAAGCAGAAAGAGGCGTATGACTGTGTGTTCCCAGGAAGCCAGTCTGCCTATATTACACATCAGCAAAGGCACACAACTTGAGTGTATGTGTGTTTATACACACATCGCCATCCTAATCACTAACACAAGGCAGTTGGGAGCTATGCAAGGTTTATAGCTCCTTGTTGTTGACAGACCACTCCCTCCCTGTTTTCCAAAACCAGAAAGACATGAATGCTGCAAGGCATGATAAAAAAAACTTTGTTATTGCCCTGACTTTGGCCTCACCCCAACCTAATTTCCCAGAACTCACAGCACTCATTGTTTTCAATAGAAGTGGCTAAGACAAATCAAATCTAAGGTTTACTGCGTCTGCTGTTCTACTCCACATAGTGACCAACAATCTAGGGAGCCCACAACATAACTGTTGAGGCACTCTGTTGTTCATGAACCTCAAGAATTAGCATTGAGAAGATAGCCACTACACCCCGCAATTCCTGAAGTCTGCAGATAGGAGTCGGTAGACTTCAGATTCCTGGAGACAGACTTTTTTGTTTGTTTCCCCATGGGAACTCTGAAATCCAACAAATGGGGTCAGATACACTAGTGGCGAAAAATGACAGAGTCACTCAAAGGCAGCTAAAGGGAAAACTCTATGCATCTCCTGAACACCATTTTTGCAGCCCCCTTACCACCATCTAAAGCAGAATCTCTCAACCTGAGGGTCGGGTTACGAGGGGTCGCCAAAGACCATCAGGAAACACAGTATTTTCTGTTGGTCATGGGGGTTCTGAGAGAGAAGTTTGGCCCAATTCTATCAGAACGCTCTTTAATTGCAGTTGAACTATAAATCCCAAATGTCAAGATCTATTTTCCCCCAAACTCTACCAGTGCCCACATTTGGCCATATTGAGTATCCATGCCAAATTTGGTCCAGATCCATTTGCCTTGGGTTTTGGAGTTGTAAGTGAACTACAACTCCAAAACTAAAGGCAAATGCACATCAAACCCTTCCAGTATTTTCTGCTGGTCATGGGAGTTCTATGTGGGAAGTTTGGCCCAATTCCATTATTGGTGGAGTTCAGAATGTTCTTTGGGTGTAGGTGAACTATAAATCCCAGCAATTACAACTCCCAAATGTCAAGGTCCATTTTCCCCAAACTTCACCAATGTTCACATTTGGGCATATTGAGTATCTGTGCCAAGTTTGGTCCAGATCCAGCCTTGCGGGACTTATCAGCTTTCCGCAGGGCATGTAAGAAATATCTGTTTCGACGGGCTTTTGATCTCTGATATTGCTGTTTTTAAATTGTGTTCGATTTTAGCCTGTTCTTGTAACCCACTCCGAGCCCCAGGGGAGTGGCGGCATATAAGTTCGAATAATAAATTAAAAAAATAAATTGTTTGAGTCCACAGTGCTCTCTGGATGTAGGTGAACTACAACTCTAAAACTCAAGGTCAATGCCCACCAAACCCGCCCATTATTTTCTATTGGTCATGGGAATTTTGCATGCCAAAATTGGTTCAATTTCATCATTGGTTGAGTTCAGAATGCTCTTTGATTGTAGATGAACTATAAATCCCAGCAACTACAACTCCCAAATGACAAAATCAATCCCCCCAATCCCAGCAGTATTTGGGCCAAATTTTGTCTAGTGAATGAAAATACATCCTGCATATCAGATATTTACATTACAATTCATAACAGTAGCAAAATTAAGAGTTATGAAGTAGCAACGAAAATATTATTATGGTTGGGGGTCACCACAACTTGAAGAAGTCTATTAAGGGGTTGCAGCATTAGGAAGGTTGAGAATCACTGAGCCAAAGCATAATTTGAGTAATTCTAACACAATTCTAAAAAGTAATACAGACAATGTAGTTGTTTGAATGTTGGACTAGAGGTACACCTACACTGCACTTTGACTGTCATGGCTCAATGGTATGTAATCATGGGAATTGTAGTTTTGCAAAGTTGTGAATCCAGGAAGAATAAGGTACTCATTGTAGGTGTCTTTTTCTTCCCCTGCCTGCCCCCCAAGTCCCAACACCTAGGCACCCATTACCTTTGCTGTTTCTTGCATCAGCCGGCTCACCTGCCTCTGCTGTCCCCACAAGAGCCACACAGAAGTGATAAAAACAAAGGCACACGCAAAGACCGGATGACATCATTGTAAAGGAGAGCCAAAAAGATTACACAGAAGCTGCTTCCGGGGGTACTGTCAACATTTACGAGCACAGAAATGAAACTTCAGGGTCTCGCACAGTTCTTTCCAACAGGAGGACGCAAAGGACAAGCTGTGCGTCTCCTGTTGGCTCATACAATCCAGTGGATTCCCTTTTCTCGCAAACCCAGAAATCAATATAAAAACCCATTTAAAAAGTCACTCGAGACTTGACTATCGAGAGAATATAAATTAAGCAGGATTAATAGATTGAATTCAAAAGCCCAAACTGACATCCAAATTTTGAGGGCGAGACAAAAGTGACCAATTCACCCACTGAATTAGCCTATTTCTCATCCAAATTGCAATCAGGCCATAGGTAATATGCACAATGTGTACCTCCAGATGGCTTGCAAACAATTTCACACACCTTTTGAAACAGGAAACATTTGCCAAATGGCTGATCAGAAACAAAAGTGGAATGGATATGGAACAGTAAGTAGCAAAACCCCATCTCGGTGCCCTTTAACCACCGGAATAGATAACAGCATGGGACAAACGCAAAAATAGATTGCCTTGGGCACTTGCAGCAATATAAACATTCTTTGTATGTATTGTCAAAGGCTTTCATGGCTGAAATCATTGGGTTGTTGTTGTGTGTTTTCCGGGCTGTATGGCCATGTTCCATAAGCATTCTCTGACGTTTCGGCTGCATCTATGGCAGCCTTTCATGCTCACACCTCCCAACAAAGGATTCTGCCAGGCAGCAACCAGCCAGGCTTTGAAGCTGCAAGGCCATTCAGTGTTCAAGGTGGCCAATTGCAACACTCACACTTGCCTCCAACAGACAAGAGTTCTTTCTCCCACCCTGGACATTATTCCGCAGATATATAAACCTCACTTGCGTAGTTTCCAACAAACTTCACAACCTCAGGGGATGCCTGCCATAGATGTGGGTGAAATGTCAGAAGAGAATGCTTCTGGAAAATGGCCATACAGCCTGGAAAACTCACAGCAACCCAACACCCAGAAGATTTGAGAATAAAGGTGTTATGATCCAAAAGTTAACAGCACCCTTCAAACCAAGTTTTTTGCCACCTTAGGCACAGAGGTAAATGTATAGCTTAAGGACTATCAGCCTTTAGCCAAGTAGTTCAGTTTAATCTATAAACAGAAAGAGGCTACATATTTATACTGCATTGAAACAGACTTAATGGACTCTGTGTTATGTATGTGTGTAAGTTGTTCTGATACCTAGGAAATGACCAAAAAGGTTTCATATCCCATCTGATCTTGGGAGTTAAACAAGGTCAGTGCTGGTTAATATCTATATGACAGACCACCAAACAAGGTCAGTCCTGGTTAATATCTAGATAACAGACCACCAGGATTGTAGGTGATATTTCAGAGGAAGGAACTGGCAAAACCACATCCGCATGTTCCTTGCCTTTGAAATTTCTTATGAAATTCAGGGGGTTGCCCTAAGTTAACAGGGAACTTAAGGGCATGAACACTCACAGCACATAATACTGAAGTGCCCTGTTATCTTCTTATGAAGTCACCAGAATTTCCCAACTATTCCACTCAATAGAGTAAGGGGGTTTTCTTGTTCTCCTTGGCTTTTAGGGGGCTTTCAGTTCTTCTCCATCTAAGGATCAATAAGTTTTTATCCACCCCGGGAAACTCCTTGTCAGGGCAAAGAGAGGGTGCCACAAACCAACTCATGCCAATGGAGCAAAAAGGAAAATAAACACAGGATGTCCATGAACCAATATGAGACAAGATCTTCAATGACATTACTTGCAGACCAGTCCTGAGAATAGCTTTGTTGTTGTGTATTCAAGTCATTTCCAACTTATAGTGACAACTATCATAGGACATTCTGAGGCTGAGAGTGTGCGACTCAACCAGTGGGTTTTCGTGGCTAAGCAGGGATTTGAATCCTGCTCTTCAGTGTCATAGCCCTGCACTCAAGTCACTAAACCACACACTCTTGACCCAATATGGCACAGAGGTTTCAGTGTTGTACTGGGATTTGGAGAAATCCAAATAGGTGCCAATTGGCTTTAAAAATCAGTGTAGATGAGGATGCACTGGAAAGGGACCTGTTCAATAAATATGGTTAATAAATAAATCCCGATTTTGAACATGGCACATCAAACTGGAAACAACCATCTCCCAATGCCATCCCAATGCCAATCTGAACAGACGTAAAAAGACAATATCAAGAATTAAATTTGTCATCCCTGGGTGAGAGACTTGTCAACAATTACCAGGTGCAGTAGGCAATATTTCAGGGGAAACCACTTTTGCAGTGGTTCCCAACCTTTTTTGACCAGGGACCACTTTCCAACATTAGTACCAAAATAGTTACGAATCAGTTTTTGGTCAACTTTAGATTTTGTTGCATTGGATAGATCACATCAGCTCTACTTTCTGATACAGAACATAATCCACCCAGTAGTCACCATCTGCTCACCCACAGAAAACCATATTTAATAAGCCTCAGCACTATAACAGGATTTTGCAAGACCAGTTGCTCTCAGTGTAGTAACGGTGAGGCTGCAGGCCATATTTTAGTTCTTGCGGACCACAGGTTGGGAACCACGCCATTCTTTTAGTACCTCTTGCCTCAGAAAACTAGCATTCATGGGGTAACCAGAAGTCAAGCAACAAATTAAAAGGCTGAAGCATAGAAATACTTGGAAAAGCTCATTTTTTGGGATTATGATCCAAAAGGAAAGTGACCTGAAATCGCCTTGCTAGGAGAAAACACAACAGCATGCAAAATGACCCGGTATGAACTCAGTTGTATCTAGACGGGATTGTGGTATGACTCAAGCATGGCTAATTCTGCAGAGAATCCAGTTTTTTTGAGAAATCAAGGACACAGTCACACTTTTCAGTACAAGCATCAGTCATACACAGCAATGTTTGGCCAATACTAAGGAGAAGGAAGTGTCTCTTTATACAACTAAGTACTAACTTAGCCATCTCAGCTCAGCCACTTAAGTGGCTGAGAGGGAAAATGAAAGGTCCTGAGGCTGTTAGGAATGGTGGGAGTTGAAGTCCAAAACACCTGGATGGCCCAGGTTTGCCCATGTCTGTACTAGATGATGTCAGGTGAGTCACACACTCTCAGCCCCAAAAAACACAATGATAGTGTGTACCCAACAACTTTTAGATTTCAGAAAGCTCTCCATATTTGGAGCCCAGAATTCCACAGAATGCAGTAAAAGTACAATAGAGTGGAAAGCTAAGCAGGGTCGGTCCTGGCTAGTCCTTGGATGGGACACCACCAACCCAATTCTAGCGACAATATTTCAGAGGAAATTACTTCTTCTGAGTATCCCTTGTCTAGGAAAACTCCATGAAACTCATCACAAGCTTGAAGGTACATCTTGTAAAGCAGGCATGGGCAAACTTCGGCCCTCCAGGTGGACTGTTAGGAATTTTGAGCGTTGAAGTCCAAAACACATGGATGGCTGAAGTTTGCCCATGCCTTGTTCTAGAGGAACTCTCCTGACGTTTCGCCTGCATCTATGGCAAATATCCTCAAGAATCCTTCAACTCCCACAATACCTAACAGTCCAAAACACCTGGAGGGCCGAAGTTTGCCTATACCTGTTGTAAAGGGTCATACTAGAAAAAGATCCCAAAAGCCAGGAAAAGGGGCTGCTAGCCCGAGGCGCCATCTATGCAACCATATAATGCAGTTTCAAACTATGACTATGGGGCCCAAATTGCCCGTATTAGGCCAAATGCTCTCATTAAGTGTAAAAGCAGCAAGAGCACAAAACATAGGCAGGAAAAGCAGGAGAAGGAAAGAACAGCAACCACTTTGTTTGATGATAAAAGTCAATATCGGAGAGAGGGAGTGTCTGGGGTGGAGGCAAACTTCCCCAACCCAGATCATCCAGATGACAAAAGACCCAGGTTGCACAACAGAGAATGTTATGGGTGAGTTTCATCAGCCTCTGGGTTTAGAAGTGTATCAAAACAGAAAGAGGAAACGGCATCAAAACAGAAAGAGGAACTGCCAACCAGAGGAGATAAAAAGAGAGGCAAAGGACAAGAAGGGATGGAGAGGGTGGGTAGAGGAGTAGAGAGAAGCAAAAGGCCTATTCCAACCTAAATAATAACAACAATAATAATAAGGGGGTTGCTGTGAATTTTCCAGGCTGTATGGCCATGTTCCAGAAGTATCCTCTCCTGGCGTTTCGAACACATCTAGGGCAGGCATCCTCAGAGGTTGTGAGGTCTGTTGGAAACTAGGCCAGTAAGGTTTTTATATTGTGGAATGCCCATGGTGGGAGAAAGAACTCTTGTCTGCTGGACGCCAATGTGGATGCTGCAATTGGCCACCTTAATTAGCACTGAATGGCCTTGCAGCTTCAAAGCCTGGCTGGTTGCTGCCTGGGGGGAATCCTTTATTGTTGGGAGGTGTTGGCTGGCCCTGATTGATTCTTTTCAGATCCTACTTCAAATGAGATTTATATATCTGGGGAATTATGAAAATGAACAAAATCTGGCTACGAGTATTACTCTAAAATCAGGACAGTAAATAAATAACAATACTCAAAAACAGGGGAATTCCAGACAAGAAACAATCCAACAAAGGATACCCTCAGGCAGGAAGCAGCCTGGCTTTGAAGCTGCAAGGCCATTCAGTGCTTATCAAGGTGGCCAAATGCAACATCCACATTGGTGTCCAGCAGACAAGAGTTCTTTGTTGGGAGGTCTGTTGGAAACTGAGGGTGCTTGCCATAGATGTGAGTGAAACGTCAGGAGAGAATGCCCGAAAAACCTACAACAACCCAGTGATTCCGGCCATAAAAGCCTTTGACAATACATTATTATTATTATTATTATTATTATTTACATGGTTTCATATCTGGGTGTAAATAATAATAATAATAATAATAATAATAATAATAATAATCTCAAAACCCAATGAATGTCACCGATATACAAAACTGCCATCCTGTGCCCTCTTTGCCCAACAGAAAGAAACAATTCACTCAATGGGCCTAATTCTGAGTAGCACAAAAGGCAATCTGGGTTAAGAGTTGCTCATCTGGACTGCAACTCCCAGAATCCCCTTGCCAGCAACTTTGAGATTCAGAGAAATCATGCGATTCAAAGCTGGATTTTGACTTTGAAAGCTTCCAGATCAGGGCAGGGACCTTGAGTATGGGGTTGAGAAGAGGAAAAAGGAAGGAAAAGAACTAGAAGGAAAAGAACTAGAGTTACTTGTGGAAGGAGAGAAAGGACTGAATTGGGGTGCTGTTGAGGGAACACTGAAAAATCTAAAAGGATCA
The DNA here is from genome assembly GCF_037176765.1 of Anolis sagrei. NCBI lineage: Eukaryota > Metazoa > Chordata > Lepidosauria > Squamata > Anolidae > Anolis > Anolis sagrei. Next base: position 67,671,884 of record NC_090035.1, on the reverse strand, counting down.
GAGAAGAAAGATCCCAAACCAAAGGAAAGTGAAAGGCAAGAGGGTGCGGGAACCCTTATTATTATCATTATCATTATTATTATTATTATATTACCAGTTGTGTGTTTGTATGCTCTTTTTGTTTTAAGTGATATCATAACTCAAACACCGCTGGACTAATTGCCACCAAATTTGGCCACAAGACACCTACTAACCCAAGGAGTGACCATCACTCAAAAATTGATTTTGTCATTTGGGAGTTGTAGTTGCTGGGATTTATGGTTAACCTACAATCAAAGAGCATTCTGAACTCCACCAATGATAGAACTGAACCAAATTGGCACACAGGACTCCCATGACCAACAGAAAATACTGGAAGGGGTTATTGGGCATTGACGTTGAATTTGGGAGTTGTAGTACACCTACATCCAGAGAGCACTGTGGACTCAAACAATGAAGGATCTAGTCCAAACTTGGCACAAATACTCAAAATGTGAACACTGGTGGTGTTTGGGGGAAATAGACCTTGATATTTGGAAGTTGTAGTTGCTGGGATTTATGGTTAACCTACAATCAAAGAGCATTCTGAACTCCACCATGGATGGAATTGAACCAAATTGGCACACAGGACTCCCATGCCCAATAGAAAATACTAGAAGGGTTTGGTGGCCATTGACCCTGAGTTTTGGAGTTGTAGTTCACCTACATCCAGAGATTACTGTGGACTCAAACAATGAAGAATCTAGACCAAACTTGGCACAAATACTCACATTGTGAACACTGGTGGAGTTTGGGGGAAATAGACCTTGACATTTGGGAGTTGTAGTTACTGGGATTTATAGTTCACCTACAATCAAAGCGCATTCTGAACTCCACCATGGATGGAATGGAACCAAATTGGCACACAGGATTCCCATGCCCAATAGGAAATACTAGAAGGGTTTGGTGGGCATTGACCCTGAGTTTTGGGAGTTGTAGTTTACCTACATCCAGAGATCACTGTGGTTTTGGGAGTTGTAGTTACTGGGATTTATAGTTCACCTACAATCAAAGAGGATTCTGAACCCCATCAACAATAGAATTCCCACACAGAAACCCTATGACCAACAGAAAATACTGTATTTACCCACAAGCATCAAGACATTACATTTATTAGAAACCAACACTTTCCAATTACTTGGAACACCAGACTGCCACAGCAATGCATGGCAGGGGATATATAAACTAGCCGTCCCCTGCCACGCGTTGCTGTGGCCCAGTAGTTGAACTAAACTGATCGTGGAAGCCCTGAACTTGCAAGACCTGGGCAGAGGAAGGGAGACCCACGAGACGACCACAGTAAATCATAATCAAGCAAATCAAAACAACACTGCAACATAAACAAAGTAGCAACACAGATCAAGGAAAGGAAAACATGGGATTTCTCCCCAATTGAAGGGCTCCCTTTCCACTTCCAAGGTTCTGCTTCCCCTTCCAGTCTGCTTACCCAGCCATTGCAACGTGTTGCTCTCTCACTCGCTGCCACGCGGTCCCGACTCCTGAGCAAACTCCCAGCACTCGTGTCCCTCCGTTCAGCCCCTCTGACTCATATGAAGGCGGGCCCGGGGAAAGAGGCGGGGCTTTCTCCGCCCACTGCCGACGTCACTGACCATGAAAGGAGATCCTGGGCGCGTGGGAACTTCCAGGGCAAGTGTTAAGGAGGGAGCTGCAAGGGGCCGGATCAACGCTAGGGGGCGCTGCGGGACTCGTGCCAGGCGCTGCATTACAATGGAAAAGATGGATCAATAATAAACACTTTGTTGTTCCTGGGTTTTTTTAATAATATAATATAATATAATATAATATAATATAATATAATATAATATAATATAATATAATATAATATAATATAATATAATATAATATAATATAATATAATATAATATAATATAATATAATATAATATAATATAATATAAATGTAATGTTCGTTTGTGGGATTCACATAACTCAAAAACCACTGGGCGAATTGACACCAAATGTGGACACAATACACCTATCAGGCCAAGGAGTGACCATCACTCATAAAAACACTGAAAAACACAGCAGAAGGGAGTTAAAATGCCCCCAAAAGCTAAATGATGAAAAGCTAAATAACAATACAGAAAAAAGGGAAGAAAGAGGGAGGGAAGGGGAGAAAAAAGAAAGAAAGAAAGAAAGAAAGAGGGAAGGAAGGAAGGAAAGGGAGAAGGAAGCATGGAAGCAAAGAGAGAAGGAAGGAAGGAAAGGGGTAGGGAAAGAAAAAGGGGGAAGGAAGGAAAGTTAGAGAAGGAAGGAAGGAGAGAAGGAAAGAAAAAAGGGAAAGAGGGAAGAGGGAAGGAAGGAAGGGGGAAGATGTAGAGAAAGAGGGAGGGAAGGAAAGAGAAGGAAGGAAAGAGACAGCAGAAGAGAAAGAAAAAGGGGGAAGGAAGGAAAGAGATAGAGAAGGAAGGAAGAAGAGAAGGAAAGACGGGAAGGAAGGAAGGAAAGAGGGAGTGAAGGATGGAGGGAAAGAAGGAAAGAAAGAAAGAGGGAAGGTTGGCCACAGCAACGCATGGCGGGCACAGCTAGTAGTATAAATAAAAATGTAATGTTTGTGGGATTAACAGAACTCAAAAACCACTGGGTGAATTGACACCAAATTTGGACATAAGACACCTAACAACCCAATGTATGTCCTTCCCTCAAAAAATTGATTTTGTCATTTGGTAGTTGCTGGGATTTATAGTTCACCTACAATCAAAGACCATTCTGAATCCCACCAACGATGGATCAGTGTACCAACCAAACTTGGCACACTGTTCTCCCATGACCAATAGAAAATACTGGAAGGGTTTGGTGGGCAGCGTCCTTTGGTTTTGGAGTTGTAGTTTACCTACATCCAGAGCTCACTGTGGACTCAAACAATGATGGATCTGGACCAAACTCTACAGGAATACTCAATATGCCCAAATGTGAACACTGGTGGAGTTTGAGGAAAATAGAATCTTGACATTTGGGAGTTGTAGTTGCTGAGATTTGTAGTTCACCTACAATCAAAGAGCATTCTGAACCCCGCGAACGACAGATTTGGAGCAAACTTCCCTCACAGAACCCCCATGACCAACAGAAAACACTTAAGGCCACCCAGTCCAACTCCTTTCACCAGGGCAAGAAAACGTAATCAAAGCCCTCCTGACAAAGAGTCATCCAGCCATAGATATAGATACATATATATGACTTGCACACACGCATAGTATGATAGATTTGAAAGGGACCCCTAAAGAAGGACAATTATATGTTGCATGTTCCAGAGTGGGCAAACCAGACAATCTCCACATGAACAATGACAAAGAAACAGCAAGAAATACTGTTTACCCACAAGCAGAAAGAAATTACATATATTAGAAAACAACACTTTCTCATTACGTTATTTTGCATATCACCAGATGCGTGGCAGGGACAGCTAGTATAATATAAAAATATAATGCTTGTGTGTGGGATTAACGTAACGCAAAAATCACTGGACGAATTGACACCAAATTTGGAAACAATACACCTATCATTTTGTCATTTTGGAGTTGTAATTGCTGGGATTTATAGTTCACTCACAATCAAAGAGCATTCTGAACTCCACCAATGATGATATTGAACCAAACTAAATGGTAGGCATTGACCTTGAGTTTATAAAATAATAGAAATAATATAAAATAAAAGTTCCTGGGTTATAAATGTCATTTCCTAATTGGTTCAGACAGGAAAAAAATATGGAAAAGTTTATTAAACTGCAAGAACTTTTGTTTTGAAAGGCTTAAAAATGTAATATTAAGGGAAACTACAAACTTTTGAGTTTCAGGTAATAGAAGGATTTTAAAAAAGGAAGTAGAAAAAGAACTTGTTCTACTTCCTTGTTCAAGTAAGTGTCGCACAACTGAACAGGAAGGAAGTAACACTTTCAAACCAGGAACATATTTTTTCTCCCTTTTTTTGCATAGTGTAGTCAATCATAATCATTACAATCACAACAATCATAATCATAGCATCTTCGTTGTACTGAGTGACCCAAAAGCCCTTCACGCATAGGAAAACTAAGAAAGTCACATTACTGGGTTGCTGTGAGTTTTCCAGGTTTTATGGCCATGATCCAGAAGCATTCTCTCCTGACGTTTTGCCCACATCTATGGCAGGCATCCTCAGAGGTTGTGAGGTATATTGGACACTAACAAAGTCATGTTACTGGGTTGCTGTGAGTTTTCCGGGTTTTATGGCCATGATCCAGAAGCATTCTCTCCTGACGTTTCGCCCACATCTATGGCAGGCATCCTCAGAGATTGTGAGGTATATTGGAAACCAAGTAAGAGAGGTTTATATATCTGTGGGATTCCAAATCACCTGGAGGGCTGAAATTTGCCCATGTTTGGATTAATATCTTGATATCCTAACCACTTAAAAGAAAGTAAGTAAGTAAGTAAAAGAAAGTGGTGTCTCAGTAGAGATCTAATTCAAACTATAAGCAATAAAATGAAGCAAAATTGATACTAAGGTGAAAAAGAATGTTTATCTTTGTAGGCTTGCACTTTATATTTGAACAGTTTCCTGCTGCTTTTCCTAACAGCAAAGTCTTATGGTCCATGGTGAAAAATGGCAATGTGAAATGTCCCTCTTTGCTTGGTCATATTAGCCCCAATCAAATGGTAAATCCTGATGGGATTTGTAATTTGGCAATGCCTGGAGGGCTGTGGACCTCAGTAGAAGACATTGAAATGTGGACAATGTCAGACCTTGATTCCTGCTAACAATGCCTCCACTCACTCCTCTATTCAAGGCTGCCTGAGGCTTCCCTGAACTAAATCCAATCATGTTTCTAACCACAACAGACCCATGGAATTAATTACATCTTGACAGGTTTATAAGTATGTAGATTTCCTTTATTCCCTGCGTCTATTGTCTTTGGTATGTAGACATGTTCCTGTAGTTGCCTGAGGCTCTCCTGGGAGTAAAGGGAGGAGGGATTTTCCCAGGAACTATGCCTTCTCAGGTGAGCTGCCCCTCTTCTTATGCAAAGCATTCATCCAGACTGATACGCATTGCAAGAGACCTGGAAAAGGTGGAAACTGCCACAACGGGTTTGTGGATGTTTGGGACTCTCCCTGGACGTCTGACTATGGAAACTGTCTTGATGAGCGCATATGCTATGACTGTCTCACTGGCACTGGAGTGAAACCTGTACTAAATTAATCCCAAGCTTTTGGTGTTGGCAATGGCATGCCTTCCAAACAGATAAATAAATAAAAATGTAATGTTCGTTTGTGGGATTAACATAACTCAAAAACCACTGGACTAATTGGCATCAAATTTGGACAGCATACACCTATCAAACTAATGTATGTTTTTCACTAAAAAAATGATTTTGTCATTTGGGAGTTGTAGTTGCTGGGATTTACAGTTCACCTACAATCAAAGAGCATTCTGAATTCCACCAATGATGGAATTGAACCAAATGTTTCACACAGGACTGCCATGCCCAACAGAAAATATTGGAAGGGTTTGGTAGGCATTGACCTTGAGTTTGGGAATTGTAGTTCACCTACATCCAGAGAGCATTGTGGACTCAAAGAATCATGGATCTGGACCAAACTTGGCACAAATATTCCATATGCCCAAATATGAACATGGAGTTTAGGGAAAATAGATGTTAACATTTGGGAGTTGTAGTTACTAGGATTTATAGTTCACCTATAATCAAAGAGCATTCTGAACCCCACGAACGACAGAATTAGGCCAAACTTCCCACACAGAACCGCCATGACCAACAGAAAATACTTAAGGCCATCCAGTCCAACTCCCTTCACCAGGGCAAGAAAACATAATCAAAGCCCTCCTGACAAAGAGCCATCCAGCCGTAGATATGGATCGATATATATGATTCACACACAGAAAGAGATATAGTATCATATATTTGAAAGGGACCCCTAAAGAAGGACAATTATATGTTGCATGTTCCAGAGTAGGCAAACCAGAAAATCTCCACATCAACACTGACAAAGAAACAACAAGAAATACTGTTTACCGACAAACAGAAAGAAATTACATATATTAGAAACCAAAACTTTCTCATTATTTTATTTTCCAGATCACCAGACTGGGCCATAGCAAGGCGTGGCAGGGGACGGCTAGTATAGAATAACTTTATTGCTGGTTGCTGTAAGTTTTTTGGTCTGTATGGCCATGTTCCAGAAGCATTCTCTCCTGACGTTTCACCTGCATCTATGGCGGGCATTCTCAGAGCTTGTGAGGTCTGTTGGAAACTAGGGGGGGGGGGGGGGGGTTATAAAAAAAACTACTTTCAAAGTCAGTACCACATAGTTAAAGAAGAAATAATACTTTCAAACCAAGAACAGAATATTTTTTAATTTTTTCTAGTTGGATCTAATTTTCTAGTGATATCTAGTTGGATCAGTAATGGTAGAATCAAAAATATTATGGGGTTTTCTTTCATTAGTTTGATCAGAGTGTTTCATTTAATTAGTGTTTAGAGTTTTGGCTAATGATTAGGGTTTTAGATTAGTGTGTGTGTATATATGTATCGTGTATAAACACAATATACACACAGCTAGCTAAAACACTAAACACTAACTAACCGAAGCAAGGTATTATATCATATTATATTCTTTTCTATTTTTCTTTCCTTTCTTATTTATGTATTTCTTTTATTTCTGTTTTTTTCCTGAATGCCACTTACTTTGATTGCAATTTAGATTGCTTGTGATGAAATACATAAATATTTTTAAAAGCAGTGCCATTAGCAAGCCGGGCAATCTTTGCCTCTATGGCAACACAGGAGTAAGCTGATATATAATGAAAACAAACTTTTGACCTAATTCAAGAAACAGGAGGATAACTAAGAACAAATTCAAATGGTCAGCGGCCTAAATTTCATGTTATTGTGCCAATTGAAATAAAATTCATGGAATAAACTGGGGAATAGGAAATCAGGCTTATATAAATTATGTTGGTTACGGGGTCCTATTCTTCCCTTACCATTTCTCTTATAATTTTCCTTGTTTGCTTCATAACACCCAAAGTGGTTTTTTTAAATCATAGAATCATAAAGTTGGAAGAGACTTCGTGGGCCATCCAGTCCAACCCTCTGCCAAGAAGCAGGAAAATCGCATTTAAAGCACTCCTGACAGATGGCAATCCAACTTCTGTTTAAAAGCCTTCAAAGAAGGCGCCTCCACCACACTCCGGGGCAAAGAGTTCCACTGCTGAACAGCTCTCACAGTCAGGAAGTTCTTCCTAATGTCCTGGTGGAATCTCCTCTTCCTGTAGTTTGAAGCCATTGTTCCATGTCCTAGTCTCCAGGGTGGCGGAAAACAAGACTGTCTATGACTTCCTCACATATTGATACATGGCTCACATCATGTCTCCTCTCAGCCTTCTCTTCTTCAAGCTTAACATGCCCAGCTCTTTCAGCTGCTCCTCATAGGGCTTGTTCTCCAGATCCTTGATCCCTTTAGTCACCCTCCTCTGTACACATTCCAGCTTGTCAACATCTCCCTTCATTTGTGGTGCCCAGAATTGGATACAGTATTCCAGATGTGGTCTGACCAAGGCAGAAGAGGGCTAGCAAATTTGGTGTCCAAATTTGGTGTCAATTCCCCCAGTGGTTTTTGAGTTCTGTTAATCCCACAAACTAACATTACATTTTTATTTATATAGAAGAGTAGTGAATGGATCCAATCATTGAAGTCCTGGTTGCACAGAGTTAGCAAGATGTGAGTTGACGCCAGGAGCTCTTGGAGGTCTCTCGTTCATAGAATCGTCATAAATCAAAGTCAAATGGAAAGAAAATAGTGGCAATGACAAAGATGACGCCAAGGTATACAGAGTTTTCTTTACTAAGGCAGGATGGTGGGAAGGAAGCAGGAGATGAAGGCAGGTCCACAAAGTCGTTTCCCGTTCACTTGGCCCAGCGATAAAGTGTCCTGAAGTGGCAGGAGATAGTTGCAAAGTAAGAAAAAAAAGAGAGTGATTAAATTACTCACTGCCATTTCGGATGAGTGGACTTTGCATCAGTTTGCATGACAATGGGATAGCAAATTGGTTAAGACTACCTTGTTAGGTCCCTTTTTACTGTATGGATGAAATGCTCTGGGCCTCAATGGGATATTTACATCTGAATAGACCCACAGGTAGGTTTGGGCTGCTTAGGAAGAAATGATTAGATTACTCTGTCCTAATGATGCTTAAGGGTACAATGAGTTTTGTTCCTCTCTCCTTAGGAGTTAGGCTCTAGTTCAGTGATACTCAACCTGGGGGTCAGGACCCCTGGGGGTCACAAGGGGGTTTCAGAGGGGTCCCAAAAGACTTTCAGAAAAAATATATTTATGATGGTCTTAGGAATCTCTTTGGCATAGTCCTTTGGGTTCACAATGCTCTCTGGTTGTAGGTGAACTACATCTCCCCTAAATCACTGTCAATTCATTCTAAATCCTTCCAGTATTTTCTGGCTTTGGGAGTCTCTGTGTGGGTAGTTTGGCCCAATTTTATCATTGGTGGGGTTCAGAATGCTCTTTGATTGGTGAACTATAAATCCCAGCAACTACAATTCCCAAATCTCAAGGTCTAATTTCTTTCCCCAGACTCCACCAATTTACATATTTGGCATGTTAAGTATCCATGCCAAGTTTGGTCCAGATCCATCATTGTTTGAGTCCATAGTGCTCTCCGGATGTAGGTGAACTACATCTCCCCTAAATCACTGTCAATTCATTCTAAACCCTTCCAGTATTTTCTATTGGTCATGGGATTCTCTGTGTGGGAAGTTTGGCCCAATTTTATCATTGGTGGGATTCAGAATGTTCTTTGATTGTAGATGAACTATAAATCCCAGCAACTACAACTCCCAAATCTCAAGGTCTAGTTTCCCCAAACTCCAGCAAATGCTCACATTTGGGCATATTGAGTATTCATGCCAGATCTATCAGTTTTTGAGTCTATTGTCGAAGGCTTTCATGACTAGAATCACTGGGTTCTTGTATGATTTTCAGGCCGTATGGCTATGTTCTAGAAGCATTCTCTCCTGATGTTTCGCCTGCATCTGTAGGAAGCATCCTTGGTGGTTATGAGCATGCTTGCCACAGATGCAGGTGAAACGTCAGGAGAGAATGCTTCTAGAACATGGCCATACAGTCTGAAAAACCTACAACAACCCATTTTCTGAGTCTATGGTGCGCTCTGAATGTAGGTGAACTACAACTTCAGAACTCAAAGTCAGTGCCCACAAAACCCTTTCAGGGTTTTTTGCTGTTTATGGGAGTTCTGTGCACCAAGTTTGGTTCAATTCTGGGTAATGTGTTAAGTTGTTAATTGTTGTTACATTATTACATTGAATTATTGCTGTTTTTATTGGTTGTGAACCGCTGTGAGTCGCCTTCGGGCTGAGAACAGCGGTATATAAGCAAAATAAATAAATAAATAAATAAATAAATAAATAAATAAAATTCTATCATTGGTGGAGTTCAGAATGCTCTTTGATTGTAGGTGAACTATAAATCCCAGCAACTACAATTCCCAAATGACAAAAATCAATCTCCCACCCAACCCCATCAGTATTCGAATTTGGGCATACTGGGTTTCTGTGCCAAATTCAGTCCAGTGAATGAAAATACATCCTGCATATCAGATGTTTACATTACGATTCGTAACAGTAGCAAAATTACAATTATGAAGTAGTAACGAAATAATGTTATGGTTGGGGGTCACCACAACATGAGGAACTGTATTAAGGGGTCACGGCATTAGGAAGGTTGGAAAACACTGGATTAGATTAATCTGAGCTAGTGATGCTTCAGGGTGCAAAGACTTTTGTTCCTCTCTCCTTAGTACTTAAGGCTCCAGTTAGTATTTCACAGATAGTATCTGCCAAGAAAACCCCATGATCGGTTGTCTTAAATTAGCAATGACTTGAAGGCACACAACAACTAAAACAAGGGCTGGTTTAGGGAGAGTACTTTTGAGCAATAGCAAAGTCATTTGATGAACTGGGCAAAAGATGAAAGTAAAAAAAAATTAATATTCTAAATGTTTGTTGCTGTTGTGTGCCTTCAAGTCATTTCCGATTTATGGCAACCCTATTGTGGTGTTTTCTTGACAACATTTTGGGTCAGAAGGAGTTTCTCCGTGCCCTTTTCTGTGGATGAAAGAGCATAATTTGCCCAAGGTCTTGGATTTCCATTGCCAAGAGGAGCATTTGAATTTTGTTCTCCCAGGGCCCTAGTGCAACATTCAAACCAAACAAGCTATTGTGTTGATGAAGGCTTTCATAGGCAGAATCACTGGGTCGCTGGGAGTTTTCCATGTTCCAGAAGCATTCTCTCCGGACGTTTCACCCACATCTGTAGCAGGCATCCTCAGAAGTTGTGAAGTCTGTTGGAAACTAGGCAAGAGAGTTTTATATATCTGTGGAATGAACTCTTGCCTGCTTGAGGCAAGTCTGAATGTTGCCATTGGCCACCTTGATTAGCATTGAATGGCCTTGCAGCTTCAAAGCCTGGCTTCTTCCTGCCTGGAGAAATCCTTTCTTGGGAGGTGTTAGCTGGCCCTGATTGTTTTGTGTTGCAATCGGCCACCTTGATTAGGGAAATGGGGAATTCCACACAGCAAACAATTAGGGCCAGCTAACACCTTCCAACAAAGGATTCTCCCAGGCAGGAAGCAGCCAGGCTTTGAAACTACAAGGCCATTCAATACTAATCAAGGTGGGCAGTTGCAACATTCACACTTGCCTCAAACAGACAAGAGTTCTTTCTCCCAAACTGGACATTAGTCCACAGATATATAAACCTTACTTGCCTAGTTTCCAACTGACATCACAACCTCTGAGGATGCCTGCCATAGATGTGGGCGAAATTCCCCCAGGCAGGAAGCAGCCAGGCTTTGAAGCTACAAGGCCATTCAATGCTAATCAAGGTGGCCAATTGCAACATTTTTCAGCAATGAAAATGAAAAATGTACTGAAATAGGGGCCTTGGAAAAAAGGCAGCATGGTGTAATGGTATAAGTGTTGGATCATGATTTCTGCAGAGAGGGTTCGAATGTCCACTGAGGTACAGAAACCTGCTCTGTGACCTTGAGCAAGTCATATTCTCTCAGCCTCAGGGGAAGGCGATGGGAAACCTCCTCCAAGACATCTTGCCAAGAAAACCCTATGATAAGAGTTATCATAGGTTGGAGTTGGCTTGAAGGCACGCAACAACAAAATAGGAGCTTTGTACCACATCTCTAGGTCAAAGGTTTAACAGCTGTGCCACAGGGAGGCATTCAAGGAGTTCTGCCAATTTCCTACAGATCCCACAATTGATGCTCTTGTGCAAAGAGACTGGGGTGTAAATAAGATTCCTCACCAATTAAACTCAGGGCATGAGAAATCCTGGGATATAGAGCAGTGTAGATCCATCCTCAGGCCCCTTCCCAGGATCTGATCCCAGATTATCTGTTTATCCCAGGTTATCTGGCAGTGGAGACTCATAAAGCCAATACTCTGGGATCAGATCCTGGGATATAGGGCAGTGTAGAAGGGGCTTCAGTGAGCTTTCTGGCTCAGCCTGGTCTAGAACTTGGAGTTCTCCCTGAACTTGGATCTCTCCCTGAAGGGGACTCAGAGCGGTGTACAAGTTATATGTACATACAATATATTATTAGCATAGCACAATATTAGTATTATATATTACTATATTGTATTATACCACTATACTGTATTATTATTAGTAATATTATATGTAATATGAAATATAAACTTATTATATTGTATTATTATTAGTAGCATTATATTGTATTACATTATAATATTATCAATATTATATGTGTATACAAATATTATATTATTAGCTCAGCACAATATTAGTATTATATATTACTATATTGTACTATACCACTATACTGTAATATCATTAGTAATATTATATGAAATATGAATATAAAATTATTATATTGTATTATTAGTGTTGTATTACATTATAATATTATCAATATTATATGTGTATACAATATATTATATTATTAGCACAGCACAATATTAGTATTATATATTACTATATTGTACTATACCACCGTACTGCAATATTATTAGTAATATTACATGTAATACAAAATATTAAATTATTATATTGTATTACATTATAATATTATCAATATTACATGTGTATACAATATAAATTATTAGCACAGCACAATATTAGTAATATATTACTATATTGTACTATACCACTGTACTGCAATATTATTAGTAATATTACATGTAATATGAAATATCAAATTATTATATTGTATTACATTATAATATTATCAATATTACATGTGTATACAATATATTATATTATTAATACAGCACAATATTAGTATTATATATTACTATATTGTACTATGCTACTATACTGTAATATTATTAGTAATATTATATGTAATATGAATATATAATTATTATATTGTGTAGATATATGTGTGTGTGAGAGTGTATGGAGTTATACTTTTAAAATGTACCTGTTCTGACTTACAAACAAATTCAACTTAAGAACACACCTACATAGCCTATCTTCTTTCATGGCTGGAATCACTGGGTTGCTGTAAGTTTTCTGGGCCATGTTCCAGAAGCATTCTCTCCTGATGTTTCTCCCACATCTATGGCGGGCATCCTCAGAGGTTGAGGGGTCAAGCTGTGAGGATGCCTGCCACAGATGTGAGTGAAACGTCAGGAGAGAATGCTTCTGGAACATAGCCATACAGCCCGGAAAATGCACAGCAATCCAGTGATTCTCACCGTGAAAGCCTTCGAGAACCTATCTTGTTCGTACCTTAGGGACTGCCTGTATATGGTCAATGTAGACCCATATAATACAGATCAGTGCAGTTAACCACATTATATAGGTCTGCCCTGGCTATATAATGTTCTAAATTGGATTATAAGGCAATGTAGATCCAGCCATTCACTCTGCCACACAAGCTCCATTCTTTGCTGTCAGAAGCATGTGCGAGAAGTACTCACATTACCACCATGGTGAAGACCATGGAGCCCAGGACTATTCCTATGATGAGAAGAATGACATTCTTTTTCTGCAAGAAGTTTGGACCTGAGAGCATGTCTTCCAGGGAAGGTCGGTGTCTTTCCACGATATCCTGTGCTACCTTCGGTGGGGGATTCAGAATGGCAATGAACATACTTTGCAGCTCTTTTTCCAGCCCAAGTCTTTTCTCTGTCACTGCAAGAAAGGGAGGCAGAAAGTTCAAGCTACTTACTCGTCTCATTTCCGCTGTCAATTTTACTGTTTAGATTTCATCACTTTGATTTTTTTTATATGTGTATTAAAGGGTTTCTCTTGACATTAAGTCTACTCTGGGGGGTGGTGCTCATCTCCATGCCAGCCACATGAGCTTGGAAGTGTCTATGGACAACGCCAAAGTGCCGGCATTGTCCATAGACACTTCCAAGGTCATGTGATCGGCATGACTGAATGGAGTGCCGTTACCTTCCTTTAAAGCGGTACCTATTGATCTACTCACATTTTTATGTTTTCGAACTGCTAAATTGGCAGGAGCTGGGGCTAACAGTGGGAACTCACCCCCATTCCCTAGATTCAAACCACCGACCTTTCAGTCAGCAAGTTCAGCAGCTCAGCAGTTTAACCTGCTGCGCCACCGGTGGCTCATGCAGGTGTATATTAAAACCTATAAAAACTGAGCCTTTGCTTTAGAGCACTAAATTCATTTTTTATCTTAACAGGTTGTGTGAGTGGATGCACGTGCTTGGATTTTGTTAATGATCAAGAGAAAACTCTCTGCTCATGCTCAGAGAACATTCACACCTAGCTCCAACAGACAAGGGTTCTTTCTCCCACTCTGGTCTTTCCACAGATATAAAACCCAGTTTTTCTAGTTTCCAACAGACCTTACAACCTCTGAGGATGCCTGCCACAGATGCAGGCGAAACAGATGCAGGCTCTTGTGCTTTGCTACTCTGCTGCTGAGTACGCATGCCCAGTGTGGAACACATCTCACCACACTAAAACAGTAGATGTAGATGAGAGAATGCTTCTAGAACATGGCCACACAGCCCAAAAAACCTACAACAACCCACAATGTAATCTATTCTCCCTTTAACACTTTCCTATCCTGTCCCTCTGATAGAGAATCCTCTCACACTCTCTGTCCCAATATGTCTGTGATTGTTATGTCCTCACCATTGACATAGAAGTACTTTCTGATGAGCAAGTCATCTCCTTCTACGATCTCACAGATGAATGTCCCATGGTGGGCTCCTAAGGTGGGCCGGATTAGGAGGGTTGGATTGAACCCAAAGGCCAGGTCTTGGAACAGAAAAAGGTCCTCAGTTCTGAGCTGTAGATGAAGAGGTGCAAAAAAGTATGAGATAATCAAGGAGGGACTCAGAGTTGGAGATGGGACAAGGGAATGAGACAATGTTGGCCGGTGGTGGGGAACCCAAATCGTCGCTCCATTAATGCTAAAATCTGCAAATAGAAGAGACTTCCATTGAATTCATTGTTGAATGATGAATCCCCAGAAAGGTAAACACAACTAAGGATACACATATACTTTAGAAATATGTATATTGATTACTTTAACTTCTGTAGCTTAATGCCATGGGGGTGTGGGAGTTGTAGTATTACAAGGTCTTCAACCTTGTTTGCTGGGGCCTCACCAAACTACAACTCTCAAGAGCCCATAGCATTGAGCCATAGCAGTTAACATGGTGTCAAACTGCATTCATTTTACAGTGTAGATGCACCCTGAGCCAATGCCTGTGGCTTTTCGGGGATTGAAATAGATTAAAGTCATAAAGTATTAAACCATCATTCAGCTTCCTTGGCAAAATTAATTCCAAGGAGATTTGCTATTGCCTTCCTATGCAGCTGAGAGTATGACTTGCCAAGGATCTTCCAGAGAGTTTCATGGTGAGGCAGGATTCGAACCCTGGACTTCCAGAGACCAAATCCCTTTCTGCACTATCATATAATCCAGATTTATTTTTATTTATCACTTGCCGTCCCCTGCCACGCATTGTGTAGCCCAATCTGTGTATATATGTTTTGTATATGCATATATATGTGCATTTGCGTATATAGGTTAAAGGTAAAGGTTTCCCTTGACATTAAGTCCAGTCATGACCCTGGGGTGTGGTGCTCATCTCAATTTCTAAGCCGAAGAACCAGTGTTGTCCATAGACACCTCCAAGGTCATGTGGCCGGAATGACTGCATGGAACGCCGTTACCTTCCCACCGGAGTGGTACCTATTGATCTACTCACATTTGCATGTTTTCGAACTGCTAGGTTGGCAGAAGCTGGGGCTGACAGTGGAAGCTCACGCCTCTCCCCGGATTCGAACCCGTGACCTTTTGGTCAACAAGCTCAGCAGCTCAGTGCTTCAACCTACTGCGCCACCAGTGTATATGTGTATATATGTGCGTTTGCGTGTATATATGTGTGTGTGTGTGTGTGTGGTTTTGCGCATGCGTTGAAATGTATTTGGGGGGGGGGGTTGGCTTTTAAAGTCTCTTCTGCTGTGTTTTTATGAGTGATGGTCACTCGTTGGCCTGATAGGTGTATTGTCTCCAAATTTGGTGTCAATTTGTCCAGTGGTTTTTGAGTTATGTTAATCCCACAAACGAACATTATATTTTTATGTATATAGATGTCAAAAGCAAGTGAAGGGTACAGTTAAAATGCATGTAAAAACACAAAGTTAAAAAAAACTTGGCATTATACTAACGTTCTTTGACCAGTAGCTGGCCACTGTGGTGTCGCTGTGAGAAGGTCGTCCATTGTGCATGTGATAGGGCTCAGGTTGCATTATAGTAGGTGGTCTGTAGTTTGCTTTTCTCCACATTAGCATCTCGTGGACTCCACTTTGTAGTCCCATTTCTTAAAATTAGCTCTGCATCTTGTGGTGCCAGAGTGCAGCCTGTTTAGCGACTTCCACTCTTCTCGCCCAAGAGGGAGTTTCTCATCCGGTCTCAGCCACTGATTGAGGAGTTGGGTGTCAGCCTGCCACTTTTGGACTCTTGCTTGCTGAGGTGTTCCTGCAAGTATCTATGTAGATCTTAGGAAGCTGTTTCTTGATTTAAGGTGTTGGCATGCTGGCTGATATCCAAACAGAGGATGGGCCAAAAACGTCAATGCTTTCATTACTGGCTGCTACTTCCTGGCAGATGTCAGGTTGTGCAATGCCAGCTAGACAGTGTAATTTCTCCAGTTGTGTGGGGCATAGACATCCTGTGACAATGCAGCATGTCAAATTAAGAGCCACATCCACTGTTTTAATGTGGTGAGATGTTTCCCACACTGGGCATGCGTATTCAGCAGCAGAGTAGCAAAGCGTAAGGTAGATGCCTTCACTGTGTGGATTATCAAAGCAAACAATCCACATTATCTACTTTGAACTGGATTATATGAGTCAACACTGCCATATAATCCAGTTCAAGCAGATAATCTGGATTTTATATGGCCATGTGGAAGAGGCCCTAGTAGAATGCAGTACAATAATACAATGCTGGCCCTTATTTCTTGATTCAGCCTCCAGCAATTACTTGTGTGGGCCTCCTAGAGCAGGGACAAACCAACAGGCTTCCGGCCATCATATGTTCAATTGTAGCCATTTCATTAAATATCAAGTGGGACGTACACATAAATAAATATAAGAGATGATTTCATCCCCATCATATTTTTCTCTGAAGTTGGCCCTATTATTGTTAATGGGATTATGCAAGCATGCTTTGGATTTCAATTTCAGTGTTTTTTGCTTTGGATACAATTTATGTGGGAAGATAATTATTTTCTTATGTAACCGCAGGGATCCAGGGAGGAATAGAGATGGGGGAGATGCCTCCCCACTCCTCCAGCTGTCTCGCTTATGCTTGGAAATAGAACAAGTGGAGATTGCAAACTGGGCCAGAAAACAAACAACAGAATAATCAGGTAAAAGGACAGATGATACCCCTTATGGACACAATCATCCATGGATGCTCAAGTCCCGTTACATACAAAAGCAGAGTAAAATGGCATATCTTATATAACTAGGGCAGAAATCTAGGTTTTCATTTTAATATATATATATATATATATATATATATATATATATATATTCAAGCCAGTGTGATTAAATCCATGGATATATAGAATCTGTGGGCACAAACCCGACTGTACAGGCAGTCCCCAAGTTAGGAACAAGTTAGATTCTGTAAGCTTGTTATTAAATTGAATTTGTTTGCAAACCGGAACAGATACATTTTTAAGTGTAAGGTAAAGATAAAGGTTTATCTTGACATTAAGTCTAGTCGTGTCTGACTCTGGTGTTGTTGTTGTTTATTCCTTCAGTTACTTCTGACTCTTCGTGACCTCATGGACCAGCCCACACCAGAATTCCATCGGCCGTGGCCACCCCCAGCTCCTTCAGAGTCAAGCCCGTCACTTCATGGATACCATCCATCCATCTTGCCCTTGGTCGGCCCCTCTACCTTTTCCCAATTTCCCCAGCATCAGTGTCTTCTCTAAGCTTTCCTGTCTTTTCATTATGTGGCCAAAGTACTTCATCTTTGCCTCTAATATCCTTCCCTCCAATGAGCAATTGGGCCTTATTTCCTGAAGTATGGACTGGTTGGATCTTCTCGCAGTCCAAGGCACTCTAAGAATTTTCCTCCAACACCACAATTCAAATGTATCTATTCACTCAGCCTTCCCTATGGTCCAGCTCTCACATCCGTAGGTTACTAAGGGGAATACCATTGCTTTGACTATGCAGACCTTCGTTGCCTGTGTGATGTCTTTACTCTTCACTATTTTATCGAGACTGGACATTGCTCTCCTCCCAAGAAGGAAGCATCTTTTGATTTCCTGGCTGCAGTCTGCATCTGCAGTAATCTTTGCACCTAGAAATACAAAGTCTGCCTCCATGTTTTCTCCCTCTATTTGCCAGTTATCAATCAGTCCGGTTGACAGAATCTTTGTTTTTTTAAATGTTTAACTGCAACCCAGCTTTTGCACGATCTTCTTTCACCTTGATTAGAAGGCTCCTCAGCTCCTCCTCGCTTTCAGCCATCAAAGTGGTATCACTTTGGGGAGTGGTGCTCATCTCCATTTCTAAGCCGAACAGCCAGCGTTGTCCATAGACACTTCCAAGGCCAGGTGGCCGGCATGACTGCATGGAGTGCCGTTACCTTCCCGCAGAAGTGGTACCTATTAATCTACTCACATTTGCAAGTTTTTGAATTGCTAGGTTCAAAAACAGTGGGCCTAACAGTGGGAGCTCACCCTGCTCCCCGGATTCGAACCGCCAAACTTTCAGCCAGCAAGCTCAACAGCTCAGCAGTTGAACCTGCTGTGCCACAAGGAAGCAAAGAGGGTTAAGTGTAACTCCAGCCAAAAATATATCTTTTTTAGCTTTCGATACCATAGGGAAAAGGAGCCCCCAGTGGTGCAGTGAATTAAAGCACTGAGCTGCTTAAATTGCTGACCGAAAGGTTGCAGGTTCAAATCCGGGGAGTGGCGTGAGCTTCTGGCAACCTAGCAATTTGAAAACATGCAACTGTGAGTAGATCAATAGGTACCACTCCGGCGGGAAGTTAACAGTGCTCTGTGCAGTCATGCTGGCCACATGATCTTGGAAGTGTCTATGGACAATGCTGGCTCTTCAGCTTAGAAATGGAGGTGAGCACCAACCCCAGAGTCAGACACAACTACACTTAATGTCAGGGGAAAACCTTTACCTTTACCTTACCATAGGGAAGGGTTAACAAACCTGTGGTGTTTGTTTTACTATCTGTGCCGCTGTTTCAGAAGATTTCACCTCAATCTCAGCAAGCGAGAGTCCAAAGGTGGCAGGCTCAAACCCAGAACCTCAACCAATGGCTGATACCCCCTGGGCACACAGAAAACTGGGCAACTTGGAAGGCGCTGAACAGACTGCGCTCCGGCACCATGAGATGCAGAGCCAACCTCAAGAAATGGGGCTACAAAGTGGAATCCACGACATGCGAGTGTGGAGAGGAGCAAACCACTGACCACCTGCTGCAATGCAACCTGAGCCCTGACACTTGCACAATGGACGACCTTCTTGCAGCAACACCAGAAGCACTCCAAGTGGCCAGCTACTGGTCAAAGGACATTTAGTCGACTACCAAACTCACAAATTTTGTATTTTGTCTGTTTGTTTGCTTTATTCTGTTAGAAATGTAATATAATTGACTGGTTGCCCTGACACGACAAATAAATAACCTCAATCTCTGTCCCTTTGACAATTGGATTTTGAAAAATTTGACTTGTTGTGGAAACAAGGATTGGCAAGAAATCTTCTGTTGAGACACCTCTTCTCCATGATAACTCTTTCAGGAGTGAATTTCCCTTCCAAGGGATAGATTTCTCTCACTTCCTGTGGTCTTAACCCCCCCCCCCCCCGTTCTTAACTATTTGTTTGTAAATCAAAAGTCTGTAACTCGGGGACTGTCTGTATGCAGTTTGCACTTCTCTAATGCTTGGAACCAGAAGTGTTCTGGATTTCAGATCCCCCACCAAAAAAATAAAAAAAGATTTTGCTCTACCTGCATTTGTATTTAGGGACATAATGAAATATCTTGGAGATGAGACCCAAATCTAAACATGATATTCACAGAAGCTTCATATATACATCTTATATGTGTACTGTTAGGTCTCTGTTATAGAACTCCAATATGCTGATAACAATGTCGTCTGTGCGCATTCAGAAGAAGACCTACAAACCACTCTAAACACCTTTGCATAAGCATACAAGAAGCTCGGCCTGTCATTGAACATCGAGAACACTCAAGTGCTGTTCCAGCAGTCATCAGCCAATCTCTCTCCAATGCCAGAAATACAGCTTAATGGTGTAACATTAGAAAATGTTTTGCCAGTGTAAAAATGAAAATATTACCAAAAATGATTTTTCTCTTTCAAAATCTTCCAATAATTAGAAACCAAAACTTACTGAAAGAGTGGAACAAAGACATAATGAAATATATTTGGCAAGGCAAAAGAGCAAGGATTAATTTCAAAAATATGACAGAAGGAACAAAAAGAGGAGGTTTTGCAGTCCCAGACCTAAAACTGTACTTCGAAGCCAGTGCATTGATGTGGTCTAAAGATTGGACGGAATTAAAGAAAGTAAAATTACTAAACCTAGAAAGAATTGGCCTGAGAACTGGTTGGCACTACTATATGTGGTATGAAGGTCCAAAAAAAGAAAAAAAACTGGAAATCATTTCACTAGGTCGGCTATTATGAAAATTTGGCAAAAATATAAGTTAAAAATATGTGAGAAAACTCCATTATGGCTATCCCCTTTAGAGGTTATGCAAAGGAGAGAAATGGGATGGAATAATTGGCCCAAATATAAGGAATTATTAAAAAAAAAGAAGGAGAGACAGCAATAAAAACTCAACAGGAAATGAATTTGATAAATAAAAATATATCGTGGTATCAGCACAGACAAATAAACGAATGTTTTAAGAAAGATTAAAAAATAGGATTTCAAGAACAAGACACCTTTTGGGACAGCATATTGAAAACTGAAAGAAAAATAATAACTAAACTATATAAAAAATTAATAGAATGGAATTTAGAGGCAGAAAGTGAGAAAAAATATATGAAAAGATGGAATGAAAATCTGTGAAAAACAATTAAAAAAGAAGATTGGGAAAAAATCTGGAGGACAAAGATCAAATATACGTACGCAATAGACCTAAAAGAAAATTGGCTGAAGGTGGCGCACAGATGGTATATGACCCCTAAAGAAATTAAGTAACTCCCACAAAAATATAAACATAAAATGCTGGAAATGCGGAAACATAGAGGGTTCATATTTCCATATGTGCTGGTCGTGCCCAAAAGCTAAATTGTACTGGAAAAAAAATTAAAGAAATTACACAGGAAATGCTACATATAAAAATACCACTTAAACCAGAGATATATCTATTAGGCATAACAGACTCAAAGATGGATAAAAACACAGACAAACTCCTATTCTTATTAAATACAGCAGCAAGAATTTGCTATGCAAAACTCTGGAAGAAAGAAGACACTCCAGAAATTAGGGACTGGACAGAAAAAATCCTAGATATTAGGAATATGGACAGATTAACATACTTGATATCAAAAAATAATGGAACCCCAATAAAAGAAACTGACTGGACAGATGTGACAAATTACTTAAAATAAGGAAATAGAAATACAACAATAAAAATAGAGGAGAAAAAATAGGAAGAAAATACGGATGGAAGAAAGAAAAGGAAAATCCACTCGGAAGATATAAAGGAAGTCAACGAGGGAGACATATTCCAGCTGTCCCCATTGTTTGTTTTTAAATCTTTGCTACTTCTTTTCTTTTCTTTTCTTTTTCTTTCTTTCTTCTCTCTCTTTTTCTCCCCCTTCTCTCTTCTCTCTTTCACTTCTTCTATCCTCCCCCCTTCTCCTTTCTTCTTCTTTCTCCCTTTTTTTCTTTCTTTTCTCTTTTTTATTATATATTATCACTTTTCTCAGGTTATTTGCACTGTATGTTATAAAATGAAAACTCTAATAAAGATTATATATATATATATATATATATATATATATGAAAATGTTGATCATTTCCACTACCTTGGCAGCCACCTCTCCACAAAAGTCAACATTGACACTGAAATACAACACTGCCTGAGCTCTGCGAGTGCACTTTCCCCCCCGAATGAAGCAGAGAGTGCTTGAGGACCGGGACATCCGTAGGGATACCAAGGTGTTTGTTTATAAAGCTATTGTCCTCCCAACCCTGCTATACGCCTGCAAAACATGGATTGTCTATAGACGTCACATGCAGCTCCTGGAACAATTCCATCCGCGCTGCCTCCTGCAAATCTCTTGGGAAGACAAGTGGACAAATGTCACGTGTTGGAAGAAGCAAAGACCACAGCATTGAAGTGGTGGTCCTTTGCCATCAACTCCGCTGAACTGGCCACATTGTCCAGATGCCCAACCACCGTCTCCCAAAGCAGTTGCTCTACTCCAAACTCAAGAAGGGAAAACAGAATGTTGGTGGACAGGAAAAGAGATTTAAAGATGGGCTCAAAGCCAACCTTAAACACTCTGGCATTGACACTGAGAACTGGGAAGCCCTGGCCCTTGAGTGCTCCAGCTGGAGGTCAGCTGTGACCAGCAGTGCTGTAGAATTTGAAGCGGCACAAATGGAGGGCAAAAGAGAGAAACGTGCCAAAAAGGAAGGTGCATCAAGCCGACTGGGACCGTCACCCACCTGGAAACCAATGCCCTCACTGCGGGAGAAGATGCAGATCAAGAATAGGGCTCCACAGCCACCTACGGACCCACTGCCAGTACACTGATCCTGGAAGACTATCCTACTCGGACAACGAGGGATCATCTAAGTAAGTAAGCAAGCACTCTGAAGGTAATTTGTATGCACAATTTTGTATACACAGGTTCATCAGAAAGCAAAGGTAGCTTTGTCCCAATTGTCTTATGGATTGTTTTGGATTTTGAAGCATTTCAGATTCTGGATTTACCTGCATCTGGCAGAAAGGTTACATTCATTTCCTATTTCCGCCACCAGAGGGAGGAAGATCAAGCACAGCATTCATGGCACAGTGATATACTTTTATGTTCTCTATCTAGGCTTGAAAAGTTTTGGAGAGTCACTTTAGGAACTTTGCAATCAGTTTATATGCACTCACTTGTGGCACCAAATTCAGAATGCTATCAAACACATCCATGTGCACAATTCCAACCTTACTTACTTACTTACTTGATCCCCCATTGTCCGAGTAGGATAATCCTCCAGGGTGGGTCCGTAGGTGACTGTGGAGCCCTGTTCTTGATCTGCATCTTCTCCCGTAGTGAGGGCATCAGTTTCCAGGTGGAAGGTGGTCCCGGTCGGGGTTGGCTTGACGTGCCTTCCTCTTGGCACTTTGCTCTCTTTCGCCCTCCATTCGTACCTCTTCAAATTCTGGAGCACTGCTGGTCACAGCTGACCTCCAACTGGAGCACTCAAGAGCCAGGGCTTCCCAGTTCTCAGTGTCTATGCCAGAGATTTTAAGGTTGGCTTTGAGCCCATCTTTAAATCTCTTTTCCTGCCCACCAACATTCCATTTTCCGTTCTTGAGTTCGGAGTAGTAGAGCAACAGTTTTGGGAGATGGTGGTCGGGCATCTGGACAACGTGGCCGGTCCAGCGGAGTTGATGGTAGAGGACCATCGCTTCAGTGCTGGTGGTCTTTGCTTCTTCCAGCTCACTGACATTTGTCCGCTTGTCTTTCCAAGAGATTTGCAGTATTTTCTGGAGGCAGCGCTGATGGAATTGTTCTAGGAGTTGCATGTGTTGTCTGTAGACAGTCCACGTTTCGCAGGCATATAGTTAGGTTGGGAGGACAATAGCTTTATAAACAAGCACCCTGGTATCCCTATGGATGTCCCAGTCCTCAAACACTCTCTGCTTCATTCGGAAAAACGCTGCACTCGCAAAGCTCAGGCGGTGTTGTATTTCAGTGTCGATATTGACTTTGGTGGAGAGGTGGCTGCCAAAGCAGCGGAAATGGTCAACATTTTCTAATGTTACACCATTAAGCTGTATCTCTGGCATTGGAAAGGGGTTGGCTGGTGACAGCTGGAAGACCACTTTGTTCAATGACAGGCTGAGCTTCTCGTATGCTTCTGCGAAGGTGTTTAGAGTGGTTTGTAGATCTTCTTCTGAATGCGCACAGACGACGTTGTCATCAGCATACTGGAGTTCTATAATAGATGTTGTTGTAACCTTGGTTTTGGCTTTCAGTTTGCTGAGACAACCAACAAGAATGAAACAGGGGAACTGTGTCACTCATACAGCCATACCCTGTGGCTGGGGAAACCCCATCCCTTTCCATGAGAAATAGAATTGTTTCCATACGGACTAAAATAGGGTTGCACAAATGTCAGAGGGATCTGTTGGATAACATCTATGGCCTCTTCTACAAGGCCCTATATCCCAGGATCTGATCCCAGATTATCTGCTTTAAACTGGATTATATTTCTTTATTTATTTACTATATTTATATCCCGCCCTTTTCGACCCTGAAGGGGACTCAAAGCGACTTACAGCAGAAGCAAAATTCAATGCCTTAAACAATTCAACAATTAAATAACATTTAGTTAAAAATCTAAACGAGGTTAAAAGCAATTAAAACATAAACAATACCATTTGCAACTATAAAATCACATTTTTCACAATCAAGGTCAGGCCATTCCAATGATCGTTACACAAATCCAAGTCATCTATTGCACTGTATTAATATATAATTAATGTGACAGATGCTGTATTAAATCCAGTGATTTTTATTTTACAAAAACAATATAATGGCAAGAAAAGCTTTCTCAATAACATAATCATTTATTTCAAGTCATTTCAAGGGCCAACAAGTACACCAGTTTCTTTGGGGATGGCCGTGTTTTGCTTTTGGAGAGCACTTCCAGACAATACCCAAATCTGCACCAAAGTGTATTTTTAAAACCCACTTTGGTTCAGATGTGAGTTCACCCCCCCCCCAAAACACCCAGGCTTGGTGGTGGGGGGGGGGGCACCCCCAAAACAAGCCTCAAAATAAGAAAAATCTTACTGGGCCACCGCCAAGCTGCTCTGCGAGTCCTGGAACATAGAAATAATATGCCAGGAGACAGGAACCTCCACTTCCTCCTGGTCTTCTGGTGCATCTCCTGTACATGCCAGGAGGATTCTCAAGGCAGCCGAACAGCGGCCTAGCAATTTTCCATTTAACTTTAAGGCTTGTTTTGGGGGGCTTGGGAGGAGGATGTGGGTGCCATCTTGTACATTTGGGCTCCAGGAGCCCAAAAAGTGTGAGATGGCTGTGGGGACTGACTCAAGCATCTCAAGACAACCCAGTAGTCAGTCCCCACTGGCCCAATATCCCATTAGACCCAGGCCCTTTTTTTGGATGCCTCCAGTAAAAGCATGACAGGACCTGCATTTTTGTACCTGTCTGGAAGGGTCCAAAGCAAATGCTACTCAGGAAAACCAAACATGCTCTAAAGAAAAAAGTATATAACAATGATTTTTGGTAAAAGAATTAATCTCAATTTGAGACAATACTAATTGAGACCCCATTGTACTAAAAAATGCCAATTACAAATTTACCATATAAGACAAAAATATAGTACTCCATGTGAAAGATAAATAACTGTTTTTTAAGTAGAAAATTAATACGTAAATTAGTTATATAAAAGCATAAATTCAATGTGTATAAAATCATATCCAAATTTGCATGTACAAGTTTTAACTTATACAAGGAATTAAAATCTAAAGTAGGCCTTTGGACTACTTGGAGTCTTCAAGGGCAGGCCAACGTAGAATGCGTTGCAGTAATCTATTTGAGAAGTAACAAGACTAAGTTATCCCCTTTCCTGCACTTTTGCAAGGTTCCCTCCATCAGCACTGCAACTGAAGGACAAAATAAATAAATTCACAAAGCCAGTGAACTGGCACCTCACATAGAAGTTTTTCTTCTTAAGTTATTCTGAGCCCCCAGAGAGTCACTTACATCTTTAGCAAATTTCCACCGGATTGTCCGATCTTGGGGAACCTCGAACTTAACCTCACAGTTGAGAAGAGTTGCATCTCCTTCCTTTTTGTGAATATCCTGTACTGCGGGGTTGTAGAGATAATGGGAAAATGGGTATGAGAGGGATATAAAATCAGTTTGTTTTTAGCAAAATCTAACTCTATCCATCCAAATGCCTGGTAGCTACACAACTGGGAGTAGTTCTTCAATATTTCTCATGTCCCTATATAGATAATCCAATGGGGTGATTTACTTCCCCTCCCATTATCCCTTTCCCTTATTTCCCAACTGTCCTGAATTGAGTCCTGATAAATTTTCAATTGTTTCACTTTGTCATTTCACTTTAAAATGTTTGTTTCTCTCAAATCTTTCAATTTCCCCTCTTTGTCCTATGTTGATCTCAATTGTTGCAAACTGAGGTTGGATCAACATTGCCATATAATCCAGTATCAGATCACAGATTATCTGCTTTGAACTGGATTATATGAGTTTACACTGTCATATAATCCAATTCAAAATAGATAACACCATGTAACAACATTTGAAAAAAAAAATCTGCTCCTGGTTTGAAAGTGTTATTCCTGTTCTATTGTGCGGTACTTACTTTGAAAGTAGTTATTGTACTCCAAAACTTCGTTTTTGTGGCTGCCACAAACTATTTGGAATTGGTTGAAACTCAATGAGATATTTATTGAAAAACTATTGCAAAATATGCTGCAGTTTAATAAACTTTCCCCATGTTTTAATAATTAGGAAATGACATTGATATTTTTTTTCATGTCAGACGCGACTTGAGAAACTGCAAGTCGCTCCTGGTGTAAGAGAATTTGCTGTCTGCAAGGACGCTGCCTAGGGGATGCCCAGATGTTTTACCATCCTGTGGGAGGCGTCTCTCATGTCCCCGCATGAGAAGCTGGAGCTGACAGACGGGAGCTCACCCCTGTCCCCGTATTCAAACCGCTGACCTTTTGGTCAGCAGTCCTGCCGGCACAAAGGTTTAACCCATTGCACTACCAGAGGAGATTCCTATGATGTTGATAACCCAGGAACAAAAATCGTGTTACATGGTGTCAACTGGGACCAGAAACTGGATTATATGGCAGTGTAGAAGGGGGCTGAATCCAAAATACATTCAGTTAACAGCCTCACTAAACGACAAACCTCAGAATTCTGCAAGTGGCAGAAACCAGATTTTAAGTGGATTTTTTTCTCCAGTGTGATAAAATGGCAGTAAAAGAAAGAAAGGAACGGAGAAAATTCTTCCCCTTCCCAGTTGGCTCAGGCAAAAGCAAACTGGTGCATCATTTCCTAGTTTGAGTATTTCCCCCCATTCATACTTTTTGCCATTTTGGAAACTCTCTACATTAGCCCGAAAAAACCTACAACAACCCAACTCTCTACATTGCTTGGCCATATGTATCTCAGTTTTCATCTGGGAAATAATATAATAGAGTCTGGGCGCAAAAGTTTATTTCCTACCATCATCATCCAATCTCCCACTATCAAGTCACCTTACTTAGAAAGAAAATCACAGAAAGAACCAAAGAGAATATACTTGGGCAATCGATTGGCAACTGGCAGTCCTCAAAACTACAAGATGTGCAGATATAGTAACGGGCATTTATCTGGAACCCTGTGGGGTACAATAAAAGGAGAGCTGAGAATAGATTTATGAGCCAGAAGGGAAGGAGGTAGGGATGCGGTCTGGGGGACTTACAAAAATGGAATGCAGGGAGGTGTTTTCATTAAAATCAGATGGCTTCTAGACTTACCACATGGAGGAATGCAGGCTGAAGCTGGAAAGCGGAAAACAGTGAAATCGTGTTTACTTAATGAGTTAGAACAGTGGTTCTCAACCTTCCTAATGCTGCGATCCCTTAGTACAGTTTCTCATGTTGTGGTTACCCCTAACCATATAATTATTTTTGTTGCTACTTCATAACTGTAATTTTGCTACTGTTATGAATCGTAATGTCAATATCTGATATGCAGGATTCACTGGACCAAATTTGGCACAAATACCTGATACACCCACATTTGAATACTGATGGGGTTGGCGGGATTGATTTTGTCATTTGGGGTGTTGTAGTTGCTGGGAGATATAGTTCACCTACAATTAAGGAGCATTCTGAATTCCACCAATGATGGAACTGAACCAAACTTGGCACACAGAACTCCCATGACCAACAGAAAATACTGGAAAGATTTGGAGGGCATTGACCACGAGCTTTGGAGTTTTAGTTCATCTACCCCCAGAGTGCACTGTGGACTCAAACAATTATGGATCTGGACCAAACTTGGCACGGATACTTAATATGCCAAATATGTAAACTGGTGGAGTCTTGGGAAAATGGGCCTTGACATTTGGAAGTTGTAGTTGGTGGGATTTATAGTTCACCTACAATCAAAGAGTATTCTGAACTCCACCAATGATGGAATTGAACCAAACTTGGCACACAGAACTCCCATGACCAACAGAAAATACTGGAAGGGTTTGGTGGGCATTGACCTTGAGCTTTGGAGTTATAGTTCAACCACCTCCAGAGAGCACTGTTGACTGAAACAATGATGGATCTGGACCAAACTTGGCACGGATACTTAATATGCCAAATATGTAAACTGGTGGAGTCTTGGGAAAATGGACCTTGACATTTGGAAGTTGTAGTTGGTGGAATTTATAGTTCACCTATAATCAAAGAGTATTCTGAACTCCATCAATGATGGAATTGAACCTGCAATCGAAGAGCACTCTGAACCCAGCCCACAATGAATCTGCACCAAAACTTGACACACTACCTATATGGCCAACATTGAATACTGGTGGGGTTGGGGGGGCGGGGGGCGGTGATGTTTTTGAATTCTTGGTGTTGTAGTTCACCAAAACCAAAAAGGAAGAGAAAGTCAGGTGGCGAGATCTTCAGCCTTCTCTACCAAAAGGGTTCCTAAGACAGACTGTAGAATTAGTCCCGTTCGACACCACTTTAACTGTCATGGCTCAATGAAGATAAATCATAGAAGTTGTACAAGGTGTTTAGCCTTCTTTTCTGAGAAAAAAGTGCTGGTGGCTCGCCAAATGACAAATCCCAGGATTCCCAGCATTCAGTCATGGCAACTAAAGTGGTGTCACACTGCATTAATTCAACAACATAGATGCACCTGGGAATAAAGAAGAATGCTGAATGATTCCCCACCCCCACCCCCAACACTCCTCCTGTACCTTTTTTGAGTTTTGCCACTTCTTCCTTGATCTCTTCTGCAGCTTCTGAGATGCCTATTCGGAAGGGTACTATGGAAAGAAAAAGCTGAAGGTTTCTTCTCTGTGTCAGATGGACTATTTCAACAGAAAGGATGAAACAATGAAAATGAGCAAAATCCTTTCATCCTTCCTTCCTTCTCTTTTTTCCTACCTCCTTGCTTTCTTTCCTTCCTCCTTCTCTCCCTCCCTCCCTCCCTCCCTCCCTCCCTCCCTTCCTTCCTTCCTTCCCTTCCCTTCCCTTCCCTTCCCTTCCCTTCCATCCTTTCTTCATTCCTTCCTTCCTTCCTTCCCTTCCCTTCCTCCCTTTCTGTCCTTTCTTCCTTCCTTCCTTCCTTCCTTCTCTCTTTCCTTCCTCCTTCCCTTCCTTCCTTCCTTCCTTCCTTCCTTCCTTCCTTCCTTCCTTCCTTCCCTTCTATCCTTTCATCATTCCATCCTTCTCTTTTTCCTTCCTTCCTTCCTTCCTTCCTTCCTTCCTTCCTTCCTTCCTTTCATGCTTCCCTTCCTCCCTTTCTGTCCTACATTCCTTCTCTCTTCCCTTCCTCCTTCCTTCCATTCCTTCCTTGCTTTCTTCCATTCCCTTCCTCCCTTTCTATCCTTCTTTCCTTCTCTCTTTCCCTCCTCCTTCCCTTCCTTCCTTCCATCCATCCATGCTTCCCTTCCTCCCTTTCTGTCCTTCCTTCCTTCTCTCTTTCCTGCATCCTTCCCTTCCGTCCTCCCTCCCTCCCTTCCTTTCCCTTCATCCCTTTCTGTCCTTTCTTGCTTCTCTCCTTCCTTCCTTCCTTCCTTCCTTCCTTCCTTCCTTCCATCCATCCATCCATCCATGCTTCCCTTCCTCCTTTTCTGTCCTTCCTTCTCCCTTTCCTTCCTTCCTCCTTCCCTTCCTTCCTTCCATCGATCCATGCTTCCCTCCCTCCCTTTCTGTCCTTCCTTCCTTCTCTCTTTCTTTTCTTCTCTCCTTCCCTTCCCTTCGCTTCCCTTCGCTTCGCTTCCCTTCCCTTCCCTTCCCTTCCCTTCCCTTCCCTTCCCTTCCCTTCCCTTCCCTTCCCTTCCCTTCCCTTCCCTTCCCTTCCCTTCCCTTCCCTTCCCTTCCCTTCCTCCCTTTCTGTCCTTCCTTCCTTCTCTCTTTCCTTCCTCCTTCCCTTCCTTCTATCCATTACCAGGCAGACAGTCATCCTAGCAGGGAGTACTTGCATGTGGCCTCCGTGTCAGAAAGTTTGCCCATGTCTGGTGTAGTGGATTGCGGGTTTTGCTACAACTCTGAAGAATATGCTCCGTGATGGAAACCCACTAGCTGACCTTAGGCCAGTCACACTCTTTCAGCCTCAGAAGAAGGCAAAGGCAAATCTCTCTGAACATGCATTCCCAAGAACACGTGTAATAGGTTCACCCTAGCTGGAAACAACTTAAAGGCACACCACAAAGGGAGTGCGGGAGGCCAACAAATAGAAGTAATTGTGGTAGACTACACTGTGTAACAGCTCTTTGTTCCTGAGTTATAAATGTCATTTCCTAATTAATTATATCATAAAAACATGGAAAAAGTTGATTAAACTGCCTAAACTTTGCGTTTGCAGGACATCCTGCAGCACATTTTGCTATAGCTTTTCAATGAATATCTCATTGAATCCTAACCAATTCCACATAGTTTGTGGTAACCACAAAAATAAGGTTTCTGGGTATAACAGCTACTTTCAAAGTAAGGACTGCACAATTAAACAGGAAATAACACTTTCAAGCCAGGAACAGAATTGTTTTGAAATTTTGTTACATAGTGCTATTTTCCAAAATCTCATGGGAGAATAATGCAATCTCTTAATCTCCAAGAGTTCCCCACTCTTGCTTTCTGGTTCCTGTTAGAAACAAACTATAAAGAAAACTCTGCATACCCAAATGTGCCCACCCCATCTTACAATACCTTCTCTCACTTGCCTCAAGTCCTCTGGATAGAGTGAGACGTATACTATTATTTAAATTTTGCAGAATGCTGCAATGTCTCACCATTGGCCGTGCCTTTCTCCTCCATGAAGAACAAGATCCTGGAAAATGTGTCTTTCAGCTTTGGCATTTCAGCCGCATCTTGGAAAGAATGGAAGAGGAACGAATGCAGTTTGTTACCAATTTAACAACCATGGCTGTGCTATGGAATCCCGGGAGTTGTAGTTTTGCAAGGTCTTTGGTCTTCTCTGTCAAAGAGTGCTGACGCCTCACCAAACTTCACCCCCCATGATTCCAAGACATTTGCAGGTGGAAGCATCATCTGGACCAGCATTAAGCAGAAGACACCAACATGTCCCCTATGAATAGTCAGTTAAGACAAGGAAGGTGAATCCCTTTGATCCAAAGGGCTGCATTGAATTGCAGAGCTGTTTTCAGAGGTCACATTTGGGACCTAAAAATGCCCTCATATTGTTTACTAGCCATCCCCTGCCAGACGTTGCTGTGGCCCTTTCTGGTGATCCGGAAAATAAAGTAACGAGAAAGTGTTGGTTTTTAATATATGTAATTTCTTTATGCTTGTGGGTAAAGAGTACTTGTTTCTTTGTAAGTGTTGATGTAGAGATTGTCTCGTTTGCCTACTCTGGAACATAGAATATATTATTGTCCTTCTTTAGGGCTCCCTTTCAATATGATATTACATCTGCCATATACATATATATCTCTGTGTGTGTGGATCATCTACCTACCTACCTATCTATCTATCTATCTATCTATCTATCTATCTATCTATGGCTGAATGGCTCTTTGTTAGGAGGGCTTTGATTATGTTTTCTTGCCCTGGTGAAGAGAGGTGGACTGGATGGCCTTCAGGCAGCATTTGTCAACCTGGGGATTGGGACCTCCTGGGGGAGGGTCGTGAGGGGGTGTCAGAAGGGTTGCCAAAGACCACCAGAAAGCACAGTATTTACTGTTGGTCGTAGGGGTTCTGTGTGGGAGATTTGGCCCAATTCTATCGTTGGTGGGGTCCAGAATGCTCTTTGATTGTTGGTGAACTATAAATCCTAGTAACTACAACTCCCAAATGTCAAGGTCTATTTTCCCCAAACTCCATCTGTGTTCACATTTGGGCATATGGAGTATTTGTGCCAAGTTTGGTCTAGATCCATCATTGTTTGAGTTCACAGTGTTCTTTGAATGCAGGTGAACTACAACTCCCAAACTCAAGGTCAATGCCCACCAAACCCTTCCAGAATTTTCTGTTGCTTGTGGGAGTCCTATGTGGCAAGTTTGGTTCAATGCCATCATGGGTGGGGTTCAGAATGCTCTTTGATTGTAGGTCAACGTTAAATCCCAGCAACTACAAATCCCAAATGACAAAATCCATTTTTTGAGTGATGGTCACTCCTTGGGGTAGTAGGTGTATTGTGTCCAAATTTGGTGCCAAGTGGTTTTTGAATTATGTTAATCCCACAAACGAACATTACATTTTTATTTATATAGATTGTACTTTGATGCCACTTTAATTGTCACGGTGGATCACATACAATGCATGTATTTGAGGGTACGCTCAAGCTTTCTGGCAGAAAATTGTAAACACCTCACGAAACTTCCAATACTAAGTTTCCACAGAATAGGGCCATAACAATAAGTTGTATGGAAGCCCAATAATGACATACCATAGTGTGATAAATATGTAAGTCCTCCAGTGGAAGCTTGTGCCATCCCCAGCTGGAATATTATGCATATTGAGGGCACTTAAGGCCTGAATTTTTCTGTTCCTTTTGGTTCGCTAGTGAATGGGATGGCACTCACCCACCTTGGTTGTAATGTAAGGCTCAAAGGACACCTTCAAGGCCTGCAGGCAAGCTCCATGCTGCTCACTCTCGTGGCCCAAAAAATACTGGCAAACGCGAAGGCGTTCAGCACCATTGGAGAAGCAGTAGAGGCAAGCCAGTGCTGGGGAAGCTAGCCAGAGGAGCAAAAGAAACCGGGTTGCCATTGCTGAGTGCCCAGAAATAAATCTTCTTGTTGGGAAAGAGCTCCATCCAAGGAAAGAACCCTTTAAGATGTCATAATGGGGTTCCAGAGCATTGGTTATGATGGTATGGTTCTGGTATCTGTTGTGCCACATTGGAAAAGGTTTTCAAATGACTTTAAAGCAAAAGCAAAGGACCATTCAAACCCTCTAATCCAGTATTTCTCAACCTTTCAAATTCCGCAACCCCTTAATAGAGTTCCTCATGTTGTGGTGACCCACAACCATAACATTATTTTCATTGCTACTTCATAACTGGAATTTTGCTACTGTTATAAATTATAATGTAAATATCTGATATGCAAGATGCATTTTAATCCATTGGACCAAATTTGGCAGAAATATTCAATATGCCCAAATTTGAATACTGGTTGGGATTGATTTTGTCATTTGTGAGTTGTATTTGCTGGGATTTATAGTTCACCCACAATCAAAGAGCATTCTGAACTCCACCAATGATGTAATTGAACCAAACTTGGCACACAGAACTCCCATGAACAACAGAAAATACTGGAAGGGTTTAGTGGACATTGACCTTGAGTTTTGGAATTGTAGTTCTCCTATGTCCAGAGATCACTGTGGACTCAAACAACATTTGAGTGGACCTGGACCAAACCTTTGAGTGAATCTGGACCAAAACTTGGCAAGGATACTCAGTACCCAAATATGAACACTAGTGGAGTTTGAGGAAAATAGATCTTGACATTGGGAGTTGTAGTTGCTGGGATTTGTAGTTCCCCTACAATCAAAGAGTATTCTGAACCCCACCAATTATAGAATTGGACCAAACTTTCCATACAGAGCCCCCTGCCTTGAAGGGAATTGCTGGCATGAGCCTCCTTCCAAGTTTGCATGCTCTCGGCCACCCATGCATGCGCACCATGCTGCCATGTGCCGAGCATGCCTGCTCTCCCTCTCCCTTCTTGGAGTCTCAGAAACAGTCCTCTCCCTGGCTGAGAGGCCGGACAATCACAGTGGAGGAGGGTTTTTGTTGGGTGGAACACTCATCTGTTTCCAAAAAGGAAGAGAAGGACAGGCGGAGAGAACCACTGCTTTAAGAGAAAAAGAAAATGAAAACGCACTTCTTTTCTTTCCTTCTTTCCTTCCTTCCTTTCCTCTTTCTTTCTTTCTTTCTTTCTTTCTTTCTTTCTTTCTCTCTTTGTTCAGCAAGATTTGATAACATGTAAATATCATCATGCATTTGCACAAAATTTGCCTGTCTTCCCAAATTTTTAAATGAGCTGAACAACAAAGTATTTCTGGGCTGTTGTAGGTTTTTCGGGCTGTATGGCCATGTTCTAGAAGCATTCTCTCCTGATGTTTCACCTGCATCTAAGGCAAGCATCCTCAGAGGTTGTGAGGTCATTTTTGGGAGCAAAATTGTTTGGGGGGGGGGGGATGACCTCATTTTGCATCACAACCTCTGAGGATGCTTGCCATAGATGCAGGTGAAACGTCAGGAGAGAATGCTTCTAGAACATGGCCATATAGCCCAAAAAACCTACAACAACCCAGTGATTCCAGCCATGAAAGCCTTTGACAATAAACTATTTCAATTGCTACAGAGAGAGTGGAGAAACAAACCCAGAATTTAAGATGCAAACATATTTGAGGGCAGAAGTAGGTTTCTGAGTTCTAATAAACACAAATAAGGAGGATTGATCCTCCTGGAAATGTGTAGTAAATAAGGGGATTAGGTGTTACGCTGTCACAGGTATCATTACCACCTTCTCTCTTAGATAATGTGTTTTAATCTGCAGGCTATATTGAATTACATAGATTTGGGGGCAGGGGACACAGATGAAACTAGAGTAGTTGCAAAATGAGGTCATTGCCCTCTCCCACCTGCTTCATAATAACTTTGCTCCCCAAAATGATTTTTGCTCAATTCCCCACATTTCTAGCATTACAGAAAGCAAGTCACTAAAAACCTTTTTTTAAACTTAAAACTCTTCAATTTATAGTTTGCATACCTTTATTCATTTACTACTTTCCTAGGATGCCCAAGTCATACATCTCAATGCTGAATTGGGGTTGCAATGCTTGAACTTTAGGAGCTGTAGGAAAATTTCTTGGAGAGGGAAACTTAGTATTTGCACATTCTGTATTCGAAGCTGTTGTTGTTTGCCTTCCATTCATTTCTGACCCATAGTAATGCTAAGGCAGTGTTTCTCAACCTTCCTAATGCCGTGACCCCTTAGTACAGTTCCTCGTGTTGTGGTGATCATAACTCTACATCATAACTCTAACTTGACTATTGTTATGAATTGTAATGTAAATATCTGATATGCAGGATGTATTTTCATCCAATGGGCCAAATTTGGCACAAATACCCGATACACCCACATTTGAATACTGAGGGAAATGTGGGTGATTGTGTCATTTGGGAGTTGTAGTTGCTGTGATTTATAGTTCACCTACAATAAAAGAGCATTCTGAACTCCACCAATGATGGAATTGAACCAAACTTGGTATACGGAACTCCCACAACCAGCAGAAAATACTGTAAGCGTTTGGTGGGCATTGACTTTGAGTTTGGGAGTTGTAGTTCACCTGCATCCAGAAAGCACTGTGGATCTGGACCAAACTTGGCACGAATACTCAATATGTCCAAAAGTAAACACTGGTGGAGTTTGGGGAAACTAGACCTTGACATTTGGGAGTTGTAGTTGCTGAGATTTTTAGTTCACCTAAAGTCAAAGAGCATTCAGTACCTCACCAATGATAGAATTGGGCCAAACTTCCCACACAGAACGCCCATGACCAACAGAAAATACTGTGTTTTCTGATAGTCATTGGCAACCCCTCTGTCACCCCCCCCCCCCCCCATGAGTCCACCACCCCAGCAATCCTGACCCCGAGGTTGAGAAGCGCTGCCCTAAGGTGAACCTAGCACTGGGGTTTCTTGGCAAGATTGGTTCAGAGGAAGTTGAGAGAATGTGACTTGCCCAAAGTCAGTTATTGGGTTTCATGACAAAGCCAGGATTGAAACCCTGGTCTCCAGATCTGTAGTCCACGATTCAAACCATTATGCCATCCTGGCTGTCCTGGAAAGGGATGAGGAGACAAACAACTGAGATTACAAATTATATTTTAACTTTAAATGCTTTCTGCCAAAGTTAGAGACTTTTCCACATTGAAGAATGGGGGCAAAAGCTTTTAGAAAAGCGGAGAGACCACAAACAATGTTTTCATGGGTTGCTGTGAGTTTTTAGGGCTTCATAGCCATGTTCCAGCAGCATTTTCTCCTGACATTTCACCTGCATCTGTGGCAGGCATCTTCAGATATTCTGTTAGCAGTAAAGCAAGATTTTTTTGGTTGTGTCAGGAGCAACTTGAGAAACTGCAAGTTGCTTCTGGTGTGAGAGAATTTGCTGTCTGCAAGGATGTTGCCCAAGGGACATCCGGAAGTTTTGATGTTTTACCACCCTTGTGGGAGCCTTTTTTCATGTTCCCACATGGAGAACTGGAGCTGATAGAGGGAGCTCATCCGCGTTCTCCCCGGATTCAAACCTGCGATCTGTCGGTCTTCAGTCCTGCCGGCACAGGGGTTTAACCCACTGCATCACCGGGGGCTCCTAGTGAAGCAAGGGAAGTGTGTGTATGTATATGTGTAGACACACACACACACACACATACACACACACACATGTGGAATATCCAGGGTGCCCTTGTCTGTTTAATGCAAATGTGAATGTTGCAATTAGCAAGCATGAATAGCATTGAGTAACCATGAAGCTGCAAAGTCAATCAATGAGAGTATCTGGCCTCTGTTGAGGTAGCCTGGCCTCTGTTTCCTGGAGGCCTCCTCTACTTGAGAGGTGTTAAATAGCACATGACTGGGTTGTTGTAGGTTTTTTCGGGCTATATGGCCATGTTCTAGAGGCTTTCTCTCCTGACGTTTCGCCTGCATCTATGGCAAGCATCCTCAGAGCAGTTGAGGACCTCACTACCTCTGAGGATGCTTGCCATAGATGCAGATGAAACGTCAGGAGAGAATGCCTCTAGAACATGGCCATATAGCCTGAAAAAACCTACAAGCCAGTAATTCCAGTCATGAAAGCCTTCAACAGCACATGACTGTTTGCTGCATGGAGTTCTCCTGTTTCTGAGTGGTGTTCATAATTGCAACAGTCACATTTGTTTTCAACCGGTGGTTCTCAATCTCCCCTTCATATAGTTCCTCATATTGTGGTGACCCTCAACCATAACATTATGTTTGTTGCTGCTTCACAACAGTAATTTTGCTACTGCTATGAATTGTTCATAATATAAATATCTGTTATGCAGGATGTATTGTCATTCACTGGACCAAATTTGGCACAAATACCCAATACACCCAAATTTGAATACTGGTGGGGTTGGGGGGGGGGGATTGATTTTGTCATTTGGGAGTTGTAGTTGCTGGGATTTATAGTTTACCTATAATAAAAGTACATTCTGAACTCCAGTAATGATAGAATTGAACGAAACTTGGAACACAGAACTCCCATGACCAACAGAAAATACTGGAAGGGTTTGGAGGGCATTGACCTTGAGTTTTGGAGTTGTAGTTCAGAGAGCATTGTGGAGTCAAACAATGATCGATCTGGACCAAACTTGACATCAATACTCAATATGCCCAAATGTTAATACTGGTGGAGTTTGAGGAAAACAGACGTTGAGATTTGGGAGTTGTAGTTGCTGGGATTTATAGTTCACCTATAATCAAAAAGCATTCTGAACCCCACCAATGACAGAATTGGACCAAACTTCCCACACAGAACTCCCATGACCAACAGGAAATACTGTGTTTTCTGATGGTCTTTGGTGGCCCCTTTGACACCACCTCACCCCCCCCCCCCCCCGGGTCCCGACCCTCAATTTGAGAAACGCTGCTTTAAACAGACAAAGGTGCTTTCTCCCACCCTGGACATTCCACAGATATAGATGGATAGATAGATAGATAGATAGATAGATAGATAGATAGATACTAGATAGATAGATAGATAGATAGACAGACAGACAGACAGATAGACAGATACTCCACTTGCTTCACTGCCAACAGAACCTCTGAAGATGCCAGCCACAGATGCAGGTGAAACGTCAGGAGATAATGCTACTGGAACATGACAATACAGTCTGAAAAATTCACAGCAACCCAGTGATTCCATCCATGAAAGCTTTTGACAGCATAATGTTATCATGAAGACTGATAAGGCTCTCTTGATCAGATTGTGACTTCAGGAGGATTTGCATATCTCCATTCTTCCTTTAGTCTTTGATGCTGCTAAATAGGTCTTTAATGGTCTCGATAGCTAGGAATCAATGCAGATTTGTGGTTGGTGGCTACTAGCTTTTGGACATGTGCCTTTAACTCAGTGACTAAAGAGAAACAATTAAACAGCGAGAGTCCCAGTTTATGGAATGAAAGTATAGATCTGGCTTTCTTAGACCTTTAGGAAGGAAGCATACTAGAAGCCTACTTCTCTCTCTTTCTCTCTCTCTCCCTCTCCCTCTCCCTCCCCCCCTCTCTCTCTCTCTCTCTCTATTTGATGACCAAAGAGATTCTAGGGTTCTCAACAAGAACAGCAGCTGCTTGAAAGTAAATAAGCAGCCATGGCAACGTTGAGCCCTGGATGCAATACAGTTAATGCCTATAATACGGCTTCAATAACAAAATAATGCAAGCCGGATCCTTTGATGTTTCTAAATGGGCTTAAAGAGGAGCTCCACATAAATGCTCATTAAGTAAAGTATGTTTTCTGAAAAAACAGGGGATGAGGTGGGCTGAAGTGGTCTTATAGTTTGTAGGGCAATTTTTCATCTCTTCATTTCCCCCTCCCCCCCTTCTAAATTACTTAAGAGTTATATAGTGCTACACCGAAATAATTCAATTTCATGCACTGATTATAGCAGGAGCTCCTGGTAGAGCAATGGGTTAAACCCTTGTACCAGAAGTACTGAAGACCGATAGGTCGGAGGTTCGAATCTGGGAAGAGCGCAGATGAGCTCCCTTTGTCAGCTCCAGCTCCCCTTGCAGGGACATGAGAGAAACCTCCCACTAGGATAGTAAAACATCCGGGCGTCCCCTGGGCAACGTCCTTGCAGAAGGCCAATTCTCTCACACCAGAAGTGACTTTGTTTCTCAAGTCGCTCCTGACACACAAAAAACTGATTATAGAAATGTAATCTTTTAAGAAAGAAAAGTTGGGAGGAGTTTTTGGTTTGACACATACAATGGTTCCTTTTTTATCTGGTGTGGCTTGGTTCCAGGATGTTGTGGTTCAGACAGATGAAGATGAAGGGTTGTTGTAGGTTTTTCGGGCTATATGGTCATGTTCTAGAAGCATTCTCTCCTGACATTTCACCTGCACCTATGGCAAGCATCCTCAGAGGTTGTGAGGTCATTCTAGAACATGGCCATATAGCCCCAAAAAACCTACAACAACCCAGTGATTCCAACCATGAAAACCTTCAACAATACATTGAAAATGAAGGGATTGGGATTCCAGAGCCTAGAGGGCCTGGGAGAGCGGTGGATGGATCTTTCAGTGAGGGAACTGCGGGGATTTTAGATCAAGATTCTGTCTGTGAGATGGGGCTTGAAAGTGAAACTATTTTGGAATCCAGCAGACACAGAATTACAGTGGAGATAACTTACAAGTAGCTTAGCAACTCCTGATGAAGGCCTGAAAGGCTCAGATAGCTCACCTGAGAGAGCAGGTGTGTTCGACAGGGGTATTGGGCTTGTTCTTAGGGAGCAAAACATCAAACTCAGGTAATCCAAAAGGCTCTGTGAGAAGGAAGCACAGATAAAGTGTCACAAGTCAGACAGTCAAGGTCAAATAAATGCTTTGCAGCCCTTAAATTTGATAGCATCTCTTTGAGAATTCAGATCAGGCAACACTGCTAGATAGCAAGGATCTCCAGTCCTGTTTACAGTTCATGTTTTAGCCTAAGTTCTTGGATTTTCTGGATTCATGTTCATGTTTTGATTTTTGTTTCCCTGGATTTATGGTCATGTTATGACTTATGTTTTTCTGTTCCTTTTAGATTATTTAGATTATTGCTTTTGAAGTGTTTTACTCATCACCAGCTTGGTTGGGCTTTTTATTTATGGACTACCCTTTCTGATTACCTGTTGGATTTTGCCACCATAACAACAACAACAACAACAACAACAACAACAACAACAATCTTTTATTCATATCCCACTATCATCTCCCAGAGGGAGTCACTTTGGACCGTGCTCTGACCTACAAGAAGCATTGCCTGAACATCAAACAAAAAGTGGGCGCTAGAAACAACATCATACGAAAGCTGACTGGCACAACCTGGGGATCACAACCAGACACAGTGAAGACATCTGCCCTTGCGCTATGCTACTCTGCTGCTGAGTATGCATGCCCAGTGTGGAACACATCTCACCACACTAAAACAGTAGATGTGGCTCTTAACGAGACATGCCGCATTATCACAGGGTGTCTGCGACCCACACCACTGGAGAAATTACACTGCTTAGCCGGTATTGCACCACCTGACATCCGCCGGGAAGTAGCAGCCAATAGTGAAAGGACCAAGGCAGAGACATCTCCAGCTCATCCCCTGTTTGGGTATCAGCCAGCACGCCAACGACTTAAATCAAGACATAGTTTTCTTAGATCTACAGAGACACTCGCTGGAACACCCCAGCAAGCGAGAGTCCAAAAGTGGCAGGCCCAAACCCAGCACCTCAATTCATGGGTGATACCAGATGAGAGACTCCCCCCTGGGCACTCAGAAGACTGGGCGACTTGGAAGGCGCTGAACAGATTGCGCTCTGGCACCACGAGATGCAGAGCCAATTTTAAGAAATGGGGCTACAGGGTGGAATCCTCGGCATGCGAGTGCGGAGAAGAACAAACCACTGACCACCTGCTGCAATGCACCCTGAGCCCTGCCACATGCACGATGGAGGACCTTCTTGCGGCAACCCCAGAGGCACTCCAAGTGGCCAGATACTGGTCAAAGGACATTTAACCAAATACCAAATTTTGCAAAATCTGTATGGTTTTTTTTCTCTTTCTTTCTTCTTTTTCCTTTTCTTTTTAATCTCTGTGTTTGTTTTGCTCTGTTAGAATTGTAATACAATGGTTGCTGATGACACGATAAATAAATAAAATCTCCCAGAGGGACTCCTGGTGACTCACACTCAAGGTGAGACATGCAAAATACAAGTGCAAAACAAAACATAGACAATAAACAGTCAACACAACTTCATAAATCCACAGTATGTCCTGGTAAAAAAAATGCAGCAATTGCTGTAGATAAAACAGCAGTATTCAATCTCAGAATTGTAAAGTGCTAATAAAGAATCTAAAGCTCTTCATATGTATTATTAGAGAGTCTAAACATGGTCGAAGGCTTGTCGGAAAGGTCAGGTCTTTAATTGTGTGTAGAAGGTTTGGATGGTGGGGGCTAGCCTGATCTCCCTCAGGAGGATATTCCAAAGCTGGGGGGGGGGGGGGGGGGGGCACCACTAAGGAGGACCTCTCTCTCTTGCCTATCAACCACACTTTTTGCTAATTTCCCCCTTTTTATATGTATTTTCTTCAACAAACTGTTGTATTACTGCTTTTGGAATCCTGGTTGGTGCTAAGAGCAAGGTGAACTCTGGCTGGGGTGCAAGACAGGAGCACATTGTGGATACCAAAATCCATGGATGCTCAAGTCCCATTGTAGACAATGGGGTAGTAAAATGGTATCTTTTCAATTAAATAGCATATTTAAGGTTTGTTTTTTGCTTTTGAGTTTTGGGAATATTTTCAAGCTGTGGATGGTTGAGTCCATGGATGGAAAATCCACGGATATGTTGGATCGGCTGAATTTGGCATGAAAAAGGTGGGAATAAAAGTTTGTCAAGATGATCCAGGAATTGCCAAAAAAAGATATTATTTTGGAGGAGATGGCATTTTTGGACATCTGCTTCCTGGATATATGGATGCAGTATTTGAGTCAGCTAGATCTAGATATTAACAGTCTCTATGCATCAAGTACAAGAAAACAGACCACGTGAAAGGAATCTAGCAGCCTTGAACATGAGTCAACAGTGTAATGCAGCAACTCAAAAACTAATACAATTGAACCAAAGTACTCCTAACAGATGGCCATCCAGCCTCTGTTTAAAAGCTTCTAAGGAAGGAGCTTACAACACACATGGAGGAATGGCTTCAAGTTGCAGGAAAAGAGATTCCACCTAAATATTAATTAGTAAGAGCTGTTCGGCAATGGAATATACTCCTTCAGAGTCTGGTGGAGTCTCCTTCACTAGAGGTTTTTAAATGGTGAAAAAAGAACATAATAGAATAGAATAGCTGTATTGTCATTGATACATATCGAATCCATGGAGAGAGGTGAGCTCCCGCTCTTAGTCTCAGCTTCTGCCAACCTAGCAGTTCAAAAACATGCAAATGTGAGTAGATCAATAGGTACTGCAACGGTGGGAAGGCAAAAGTGCTGCATGCAGTCATGCTGGCCACATGACCTAGGAGATGTCTACAGACAACACTGTCTCCTTGGCTTAGAAATGGAGATACGCATCACTCCCCAGAGTCAGGCTTGCCTGGACTTAATGTCAAGGGGAAACTTTTATCTTTACTTTAATTTTCATTGCAGTTTCTCAAGTCGCTCCTGACACGACAAAAAAAAAAAAAAGTACTATTGCACAACAAGATTACATGTTTTCCCCAGCACTCATCACAAACCTACACACCCATCCTTCTGCACTCCAGCTGCCACCTCACAGTCCCCAACGCTACATCAATGCGAAACCATGGAGTTCAATATATGGTTACAGCTCTAGGATAAAAACTCCCTTCTGCGTCTGTCTGTCCTTGTTGAGAAGGCCACAGTGCTGCATGCAGTCATGCCGGCCATATGATCTAGGAGGTGTCTACGGACAACACCGGCTCTTCGGCTTAGAAATTGAGATACACATCACACCCCAGAGTCAGGCTCAACTGGACTTAATGTCAAGGGGAAACCTTTACCTTTACTTTAATTTTCATTGTTCT
Source organism: Anolis sagrei (assembly GCF_037176765.1). Classification (NCBI taxonomy): domain Eukaryota; kingdom Metazoa; phylum Chordata; class Lepidosauria; order Squamata; family Anolidae; genus Anolis; species Anolis sagrei. The sequence goes on along the minus strand of NC_090035.1, from coordinate 67,629,031 downwards.
ATTTCACAACAAGATTAAATGCTTTCCCCAGCACATATCACAAAACAACACACCCATTCCTCTGCACTCCAACCACCACCTCACAGTCCCCAGTGCCACATCAATGCAAAACCATGGAGTTCAATATAGTTACAGCTCTAGGATAAAAACTACCTTCTCCATCTGTTTGTCCTTGCCTTTGTCACCCTGTACCGTCTGCCAGATGGCAATAATTTTTAAAAAATGCTGGGTGAGATGGACACTTGAGAATTTTCTGAGCTTTCTTAAGGCTGTGGGACTTACAACATTATTTCAAAGAGAGGAGAAAGAGGGCCACCAATGATTTTCTGGGCAGTAGTGGTGATCCTTTGGAGCACCTTCTTATTTGCTACTGTGCAGTTACCAAAGCATGCACAAATACAGTAGGTTAGGACACCTGTGTGGCCATCTGTTGGAGTGCTTTGATTATGTGTTCCTGCATGGCAAAAGGGGTTGGACTGGATGGCCTTTGGGGTCTCTTCCCACTTTAAGATTCTGTGTAACATTTCCAAAATTCTAGTTCAAACCAATAACCTTTGTTAGTTTGGGATTTTCACATGGTCTCCCACCACAGGGATGCAACACTGGGTTAGAAAGCACCTTATTGTACAAATCGGTGGGACATCTTTCCCTGCTGGGTTTGCTCAGCTTTTGAGCAGAGGTGTCAGTGCCTCAAAACCGCCCTCCCTGCAACTAGCGCATGGGTGGAAACATGGATGCTCTTTGCTGAAACAAAGAAACCAAGATGGGAAAACGGTTCACATGGGGAAGATGAGAGATCCCCTGCAGTCGGTGCCTTATGTCTGTTCGGTTATGGATTCCCTTGGCATCCTGGTGGGGGGGGGGGGGGGGGGGGAAGCAAGGCGGGGTGGGCATTGTGTGCATGCGGACAGGGAAGAGAAGGGATCCGTACACCTCAAGCCTCTGTCTCCATGGCAACCAGACAGCACGGCTTGAAGCTGGGCAATATGTCTTTTAAATTGGGATACACTTGCATGTGCACTGAAATGGCAGGAGGGTCTCTTTGTCCATGATGGCATGATCAATAGCAGGATAAATGGGAATCTTGAGCCACAAAGCAAAGCCACCTCCTCTTGCTTTGTGTCTCTTGAGCTTCACAAGTCCACTGGGACTCTCTTACCCAGTTGCTACTAGGTTTGCTGATTCAAGTGCTTATAGGTTTGCCAATTAAAGACTGTCCTAGGGTTTCCAGGCCAAATTCTGACACTAAGAAATGTCCCGGTTCCATTGTTATCTTGCGGAAATTGCAAAGTACCTGCCTCGTGCAATAAACTCCTAAATGTTATGCATCCAGAGTTGCACAGAGCTTATTTTTCAACAATAACAACAACTCAACTGCTCATAGGTTTGTCAATTAAAGAATGTCCCAGATTTTCGAGTCCAAATTCTTACACTAAAAAATGACCCGGTCCCATTGTTACCTTGCCGAAATTGCAACGTTCCTGCTTTGTGCAATAAACTCCTAAATGCTATGCATCCACAGTTGCACAGAGTTTATTCTTCAACAACAACGACAACAACACAACTGCTCATAGGTTTGCCAATTAAAGATTTTCTCAGAATTTCCAGCCCAAATTCTGATACTAAGGAATGCTCAGGTCCCATTGTTATCTTGCGGAAATTGCAAAGTACCTGCCTCATACAATAAACCCCTAAATGTTATGCATTCACAGTTGCACAAGTTTATCCTTCAACAACAACAACAACTCAACTACTTATAGGTTTGCCAATAAACTCCTAAATGTTATGCATCCACAGTTGCATGAGCTTTTCCTTCAAAAACAACAACAACAACAACAACAACTCAACCATTTATAGATTTGCTAGGATTTCCAGTCCAAATTCGGACACTTAGGAATGCCTTGGCGAAACGTCAGGAGAGAATGCCTCTAGAACATGGCCATATGGCCTGAAAAAACCTACAAAAACCCACTCTTAGCATGTTCAGAGTCTTATTGTTACTGGCTTCAATACAGAACCGTCTCATGGAGAACTTCCCCCATCATCCACAGACCTGCTCAGATCTTACAAACTTGGGATACTCATGGCTTCTCTGATTGAATCAACCCATTCATAGCATGGTTTTCTGATAAGAAAACAATAACAAAGCAAATTAATCCAAATTTAATCTACATGAAAAAGGATGGTATCCTCCTACAATAAAACTTCACTCCAAGAACAAAATTCTATATACCTTTCAGGTATAGTCTTGAACTCCTATCATCCTAAAGGAACTATCCTAGCCATCTTTAAAATTGCAATGAACACCATAATTAAACGTGTTTTCGTAGTACAGCATAGCTATCCTTCCATCTATCTATCTATGTTTCTATCTATCTTTCCACCTATCAATCTATGGGGCTGTGGTGACACAGTGGGTTAAACTGCTAAGCTGTAGAACTTGGTGACCAGAAGGTTGGCAGTTCAAATCTGTGGGATGGGGTGAGCTTCCGTTGTTAGCCCCAGCTTCTGTCAACCCAGTAGTTTGAAAACTTGCAAATGTGAGATCAATAGGTACTGCTTTGGTGGGAAAGTAATGGTGGGCCGACCTTGGAGGAGTCTACGGACAACACCAGAAATGGAGATGAGCACCACCACCCCAGAGTCGGACTTGGCTAGACTTAATGTCAAGGGGAAACCTTCATCTATCTATGAGCTTCTGTGCTCCTTGCTGCCTAAAAATGGACACTTGTATTGAGATTCCCCCCCCCCCCCCCCAAAATAGTTCGATCAGAAAATTCTGGCTAGGGCATTTATTGGAAAAATTAGCATTATGTAATTGATGGCTTTGTGAGCAATCTGTAATGAGACGTGTCATCATCTTTGTTTTCAATTATCCTTTTTGCTTGCATTTCCTGTAAAAATCTGGACTGGAAACCTATATAAATAAACATGTAATGTTTGTTTGTGGGATTAACAGAACTCAAAAACCACTGGACAAATTCACACCAAATTTGGACACAGTACACATATCAGGCCAACGAGTGACCATCACTCATAAAAACACTGAAAAACACAGCATTAAAGACTTAAAAAGCCTAAAACCACAAAAATACATTACAACACATGCACAAAACCACACACACACACGCACACGCAAACATACATATACATAAATATATACACACACAAAACACATATACACAGACTGGGCCACACAAAGCATGGCAGGGGATGGCTAGTATGGGAAATAAATATTTAGGTATCAAGAGAGGGAGGTCAAACTGGAATTCTAAGTCATTGCCATTGTCCTTGGTTCTTTTCCACTTTGACATTCCTACCAGGGATTTCCATTCATATGCTGCCCTCTGCTGCCTTGGGAGCGTAAATTCATGCACAGAAAGCTACAACTAGGACTTTCCTGCAGCAGATGCATTGCCCTAACTATTCGCCTTGAATCATTCCTGCAACCCAATATATTTTGCTGCCAGAGATGAAGAAGGTAATGTCCCCTTCCTTGGCAAATAGTTTCATTACTTCTGAAGACACACAGGTCAACTGAAAGGACAGAGATAGTTTTGTCCTCCAAGATAGATCAATAGCTCACCAAGCTTAATGGCAGGGCCATTCTTGTTCCTAGTGGGAATTAATCAGGCCCTAGGTTACCACCCCTTCCATTTTCCCCAAGTTGGCTCAACAGGCACACTTTACACTACTTTTCCATACATAAATAGACATCTGGGGCTGATATACCATTGCCTTGCTCCTCATACTCAGAGGGTTTAATGGATTTGTAGAATTTTTATAGTATTTGTGTGTGTTTTAACTGTGCTGTGACCTGTCTCAAGCCTTGATGAGAGGTAGGTAAGAAATAAAATTATTATCCAACTCCTAGGTAAAGGTTTCCCCTGACATTAAGTCTAGTTGTGTCTGACTCTGGAAGGTGGTGCTCATCTTCATTTCTAAGCCGGCACTATCCGCATACACTTCCAAGGTCATGTGGCCAGCATGACTGCATGAAGCGTCATTATCTTCCCGCAGAAGTGGGAATTTATACATGATTTATCCATGATAGCCATGGATAAATATGTGAATGGAAGTCACAGGAAGAAGGGAGCAAGCTTGTTTTCTGGAATGTGTCCAGAGGAGTACAACTAAAATGATTAAGGGTCTGGAGAACAAGCCCTATGAGGAGCTGCTTAAAGAGCTGGGCATGTTTAGCCTGTAGAAGAGAAGTCTGAGCGGAGACAGGATGAAGGCCATGGATTAATATGTGAGGGGAAGTCATAGGAAGAAGGGAGCAGGCTTGTTTTCTGCCAACCTGGAGACTAGGATGCGGAACAATGGTTTCAAACTACAGGAGATTCTGCCAGAACATTAGGAAGAACTTCCCGACTATGAGAGCTGTTCAGCAGTGGAACTCTCTGCCCCAGAGTGTGGTGGAGGCTCCTTCTTTGGAGGCTTTTAAACAGAGGCTGGATGGCCATCTGTCGGGGGTGCTTTGAATGCAATTTTCCTGCTTCTTGGCAGGGGGTTGGACTGGATGGTACATGAGGTCTCTTCCAACTCTATGATTATATGAAGCAGTACCTATTTATCTACTCATATTTGTATGTTTTTGAACTGCTAGGTTGGCAGAAGCTGGGGCTAACAGTGGGAGCTCACCCCGCTCTCCAGATTCGAACCGCCAACCTTCCAGTCAGCAAGTTCAGCAGCTGAGCGGTTTAACCCGCTGTACTGCCAAGGGGGCCCTATTATGTTCAACTCCTATTTTGTTAAATTTTAAATGGATGGGATTGTATTTAGAGCAGCCTCTCCTTTATAGTGAGTCCCTGAACTCTAGCTTGGCTTGTGTTTTTTGTTGTATGTTTGCATGTTGCTCCCAGTTTTAATACTACAAGCAAATATTTTCCTTTTGCCATGTAACTTTGTTCCTAATTCCAGGATCACCAGCACTAACAATAAACATCTTTTTCTTCTTTGTTGCCTCTTAGGATTGAGCAGAGTCCTTGCAATACAGCAGGTGAAAGAAAAACACTGAAACAGCGGGCTGGATTAAATATATATTTTAATAGAATAGAAAGGCACACATAAGCTCTGTTTTTGCAACAAGCTGGTGAAGATGACAGCATCATAGGACTTTGCTGCTGTTCATTCTGTTCGAGATGCATGTGTACGATAATGAAACTGCAGCGCTGCTGTGATAGAGGGGATCAGTTATTTGATGGTATCTCCTCCGGATTCTCTTTAAAGGCACAGAGACACCGGTCAAACCTGCTCCCTTGGGTTGGGAAGCAGAGGATCTTCCACTCCACACTTCACCTTTACAGCGGAATCGCCTGTCATCCTTCAATCTATTTGCAGCCCCTTTAAGTCCAACAATGCAAAAGTCGGAACAGAAAGAGATCAATTTGGACATGAGACAGAAACACAGCCACGTTGCAGAGTTACGTTTGGTTGGGTTGCTGTGTGTTTTCCGGGCTGTCTAGCCATGTTCCAGAAGCATTCTCTCCATGTGGGCAAAACGTAAGGAGAGAATGCTTCTGGAACATGACCATACAGCCCGGAAAACTCACAGCAACCCAGTGATTCCAGCCATGAAAGCTTTCAACATGAAAGTTTTGGTTGTTGCAAACACAGCTTTGAAGATAATATTCAGCCACTGAAACAAAGAAAGAACAATCTTCAAGCAGGGGAACCTTTATTTTGTTATCCCACCACTGCCACCAATTAATATGAAATGCACTCAAATCTGTCACATGGCAGGATGGACCTTGTTTATCTTATCCCACTGCTGCCACCAACTTAAACTCTGTGAGCTCTATAACTCACGGAGCTGCCACCAATTATGTGGGAATTTATTCAGCTGTGTGGAAGGGGCCTAAGAAGGTTGCCTCAATGTCCAAACACAGTGGATTGATTGTTGGGATACAAAGGAAGCCCTGCCCCTTGCAAATCTTAAGCCTTGGGTAGGCACATAAGGGAATTGGTGTTTCATCAAGTATCATGTAAGCATGATACTTGTCCAACACACACACTATGTATGGAGTCTGCATTTTTGGGTTTACGGTCACAAGTTTAGACAGCTTCCAGCCATGAAAGCTTTCAACGCATTAGCTTTGGTTGTTGCAAACACAGCTTTGAAGATAATATTCAGCAATTCCTAACCTCAAATGTTGGTCTTACTCCAGTTGAGAGGAAGGTCAGAATAAAGACCTTGTCCATGTATAACTGCTGCTGTCATCCCAGTCTCCTGTTTTGCTCAAGACAAAATGCATATTTAACCTGTACCCACAAAGCCATCTGTCTGTCTGTTTGTCTATCTGCCTATTTATCTATCTACCCAATTTATATCTTAACATCCTTCCAGAATGGAACTCAAAGTTGCTTACAACATCAGTTTTAAAAATCTGTGTTACAATAGCTTGCTGTGTTTTCCAGGCTGTATGGCCATGTTCCAGAAGCATTCTCTCCTGACGTTTCTCCCACATTTATAGTAGGCATCCCCAGAAGTAGTGAGGTCTGTTGGAAACTAAGCAAGGGAGGTTTCTATATCTATGGAAGGTCCATGGTGGGAGAAAGAACTGGAAGTCCCATCATCCATAGTCCGTCCTCCCCCAAACCGCACCTGAATATTGAGTTGGCCATGGGGGCTCTCTGTGCCAAGTTTGGTCTATATAGGTAATTGGATGAGTGTCGCTGTGGTCTCAGGAAGTGAGTGAAAGTTTTGCAAGTCCCATCATCTATGTTCCATCCTCCTCCAAACAGCACCAGGATGGAGAGTGGGTAATGGGGGCTCTGTGTGCCAAGTTTGGTCTTGATCAGTCATTGGATGAGGGTCGCAGTGGTCTCAGAAAGTGAGTGAAGTCCCATCATCTGTAGTCTGTCCTCCCACAAACCCACCAGAATGTTGAGTTGGCCATGGGGGCTCTCTGTGCCAAGTTTGGTCTATATAGGTAATTGGATGAGTGTCGCTGTGGTCTCAGGAAGTGAGTGAAGGTACTGCAAGTCCCATCATCCATGGTCCATCCTTCTCCAAACAGCACCAGGATGTAGGATGGGTCATGAGGGCTCTGTGTGCCAAGTTTGGTCTTGATCAGTCATTGGATGAGGGTCGCAGTGGTCTCAGAAAGTGAGTGAAGGTAATGCAAGTCCCATCATCTGTAGTTTGTCCTCCCCCAAACCACACCTGAAGGTTGAGTTGGCCATGGGGGCTCCCTGTGCCAAGTCTGGTCTTTATTGGTAATTGGATGAGTTGTCGAAGGCTTTCATGGCCGGAATCACTGGGCTGTTGTAGGTTTTTTCAGGCTATATGGCCATGTTCTAGAGGCATCCTCTCCTGACGTTTCGCCTGCATCTATGGCAAGCATCCTCAGATCCTCACTACCTCAGGAGAGAATGCCTCTAGAACATGGCCATATAGCCCGAAAAAACCTACAACAACCCAATTGGATGAGTGTTGCTTTGGTATCTGTTGGAGGCAAGTGTGAATGTTGCAACTGGCTACCTTGATTAGCATTGCAAAGCCTTGCAGTTTCAAGGGCTGGTTGATTCCTGCCTGGGGGGAAAATACTTTATTTGGAGGTGTTAACTGGCCCTGATTGAGTCTTGTCTGGAATCCCTCTGTTTTTTGAGTGTTGCTCTTTGTATACTGTCCTGATTTTAGAGGTATTTTAAATACTGGTAACCAGATTTCGTTCATTTTCATGGTTTCCTCCTTTCTGTTGAAATTGTCCATGTACTTGTGGATTTCAGTGGCTCCTCTGTGCAATCTGGCGTGGTGGTTCTTAGAGTGGTCCAGCATTTCTCAAACAATATGCTGTGTCTGGGTTAGTTCATCAATTATTGTGTTACAATAATTTTAATATCATAACACAGGCCCCTTCTACATGGTACTTACATCCCAGGATCTGATCCCAGATTATCATCTTATCCCAGATTATCTGGCAGTGGAGACTCATATAATCCAGTTCAAAGCAGATAACCTGGGACCACATCCTGGGATAAAAGGACAGTGGAGAAGGGGCCGCAATAATTCCTATTAAAACATTACTCTTAAAACTTCAATTTAAAAGAGTTAAGACCTTTTTAAACAACGGAGTTGCTTCAAGTGGTTTTTAAAAGCACTGCAAAAAGATTGATTCAATGGGCCTATTCTAGTTTGGAGGAGCAACAACTGATTTAATTCAGTATCAGAGACCTTTCTGATTAGCCTCAGGCTTCCTTGTTCCTTCCCAATCTGACTACAATCTTTATACTGCCTGCTGGGAGGGAAATTGACTGTTGTGAACTATCTCTATTGTAATGCAAGGCATTTAGGGTATCCTGGCTTCAAAATGAGTCCCATTAACTTCACATGTCTGTTGGTGGTGGAAATGAAGAATGCTAGAATTGGTTTGTTGGCAGGGATTACTTTATTGTATTTATTTATATGTTGCTTCTCCCTCTGAACAGAAACTCAAAGTGGATCAATCCATATGCCTGCATTTTTGGATTCTCTTGGGGTGTGTGGCAATGGGGATGGTCACATTACAATCCCCATTGCCACGCGAGTGCAAATATTGAACCTTTCAAAAAAGGATTCCCCCAAGCAGCAACCAACCAGGCTTTGAAGTTGCAAGGTCATTAAATGCTAATCAAGATGGCCAATTGTAACATTCACACTTGCATCAAGCAGATGAGTTCCCACCCTGGGCATTCAACAGATATATAAACCTCAGTTGCCAAGTTTCCAACAGACCCTCACAACCTCTGAGGATGCCTATCATAGATGTGGGCGAAATGTCAGGAGAGAATGCTTCTGGAACATGCCTGTACAGCCCGGAAAACTCACAGCAACCCATTGAATCTTTCCCATGAGGGATTCAAAAAACTAGCTTTGGGGAAGAAGGGAATACCTAGAGATCTTTGGAAAATGAGTCCTTTGCATTTTCAAAGAGCCTTGCTGTTCAGATGGATGTTATTATTTTTATATGTTTGGTATTAAAATGTGTTACTGGTTTTATTATTGTGATATTGTATTTTAGAGGTTGTATGGCACCACTGTGTGCTTGTAAGCCGCCTTGAGTCCCTTTGGGAGATGGTGTTGTTGTTGTTCATTTGTTCAGTCGTCTCCGACTCTTCGTGACCTCATGGACCAGCACACGCCAGAGCTCCCTGTCGGCCGTCACCACCCCCAGCTCCTTGGGAGATGGTGGTTGGGTATAAATAAAAGATGATGATGATGGCCAAGGTCATGTGCCGATCATCACTGGGACCACCTTTACTGGTTTGTGCCAGAGTTGTTGTTGTTGTTGTTGTTATTATTATTATTATTATTATTATTATTATTATTAATATTATTTGAAACACAACAAGATGAGTCCACAGCAGACAAGATCACTCTACTGGCTGTTATATTGGATCACGCGTCGGACACTTCCCAAATGTCTAGGACTGCGTGATGTATCGGCGAATAATGCCTGCAGATCCCAGTAGGGTGGGCCGGCAGATGGTAAACTTGTCAGCGCTGGTTGTGTTTAAGTGCAGGCCAAGGTCTTTAGGCACTGCACCCAGTGTGGCGATCACCACTGGGACCACCTTTACTGGTTTGTGCCTGAGTTGTTGTTGTTGTTGTTGTTATTATTATTATTATTCTGACACAAAAACAGTATGTCACAGCAAACGAGAGCTATATGCTGGATTTCGTATCACAGAATCACAAGTCGAACACATCCCAAGCGTCTAGGACTGTGTGATGCATTTTCGAACGAAGCGCGTAGATCCAAGTAAGGTGGCCTTTTGCAATTGACAGACTGTGATTTTGTCAATGTTTGTCTATTATTATTATTATTATTATTATTACTATTATTCTGACACAAAAACACAGTATGTCATAGCAAACGAGATCTATATGCGGGATTTCATATCACAAAATCACAAGTTGAACACTTCTCAAGCGTCTAGGACTGTGTGATGTATTTTCGAATGATGCGTGCAGATCCAAGTAAGGTGGCATTATTATTATTATTATTATTATTATTATTATTATTATTATTGCTGCTTCCCAAGGCTCTTTGTAAAGGCCAACAGTTGGAAACCGAGACAGAACGTGTGCTTACACAAGTTATTTTCCTTCTCTTTCTCCTCTACTCCCCATATGTTATCTGACAAATGAAATATTGGAATGTATTGTCGAAGGCTTTCATGGCTGGAATCACTGGGTTGTTGTAGGTTTTTTTGGGCTATATGGCCATGTTCTGGAGGCATTCTTTCCTGACGTTTCGCTTGCATCTATGGCAAGCATCCTCACTACCTCTGAGGGTGCTTGCCATAGATGCAGGCGAAACGTCAGGAGAAATACTAGAATAATGCACAAGAAGAACTTAGAGAGGCTCACATCTTTTGATAGACATTCAAAGGATGCAGCTAGAGATGGTACAGGAGTAGACGCTCTATTGAGTTAGTACTCAAATTTTAGACATGGCCTCGCTCTTTCCTTTACTCTGCGAGATCACAACTAAACAACAAACATATAAAATGGGATGTAGGGCAAATAGGCATGTTTGCGATTCTGTTGCTCCCAATCCTGTCCAGCATAAGAAGGGCTTTTGTTTGTACTTTTCACTGTCTTAATCATTCTGAATACCTGGGAGTGACAAGCCACTGTAGCACTGATCAAGTACATTCAACTGCCAAGGCTGTTTGCTCCATCTCGGTGGGATCTTCAAGGTGGGGAGTCTGGGGAGTGGCTCTCCGCTCAGTTCCCAAGAACCTCACCTGTGACCTCTGGGCTTCCTCACAGGTTAAGGGTCTCAGGGACAGAGAAGATGCCAAAAAGTAAGGAAACAAGAAGCAAAAAGCGAAAACAATGGGATGCAGAAAAAAAAACAACAACAGTTCTTCCATAGGATTCCTTAATCTGGAAAAAAAATCCAACACAAATGGCATAGGAGAAAAGGAAATTGATTAATAAGGCAAAAATAAAAACTTTTCTTAAGTACGTCATCATAGAATCATAGCAGGAAAATTGCATTCAAAGCACCCCCGACAGATGGCCATCCAGCCTCTGTTTAAAAGCTTCCAAAGAAGGAGCCTCCATCACACTCTGGGGCAGAGAGTTCCACTGCTGAATGGCTCTCACAGTCAGGAAGTTCTTCCTCATGTTCAGATGGAATCTCCTTTCTTGTAGTTTGAAGTCATTGTTCTGCATCCTAGTCTCTGGGACAGCAGAAATCAAGCTTGCTCCCTCCTCCCTATGCCTTCCTCTCACATATTTATACGTGTTTCCACTATCATGTCTCACACTAGAGAATTAATGCACTTTAAATCCGTTTGCTGCCTCCTGCAGAATTCTGGGGTTTGTAGTTTAGGGGGGAGCCTTTCACAACCTTGATAAACTAACCGCACAATTCTGCAGGCGGCAGCAACCAGATTTAAAATGGATTCATTCTCTAGTGTGATGAGGTCCTTAGAGATAAGCTTCGAAACATTGACGTTTTGGATTATAATTCCAAGTGTGACATGCTGTCAAGGGAGCCTGAAAGTTGCACTCCAAAACCGTTTTGGAGATGCAAACATGCCTTTCAGGTTTCACCTCCCTCTTTCCCCCAAAGACCCTTAATATCATATACTAATTATACTTCATAATGTCTTCCTTCTTTTGCGAAAGTGGAGTTCTGAGACATGAAACTCTAGGTTCACTGGAGAGATGTTTCTCCATTGACATTTTTCATCTTTCTGTTAAAGGTGAAGGCTTCCCCTGACATTAAGTCTAGTCCTGTCCAACTCTGGGGGGTGGTGATCATCTCCATTTCTAAGCCGAACAGCCAGTGTTGGCCAGCATGACTGCATGGAGCACCGTTGCCTTTCCACCGAAGCAGTATCTATTGATCTACTCACATCTGTATATTTTTGAACTGCTAGGTTGGGAGAAGCTGGGGCAAAGAGTGGGAGCTCACCCCATTCCTCGGATTTGAACCACTGGCCTTCGGTCAGCAAGTTCAACAGCTATGAGGTTTAACCCACTGCATCACCAAGGGGCCCCATCTTTCTGTTAGTTCAGTGTTTCTCAACCTGAGGGTCGGGACCCGGGGGGGGGGGGGTCACGAGGGGGTGTCAGAGGAGTCATCAAAGACCATCAGAAAACACAGTATTTTCTGTTGGTCATGGGGATTCTGTGTGGGAAGTTTGGCCCAATTCTATCGTTGGTGGGGTTCAGAATGCTCTTTGATTGTAGGTGAACTATAAATCCCAGCAACGACACTTGTCAGTGATTTAACCCACTGCTCCACTGGGAGCTCCTCTCTGTACTATCAGCTTATCCAGGTTGGCAGAAGCTGGGGCTGACAGCGGGAGCTCACTCTGCTCCCCAGATTCGAACCTGCGACCTTTCGAATAGCAAGTTCAGCAGTCAGTGATTTAATCCACTGCTCCACTGGGAGCTCCTCTCTGTACTATCAGCTTATCTAGGTTGGCAGAAGCTGGGGCTAACATCAGGAGCTCACTCTGCTTCCCAGATTCGAACCTGCGACCTTTTGGTTAGCAAGTTCAGCAGTCAGTGATTTAACCCACTGCTCCACTGGGAGCTCCTCTCTGTATTATCAGCTTATCCAACACAAGTTGATTTCACTTTCTTAATCCTTGCAGAGATGCTGCCTGTCCAAAAGTGCACGCAGCAATCTATTCCCAAAATGAGGCTTATCCAAGGCTACTACCTTCTTTCCAACCAGGCACCATATATCTATCATGAGGTTTCTGCCTCCAAAGATGAGCTCATCATATGGAGGAACCATGATATAAAAGGCAGGGCTTGCTGAGCTGAAACACAAAGGGTGATTTGTCATTTGCTCTTTACTACCAGTAGTAGCAGTAGTCTCCTCAAGCTTTCCGATACAATCAATACAACCCCAGAATTCTTTCTTAAATTTTGGTTTCTCGGCTTATGTTGCTCTTTGGCTGACCTTTAACTTCCTTGAATTCACCTTATCTTTGGTATAGGACGGTCTTCCTTCCTCGATCACAGTTTCTTTGCCTAAAGACAACCAAAAAGGGTCAGACCTAAGAAGAAGACAATTGTGGAAAGCATCGGAAAGGGTGGTCTTTGCAAATGGATAGCGTAAAGTCAGGATAGTTCCGGGTGACGTTTGGTCCGAGGACCTCAAAACCATCAGAAAAGATTTTTTTAGAAAAAGAAGATGAAGGGACTTGAAAGCTATTTTAAAAAGTAAAGTATTATGAAAGGAAGCAAGTCAACAACTCTCGATGAAAAGAACTGTTGTGAGATGGCGGTGGGTGCCATGAAAAGGCAGCTTTCATGGGGAACTTCTCATTCAGAGAAACACTTTGGCCTGATCTCCATTTTGATAAATGTCGAATGAGAAGTTTGTGGAAAGTGGGTCAGTTTTTAGGACAGCTAGGAGATGCTGCTAGGATGTCTTAATATACATATTAGGGGTACGCTTTTTGCAAGAGCCTACTGGAGAGCAATCTTAGCCTTAACGGCTGTGTTTCTCAAGCTGGGGGTCGGGACCCCTGGGGAGGCCGTGAAGGGGTGTCAGAGGGGTCGCCAAAGATAATCAGAAAACACATTTTCCATTGGTCATGGGGGTTCTGTGTGGGAGGTTTAGCCCAATTCTCTTGTCGGTGGGGTTCAGAATTCTATTTGATTGTAGGTGAACTATAAATCCCAGCAACTACAACTCGCAAATCTCAATGTCTATTTCCCCCAAACTCCACCAGTGTTCACTTTGGGGCATATTGAGTATTTGTGCCAAGTTTGGTCCAGATCCATCATTGTTTGAGTCCACAGTGCTCTATGGATGTAGGTGAACTACAACTCCCAAACTCAAGGTCAGTGCTTACCAAACCCAATATTTTCTGTTGGTCCTGGGAGTTCTGTGTGCCAAATTTGGTTCAATTCCATCTTTTGTGGAGTTCAGAATGCTCTCTGATTGTAGGTGAACTATAAATCCCAGCAACTACAACTCCCAAATGTCAACGTCTATTTCCCCCAAGCTCCACCAGTGTTCACATTTGGGCATATTGAGTATTTGTGCCAAGTTTGGTCCAGATCCATCATTGTTTGAGTCCACAGTGCTCTCCGGATGTAGGTGAACTACAACTCCCAAATTCAAGGTCAGTGCCCACCAAAACCAGTATTTTTTGTTGGTCCTGGGAGTTCTGTTTGCCAAGTTTGGTTCAATTCCATCTTTTGTGGGAGTTCAGAATGCTCTTTGATTGTAGGTTAAGTATAAATCCCAGGAACTACAACTCCCAAATGATAAAATCAATCCGCAACCCCACCAGTATTTAATTTTGAGTGAATCGGGTATTTGTGCCAAATTTGGTCCAGTGGATGAAAATACATCCTGCATATCAAACGTTTATATTATAATTCATAATAGTAGCAAAATTACATTTATGAAATAGCAACGAAAATAATGTTATGGTTGGGGGTCACCACAACATGAGGAACTGTATTAAGGCGTCATGGCATTAGGAAGGTTGAGAAACACTGGCTTAGCGATTTCTGAGAGACTTCTCCGTGTGCAAGGAAAGACATGGGCCTAGATTTCTGGAATGTTCCAGCGTATCCCAGAGAGGACACAGAAATGGCGTCCGTCACCTTGCGGCTGCGAATGGTAAATTGGATTTCAGGGCTGGATCCTCCGGGAAGTCCCGTCTTTGGGTCAGCTTCAAACCAAAGGGAGTGGGTTGTCCTAAGACGGCTGAAACTGGCGCTGGTTAAACCTGTTCCTGGTGTGTGAGATCTTTGCCAAATATTAGACCAAGGTAGTGCAATAGGTTAATAAACCTTTGTTCCGCCATGACTGCTGACTGAAAGGTCGGCGGTTCAAATCTGGGGAGTGGGGTGAGCTCCCATCTGTCAGATCCAGCTTCTCATGTGGGGACATGAGAGAAGCCTCCCACATCGTAGCATCTCCTGGGCAACGTCCTTGCAGACGGCCAATTTTCTCACTCAAGAAGCAACTTGCAATTTCTCAAGTCGCTCCAGGCACAGTATGTATGGACTGTGTTCCTCATTCAGAAGTGCGGACTCTCTCGGGGCCAAATCCTCCCTGCCATGGCACTAGCGACAGCTGATCCGTTTCTTTGGCAGGTCCCTGGTTGGGTCTGTCTGTCTGACTGATTTGCCAAGAGCTATGGCAAGCTGACATTGTTTGGAAATGGCATGAGAAAGTGGCCACATCTGTTGGTGTGACAAATGCCCAAAATGGCCCCACAAGGCCAAGGTGGCAAAGGTAATTGGCCATCCAGATGAGGGCATTGTGTGACATGGTCCTCAGGGTAGTAAGAAGGAGCAGAGCCACAGAGATGGAGACCCACAGAGACGCGGGGCTGAAACTGGTAAGCGTTGTATGGGAAAAGGTGCCGTGCCATGTCACAAAACGTACACAAAAAGAGGTGTCTCCCCATATTTCCCCTTTGTCACTTACCTGGCTGGCAGGAGGTATCTCTTCTCATTGTCACTCGAGGGACACATTGATGAGCTGAACGAAAAACTGCACAAAGAATAGTTCCGGGATATCATAGGTGGCACATATGAGACATGCAAATATATATATATGCGAGTTCCCACAAAGGACACCTAACAGACTACAAAGGACATGCAACACACACATACATGCACACACCCCTATTGTCATCAAGCTTGCAACCATTTTCAGTTAACACCGGGCCTCCATCTATATACTTATCTTTTCCCATACAACACATAATTTGCTCCTGTTTCTTGCACACGCAACTTTCATCAATGTCAGATTATGTTGGATGCAAACACCTCCCAAACATGCTCATAAATACAAATATCAAAGAATAGTAAAAATTGTCCAGACCGCACAGTTGCTTAGACAAGTATTCTGTCCAATGTGAACAATCACAGCATAGGCACACAAACAGCAACACCCCCTTCCACTTCCCTCCCACAAACAGCCCTGGTTATGCTACATAACATGCACAAGTGCTGCCTGTTTTGCTCTTCAGTTATCCCTTTCACGCCTTCACCTTGGCACTCATACCAAACAAAAGCCACTCTCCACTACCTACGCACCACACCACCCTCTTCACAAACAATACCCTCTCCATGCGCACGCCCCTCTACCCAACAGTGCTCTTCTTCCAAAGCATCTTCTCCACACACTGTCTGTGAGTGCACAATGGATGGATCTATGGCACACACATGTGGCATGATATACCCACCCCCTTTACATACATAACTTACCATGTATATATATTTGCACGGCTTTCAAGTTGCCACATCAAACATCCTCTTGCACACAATCCATCACAAAAATGCTGAAGGAACCATCTCCCCAGCCTTTCTGTTTCCAGCAGATACACAGTTCCCTCCCACACAAAACTCTCCATCCTTGTCCAATCCTGGAGGAATCTTCCCACAATGTTTGGAGTGTCTATCTGCATATTTTAAAGGGGAAGGAAAAGAACGAGCTTTTGTGCCTGAAGAGCGTGTGGGTATGGGAATCCCTGGGGTGGGTGTGGTCCCCGGGGTGGGTTGCATCTTTGTGGGCGCAACATCCTTTTGATGAGCGCACACAAGAGGGGAATGTTGGTCTTCTTTTGGGAGAAAGGCAAGGAGTCATGAGAAATGGGCTTGCTTCTCAGGAAGGGATAGACCCATGGTTATGTTAGGAAGCAGATAATGAAAAGAGCCCTGGGATGAAAACCTTGGAACAGGTCCTTCAGAAAGGAACCCAAATCCTAGGTGGAGCTGCTCCAAGTGGCAACTGTTGAACCCTACTGAAGGAGGGCTTCCCTATGCCCCTTGCTCCCACAAATAGGATGGCGAGAGGCGGCATTTCACAGCTTTCTCTGATGAGAAAGAGGCGAAGATGGCCATCTTCAATCCAAATCTATTTCCCCTTCTTCGTCAAACGTGCCATGCTTGGTCATTGTCCTACTTCCTCCAGACATGACCCTCAAAGGTTGAGATTTGGAACGGCTCTCAGCCTTATAAGAACTATGGGATAGCATCTGCGCTTAAGACTTCCTGCACCTGGAGGTAGGTCCATATCCCATTCCTTGCTTGTCACCTCCACCCCACCCTCCCCAAGGCTGCTAAGCCACCACTTCCTTGCCTCTCCTTCTTGCTGATCTGCCAGCCCTTTCCCCTCCCCTTGGTCTCCATCACCTGTTTCTTTCCACTCCCCCCACCCACCCCATACCTTCCCTCTGCCTCCATTCTGGTCCTCCCAATTCCCCTGCCCATTCCCATCCTCTATCCCAATAGCTCTGGGGTTTGAACGCTCCCACAGCCACAGGGGAAAGGGTAACCTGTTCTGGTCTTCATCTGCCATCCAGGCTCCTCGGTTGCTGTCCTCCATCCTAGGCATTGGCTCTGGCTCAGGGATGTTCTCTTGCTTGCTCTCCCCCATCTCCCCATCAGCGCTTTGCTCTGGCTGTACATTTTTCTCTCTCTCTCCCTCTCCCTGGGCCGCTGTCTATGCTGTAGCAACGCAATGCGGCTGTTGTCTGGAATGGAACTTTATCAGACTTGCCTGGATCCAGACGGCAGGGAGGGCGGAGAGAGAGAGAGAAGGAGGGGAGAAGAGGGAGCGGCGGAGGAGAGGAGGGAGGGAGCTGGCTGGGAAAAATTCAAATGGCAGCAAACCGAGACAATGAGCAGCAGGTGAGTTAGGCAGGTGTGGCTTTGCCCACAGCCTTCGTGGCCAGCCGGCAAGGGCATGCAGCATGACAAACCCAGGACAATGCTGCGCAACCACGAGTGCCAAACGCCACACAGAGAATACAGACAAAAAGGGTCCTGGCACACTCCGTCATGCCATGCCAATCTACATGGGATCACAACCAGACATATAATGTTGCATCGTCCACCACAGGTCAACAGCACACAACCATCATACATGATCGCATCCTGAGAGAGCATCACAGCGTTCCATGTGCAATGACATATACACACACAACATGAAGGGGCTGCGGATACATAGCAGAGCACTTTTGCCCCATTGTCCGGGACAGAAAAATAATGGGTGATAGATACTGACAGGACTGGGTTGAAAAAAGGGTTGAGACAAATCCACAGAGAAGTGGACTGTTGGTCCAAAGTACCTGAACTAGTTGAATATAACTTCCATTTTCAGAGGCAGTATATCTCAAAGTACCAACTAGTAAGAACAAATAGGGAATACCAACCAACGTCTTTCTGTCTGGATTCTCACCTTCCAGAAGCACCTGAAGGTTGAACTCAACTGAACCTTCGTCTGGTTCAGGGAAGTCCTCTTTCCTATGTTCCTATATAGTTTGTCTGAAATACAGGCTTTGTGATTTAAATGTAAACACATGGAAAGAACAACACAAAAGATCACACATGAAAATAAAATTGGGGATATGCTCAGTTTTGGAGCTACCAGGTGGGCTGTACCACCTAAACAAAGCCATCTGGCCCTTCTCACTCAGAGAGCTTCCAAAAAAAAAAAAGTCATCTCTATCCCTCATTCCCCAAAATCAGTGCTACCTAAGCCAAGCACATTTTCCCTTCAGAAGAGCTTTGCATTGTTAACAAAGACTACATCCCATAATGTAGCCTCCTCACCACACCAGACGGCCGCTCACAACACAAACAAGGACGATTCACACAGTGAGACAAAGAGCCTCTCCGTACCATGTGCACCGTTTGTAAAGGTTACAAAGCCCAGCTCAGTCCACATATTCCAGCACCTCTGCATGCTCGCAATTGTGCAAACACACATCATCTTGGCAGGCACCAAGAAATATCGCTTCCGAGAATTCCAATCTTTTATTCCAGAATAATTCACCTGAAATAAGCCCACACACAATCCAATTCTGCACTCAAGAGTCCCTACCATGGATCCAAATTTCTCGATTCTTCCACTGTACAGAAAACACAACCAAAATCCAGCTCTTGTCGACAATGGCATTCCCATGCCCCAAATTGTGTGGAGACAACAGGCTGTTTAAAGTTCATTAAGAGAATGGCATATTTGGGATTCCGATGCAGGCACAGAACAACATGATCAACAAGCACCACTGATGTATGTGAAACTGCCCCAGGATACTTTTTCATAGAATAGATGCAACAGATAAATAGATCTTCACAATACCCCATGGAAAGCCCTCTACTTCACTTGAGGAGCATCCAGGATTCTCCTGAGGGCCTGTCCAGACAGTACCTGTATCCCAGGAGCACCCGCTACAAAACGGACGGTGGCCAAATTCCATTCCCTGATGGGAGAAATTGCAACAAAGCTAAAAAAAAGTGAGATTTTCAGGTGTGGGAATATCCCGGTTCCTGCCCGAAAATGTGCATTTTTGAATGTCTGTATGTCCCTACACTCAGAAAACACAGGATTTTTATGTTGGTTTGTTCCTGGGTTATAGATGCCTGTTCCTACCTGGTTGTATCCTAAAAACTTGGCAACAGTTGACTAGAGGGCAAAAACTTTATCCTGGCAAGATAAACTTTGTCCTCCACATGTTTAACGAAGTTTGTGACACACAAACAAAGCTTTTGCCATGTAATCAACTTTCCTCATGTTTTTATGATAAAAGCAATGAGGAACAGACATGTATAACTCAGAAATATCACCCCATAGTTCCCAGGTACAAGTACGTGGCCAAGCTTGTCTGCACAGACGACCACACAGCCTCTATAACCCAGGAACGGAACATATATAATAACCTGCATATTTGCATCGTAAGTTTTTTTAAATCACTGAAATTTCCCGTGGTGACCCTCTTGGGGGATGCAAAATCCGAGGACAAAGCAGCAAGTGTGATGATGGAGGCAGAAATCCTGGGACCAACAGGTCTGTATGTGAACCTCTTCTCATATCCCGAGGTATTTTGGCTCCTGAGTAAACCCTGCAATTTGGTGCTGTCTGGAAGTGCCCTAAGACACACCAGTTTCCCCATCTCTTGAACCCACAAAGCTTTTGAGCACCCCACATAGGATGTGGACTATTTGGGAAGGCAATGGGGTATTGTGTAGCCTTCCTGAACTAGGCACTCTCCAGAGGAACTGAACTACAGCTTCAGAGGAACTGAACTACTCTGAATAGCCAAGATGGGTATGGGGAACAAAATTGTTCTCACACCCATCATGAAATGTTGAAGGAGCCAGACATATCTGCACTCTTAAGCATCTAAAACAATGGTTCTCAACCTGTGGGTCCCCAGGTGTTTTGGCCTACAACTCCAAGAAATTCCAACCAGTTTACCAGCTGTTAGGATTTCTGGGATTTGAAGGCCAAAACATCTGGGGACCCACAGATTGAGAACCATTGATCTAAAGGGCTGTCAAGACTGGAGAGTGTAGGTTTGCTCTATTGACCCAGACGGTAAAGTCAGGCCTAACACTTTTACGTAGATTTGAACTGAACATTAGAAGGAACTTGTTGACATTAGGAGTTTGGAAATGGGACCAATTGTCCAGAGAGGTGAGAAGATCTCCTTTTCTGGAATTCTCTAAAAAGAGGATGGGGACGCTTCCAGCTGGAGTTGCTTTAGCCCAGTGGTTCCCAACCTGTGACCCATGGACCACCAGTGTTCCTCAAGAACGAAAATATGGTCTGTGGCCTCACCACTACTACATCATTACCTAGAAACCATGTGGCAACAAGAGCGACTGGTCTCGCGAAACCCTCTTATAGTGCCGAGGCAATGGGGATGTCGGGAGGGAAGAGGCTGACTACCCACGAAAAATTACTCACATCAGCTCTAGATTATTAAATATAGTTAAATATATAAAATATTATTAATATAGTTTTCTGTGTGCAAGCAGATGGCTACTACTGGATGGCATATGTTCTGTATCAGAAACTAGAGCTGATGTGGTCTATCCAATGCAATTTTCTGAATCAACACCCCAAATAACCAAACCGAATCTAACGTTGACCAAAAACGGATTCATAACCCTTTTGGTACTAATGTTGGAGAGTGGTCCCTGGTCCCTGTCCTGGTCAAAAAAAGGTTGGGAAACACTTGTCTCTGGGATGCCTTCTAACCCTTTTTTGGGATGGTATTGATGGAGCACATTGGGTTGGAGAAAGCTGGGTCATTACGAAGAGAGTCCAAATCCTTGTTTTGTCATGACACTCAGAGAATGACCTTGGACCACTTGCCAATTCACATCTTAAGCTACTTCGCTGCAATGATAAAATAGAAGGGGACATGAGGGGACAACCTGCAAGTCACCATGAGTTCTTTGGGGGAAGGTAAAAAAAAATATGTAATCCTTTCTCTGGGACCTTGATGCCTTCCTCTTTTTCTTATTATTTTATCCAATATGATCCTTTATTCACGTCTTTTCTATGAACACTTCTGTGATTTTCATCTTTTTTTTCTAGGTCAGTTACCTAGGACAAATGTATCCAGCAGCAACTAATTCCTGCTTCTTACATATCATGCGTAATACACAGGTTTTAATACTGTTGCTAACAGCAAATTACACATGTTTGAAGATATAAGAGGAGAAAGAGAGAAAGAGAGAGAAGGAAAGGTACAACTATGAGGAGGGAGGAAATCAGAAGACAATTCAGTAAATCTGTTTTGGACTACACGTAGTTTATATTATGAATCTTTGCGACATTTTAAAGTTGAATTCTGCAAACTTTACAAGTTTGCACACTGGTTTCACACAATTTTAGGAGCCCCCAGTGGTGCAGCAGGTTAAACCACTGAGTTGCTGAACTTGCTGACTGAAAGGTCGACAGTTCAAATCCGGGGAGCAGGGTGAGTTCCTGCTGTCAGCCCCACCTTCTGCCAACCTAGCAGTTCGAAAACATGCAAATGTGAGTAGATCAATAGGTACCACTTTGGCGGGAAGGTAACGGTGTTCCATGTAGTCATGCTGGCCACATGACCTTGGAGGAGTCTATGGACAACACCAGCTCTTTGGCTTAGAAATGGGGATGAGCGCCATCACCCAGAGTTGGACACTACTAGACTTAATATTAAGGGGAAACCTTTACCTTTACCTAATTTATTTTGCATAACTACAATTTTCCATTAAAAAACAGAATCACGGTCTTCTATTGGTTGAATCTTTGGCTACTGAAATTCCGATTTAGACTCTAGCTTCTCAGACTTGAGAAAGATGAAAAGTGTGGGAGTTTCCTTCACAGAAAATAGAACAGTGTTTGAAAACAGGATTGCCAGGAGTGGCGTATACAATCATTATGTTTTCTCCTCTAATCAAACAGATTTGCAGGATATTTTTTTCACCCGGTATTACCCAAAAAACCTGCAATAGCTGTTTGCTGAAAGGGGAAAGAAAGACCAAAGTAGTGTTGCCAAGTTCTCAAAACAGCAATAAAGGACAGTTGAAATTCAGAACATGCAGGGTTGACAATCAGGAAGTAATAATAAGAAGTGCATGCTCTTCCTGAATACTGAATAAGTAAAAGTGCAGATTTCATTCACTTGGCTGTGTGCCTGCTTTGTAATATGTACATATTGTCCAAAATAAAATATTACACGATTCACATATTTCTACCTAATTACACAACACAGGGTTTTTGGCATCTTGGGCACCCTCTGCACTGACAATTTAATGCAGTTCTAAGCTAGCTTCAAACTGCAGCAGCCAGACCACAAACTCCCGCAAAAGCACATTAAAGAAAGCCATTAATGCGCATCAGTGCTCTGTGGATTGTGGTGAGTTTGTTTTCATAGCTGTATGTCTATGTTCCAGAAGCATTCTCTCCTGACGTTTCGCCCACATCTATGGCAGGCATCCTCAGAAGTCGTGAGGAAGCAGCCAAGCCCTGAAGCTGCAAAGCTATTCAATGCTAATCAAGATGATCAATTGCAGCATTCATGCTTGCCTCAAATAAACAAGAGTTCTTTCTCCTGCCCTGGACATTACTCCACAGATATATCTCTGAGGATGCCAGCCATAGATGTGTGTGAAACATCAGGAGAGAATGCTTCATGAACATGGCCAGACAGCCTGGTTAACTCATAACAACCCTGTGATTCTGGACATGGAAGCCATCAACAACACAGTGCTCTGTGGTTTGTGTGATTACTATAAGGACTTCAAATTGGTTCCTATGTAATTATCTAGTCTTCAATACCAGTTTGAAACTGCATTAAATGGGCAATGGTGATATGGCCTTGCTCAATCTATACAAAAGGAAAAGGTTTCCCATCCTAAATAGGGGTGACTCTCATAATAAGGGATACCTGCCAATCCTACACAGGAGAAGCTTTCCAGATCTCAAACAAGAGACATCCCTTATAGCAGCGTTTCTCAATCTGGGGGTCGGGACCATGGGGGAGGGGCAAGGGGGTGTCAAAGGGGTCGCCGAAGACAATCGGAAAATGCAGTATTTTCTGTTGGTCATTGGGGTTCTGTGTGGAAAGTTTGGCCCAATTCTATCATTGGTGGGGTTCAGAATTCTCTTTGATTATTGGTGAACTATAAATCCCAGCAACTACAACTTCCAAATGTCATGGTCTATTTTCCCCAAACTCCACCAGTGTTTATATTTGGACATATTGAGTATTTTTGCCAAGTTTGGTCCAGATCCATCATTGTTTGAGTCCACAATGCACTCTGGATGTAGGTGAACTACAACTCCAAAACTCAAGGTCAATGCCCAACGAAATGTTGGTCATGGAGTTCTGTGTGCTAAGATTGGTTCAATTCCATCGTTGGTGGAGTTCACAATGCTCTTTGATTGTAAGTTAACTATAAATCCCAGCATCTACAACTCCCAAATGTCACGGTCAATTTTCTTCAAACTCCACCAGTGTTCACATTTGGGCATATTGAGTATTCTTGCCAAGTTTGGTCCAGATCCATTATTCTTTGAGTCCACAGTGCTCTCTGGATATAGGTGAACTACAACTTCAAAACTCAAGGTCAATGCCCACCGAAATGTTGGTCATGGGAGTTCTCTGTGCCAAGTTTGGTTTGATTCCATCATTGGTGGTGTTCAGAATGCTCTTTGATGGTAGGTGAACTATAAATCCCAGCAACTACAACTCCTAAATGACAAAATCAATCCCATCAGTATTCAAATTTGGGCGTATCGGGGATTTGTGCCAAATTTGGTACAGTGAATGAAAATACATCCTGCATATTTACATTACGATTCATAACAGTAGCAAAATGACAGTTATGAAGTAGCAAGACAAATAATTTTATGGTTGAGGGGTCACCACGACATGAGGAACTGTATTAAGGGGTCATGGCATTAGGAAGTTTGAGAACCACTGCTCTACAGCATCAGTTAGAACACAATGTGTAAGGAGACCAACCAGATTCATCTTCATCCCTTTTTAAAGAAAAGTAACACTCTTAGCATGTTCAGTTAGGACACAATGTGTAAGGAGACCAAACAGATTCATCGTCATCCCTTTTAAAAGAAAAATAACACTCTTCACATGTTTAGAGTCGTATTGTTGTTACTATTTATCACAGCCTTTCTCAACCTGGCATTTGGGACCCCTGAGTGGGTCGTGAGTGCGTGTCAGAGGGGTCGCCAAAGACCATCAGAAAACACAGTATTTTCTGTTGGTCATGGAGATTCTTTGTGGGAAGTTTGGCCCAATTCTATTGTTGGTGGGGTTCAGGATGTTTTTTGACTCTAGGTGAACTATGCATCCCAGCAACCACAACTCCCAGAAGGCAAGGTCTATTTTCTCCAAACTCCATCTGTGTTCATATTTGGGCATATTGAGTATTCGTGCCAAGTTAGGTCCTGATCCATCACTGTTTGAATCCACAGTGCTCTCTGGCTGTAGATGAACTACAACTCCCAAACTCAAGGTCAATGTCCACCAAACCCTTCCAGTATTTTCTGTTGGTCATGGGAGGTCCAAGTTTGGTTCAATTCAATCCTTGGTGGAGTTCAGAATTGTCCTTTATTGTAGTTGAACTATGAATCCCAGCCACTACAACTCCCAAATGACAACATCAACCTCCCTCAACCACACCAGTATTCAAATTTGGGCATATCAGTATTTGTGCCAAATTTGGTTCAGTGAATGAAAATACATCCAGCATATCGGATATTTGCATTGCGATACATAACAGGAGCAAAATTACAGTTCTGAAGTTGCAATGAAAATAATTTTATGGTTGGGGGTCACCACAACATGAGGAACTGTATTAAGGGGTCACAGCATGAGGAAGGTTGAGAACCACTGATCTATCAGGTCGGTTTCCATAAATGGAGGAACCTTATGGAGAACTTCCCCCATCATCAACAGACCTGCTCATATCTTACGAACTCCGGATACTCATGGCTTCCTTGACTGAATCAACCCATCCGTAGCATGGTTTTCCTCTTTTTCAGCTCCTGCTACTCATAACAATAGCAAAATTACGGTTATGAAGTAGCAATGAAAATAATTTTATGGTTGGGGGTCACCACAACATGAGGAACTGTATTGAGGGGTCATGGCAATAGGAAGGTTGAGAACCACTGCTTTGTAGTAAGGAGCCAACCCTAAACAAATGTGGGAAGCAAAGTGTCCCTTGAATGATTTTAATGTCGTTTTACATTACTGTCTCTCTGCAGCCTACACTTTTGAACAACATCTTTCAAAAATACAGGGAATGGCAAGAAGCTGAAATCCGTAGCCAATGTCTCATCCCACCCCCACCCCCCTCCCCCTGCCTTTCAGGCTCCCACAGAATTGACAACATACAAACAGCCCCATACATGGGCTTGCCTTCTGGTGCATTATCACATGAGGGGAATTTCCGAGGCTAAGCCAAGCTGTTTTCTAGCAGTAGGAAGTTTCATTGCTACTCACCCTTATGGCGGCTGGCACCTCACTGCCAAGCGGACCAACTTGTCTCTCTCTTTTCTCTCTCTCTCTCTCACTGTGGCGTTGCCCCGGGGAAAGCTAGGAGGCTGTACAGTTATCTCCTGATGGTGTTATTCTAAACCATACAACCTACTACCTCAACCCGAGGCACGCCGGAGATCTGGAGGAAGAAGGAGGAGGAGGAAGAGGAAATTTCATCTGGAAGCGTAACAATGCCCAAGCAGGAAGACACCGGTTCCACTGATTTTTC
This sequence comes from Anolis sagrei, assembly GCF_037176765.1. Classification (NCBI taxonomy): domain Eukaryota; kingdom Metazoa; phylum Chordata; class Lepidosauria; order Squamata; family Anolidae; genus Anolis; species Anolis sagrei. Next base: position 67,603,020 of record NC_090035.1, on the reverse strand, counting down.
ATCTGCAAGAGGCAATCCAGCTGTAGAAGACAAGCATGTTTGTTCCCTCTAATCTGCTGTCTAAAGAACTACAAGGAAGGACATTTCCTCTCTGAGTGGTCAACCTTCTTCTACGCTATGGGCACGAGAAGAAAGTCCCGCTTTCACATTTTCAAGGAACCCTCCTAGTCCTATTTTTGCAGACTTCATAAAGTCCAAAATGCTTCCCCTTATCGTCATATCTGGCCTCCAAAATCAGACATAAAGGCTTGCAGGGCAAAGGCTGTGATTCCCAGGGAACATTTGCACAATCTATAGCTTACAAGAATGGCTTGTGTGCACAGAATATCATAGCTCACACATGCATGATATTTATTTATTTATTATCTATTTACGGCATTTATAACCCACCCTTCACACCCCGAAGGGGACTTAGAGCAGTCTACAAATTATATATACATACAATATATTATATGATTTGCATAGCACAGCTGTATAGTATTATATATTACTATATTGTACTATACTACAATAGTACAATATACATGTAATGTATAATATATAATTATTATATTATTATATTGTATTATTATTAGTATTACATTGTATTTCAATATTATGATCAGTATATTATATTACATTACATTACATTACATTACATTACATTACATTATATTATATTAAAGCTGCTCTGAGCCCTCCCCCCTCCCCCCCCCCCCCCCCGGGGTTGAGAAGGGCAGGATAAAAATGCTGTAAATAAAAATAAATAAATATTAGTATTGTCGAAGGCTTTCATGGCTGGAATCACTAGGTTCTTGTGGGTTTTTTCGGGCTATAGAGCCATGTTCTAGAGGCATTTCTCCTGACGTTTCACCTGCATCTATGGCAAGCATCCTCAGAGGTTGTGAGGTCAGACTTCACAACCTCTGAGGATGCTTGCCATAGATGCAGGCGAAACATCAGGAGAAATGCCTCTAGAACATGGCTCTATAGCCCGAAAAAACCCACAAGAACCTAAATATTAGTATTGTATATTACTACACCACTATACTGCAATATTATTAGTAATATTACATGCAATGTGTAATATATAATTATTATATTATTATATTGTATTATTATTAATATTACATTGTACTACAATATTATTATCAATATTATATGTAATACAATATATTATATTATAGTTTTTTATCTTATTATATTCTAGTATACCACTATACTGCAATATTAGTAGTATTGCATGTAATGTATAATATATAATTATTATAGTATTATATTGTATTATTATTAGTATTACATTGCATTACAATATTATTATCAATATTATATGAACATACAATATATTGTAATGTATAATAATAATAATATTGTATTATTAGTAGTTTTACATTGTATTACAATATTATTATCAATATTATATGTACATACAATATATTATATTATAGTCTTATATATTACTATATTGTACTATACCACTATACTGCAATGTTATTAGTAATATTATATATAATATATAATTATTATACCATTATATTGTATTATTATTAGTACTATATTGTATTACAACATTGTCATCAATATTATATGTGAATGCAATATATTATATTATATTAGCATAGCACAATATTAGTATTATATATTACTATATTGTATTATACCACTAAACTGCAATATTATTAGTAATATTACATGTAATATATAATATATACTTATTATATTATTATATTGTATTATTATTAGTATTGTATTACAATATTATAATCAGTATTATATGTACATACAATATATTATATTATTAGCATAGAATAGTATTAGTATTATATATTAATATTAGATAAGCCCCAGTGAATGCCCAATCCTACCAATTGTTGGGGCAAGACTTGAGGATGATTGGCAGGACTGTTATGCCTAGTACTGTGCTGAGGAGATGACTGCCTAAACCCCAAATCTGGAAAGGAGGTCTGTTGCAGCAGTGTGTCCAGATGCCTTGGCCGAGGTCGACACATACCCACAGACTCGAGCTTGTGTGAATCAGCTGTACCGCAAGTTCGGATCTACGGGTTTATGGCAACCGGCAAAACCACACAGCAGGGGTCAGGTGGCCTGGCTCAGAATGCATCCCAACCATGGACAGCTTATGAGAAGAGTCAGAGATACCGGCACCGTAGGGAAGAAGACTCAAACTCTGGAGATGGTGGGAGAAATGAATGAAAAGAGGTGAGCTGCTTGTAATGCATAGAGATACAAAATGCATCGGACTCATAAGGGCTCTAAGGGTGTCTACTCATTGGGTGCACAAGAGACTAAATGCCTCGGCGAGGTTTGAAGCCACTGACTGAGCCCAAAGTTTTATTGGGTTTTATGTGTTTATCTATTTATTAACTATATTTTTACACTGCTCTTCTTACCCCGAAGGGGACTCCAAGGGCATCATCCCACTAGAGAATGAATCGACTTTAAAACCGGTTGCCACCTCTGCAGAATTCTGGGGTTTGTAGTTTAGGGAGAAGCCTTTAACAGCTTCACTAAACTACAAACCCCAGAATTCTGCAGGAGGCAGAATTCTGGATTTAAAGTGGAATCATTCTCTAGTGTGATGAATCAGAATGGCTTCCAAGGTTGGCAATATTCAATACCATACAAACAACAAACAAATACAATATATACAATATTAAAATCAAAGCAATTAAGAATTTATTTATTTATTTACTATGTTTCTATACCGCCATTCTCAGCCCAAGGGCAACTCATGGCGGTTACAAAACGGCACAATTCGATGCCCACAATAATATAAAAACAGTTAAATTATTTAAGCATAGATAAAAATTCACTAAATAATAACACCAATAAAAACATAAACCCTCTGCATTTATTACCAAAATCATTATCCAGTTGCGTTGTCCGAACCTGTGAAGATGGCGGGACCAAGAGCACGGCCTCCCCAGAAGATCTTAAATTCCTGGATGGTTCATAAGGAGATATATGTTTGGACAGATAAGCAAGACCAGAGCCGTTTAGGGCTTTATAGACTAAAGCCAGCACTTTGAGTTGTGTCCAGTAGCAGATTGGCAGCCAGTGGAGCTGGTGCAACAGGAGTTGTGTGCTCCCTGAGCGCCACTCCTGTTAGCAACCTGGCCGCCATCCGTTGGACCATTTGGAGCTTCTGAACAGTCTTCAAAGGCAACCCCACGTAGAGAGCTTTGCAGTAGTCTATACGTGATATAACCAGAGTGTGGACTACCGTGGCCAAGTAAGACTTCCAAAGGTACGGGTGCAGCTGGCGAGCAAGTTTTAATTGTGCAAATGCTCTCCCGGTCACCACCGAAACCTGGAGTTCCAGGCTCAGTGATGAATCCAGGATCACTCCCAAGCTGCGAACCTGCGCCTTCAGGGGGAGTGTAACCCCGTCCAACACAGGCTGTAACCCTATGCCCTGTTCGGCCTTATGACTGGCCAGGAGTACCCCTGTCTTGTCTGGATTCAATTTCAATTTGATCGCCCTCATCCAGACTGTCACAGCGGCCAAGCACCGATTCAGGACCTGGATAGCCTCTTTAGTAGTGGGTGGGAAGGAGTGACAGAGTTGGACATCATCCGTGTACAGATGACACCGCACCCCGAAACTCCGGATGATCTCCCCGACAGCTGCATGTAGATGTTAAACAACACGGGAAACAGTACTGAACCCTGCGGAACCCCACAAGACAATGGTTGTAGGGTCGAGCAGGAGTCTCCCAACAACACCTTCTGAGAGTGATCCTCTAGGAAGGACTGGAGCCACTACAGAACAGTGCCTCCAAGGCCCATTCCCGCAAGGCATCCCAGAAGGATACTGTGGTCGATGGTATCAAAGGCCGCTGAGAGGTCCAGCAGAACCAACAGGGACACACTCCCCCTGTCTAGCTCCCGGCGAAGATCATTCACTAAGGCGACCAAGGCTGTCTCGGTACCATGTCCCGGTCTTGGAAGACACGGATTATCTGTGCCGGGTCCAGATAATACATGTCTTCCAAGAATACCTGGAGTTGAGAAGCCACCACACATTCCAGAACTTTGCCCAAGAAAGGGAGATTGGAAACAGGCCGATAGTTGTCTAATTGAGTGGGGTCCCGTGGTGGTTTTTTTCAACAGCGGTTTTATTACAGCTCTGTATCGATGATATATTAATAAGTTACATGAACATATTAAAACCAGCGATTTAAATGGCACAAATTCAGAATCATGTGCTGAATGAGAGGGCTCCTTTTGTCCAACTCAGGTCTACAAACATCTCATGGCTACAGCCATTATTCTCCCAGTAGCAGTCTTCCATCACTAGGATCTTAGCCATTTGAATGTGGTCTAGAATGGTAATTCCCATACTTTGGTGTTTCAGGTGTTTTGGACTCCAGATCCCAGAATCTGTGACCACTGGCCAGATTGTCTATAGAGTTTCTAGGAGTGGCAGTCTAAATATCTAGAATAGAGGTTGTCTATTTCTCATTCGCATCTATATAAATAAAAATGTAATGTTCATTTGTGAGATTAACATAACTCAAAAACCACTGGACAAATTGACACCAAAATTAGACACAACACACTTCTCAGGCCAACAAGTGACCATCACTCATAAAAACACTGAAAAACACAGAAGGGACTTAAAAGCAACCCCCCCCCCCCAAAAGATGCTACAGCACATGCACAAAATGACTCCCACCACAAACAAAATACACAATAGCATATCCACACTCTCTTCTGGACTACAGCTCCCAGCATCCCCTAGACCAGGCCTAGACCAGGAGAGGAGGATGATCCAAATGCACTGCTTCCAAGCTGCAAGCTTTCTTCTCCTTGGATTTCTTTGAGAGCATCCCAATCCCTGCATATTTACAATTTCCTATTCCTGGACTGCAACTCCCAGCAATCCTCCAGATAGATAAGATCGATAGATTAGCTAGAGATAGGTAGGTAGGTAGATAGAGTGATCAGGAGGATTGCTGGGAGTTGCAGTCCAAGAATAGGTAGAGAAGGAAGAAAGGGGAGAAAGAGGAAGGGAAAGAAAAGGGGGTGGGGAGGAAGGGAAGAGGAAGAGAAAAAAGGAAGGAGAGAATGAAAGAAAAAAGGGAAGGAAGGAGAGAAAGAAAGGAGGAAAGAGTTGGCCACAATAACACGTGGCGGGTACAGCTAGTTTAACATAAACCAATCTTTCTGGATGCAAGCTTAAGATTTATACAATATAATACAATATAATACTAGTAATAATAATACAATATTATAATTATAATTATATATTTACATTACATGTCATATTACTAATAATATTACAATATAATGGTATAGTGCAATATAGTAATATATAATACTGATATTGTACTATGCTAATAATATAATATATTGTATGAAAATATATATCGTAAGTGGCTCTGAGTCCCTTTCGGGGTGAGAAGGGCGGCATATAAATGCCGTAAATAAATAAATAAATAATTACTTCTAGTTCTATTCTGTTTCTACAGCTTAATTTGGTGTATTTATATATTTGTATTTGTCCCCAGTGGCGCAGTGGGTTAAAGCGCTGAGCGGCTGAACTTGCTCACCAAAAGGTCAGTGGTTCGAATCCGGGGAGCAGAAGGCGCAACCTGGGCACAGCACAGCATCTGACCTCACAACCTCTGAGGATGTCTGCCACAGATGTGGGTGAAACGTCAGGAGAATGTTTCTGGAATATGGCCATACAGCCTGGAAAACTCACAGCAATCTAGTGATTCCGGCCATGAGAACCTTTGTCAACATCATACTGTTTTATATTTATTGTTAGCCACCCTGAGTCCCTCAATAGGGATAAAGGTGTGGTAAATAATAAAAATAAATAAATAAAACAACTAAACAAATAAAAAACAAAAATAGCTTATCGCAGGAGTGGGCAAATTGTGGTCCTCAATTAAGGCTCCTCTTATAGTGCTGAGGCTTATGGACTGCAACTCCCATCAGCTCTCACCATTGGCTGCGGGAAATTGCAGACCATGAACGCTTGACAGGCTTATTTTTGCTTCAAAATCTCCATGCGTAGACTCCTATTTATCATGGCTGAAAAAGGAATTGAACCCTTGTCACACTGTCACTCAAACTGGACTAGACTCATTGAATCGCCAGCATTGAAGCAATGCTCCTCCACCATTAACTGGACTGGCCATCTTGTCCAAATGCCTGATCACCGCCTTCCAAAGCCTTCCAAAGCAGGTACTCTACTCTGATCTCAAGAATGGGAAACGTAATGTTGGTGGACAGGAAAAGAGATTTAAAGATGGGATTAAAGCCAACCTTAAAAACTGTGGCATAGACACAGAGAACTGGGAAGCCCTGGCCCTTGAGCACTCTAACTGGAGGTCAGCTGTGACCAGCAGTGCTATGGAATTTGAAGAGGCACAAATGGAGGGCGAAAGTGAGAAACAATGCAAGAGAAAGGTGCGTCAAGCCAACCCTTACCGGGACCGCCTTTCACCTGGAAACTAATGCCCTCATTCCGGGATAATATGCAGATCAAGAATAGGGCTCCACAGTCACCTACGTACGCACCGTTAAGACACCACATCTGGAAGACAATCATCCTCGAGCTACGAGGGATCGCCTAAGTAAGGTAAGTCAACATTCAGGTGAATGCCACTGATTTAACTGGCTCTCACAACTAACTAGATTAAGCCCTTAATAATGTGCCCGAGTTCCCCTGTAAGGCTGAATCAAAGGTTGAGATCAATACCAGCACACCAAAACATCAACACATAGCAAACACCTGCCTGGGCACCTGCTGCCTTAGGCTTCCTCTTTCAAACATTTTTGCTCTCCCGTTGCTCTAATACGGAGTATGCAGTTGGGTTTGGAAGCTCTCGTTTTCAAAGGCCCACAGCAATATTACACCAAAGGCACTGTAGCTCCTAGCAGCTTGAGATCTGTGTGAAGTCCCAAAAGCAGCACTTCCTGTAATGGTTCTCATGGTGCAGAATGCCCATCCAACAGAGATTCAAGGTATGCTCGCACAACTCCCTTTTCATGCTACACACTCGTAGCTCTCCAACTCCACTTTAAACATAATGTCTGCATCTATATAAATAAAAATGTAATGTTCGTTTGTGGGATTAACATAACTCAAAAACCACTTGACGAATTGACACGAAATTTGGACACTACACCCCTAACAGACCAATGAGTGACCATCACTCATAAACACCCCCCCCTCAAAAAAAGTGGAAATGACTTAAAAAAACCCAAAAGCTAAATGAAGAAAAGCTAAATGACATACAGAAAAAAGGGAGGGAAGGAGAAAAAGAAAGAAGGAAGGAAGGAGAGAAGGAAGCATGGAGCAAAGAGCGAAGGAAGGAAGGAAAGAGGTAGAGAAGGAAGAAAGTAGAGAAAGGGAAGGAAAAGATAAAGGGAGGAAGGAAAGAGAGAGAGAAGAAAGGGGAGAAGGAGGAAAATAAAATGGGGAGGGAGAAAAGAAAGGAGTAGAGAAGGAAGGAAGGAGAGAAGGAAAGAAAAAAGAAAAGGAAGGAAAGAGGGAGCGAAGGAAGAAGAGAAAGTAATAGAGAAAGAGGGAGGGAAGGAAAGACAGAAGGAAGGGTGGAAGCAAAAAGCAAAGGAAGGAAAGAGGCAGAGAAGAAAGAAAGGAGAGAAAGGGAAGGAAAAGAAAAGGGAGGAAGGAAAGAGGTAGAGAAGGAAGAAAGGGCAGAAGGAGGAAAAGAAAAGGGAGGGAGAAAAGAAAGGAGTAGAGAAGGAAGAAAGGAGAGAAGGAAAGAAAAAAAGGAAAGGAAGGGAAGAGGAAGTGGAGGAAGAGAAAGAAAGAGAGAAAGAGGGAAGGAAGGAAAGACAGAAGGAAGGATGGAAGCAAAAAGCAAAGGAAGGAAGGAAAGACCCCGGCCATGTAGGGGGGGAGAGGGTTCCGGAGGAGGGGGGTGCCATTCAAGTCGTGTGGGGGAGGAGAATAGCGGGTCACCGTCATCCCAGGGAGAAGCGCAACAGAGTCCTTGCGACCCTGGAGAAGGTAGGTAGTGGTAGGCTCCATGGCAGCCCCCTTGGTCTAAAGGTCCTGCTGATTAATGCCAGATCCGTTAATGGTAAGACTGCGGCCATCCAGGACCTGATCCTGGATGAGAGGGCGGATCTGGCATGCATTACCGAGACCTGGTTGGACGAGCTGGGGGGAGTAAATCTCTCTCAGCTGTGCCCACCAGGTTTTGGAGTGCATCAGCAGGCTAGACAAGGGGGGCGGGGAGGAGGGGTCGCAGTGGTCTTCCGGCAATCCATCGCCGTGACCAGATGCGTTGTCCCGCAAGCTTCTGGGTTTGAATGTGTCCACTTGAAGGTGGGGAGCCGTGACAGTGTGGGGTTCCTGTTGGTGTATCGTCCACCCCGAGATCCAGCAGCTTCCCTGTCTGAGTTAGCGGAGGTGGTCTCTAATTCGGCCTTGGTCTCCCAGCGCCTGGTGGTGCTGGGAGACTTTAACATCCACGCCGAGACCACTTTATCTGGCGCAGCTCAGGACTTTATGGCCACCATGACGGCCATAGGACTGTCACAGATAATATCCGGCCCCACGCATCAAGCTGGGCACACTCTCGACCTTGTCTTTGTGGCGGACGACGAATTGATCAGAGTGGAAGATCAAAACATCCTTCCAGTGTCATGGTCTGACCATCATCTGATCACATTTAGACTTACTGCGACCCTAAACCTCCGCAGGGGTGGAGGACAAATTAAGATGGTCCGCCCTAGGAGACTGATGGATCCGGATGGATTCCTGAGGAATCTTAGGGTTCTTCCTGCCTTGGAGCCTGGCGATTCTATCGACGCCTTGGTAACTCTCTATAACGGGGAGATGGCCAGGGCGTTAGATATGATCGCACCCGAACGCCCCATCTCGTTGCGTCGTGACAGGCCATCTCCTTGGTTCACCGAGGAGCTGGCTGTGATGAAGCACACGAGAAGGGGGCTAGAGCGCAAATGGAGGAAATCTCGAGATGTATCTGATCGAACACGGGCTAGAGCCTCTCTTAAGGCATACTCCGTGGCCATACGGGCGGCCAGGAAGTCATTCACGACCGCTCGTATAGCATCTGCAGCAAATAGATCATCGGAGCTGTTTCGGGTCGTGGGAGAACTCCTCCACCCACCTGCGGTGGAGGAGGTCCCTGACGACCCCGCAGCTCGGTGTCGCGATTTCGCACACCATTTTGCAGATAAAGTCGCCCAGATACGCCTCGAGCTCGACTCCAATTCCATCGCAGTGCCTGAAGAGGTGACGGAGGTACCTGCTTGTCCAATTTTGTGGGATTCTTTTAGGCTTGTTCTTCCTGAAACCGTAGAGGAGGTTCTTGGGGCTGTGAGGGCGACCACCTCACCTCTAGACCCATGCCCATCTTGGCTCATTAAATCAGCCAGGGAGGGGTTGGTTGACTGGTTTGTATTGATTATCAATACATCGTTGGAGCAAGGGATTTTTCCATCTGGTTTGAAACAGGCAGTGGTTCGTCCACTCCTCAAAAAAGCTTCCCTTGACTCCACGGTGCTGAATAACTACAGACCAGTCTCCAACCTCCCTTTCCTGGGTAAGGTGCTGGAGCGGGTGGTCGCCTCGCAGCTCCAGGGCTTCCTAGACGATACCAACTACCTAGATCAGGCACAGTCTGGTTTCAGGCCTGGTCATGGCACCGAGACAGCCTTGGTCGCCTTGGTGGATGACCTCCGTAGAGAGCTGGACAGGGGGAGTGTGACCCTGTTGGTTCTCCTGGACATCTCAGCGGCTTTCGATACCATCGATCATGGTATCCTCCTGGGTCGTCTCTCTGGGATGGGCCTTGGGGGCACGGTTCTGTCGTGGCTCCGGTCCTTCCTGGAGGGACGTACCCAGTTGGTGAAGCTGGGAGACGCCTGCTCGGACCCCTGGCCTTTGACCTGTGGGGTCCCGCAAGGATCTATCTTGTCGCCCATGCTCTTCAACATCTACATGAAACCGCTGGGAGAGGTCATCCGGAGTTTTGGAGTTGGGTGCCATCTCTATGCGGATGACACACAACTCTACTACTCCTTTCCACCTAATTCCAAGGAGGCTTCTCGGGTGCTGGACGAGTGCCTGGCCGCTGTGTCGATCTGGATGAGGAAGAACAAGCTGAAGATCAATCCCGACAAGACAGAGGTCCTCCTGGTCGATCGTAAACCGGATCGGGGTATAGGGTGGCAACCTGTGTTGGACGGGGTTACACTCCCCCTGAAGCCACAGGTCCGCAGTTTGGGAGTCCTCTTGGATTCTTCGCTTACACTTGAGGCTCAGGTGTCGGCGGTATCCGGGAGGGCCTTTGCACAACTGAGACTTGTGCGCCAGCTGCGACCGTACCTCGTGAAGGCGGATCTGGCCGGGGTGGTCCACGCCTTGGTCACCTCTAGAATGGATTACTGCAATGCGCTCTACGTGGGGCTGCCCTTGAAGACGGCTCGGAAACTACAATTGGTCCAGCGGGCAGCAGCCAGGATGCTAACTGGAGCTCATTATCAAGAGAGGTCAACCCTCTTGTTCAAGGAGCTCCACTGGCTGCCATTTATTTTCCGAGCCCAATTCAAGGTGCAGGTGCTCACCTACAAAGCCCTGAACGGTTTGGGACCACCCTACCTGCGTGACCGCATTTTCATCTACGAACCCACACGCTCGCTCCGGTCATCTGGGGAGGCCCTGCTCGTTATCCCACCTACGTCGCAAGCGCGCTTGGTGGGGACGCGGGACAGGGCCTTCTCTGTGGCGGCCCCCCGACTTTGGAATGCCCTTCCAAAAGAGCTTCGTCAGGCCCCTACTCTGGCAGTTTTCAGAAGGAACCTAAAAACTTGGCTGTTCCGATGTGCCTTCGCAGATTAGGAATCCCCATCCCAAGTCCTAGATGCACTTTAGCACAACTAATGTTGCTGCACACCGCACTTTTAATCCTACGTTCCTCCTGCCATCTCAGCACTTTTAACCCTGTACCCCATTGCGCTGGCCGAACCAGTTTTAATAGTGTCTTGATGTATTGTCATTGTGGTTATTTTGCTTAATTGTTTGATTTGCTTTGTTTATTGCTGTGTTATGTTTTCTATTGTATTGTGTTTTGTGGCTTCGGCCCGTGTAAGCCGCATCGAGTCCTTCGGGAGATGCTAGCGGGGTACAAATAAAGTTAATAATAATAATAATAATAATAATAATAATAATAATAATAAAGAGGCAGAGAAGGAAGAAAGGAGAGAAAGGGAAGGAAAAAGGAAAGAAAGAGGTAGAGAAGGAAGGAAGGAGAGAAGGAAAGAAGAAAAGGGAAGGAAGGAAAGAAGGAGAGAGGGAGGAAGGGAAGGTTGGCCACAGCAACGCGTGGCGGGTACAGCTAGTCCTTATATAATTCCGGAGTTTGCAGTTTGTGGAGGCGCTAGAACTCTCTGGCGGTGGATTTCCTTCATCCCTGCTTAAAATGCAAATCCTAGGATGCCATGAGATGTTGTCATGGCTGCTAAAGTGGAAATCATAGGACTACAGTTGTGCAGTGTTAAAGGGATATATACTGAATACGTTCCATTTCAAGCAAGCATTTCCCGAGTAAGAAATGCAGGTGAAATGTTTTTTGATGTATGGCTTGCTGTGTGTTTTCTGGACTGTATGGCCATGTTCCAGAAGCATTTTCTCCTGACGTTTCACCCACATCTATGGCAGGCATCCACAGAGGTTGTGAGGTCTATTGGAAACTAGGCAAGTGAGGTTTATATATCTGTGGAATAATGTCCAGGGTGGGAGAAAGAACTCTTGTCTACTTGAGATAGGTGTGAATGTTGCAATTGGACACCTTGATTAGCAATAGATGGCCTTGCAGTTTGACTGTTTCCTGTCTGGGGGAATCCTTTGTTGGAAAGTGTTAGCTAGCCTTGATTGTTTCCTATCTGGAATTCCCCTGTTTTCTGAGTGTTGCTCTTTATTTACTGTCCTGCTTTTAGAGTTTTTTAAAATACTGGTAGCCAGATTTTTTTCATTTTCATGGTTTGTCTATTCCGTTGAAATTGTTCACATGCTTGGCTTTACTGTGTAGTCTGACATGGTGGTTGTTGGAGTGGTCCATCATTTCTGTGTTCTCAAATAATATCCTGTGCCAGATTGATTCAGCAAGTGCTCTGCTACAGCTGACTTCTTTGGTTGAATTAGTCAGCTGTGCAATTCATGCTAACACCTCCCAACAAAGTATTCCCCAAGGCAGGAAGAAGCCAGGCTTTGAAACTGCAAGGCCATTCAATGCTAATCAAGGTGGCCAATTGCAACATTCACACTTGCCTCAAACAGACGAGAATACTTTCTCCCATCCTGGACATTATTCCACAGAGATATAAACCCCACTTGCCTAGTTTCCCACAGACCTCACAACCTCTGAGGATACCTGCCATAGATGTGGGTGAAACATCAGGAGAGAATGCTTCTGGAATATGGCCATACAGCCCAGAAAATTCACAGCAACCCAGTGATTCTGGCCATGAAAGCCTTTGACAACACATTTTAATGTCTGCCTTTGTTTTTTAGAGGCTGGATTCTGGATTGTTCTGCATACACTAAAGCCTGAGCATCCTTCCAGACTCTAAAAAGTATATGAATCAGGGAGGACAATAGCACAATGAAAGCCTCATCCTGATAGAGGCATAAAGAAAAGAACAAAAATGAGGTGGAGCGGCATTTCAAGAGGAAAAACACAAGAGGGCACTCTTGTGCCATTAGCATTCTGCTGCCTCTATTCTAACCACATAATGTAGAATATTTGATTACCTTTGCATGCTTTCAAGACATTTCCAATTTACAGAGGCTAAAGCAGGGTTTTCTTGGCAAAATTTGTTCAGAGGGGGATCTGACTTGCTTTGGATCATCAGTGGCTGAGTCGGGATTCGAACGCTGGTCTCTAAAGTCATAGACAAACATTTAAACTGCTACAACACACCCGTAAAATCATAGTAACACACCCACCCTTGCAAAATGTTGTCTTTATATAGACACCTTTTAAAAAGCTGGGCACTTACAGAATCCAGACTTGGGTTTAATACACCTGGGTTCATCTATCGATCAATCAGTCGTATGCCACATCCAAAATTTACTTCCAAAAGGAATGCTTTATATTATATACTATTCTCTAGTAAAGGTAAAGGTTTCCCCTTGAAATTAACTCTAGTCGTGGTCTGACTCTGGGGAGTGGTGCTCGTCTCCATTTCTAAGCCGAAAAGCCAGCTTTGTCCATAGACACCCCCAAGGTCATGTGGCCACCATGGAGCGGCGTTACTTTCCCGCCAGAGCAGTACCTATTGATCTACTCACATTTGCATGTTTTCAAACTGCTAGGTTGGCAGAAGCTGGGGCTAACAGTAGGAGCTCACTCCACTACCGAATTCGAACCGCTGACCTTTTGGTCAGCAAGTTCACAGCTCAGCTGACATTAAGTCTAGTCGTCCAACTCTGGGGAGTGGTGCTCATTTCTATTTCTACGCCAAAGAGCCGGCTTTGTCCGTAGACACCTCCAAGGTCATGTGGCCACCATGGAACTCTATTACCTTCCCGCCAGAGCGGTACCTATCAATCTACTCACATTTGCATGTTTTAGAACTGCTAGGTTGGCAGAAGCTGGGGCTAAAAGCAGGAGCTCACCCCACTCCCCAGATTCGAACCACCGACCTTTCGATCAGCAAGTTCTGCAGCTCAGTGGTTTAATCCACCGCGCCACCGGCCGCTCTTTAAAAATATGCTATCCAGGATTTTGGATTTAAAATGCATACATTATGGCATAGGCCTCTGATTTATTCATGCACATTAAATCAATCTGTGCAATGTCCATAGATTCCCCCAAGGTCATGTGGCCAGCATGACTGCATGGAGAGCTGTTACCTTCCCGCCAAAGCGGTAACTACTGATCTACTCACATTTGCAGGTTTTCAAACTGCTAGATTGGCAGAAGCTGGGGCTAACAGTGGGAGCTCACTGCACTCCCCAGATTTGAACCGCCAACCTTTCGGTCAGCAAGTTCTGCAGAACCCACTGAGCCACCGGTGGCTCTTTAAAGATATCTTTAAATATATGCTACCTAGGATTTTGGATTAATAATGCATACATTATGGCATAAGTCTCTGATTTAATCATGCACATCAAATCAATCTGTGCAAATTTCAACTTCAATTGCCCTAAGATGTTTTTGGAGGTTTGGGGACCAAGGGGATGTGTTTGCCAGAATTGGAAATTTTGAAGGGTTTCGAAGAAAGCAGAGCTTAGCTGAAATGCCAGGCCTGGGATATACGTTGCTAGCGATGGCCTGTTTTCCAAACCAGATTTCTTGGCAGATTTCAAAACACGCTTTTGAGCATTCAGTGGAGTAGCAGCTCGATCCACATCCTGAATGACAGTACAAGAGATGTTCTTTCACCCAAGCACCATTTTTGTGACAGGGAATTCAGGTTGAGACATAAAGGCCAGCAACAAAGCTATCCAGACTGAAAGGGATTTGCATTCAGCTCTTGTCCAAGTCAGCCATTCGTTTTTGTGCCAGCCCTTGCCAGTATAAAAGCTTCCTATTGCTGGGCAGTTTGAAGCCTCAGGCACCGGGAGCCGAACAAGAGCTGAAAAACATTGCAAGGGCATTGCAAGAGCTCCAGCTTGCCTGCAATTCATTCCCTGATATTAGGAGCATAAAGCTGGTTTTCCAAATAAGGAACCATCGCTGTACTTCAATGTTTCACTTATCAAATTCTAACAAAATATGGCACACATCTATGGCAGTGGTTCCCAACCTTTTTTTGACCAGGGACCACTTTCCAACATTAGTACCAAAAAGGTTACAAATTAGTTTTTGGTCAACTTTAGATTCGGTTTGGTTATTTAGGGTGCTGATTCAGAAAACTGCATTGAATAGACCACATCAGCTCTAGTTTCTGATACAGAACATATGCCACCCAGTAGTCACCATCTGCTTGCCCACAGAAAACTATAAGAGTGTTTCATGAGATCAGTCGCTCTCGTTGTGACGGATAGTGAGCCCGCAGACCATATTTTTGTTCTTGTAGACCACTGGTCTGTGTCAGGGAATGAATTGCAGGCAAGCTGGAGCTCTTGCAATGCCCTTACAATGTTTTTCAGCTCTTGTTCTTAGTCCAGAAGTCAATTTCATTAGGGTTCACTATTATCTGTGGTTTCACCATGTCATCTTCGGTGGTCCTCCAGATGGTGGAACACAAGTTCTGTCTTCCTCATCATTAGACATCATGACTAGAGCTGATGGGAGTTATGATACATTAACATCTGGAATGGTGTCGCAATGGGTTGAACTCTTGTGCTGGCAGAACTGAAGACTGACAGGTTGCAGGTTTGAATCCAGGTAAAGCACGGATGAGCTCCCTCTGTCAGCTCCAGATGTTGGTACAACAAATATTTGACTTATAAGCAACGCACAGCTAAGAATGGGGGTGAGACAATAGGAAGTGAGAGAAATCTACCCCTTGGAAGGGAATTTCACTCCTGGAAGAATTATCACAGGGAAAAAGTGTCTTCACAGAAGCTGTATCACCAATCCTTTCTTCAACAAGCTATTTTTTTTTTCAAAATTCAATTATCATAGGAACAGAAAGTGAGGTCACATCCTCTGAATAGAGGCACAGACAGCAAAATAAATACCACAGGGGTGTTAGCTATCCAAAGCTTTTATATACTGTATATACTTGAATATAAACTGAGTTTCCAGCCCCTTTTTAGGCTTATTTATTATTTTATCAAAGCTATTTATTATTTTACTCTATTATTATTATTATTACATTTATTATTTAACTCTGTTATTATAGTTATTATTTTTCTCTATTTATTATGGTTATTATTACATTTATTATTTTATTCTATTATTCTATTCATTATTTTTCTCTATTGTTATTATTACATTTATTATTTTACTCTCTTTATTATTATTATTGGAATAATATGCAAGCACAATGACATTAAAGAAGATTAGAATAATGGTTTAATCAGAGTTGGACAGTCTCATCTTAAATTATAGTTTTATGTAAATATTCAAATACATTTAACCTATTGATGCCTCAATTAATGCAATTTTATTGGTATCTATTTTTATTTTGGCATTACCAGAAGCTGCTGATTTTCCCACTCTTAGCTTATACTTGAGTTAATACGTTTGCTCAGTTTTATTGTGGTAAAATTAGGTGCCTTGGCTTATATTTGGCTCAGCTTATACTTGAGTATATATGTGTGTGTCTAGAGTTATGTGCTTGTTCTGACTTACAAACAAATTCAACTTAGGAACAAATCTTGTTTGTAACTCGGGGACTGCCTGCACTATTTTTATGCCCATTGGTTCCTTTCTCGGAGCTCTCCAGGGACTGACAACAGTTCATTGGTCCATTACTTTGAACAGGACTGCTCTAGCGATTCCTTGTGTAAACAGGATGATGCCTTATAGTCAAATCCAATCATAGGTCTCTCTTATGCATCACTATAGAACTGATGCAGTTTGACTCCACTTTCATGGCTCAATGCTATGGAATTGTGCCAGTTTTACGAGGCCTTAAGCCTTCTCGACCAGAGTGCTGTTGTGCTCTTGCCTCACCAAACCACAACTTCCACGATTCCATAGTAGTGAGCCATGGCAGTTAAAGTGCCAGATAGAGATACCAAGAATTGAACTAAGCACCACTGGCAGGAAGAGTTACAGGTTGTTCCAGAACTATAGAGTAGGTTGTCGTTTAAGGAGCTATGTTTCAGAAATGGTACTTAATAACTCTCTTAAAAATCCTTCACTCCTTGCTCTTGGGATAAGGGAAGGATCGAAAGTCAACAGGAACTTGTACCTGTTAGAGCAGGACCAAGGAGGAAGAACAGGAAGAAGGGAATTTCCACACAGAAACTTTGCATTAGGATACTGTTGTTTTAGCTTGAAACGAAAACTGATCATTTGTTATGACCATAAACAGAAACTTCTTCTACATCTATATAAATAAAAATGTAATGTTTGTTTGTGGGATTAGTATAACTCAAAAACCACTGGACGAATTGTCACCAAATTTGTACACAATACACTTATCATACCAACGAGTGACCATCATTCATAAAAACACTGAAAAACACAGCGGAAGACACTTAAAAAGCCAAAAAAAATTTAAAAATACATTACAACACATGTGCAAAACCACATATATACATATATAAACACACAAAACACATATACACAGACTGGGCCACAGCAACACGTGGCAGGAGATGGCTAGTTGTCCTATAAAATCCAAATTATCTGCTTTGAACTGGATTATATCATAGTGTAGACTGATATAATCCAGTTCAAACCAGATAATGTGGATCATCTGCTTGTATAACCTGGATTATATGGCAGTGCAGAAGGGGTCTTCATATCAGGAAGAATTTGGCTGAGCACTGTAGGAGAAACAATGTTTGACTTAACCAAAATTTAGAAATGTCAACTTTTGGAGGACTATGATTTTCTAAAGCTGGTTGAAGGATTCTGGGAGATGTTACCCCCAAAATAACTTATTTGGTCCCTTCCACACAGCTGTATTAAATCCACACTGAACTAGATTATATGGCAATGTGGCTAACCCAGTTCAAAGCAGATTCTGGGAAGTGTGACTTGGCCACGGTAGTGCACGCTCTGGTTACATCCTGTATAGACTACTGCAACACTCTCTACGTGGGGCTGCCTTTGAAGACTGTTTGGAAGCTTCAATTGGTCCAACGGACAGCAGCCAGGTTGTTAACAGCAGCCAGGTTGTTAACTCAGGGAGCTCACAACTCCTCTGTTGCGCCAACTCCACTGGCTGCCGGTTTGCTACCGGGCACAATTCAAAGTGCTGGATTTACCCTTTAAAGCCCTAAACGGTTCTGGCCCAGTTTACCTGTCCGAACACATCTCTTCCTATGAACCATCTAAGTGTTTAAGATCGTCTGGAGAGGCCCTCTCAGTCCTGCCTTCTTTGCAGATCCGATTGGTGGGAATGAGAGACAGGGCCTTCTCAGCAGTGGCGCCCCAGTTATGGAACGGCCTCTCTAGGGACATTAGATTGGCCCCTTCTCTCCTGACATTTCGAAAGAGAGACCTGGCTGTTCGAGCAGGCATTTGCAGACGCAGTATAACTGATTAATTGAGACTCATGGAACGACAGGATGATGCGATGGAAAATTATTTTAATGATGAGACGCTGAGAACTGTATTTTATGATTTTAATTGTTTATTGTTTATATATGGTTTATACTATATGTTTATACTATATGTAATTGTTTTCAACTGTATTTTATCTTGTGGGGCATTGATTGCCAAATGTAAACTGCCTCGAGTCGCCTCCGGGCTGAGAGGGGCGGTATACGAGTATAGTAAACAAATAAATAAATATTGTGGATTATTTACCTTGATTTTCAGGGTTATATGGCTGTTTGGAAATTATCTGCCCTGATATTCTGGGTTATACGGCTCTGTAGAAGGGCCCTTTGAGGTCTGTCTTGGCCTCATCTTGAAGGTCTCGGTTGTGTCCTTAAAACACAAGTTCTCCTGATCATAGCAAGGATATTGAATGGATCTAGTAGTCAATGCAAAAAATACTACACAGACAGATGCAGAAGTCACTTTTTGGAGCTCAAGAATTGCAAGTTGGCTACTAATGCAAATTGTTTGCAGTAGAATTGTGAATAGATGTCTCACTCCATTCTCTTGAGAACAAATCCATTACTTTTTTTAAGGCTTTGACTCACTGCAGGGTGGAAAAGGAAATCATGAATCAGCTCAAATATGAGTGAGTATAAATCAACCTGGATTCAGAGGGAGGGCCCAGAAAGGAAAAAAAGTTGCAAGATGTCATCATCATTGTGTCCTGAAGTAGATGACTCTTTGTAGTGCCGATAACAGAATGTGTCTGGTGCCACCTTAAAAACTAACAACCTTCATTTATCATCGGCTTTTTGGAGACTGCAGTCCATACCTGCAGGTGCATAATGGCACTGGGGAGGCTAATAGAAAGAAAGGATATTTATGGTGGTCAGGCTGACACTTCAAATGACACTCCTTCCCCAAATTATAATGGAATGCCAGACCAAAAACTGGTCATGGCTCCTATACCTTTAATGATTGGATAGACTAGGGGTTTCTCAGGAGATGTCCGTCACAGAGTCAGATAACTAGCAACACAGACTGAAATTCCCTCTCCTGAATGGTTAAGCTTCAATTTTACCTGTGTGTAGATTTGTTATATACACACAGGTACAAGAGACAGGGCCTTCTCCGTAGTGGACTCTTGTCTGGAATTCCCTCTCTAAAGAGGTTAGATCTGCCCCCTCCCTCCTGACTTTTCCCAAGATACTTAAGACTTGACTGTGGGAGCAAGCGTTCGCAGAATATATGGTTTTTATTGGCTTATTTATTTATTTACTATATTTGTATAGTAATTTACTATATTTATTTACTATATTTGTATAGCCCCCGGTGGCACAGTGGGTTAAAGTGCTGAGCTGCTGAGTTTGTTGACCGAAAAGTCGCAGGTTCGAATCCGAAGAGTGGTGTGAGCTTCTGCTGTCACCCCCTGCTTCTGCCAAACTAGCAGTTTGAAAACATGCAAATGTGAGTAGATCAATAGGTGGGAAGGTAATGGCACTCCATGCAGTTATGCTGGCCACATGACTTTGGAGGTGTCTATGGACAACACTGGCTCTTCGGCTTAGAAATGGAGATGAGCACCACACCCCAAAGTTGGACACGGCTGGACTTCATGTCAGGGGAAAACCTTTACCTTTACCTATATTTGTATACCGCCCTTCTCAGCCCGCAGGCGACTCCAGGTGATTTACAGAGGCAACAAATGCCCAACAACACCATAAAAACATTTAAAACATTAAAAAATTAACATATAATATCAAAACCATAACAAGATCAATAAGACATAAATCCTTTGTGTCTCCTAGTTAAAAGGTTGTCCAATTTCATCATCCAGTTATTCCATATTCCTATGTCTGTTACACTGCATTTTCAAACGCTTGCTCAAAAAGCAAGGTCCTGACTTGATGAGATTGTATGGACTGATTTAGAGCACATTTTAAACTTGGTGAAGTGTTTTCAAATGTATTTTTATTACTGGGTTGTTGTAGGTTTTTTCGGGCTATATGGCCATGGTCTAGAGGCATTCTCTCCTGACATTTCGCCTGCATCTATGGCAAGCATCCTCAGAGGTAGTGAGGTCTGTTGGAATTAGGAAAAAGGGTTTATATATCTGTGGAATGACCAGGGTGGGACAAAGGACTCTTGTCTGCTGGAGCTAGGTGTGAATGTTTCAACTGACCACCTTGATTAGCATATAATGGCCTGACAGTGCCTAGAGCAAACGTTTGTTGAGAAGTGATTAGATGTCCTTGTTTGTTTCCTCTCTGTTGTTGCGCTGTTGTAATTTTAGAGTTTTTATATTTATTACCATTTTATGTAATTGTGTATTTTATTGGTGTTTTTATATTGTTGGAAGCCGCCCTGAGTCCCTCATCGGAGGTCGAGAATAGGTCGGGATACAAATGTTCTAAATAAATGAATAAAATGTGTTTTGATGTTGGTTTGTTTTACCCTTGCTGTTTTAACCATGCCTCAACCCACAAAGTGGCAGGTAATAAAATTAATTAATTAATTGATTAATAATCATATTACACAACCATTAAACACAAGCAACCCTCAAGCAGACAAGAGTTCTTTCTCCCACCCTGGACATTAATCCACACATATATAAACCCCACTTGCCTAGTTTCCAACAGACCTCACAACCTCTGAGGATGCCTGCCATCGATGTGGGCAAAACGTCAGGAGAGAATGCTTCTGGAACATGGCCATACAAAAGTTCTTTCTCCCACTCTGAACATTTCACAGATATATAAACCCAATTTTCCTAGTTTCCCACAGACCTCACAACCTCTGAGGATTTGGGTGATCTGCCATAGATGTGGGTGAATCGTCAGGAGAGAATGCTTCTGGAACATGGCCATATAGCCCGGAAAGCTCACAGCAACCCAATCGATTAAACACTTGATGATTAAAGTTGGGGTAATGAAATCATCTTACCTCTAGGGGGTGCCTTTCCTCACTTCCTTTTGGATACATGAACCGCCAATGGGTGTTCTGGTTCTCAGCCTAGCAAAGGAAAAAAAAGTTGTATTTTGTTTTAAGGGGTTCAGACAAACAAAATACAATAATAATGACTTGCAGTGGATTTGGAGATTCCGGGTTAGGTGCAGTTTGTAAAGTTGAGGGTTTACTGAGAGGATAATTCCAGAAAAAAGTAAATCTCACCACTACAGGGAAGAAAATGCATAGAGGCACAAACCAATCTGGGATAGAACAGCTTCATAATGGACCTCAGAGATGTGTTGCCATTAGATGGCAGGGAGGTGCATAGAGGGCATTTGGAGAAAAAGAAAACCTCTATTCCAGGTGGATAAACTCAATCTAGAAAGTCATGGTTCCCCCAAATTTGCAGGCCTAAATGGGTGGCTTGGAGGTCTTTCGAGGATAGGCTCATTGTAAATCGAAGCAGGAAAAAAACAATGTGTGTTGGGATTAGAGAGAAAGAAGGGGGGAGGAAAAGATGGTCAGATAGAGACATAGACTGCACTTGTTCCATAAACACTATTTTCCAATCAACCTGAATGTAAAAGTAAAGAAATAGGACTGATAATACCAGGTGCAATGTTTCAGAAGAATGAACCTGCAAACCCCCATTTGAATCATTCCTTGCCTAAGAAAACCCTATAAAATCCATGTGGTGATCATGAGTTGCCAGGCGGCTTGAAAGCAAACACAAACACACTTTTTTTTTTTGTCGTGTCAGGAGCAACTTGAGAAACTGCAAGTCACTTCTGGTGTGAGAGAATTGGCTGTCTGCAATTACGTTGCCCAGGGGACGCCCGGATGATTTGACATTTTTATCATCCTTGTGGGAGGCTTCTCTCATGTCCCCGCATGAGGAGCTGGAGTTGATAGAGGGAGCTCGTTCGCCTCTCCCTGGATTCGAACCTGCGACCTATTGGTCTTCAGTCCTGTCGGCACAGGGGTTTAACCCACAAAACAAATGTGTGAACTCTGGATCATACGAAGTTTTATCAACTCAAGAGTTCAGCAGGTGTACTTGGATAAGTGTAGTAGTAGTAGTAGTTGTTGTTGTTATGTGTGTGTGTGTGGGTCAGGAGTGACTTGAGAAACTGCAAGTTGCTTCTGGAGTGAGAGAATTGGCCGTCTGCAAGGACGTAGCCAGGGGATGCCTGGATGTTTTACCATCCTGTGGGAGGCTTCTCTCATGTCTCTGCATTGGGAGCTGGAGCTGACAGAGGGAGCTTACCCATGCTCTCCCTGGATTCGAATCTCTGACCTGTCGGTCTTCAGTCCTGTTGGTACAAGAGTTTAGCCCACTGTGCCACTGGAGGTTCCAATAAGTGTAGTATGAGAGGTCTATTACCTTGGGGTGGCTTTGCCTTGAGCGATGTTCATGAAGTAGGTCTCAATCCCATAATCTCCTCCTTTGGGGAGGAGAGTTAATCTCCTCCTTTGTGGGACCCTACATAAACTCCATTTCGCCAGTTCCCAGCCTCAAAATTCACAAAAGTTCTGAAGATATCGTCCGAATGTGACTCTTTTTGCCCCTGCAGGGAACTTGTATGCCAGTGAATACATACCTACAAGTCAGGCTGGACCCTTGAACCATATTGAAACATTGCTACCTAAACCTAATCCAAAGCAAATACAAGGGGGAAAATATTGGAAGCAATACCAGAACAATCAGAAAGGGAACAAAACCAATTTTCTCACGAGGGAGAAAAATATCTCAGAGGGTGATCTAACAAATCCTCAGTCAAAATTCACTAGGATACGAATGAAAGAGTTGCTTCATGGACAAGGAATTTCAGGATAAGATGGAAGAGTTTTGAAAATATTGGCTCATTTTTTTTAGATTAAGGGTGTTCATCTCAGGATTGTAACTACAACGAAAATGAATTTTTCCTTCACTTCCTCGTTTTTTTTTAAAGAATAGGAACAGCTTGAAACGTCCATTGTGTGTTTAGACAACACAGTTTACGGATTCAAATAAAAAGGGAAGATTAAGTGACCAAGGGAATGCAAATATGGCAAGCATTAAGAGCTCTAGGTGTGAACCATTTTCAGCGTTCAGTTCTGAAAAGCTACAAATTTGGGGATAGAAGGAACATTTCACTGGAGAGGCAGAACTCTAATGTTTGCCCTACCCTACAACTACAACCCTGGGAAGTTCTAGACAGCACCAAATTGCTCACTTTAGTCAGGGGGAAAAATAAACCCGGGACCGGAGAAGATGTCGAGATACAGACCTGTTGGTCCTGGGATTTCTGCCTCCATCTTCCACATTTGCTGATTGTCGTGGGATTTTGCATCCCCCAAGATGGTCACAGTGGGACTTTCACCAGAAATTTTGGATTTTTTTTAAAAAAAAACATAAGATGCGAACATGCAAAGATGCAAATAATTGTATAATTTCTGCTCCTGTGCAGACAGGGTGTTGTTCCTGGGTTATACATGTCTGTTCCTGATTTATCTTATTGTGGAAAGATGTACAATGTTGGGTAGGGGAACACAACTTTGTCCTGGCCAGAGAAAATGTGCCCTCCACATGTCTCATGAAGTTTCTGGCGTAATAGATAATCATGGCACTATGAAAGCACAAAAAATGGAAGGGCTTAGATGATGCTACTGGAAAATGAGATTGACAGGAAGACATTGGCGATGATATGTTTTTAATGGTTTTTTGTTGGTATTTTTTGTTGGTATTTTAATAATGTTTTCTAAATGTTTTTTAATTGTATTTATGACTGTTGTGGGATCGAATTGCTGCCAGATTGTAAGCTGCCTTGAGTCGCCTTCAGGCTGAGAAAGGCAGGATAAAAATACAGTAAATAAATGAATAAATATGTTTGCTGCGGGAGCTCTTGGGGTAGTGTCTGGAAGGGACCCCTGGTTCATCTCTACCTCTGGGCTACATTTCGAGGTAGCATTTTCCCCTTTGGGGTTGTTTTGGGAATGACTCCCTCAGGGTGAAGAAGTCACACCCAAACTGAAGACCCACACATTCATTTCAGGCCCTTCATTGGAAATCTGCGTAGATTTACTATTCTGGCTTCTTGGAAATTCATATTGGGAATTATTATCGTGAAGTCTGGTTATAAAGCTAACCTGTATCCCACAATTTCATGACTGCCTGTGGTCTCACACTGCAGTCAAGACTCCTTGCACTGTGTTGATTTACTAGCCTGGCTTCTTGGAAATTCCTCTTGGGAATCGTGGTGAAGTTTGGTTATGAGGCTAACCTGTACCCCACAATTTCATGACTGCTTCTGGTCTCTCATTTTAGCCACGACTCCTTGCACTCAGGTTTAGCTCTAAAAGAGCATAATACATGGAAGCTGCCTTGTGCTATCGCTCGGCATCATTGCCGCAGCAGACACGAGGCTCAAAGTCAATCACAGAATAACAGAAAGGGATGAAGAAAGCCCAAGCAGAAAATGAGTCTGGAAAGGGAAGGGAAAGCAAAACAAAACCCAGATACAGGTTCCTACACATATGCACACTCCTGCACAACCGAAAAATGTCATTTGATAGATAACAACGGTGGGACAAGACGACTACAGGCCACAAAGCAAGGTCTCCCTGAAGCTCTTGTGCTCGAATGAGGTGGAGACAATGAACTGGCCAGAATATCTATTAACTGGACATTTTGCACCAATAAATTCAGAAGAAGGGTGCAGGATGGCAATGGTGGAGGTAGTCAAACATGGTGTGGAGAGAGAAATGTATTGTGGCAGGGGGAGCGAGAGCAAACCGGGGCGGGGGGAGGCAAAAGCCTGAGACAGACAATGGAGGAGGAAAGATAGGGACGTGCAGGCAGTGAGAAATGCTGAGATCTGGGCACCGTGCCACCTCCCTGCCCCCACCCCCGGGCGCCACCGTCAACACAGGAGGGTCTGGGCTGGAGCGAGGAATGTTATATGGATTGGAGCTGGCTGGAAAAGAAAAGGGGGCACAATTAGGGAGCTGCAGGTGGCGGCGGTGGGGGTCAGGATATGGGTGGGTGAGTGAGACAGCAAGAGAGACGAAAGAACAAAAAATAAAATAGGCAGAAGTGTGAGAAAGATGGAGAGAGGTAGAAATGGAATAAGGGGGCACAGGAGGAAAAGAAAGACCAGGGCGGACTGGGGAAATGGTGTGTGTGTGTGTGGAGGGGGGGTATGTTGGCACAAACTATACATTCATCAATGGTAGACGGAAAGGTAGGATGAAAAATGTGTGCCCCTTTGGTACCCCACGACACTGTGGGCGGGCATTTCCCTAGGGGTTGTCTGGATCGCTCTCTTCCCACTTTCGCAGCTAGGCTGGCACAGCCGGGCGCATCACCATGGTTACCTGCTGCCATTGTCTGGCCTTTGGGTCAGTGCCCATCTCCCATCTCCCCCCCCCTCCAGAACCCCCTGCCTATCACTTCTCTTTTTTCCTGTCTCACTCTCTCACTCTGGCCTCTAATGAATTCACATCACGCTGTATTGCGGTATGCTGTGCCAACTTGCCCGCCAGCAGACTGGCCCCCGAGTGCCAGCCAGCCAGCCCGCCCCTCCACCCCTACCCACCTGCTTGCAAGGGCTTCTCTTCTGGACGGTCTGGCCTCAAAATGCCAGGGGGAGTGGGAGAACCCTCCTAACCATTCCCGCATATATCATTACCTGCCATCTCCTGTGCCAACCCCTAAGTGCCAACCGGAGAAGCTCTCGTCCCTATTTTGTACCATCTATCTTCCCTTCTTTTCTTCTCGACCCTCAAGAGACAAGGCTTTATTCCAGTACATACACCCCAGGCATGATTACCAGCTGCTGCTGGCGTGCCAGTCTGCGGACCGTCTCCTTTCCCCAGCAACCCGTCTTCCTAAGTGCCAGCCAATATTTGCCCAGCGTGTGAACCCCCTCCCCGGGCCTCCTCAGCTCCCAAGCACAGCTATTTCAGACAAGAATTCAGGGCTCTTTATGCCTGCCAATCCCCCCCCCCCCCCCATCCAAGCACCCACAGCTGCCATCCCTATCAGGCAGAGGGGCCCAGATGAGATAATGGCAGCCGAGAGAAGCCTCCCACTTTGGTGGACACAGAAGAAAGGCATCAAACTTCACTATCTCCCCAATGATAGAAGCAGGGAGGTAGAGGTGGAAGCCAGTGTAGCTTGAGCTTTTTTAATTGGTTTTCCTATTATGGCAGTGTTTCTCAACCTGGGAATCGTTACTCCTGGGGGGGGGGGGGGGGGTTGCAAGGGGGTGTCAGAGGGGTCTCCAAAGACCATCAGAAAACTCAATATTTTCTGTTGGTCGTGAGGGTTGTGTGGGAAGTTTGGCCCAATTCTATCATTGGTGGGTTTCAGAATGCTCTTTGATTGTGGATGAACTATAAATCCCAGCAACTACAATTCCCAAATATCAAGCTCTATTTCCCCAAAATTCCACCAGGGTTCACATTTGGGCATATTGAGTATTTGTGCCAAGTTTGGTCCAGATCCATCCCTGTTTGAGTCCACAGTGCTCTCTGGAGGTAGGTGAACTACAACTCCAAAACTCAAGGCTAATGCCCACCAAAACCTTCCAGCATTTTCTCTTGGTCAGAGGAGTTCTATGTGCTAAGATTGGTTCAATTCCATCGCTGGTGGAGTTCACAATGCTCTTTGATTGTAAGTTAACTATAAATCCCAGCAACTACAACTTCCAAATGCCAAGGCCTGTTTTCCCCAAACTCCACTGGTGTTCACATTTGAGCATATTGGGGATTTGTGACAAGTGTTGTCCAGATCCATCACTGTTTGAGTTCACAGTGCTCTCTGGATGTAGGTGAACTACAACTCCAAAACTCAAGGTCAATGCCCACCAAACCCTTCCAGTATTTTCTGTTGGTCATGGGAGTTCTGTGTGCCAAGTTTGGTTCAATTCCATCGTTGGTGGAGTTCAGAATGCACTTTGATTGTAGGTGAACTATAAATCCCAGCAACTACAACTCTCAAATGACAAAATTGATTCCCCTGCAACCCACCAGTATTCAAATGTGGGCATAGTGGGTATTTGTGTCAAATTTGGTCCAGCTAATGAAAATATGTCCTGCATTTCAGATATTTACATTTCAATTCATAACAGTAGCAAAATGACAATTATAAAGGAGCAACAAAAATAATTTTATGGTTGGGGGTCACCACAACATGAGGAACTGCATTAAGGGGTCATGGCATTCGGACGTTTGAGAACCAGTTAGGACACAATGTGTAAGGAGACCAACCAGATTCATCTTCATCCCTTTTTAAAGAAAAGTAACACTCTTAGCGTGTTTAGAGTCATGTTGTTGCTATCTATCAGGTCAGTTTCCATAAATGGAGGAACCTTATGGAGAACTTCCCCTATCATCAACAGACCTGCTCATATCTTACAAAGTTGGGATACTCATGCTTCCTTGACTGAATCAACCCATTCGTAGCATGATTTTCCTTTCAGCTCCTGCTACTTGTAACAATAGCAAAATTACGGTTATGAAGTAACAACAAAAATAATGTTATGGTTGGGGGTCACCACAACATGAGGAACTGTATTGAAGAGTCATAGGAAGTTTGAGAACCACTGATCTACAGCATCAGTTAGAACACAATGTGTAAGGAGACCAACCAGATTCATTTTCATCCCTTTTTAAATAAAAGTAACACTCTTAGCATGTTTTATTGTTACTGCCTATCAGGTTGGTTTCCATAAATGAAGGTACTTTACGGAGAACTTCCCCCATCATCAACAGACCTGCTCATATCTTACAAACTTGGGATACTCATGACTTCCTTGACTGAATCAACCCATCCATAGCATGGTTTTCCTCTTTTTCAACTCCTGCTACTCCTAACAATAGCAAAATTACAGTTATGAAGTAGCAACAAAAATAATTTTATGGTTGGGGGTCACCACAACATGAGAAACTGTAATTTAGGGGTCGTGGCATTAGGAAGGTTGGCAACCACTGGCTTAAAGGCATGTGGATATATGGATCTCTTGTCTCTTGAAGAGTTATTTACTGCCACTCTGCATCTTACATTCTTTTGTGCCTCTCTTACACACCCACTCCAAGAGCACCCCATCTATGGCTCAATCCATTTCTCTGATCCTTACTGTGAACCATTTTATGGAAGGAAGGTCTGGGAAGCATACGTACACTGCATAGAAACGTATTGGCGAGGGACACATTTGTTCTTTTCCTGATTCCCAGGGACCACGAGGAGGGGGGTTGGGAGAGGGACGAAGTGCACCATCCTACCCGCCTCCAATTGGCATTCCAAGCCAGCCCTGAGCTCTGCACCCAGCCTTGTGACTCCAAACGGTGCTGCTTGACCCAACTCCATGACTGCCACCCACCCCCCTTTGCTAATGGTTGCGCCTGACCTGAACCCCCCTCCCTCTCTTTTCCCCATTTCTTCTCTGTCTCCGTCTCTCTCATCCTTTAATGAAAGTGAAACAGCGGTCTGGCTGCCAAGGGAACCTGGGTTTCCTAGCAACGGCCGCCTAGGCCTTGGCATCATGCCAGTCCACCCTCCCTGTGCCGATCCATCGCCCATGGCACCCGCCAGCCCCCTTCTTAGTGCGGCGCATACAGCTTCCCATCAATGCTGCAAGCCTCCTTCCCTCCCTCTTTCTCTCTCCACTGATCCACTGCAGCTTCCCCCACAGCCCTGCCTTGTGCCTTCATGCTAGCCATGCTCTTCTCTCAAGCACATCATTGCGGCCCTCCTTTTCCCCCTTCAGATAACCCTTGTTCTTTTGCCCGTGTTTGCCAAACCCTCCCTTCCGCCAAGTTTTTAGAGGCAGAGAGAGGAAAAAAATGCAGAGCTGATCGTGAAAGGCAACTTAGAAGAAGGTGTCCAAACAAGAGCTGAATCGTCTATCCGTCCCCCCCAAAAAACCCTACACGGTTGCATTCTTCTCCTGAGCTCTATAGTCCAACCAGATCAGATTCCCTGGGAATCACAAGGCTTCGAGTGCCCCCCTTCTTTAATTCTGCGGTGATCTTCCAGCCCAGAGGCTGATGGGGGAATTCCTGAAAGGCCTTCAGTCCTGTTACACAACTGCACTGCGGTCAAATAATTTTACAACTGAGCATGGGGGAGCTGCAGGCTAGCGTTCAAAATGGGGGGGGGGGCTGCTCCTGAAATCTAGAACTATGGAGGAATTGGAAAAGGAAGCAATGAATCGGTACTGAGAAAGGATCTTGCCTGCTGGGATCTGTTGATATGGGGGAAGACATGTTAAAGAATGCCCCCCCCCCAAAGGGGTGAGAACTGAAGCTATGTGCCAGAATTATTGGGGCAAACAGAGAGAGCCATAAAAGGCACGGGGTGGACATTGGGATTTTCTAGACATCAGCAAAGCTAAACCGAAAAGTGTTGCGAGCCTTGAAGAAAAGGCGTAGACGGTGTCTTCTCCAACGGCTGACTGCGTACAACGTGGTCCAATGTGTCTGAGCTCATCTATTGTCTGCCTTTTTCTGGTGGGCTTATAGAACAGAGCAAGGACAGATAAGGCCCACTGGCCAACAGGATTTACCTGGACTCCATCATGATGAAATTCAACTGATGGCTTCGATCCACTTGTCTAACTCTTGAAATCCCCGAACGAATCTCCGCCATGATTCCCCACCCTGGTCTCCCCTCAAACTCAAAGGAAAGCCCCTCAGTATCCAAAGCCCATCATCATCCTACCCTGGGAATGGCCCGGATCTCAATCCGCGGCACCGCGGCTAGCTTGAAACAAAACTTTCTGAAAAAATTGGCACCAAAATTTGTAAAAAATCAGAGAGAGCAACAGACAGAGAAAAGGATTTAACTAGTATGATGCCTCACCCTGCTCAGGATGGGTTCATCTTCAGGGACGCAATCGTCAGGATTCGAGCGGGGTAGATGACCTGGGATTTTTTGTGGGGGACAAAAGCAAGAGAGCGCAGGTTAGAAAGCAAGGGAGAAAGAAAATGGAGAGGTTTGGCTGGCACCGAGGGTGAGAGGGACAACAGGCCGGGAGTCCTGCCAGGGAGTGCCAAGCAGGGGCAGCTTGGTGCAGGGTAGGGAGGAGACAACGGAGGGAGTGGGGCACAATGGCCGAGGGGAGTTGGGAGGGAGGTGGGGGTGCTTTGCTGGGAGAATGAGTGAGTGCTGATTGCCAGCCGAGGGGGGGAAGAGAAAGGGAGAGAAGAAGGGCGGGCGGGAGAGAGCAAAGGAGAGAGGGACGCTGGGAAAAAAAGTGGAGTTTGGGCCATGATCCAACAGCCGTGGTTAACTCTCTCCTCCCACTTCACCCGACTCGGCTCAGCTGGGCAAGAACCTTCCAACTTTAGAGGGCAGTCACCTGGGACTAGTTTGGGGTAACAAACCCAACTTTGAGCTAGTACTCTTCTACACAGCCTGCTCTCCTTGCACATGGCCTTGTTCAGAACGAGCTGCTCTTTTTGGTGCATTTCTTTCCTCCGAGAACGCAACAGCCCCCATGGTGAGCAAAAAAACACGCTCTCCGTGCCCAAGTTCCATACTCTGAAAGGGGACAAGCATTCTCAAAGCATTCCAAACCTGGTCTCCCCGCTCAATCCCAGCCTTGAATGAGACACTCACGTTAAAACATACACTCTCTCATTTTTTTATAGTTCTCTATCATTTTCTGTCCTCTCTCTCAAACTTTCTCGTCTTCATGAAACCCTCCTCCTACGGGCTTGCTAGGACTTTCACACTTGCCGATAGTGCGAAAGTGCCCAATCGGCAGCCATTTTAGATTTCCCTGTCCCTCTTTCACATCCTCCATGCTATGTACAGGTTTCCCTCCTTGGTGCCCCCATTCCTTTCCCGACAATTGCAGAGTATTAAAACAAATTAAAATAGGGAACAAGTAGCACCACTGCCATCTCCAGGATTTTAAGGCATACTTTCAGAAAGCACTTGACCAAACAGAGTTGGGATATGAACAGCAGGGATGATCTCACATCTAAGAAGGGTCCGGACGGATTTCAGCAAGAGTTGGTAGAATGAAAACTGGAGAAGATTGTTGTACCTTAGAAGACAGAATTCCAGTAGGTTTTGCATGTCACCTTGTTGCATGACAAGCCATACCGGTTGAAATATCTCCATTGAAACAAAATTAAAGGTACAGAAGACCTTTCGAGTTTTCACTCGTAGCAGCTCTAGTAGACCTAATCAGAAACTAACAAGGTGTCCCCAGAAGCCCCTCAAACAGGCATGGAAGCAACAGATGCTCTCTTGCAATTTTCAAGCTTTTCCCAACTTGGACATACGAGGTACACAGTTCTGGTACCAATACTAAAGTTCTGGACTCTATAAAAGGCATTTTTCGAGACGAGGGCATAATCCACTGTACTGGAGCCAAGAGGGTTTGAGAAAGTGAGTTCGCCACAGCTATCCTCTGAGGCTGATCCATTCAGGATCAGTAGATCCAAGTTGAACTGGAGTTGTGCCAGGCAAAAACCAGCAAAGTTTTGATTTTCTAAAGGGGAAGTACCTGTTGTCCCTTAATCCTCTTAATTCTGGGTATTTGTCTTCTAACTCATTGTTATTAGGGCCGATCCTTGCGTTTAGGTCACTCAATATGTATAGATATAAGCTAGGAAATTTAGTTAGTATTAAGAGGAGGTACTTCTCTGGTTTACTCCAGGTTTCTTTGATCTGATTTTTGGATTCAAGCGGAGGAATGTAAATGCTCACAAATCGAAAGCTGGTGATGTTGTAGCTTAAATGGATCCCACAAGCTAGTTGTTCACAATTGTCCAAGGTGTTTATGTTGGCCAACAATGAGGTGGACACTAGAATAGTACTGAACGTTCAATCTTTCCAGAAAGAAGGCCCCCAGCACCACCAGGAAAAGATATTGTGCACCAGGCCCGTAGCCAGGATTTTTATTCCGGGCTGGGGGGGGGGGGGCTGAGTTTGATTCGGGGGGGGGGGCTGAGTCTGAGTGAAAGAGGGTCTACCCTAGCAAACCTTTTGTATTGTAACCCCAATACCCTCATGCATATGAGATATATTGAGCATGGTGATCAGATCATGATATGAATAAACATAACAGTTTAAATAATGTACCAGTAAGGCCTTTTCGCAGAACACCATGACAATTTGGGGGGGGGGGGGGCTGAAGCCCCCAAAGCCCCCCTCCCCTGGCTACATGCCTGTTGTGCACGTAGTCCAACTTTTCATCTGTCATTGTTTTTTGAGAAAACAGTCAGCAATGGTTGGGGTGAGTGGTGATCCAAAATAATAAGTTTCCTAAGCTCAAGAAAGAGGGAAAAGACCAGAGGAGGAAAGAGAAGGTATGGGAGGGTTGTGAGTGCAATCTGATGATGTATTGATATTATGAATGATAGAGGAGAGCCTTATCGTCATAAATGCATTATCTGGAAGTGCCCATAGCTACATTGTGGCTGAGACCAGTGACATATTTTTCTTCCTCCATGATTGCATCTGAATCTTTCTTGAAATCCATCAAAGTCCTATCCTATGGCAGCAAATTTCATATATTTAGGCCATCTGGGTATATTTTTGTAGGACCGCACACTCTCACAAAGCACAGTTCACTTGTGTATTACCGGTGTTGCAGGATACACACAAACTGCTGAATATTGAACTATCATGCAAGTCCCTGCATGTGATTGTGATTAGATCATCTGGTACAGCATTTTGCTTTGATCCTCAATGGAGCAGTCAACATAATCAATCTGGAGGAAGGTTTCCATTGTGTGAACCTAGCTTAGAATTCCTGGCATTTAGGTTTTAGTTCTTTTGTTTTTCAATGCATGTTTCCACTCTTTTGTTATACAATGAAGCTTGAAGATGTGGGATGACATTCTAGAGGGCTTTCGGGGAAAGGAATATGTTCAGAAGAATAAACATACACAGAACAATACAACACAATCCCTTAACTGTGTTGTGTAGAAGGTGGCTCTGGAATTCCTCCCAAACAACAACCTTCATACATAAGCCCCCCATCCGCCATCACACACACACGAACACAAACACACACACTTTGGCACTTGATGCCTTGGTGTCAATAAATTTGTATCAGAGCTGCACGAAGAACGGAGAGGTTATTCCCAGAGATTTGGAAAGTTACTTTTTTCGAGACCCAGAAATTCCCAGTAAACATGGCTACTGGGAAGGGAGATTCTGGGACTTGCAACTTCCAGATGTCTAGCTATTTTTCAAGACTGGGGGCTGTTCCAGACAGCACTAAATTGCGTGCTTTTGTCAGGGGCAAAAAAACCCGGAACCTGAGAAGATATCCAGAGACACATCTGTTGGTCCTGGAATTTCTGCCTCCACTGTCCACACTTGTTGCTTTGTTGCGGGATTTTGCAGCCCCCAAGATGGCCGGCGGCGAAAATTTCTGTGTTTTTTTAATATATATACTGTATATACTCGAGTATAAGCCTATTTTTTTCAGCCCCTTTTTTAGGCTGAAAAAGCCCCCCTCGGCTTATAATCGAGTCAATGTTATTTATTATTTTACTCTGTAATTAGTATTATTAGAATTATTATTATTATACTTACATTATTTTACTCTATTATTATTTTATTATATTTATTATTTTACTCTATTTATTATTATTATGCTCTATTGTTATTGTTATTGTTATTATAGTTGTTATTTTACTTAGTATTGTTATTATATTTATTATTTTACTCTATTGTTATTTTTACTATTACATTTATTATTTTACTCTATTATTATTATTGGAAGGAAAATAAGCACATTTACATTGAAGAAGGTTAGAATGTTGGTTTAATCAGAATTGGAAAGTCTTTTTTTAAACTACAGCTTTATGTAAATATTAAAAACATTTCACTTACTGATACCTCAATTAATGTAATTTTATTGGTATATATATATATATTTAAATTTACCATTCGCGGCTGCATTTCCCACCCTCAGCTTATACTCAAGTCAATACGTTTTCCTAGTTTTTTGAGGTCAAATTAGTGTCTCAGCTTATATTCGGGTCGGCTTATACTCGAGTATATACGGTATATAAAAACTTAAGACACGAACGTGTGAATTATTGTGTAAGTTCTGGTCCTGCGTTATACAAGCTGCAGGGCCATCTGTGCAGACAGGGTGTTGTTCTTGGGTTATACATGTCTGTTCCTGATTCGTCTTATTGTGAAAAGATGTACAACATTGACTAGGGGCCACAACTTTATCTTGGCCACAGAAATTGTCTCCTCCACACCTTTCATGAAGTTTCTGGCACAAAAACAAAGTTTTCACCTTCTACTTAACTGTCACTTTTTTTTAAGGAACCGACCAATCAGGAACAGACATCTACAACCCAGGAACAAACCCAGATTTTAAAATCCTGCGATTTCCAAATGCACACATATACATTTGAAGATGCGGGTTTTTGGCTTATATTCGGGATATTCCCACACCTGAAAATCTTGTGGTTTTTTGCTGTTTGTAGAGATTGCGTTTGCATTTACAGAGAACGGCATTTGGCCACCTTCCTGTTTGCTGCAGGAGCTCCTGGGATAAAGCTAATGTCTGGACGGGCCCTGGCTTATTCTGCCTGAGTTATGTTAGTTTCATTTAAAACAAGCCGCCATAACCATAGTTCATCCTTCCTCAGAAATGGATAGGGCTCTTATCTCCAGCGCAGAGATCATACTTTGTCTGCATGACAACCCAGGTTTTATCCCTGGTTTCTCCTGCTAAGAAGGATCATAGGCATCTTAGTTAAGAAGACAATCCAGGTGCACCTAAGTCAGCCAGCCAGAGCAGACAAACCTAATCTTGATGTACACGCAGTATGACTCAGTTTTAGGCAGCTTCTTATGACATTGGGATATATTGTAGTGCAGGCAATAGATGTGTAGCTCATCTAAACTTGTAGGACCATCATACCTCCATTTGTTCTGTGTAGGAAGGGAAAGTCCTGATTTATCCACCGTTGTTCCTATTTTTGTTGTTCCTATTTTTTCCCCAAGTGATTTTAAGATGTCATCATTTTGCTCTCTTTCTTCTTTTCCATTTTGTCCTGAAAACTGCAACCAAAGTGCAAAAGCAGTTTGCATGCACTCAGTTAACTCAATTTTTTTCGTGTCAGAAGCGACTTGAGAAACTGGAAGCAAGCATGCAAAGAATGAGGAAGTACTTCATCAGTGTCACAAATGGACAGTGAAGCAACAACTCCCCTGGTGGCCAGAATACCCTCATGAAAATGCTGGAATGTTAAATAGCCTCTGTGTATCTGTCTATATATGTTGTGTGTCTATGACATTGAATGTTTGCCATGTATATGTACATTGTAATCTGCCCTGAGTCCCCAGCGGGGCGAGAACGGCGGAATATAAATACTGTAAATAAATAAATAAAATTTGTTGCCTGTTGGTAGCCGTCCTGAGTCCCTCCTTGGAGATCGAGAAAGGACGGGGTATAAATGTTCAAAATAAATAAATAAATAAAATAACATAAGATGTACCATGTTATCTTCCGCCTGATCTGCCATTGAGTTCTTCAGATTGTACTTGGTCTGGAACCTCTCCTGCGGCCCCTCCTGGGACTGCATGACTCCAGTGGTTACGCCTGAAGATTCATTGGAACACGCAAGCCCCCTCATCACGACAAGGTGACAATCCATCGAGTTGACAAGCGACTTGGAATCACTTATATACACTTAGCAAAGACATAGCATTCTCACTAAATTGGAATTTCCCAAATCCTTCCTTTAGAAGCTGTAAGTGGTATAAAGCCAATATACATCTGTAGGGTGTACTTGCTCTTGTTGTGTGCCTTGAAGTCATTTCCAACCCTATGAAAAATCTATCTCACAGCATTCTTGGCATGATTTCTTTAGAGGGTGTTTACGTTTGCCTTCCTCTGTGGCTGGGAAAAAGTGATTTGTTCAAGGCCATCCAGCAAATTTCCATGGCTCTCAGTGTAGACAGCCC
Source organism: Anolis sagrei (assembly GCF_037176765.1). Taxonomy (NCBI): domain Eukaryota; kingdom Metazoa; phylum Chordata; class Lepidosauria; order Squamata; family Anolidae; genus Anolis; species Anolis sagrei. Next base: position 67,566,999 of record NC_090035.1, on the reverse strand, counting down.
AAAATGATACCTATGCCAAACCACTATTTTAATTGACATAAAGTTGATTAATAATCATTAGCAAGAATACTTGCCAGGTCAGGACTACCTCGCATACTGCTAAATCGCATTCAAAGCCAACGGACGGGCGTGGTATGATTGAGATTAAGAATAAAAATAATAAAACTTTATTTATATTCCACTCTATCTCCCTGAAGGGACTCAGGGCGGATTCCGAACCTAAAAGGCAAACATTCAATGCCCAAATACAACAACAATACAGCAATACTAAGAAAAATTTAAACAGCCCAACATATAAACACTAATTATGACTTAACAACTAAAAAAAAAAAAAACACAGTCTGTTATAGCAGACATAAGACAAAACATCAAACATTGAATGGAAACAATAATTTCCCAGTTCCTTGGGGCAAATGGATTAATCACTGCTCAAGATATCTATTGAGCTGGTGGAGCGAGCAGGGCACAGATACAGATGGCAACTATTAATCAGAGGTATAATACCTTGTGAAGTCTGACTTGGCCAGGATGGTCCACGCCTTGGTTACACCCAGACTGGACTACTGCAATGCGCTCTACATGGGGCTGCCCTTGAAGATGGCCCGGAAGTTTCAACTGGTACAACGGGCAGCAGCCAGGCTTCTTACTGGAGCAAACTATAGGGAGTATAGAACACCCCTATTAAAACAGCTTCATTGGCTACCGATAAGTTGTCAAGCCAAATTCAAGGTGCAGGTCATGACCCATAAAGCCCTAAACGATTCGGGCCCCGCCTATCTCTGCGATCGCATCTCCTTCTATGAACCGGTGTGAACTCTAAGATCTTCCGGGGAGGCCCTCCTTTCGCTCCCACCACCGTCACAAGTACGGTTGGTGGGGACGAGAGAGAGGGCCTTCTCAGTGGTGGCCTCCCACCTCTGGAACATCCTCCCCAGGGAAATTAGACAGGCCCCATCCCTCCCCTCCTTTTGTAAGAGCTTGAAGGCCTGGTGGTTTCAACAAGCTTTAGAGAATGACTAGTTCTAGCTCAGCCCTACACATTGTTGACTATGGCCTTATTCTTCCTACCAATTACCCAGGTCACTTCCTCTAATGGGCCCTGGAAATGAACAGCCATAGACCGTACCTATTATTGTTGTTGCCTGCTATAGCACTGCACTTAATTCCCGGGGCCCCTAGAATTTCTGAGCTTGCACTATTCTCGGCCCGGCCTTTTAACAGGCAGGATTACTTTATATATGTGTGTGTTATGGCGACAATTTTTATGCTTACATTGTTTTGTTAATCTTATGTTTATGTTGTTTACTCTGTATGTATTGATGATGTTACTTGGAAACAGCTCTGAGCCCCCCCCCCCCCAGGAGCGGTATATAAATAAAGTTGTTGTTGTTGTTGTTGTTGTTATCATTATTATGGCAGTATTATCAACTACTATTCCTCTTCCTCATAAGCTACTGAGCAAAGGTATGTCTTCAGCTGTTTCTTGAAAGCAGGGTGGGGGGGGGGGCATCTTTAACTCCTTAGGAAGGGAGTTCCAGAGGTTGGGGGCAGCCACAGAAAAGGCCCTTTCTCTTATTCCCACCAGCCATGCTTGGGACGGGGGAGGGGGGGTGGGACTGAGAGGAGGGTCTCCTCCAATGACCACAATGTCCAAGTTGGTCTATAGAGGAGATGCAGTTTGTCCAATAGTCTGGATATTTTCCTACTACTTGTCAGGGGGTTGGACTGGATGGCCCATGAGGTCTCTATGGTTTCTGGTCTCACACTTGAGACATAGGGAGGGACATTTCTGAAGGGGGGTGGGTGATGTTACAAGGGACAACCCAACATGATGTTAGTAAGCATACTATTTTAAGCAAAAAAACAAACAAAAGGGGGGGAGAGGATTACCAATACCAGTAGCAACCCAAAAAGGATCTGCATGCACAGAAGAGAGATCTATATTGTGCTTATATCCATTCTTCCCCATCCTCATTGATTTTTCACTTTAAATTGGGACTCAAGGGCATACAATTTGAAAAAGAAAAGAGCAGTCAAAAACATACAAAAAGGGAACATTAAAAGGGAATTAAACTATTCACAATTTTTAAATGATTCAAGCCTATACTTCAGAAGATAAAATTCAATTAAGATAGAAAGCAATTAAAAACAGTTCAGTTTAAAGCTATTCGACACTCTCACAGCGCATCCTTTAAAAATGTTCTCCTTTAATAGAATGTTGGAATAGAAAGGTCTTTGTCTGCTGCTAGATGGACAACAAGGAGCAGGCTGTTCTAGCTGCCCTGGAAATGGGGTTCAGATGTTTAGGGGCAACCACTAAGAAGGTCTTATCTTGTGACCCCATAAATGGAGTTTGTGAGGGTGGAAAAACTGGGGTCCCTTCTACACTGCTATATAATCCAGATTTTCAAAACAGATAATCCACATTACCTGCTTTGAACTGGATTATATGAGTCTACACTGCCAGATAATCCAGTTTAAAGCAGATAATCCAGATCTAATATGGCAGTGTAGAAGAGGCCTCTTTTGAGAATCCTAACAAGATACCAAACATAAAACTAGAATCACTGCTTCTTGTAAGTGTTAATAATTGCTTATCTGGCCTATGGAAAAAAAACCCTGCTTTCAAAAAAGTTTACAGGAAGTAAAGCAGTTTAAAAATTAAAATAGAATACATGCCGAACAGACAATCTGTGCCCTGAGTCAAACATTTACCTGGGCTGAAAAGCTAGCGGCTTCCAGTGTAGAAATGGGAACATGTGCTCCCTTTCAACAAAGATGGAAACAATATTCAAAAATATTCAAGAAGTCTAGTTATGTGTTTTCCAAATACCAAAAAACACCAAAGAGATCCATGGACAGACAAAAGTAAAGGTAAAGGTTTCCCCTTACATTCAATCTAGTTGTGTCTGACACTGGGGAGTGGTGCTCATCTCCATTTCTAAGCCAAACAGCTGGTGCCGTCCATAGACACCTCCAAGGTCATGTAGCCAGCATGACTGCATGGAACACCTTCCCGCAGAAGCGGTATTTATTGATCTACTCACATTTGCATGTTTTCGAACTGCTAGGTTGGCAGAAGCTGGGGCTAACAGTGGGAGCTCACCCCACTCCCCAGATCTGAACCACTGACCTTTCAGTTAGTAAGTTCAGAAGCTCAGCACTTTAACCCACTGCAACTTATTCTGCGCAAAATTCATACACATTTTCTGCACATGAAAGGTAAAAACATATAGGTTTGCAATGAATATATATGTATATACACATATATATATACATACACACACACACACACATATATATATTTAATATTGTGGCTGTTTTTAATGTATATTGGAGTGCTGAATTTGGGAAACATAATAAGAATGTTATTGTTATTATTATTATTATTATTATTATTGTTATTATTATGGAGCCCCCGGTGGCCCTTTGCCAGCAGGACTGAAGACCGACAGGTTACAGGTTCGAATCTGGGGAGAGGCGAATGAGTTCCCTCTATCAGCTCCAGCTCCTCATGCGGGGACATGAGAGAAGCCTCCCACAAGGATGGTAAAACATCAAAACATCCGGGCGTCCCCTGGGCAACGTCCTTGCAGACGGCCAATTCTCTCACAACAGGAGCGACTTGCAGTTACTCAGGTCACTCCTGACATGACAAAAAAAAATATTATTATTATTTATTTTCACCCCACTTTCCTCCCATGGGTGGGATTCAAAGCGGCATACAATACAAAGTGTCATGCCACATACAGTCCTTTTTACAAATTCAATATTTTGATCCATTTGGTTGTTATTCAGTTTTACGATTTCTTTTGGTGCTTCCAAACAGGTTTTTTTGTGTGTTTCAGACAAATAAGATGAAGTGTTTTGAAAATCTATAAGACTTTAACTTTTTTTGTACTATTTACTCTTTAAAATCCCCACAAAATCACCCTTACTCATTCACATGTTACAAAATAAAAATCTCAAAACAAATTGTGGAAAAGAAACAGTATACGGTGGAGCAAACCTGGGGTCATTTTTGGATTTCCAACTTCAAAATTCCCTTAAGCCAGCAAAAAATTGGTATGATCCCCAGTTTTGCAGGCCTGTGTTAGTATTTTACTGACAATTTTCCATTTTCTGCACAGAAATGGAACTTTCTGTACACAAAACCCCCCAAATTTATTTATTTATTTATTTACAGCATTTATATACCGCCTTTTTCACCCCTGGGGAGACTCAAATGCAAATTCTGCCCAGCTAAGTCCCAAAATACAACAGCTTTTCACAGAAACAGTAATTCTGTGCAAAAAATCTTGTTTCATGAGCTATGCCACATGTTGAATTTTGTGTAAATTAAGCTCTAAATTGCAAACAGCCTTCGAAACCTACAAGAGTCTCTGAAGACTTTCCTGCACCGAGAAGAAAACTTGCAAATTACTCATTTCTTCCTTAAACAACAAAATTAGTAAACAAAAAACAAAACAAACCCAATACAGAAACATAATGAATAATTCTGAGATAAAGGACCCTAGCTGCATAACTCAACTAAAAAAAGAGGGAAAACGCAACTGCAATTTCAGGGGTTTTTTTTATTTTATGTTTACAGCCATATCTTTGAAATCATATCACAATTATGTAAGGAATGCAAACTCGGGGCCAGGTAAGTACCTAAATTAGGCCTCATTTTCTCAGAAATCCCTCCCCTCAACCACCCCCTCACTTGCTATTCTGCAAGATGAGAGAGTTTGAATTCCCCAAACAGGAGGAAATATGGACTGCAAAGTTTGACAAGAAAAATCCAAGCTTCCTGGCTTCCAAGGTATGTAAAAATATGATACTGGAATTTCATTTTCTCTCACTCTCCAGCATCATGCCTGTGATGCCAGGAAATTCACAGGGGACAACCTACCAGCAGTTCATCCTGTGTAAGTCCAGAACCAAGACTATTACTAGCAAATGTTTAGTAAATAAGAAAAAAAATGAAATGTATAGTATATCTTCATCAGGATCGCTAAAAAAGATGGTGGTTGGGGGTTGGACAGGGAAGGAAGACGTTAACTGATGCAAAAGCCACAAAATTTGCCTTTCCTTAGAATAGCGTTTCTCAACCTGGGGGTTGGTACCACTGGAGCGGGGGGGGGGGGGTCACGAGGGTCACCAAAGATAATCAGAAAACACAGTATTTTCTGTTGGTCATGGGGGTTTTGTGATGGAAGTCTAGCCCAATTCTATCTATAGTTCTCTAGAATGCTCTAGAGAACTATAAATCCCAGCAACTACAACTCCCAAATGTCAAGCTCTATTTCCCCCCCAAACTCATCCAGTGTTCATATTTGGGCATATTGAGTATCTGTGCCAAGTTTGGCCCAGATCCATCATTGTCCACAGTGCTCTCTGGATGTAGGTGAACCACAACTCCAAAACTCAAGGTCAATGCCCACCAAACCCTTCCAGTATTTTCTGTTGGTCGTGGGAGTTCTGTGTGCCAAGGTTGGTTCAATCCCATGCTTGGTGGAGTTCAGAATGCTCTTTGATTAGAGGTGAACTATAAATCTCAGCAACTACAACTCCCAAATGTCAAGCTCTATTTTCCCCAAACTCCACCAGTGTTCCCATTTGGGCATCTTGATTATCTGTGCGAAGTTTGAGTTCACATTGCTGTCTGCATGTGTGTGAACTACAACTCTAAAATCAAGGTCAATGCCGACCAAACCCTTTCAGTATTTTCTGTTGGTCATGGGAGTTCTGTGTGCCAAGTTTGGTTCAATTCCATTGTTCGTGGAGTTCAGAATGCTCTTTGATCGTAGGTGAACTATAAATCCCAGCAACTACAACTCCCAAATGACAAAATCAATTTGTCAACCCCACCAATATTCAAATTTGGGAGTATCGGGTATTTGTGCCCCATTTGGTCCAGTGAATGAAAATATATCCTACATTTCAGATATTTACATTAAAATTCATAACAGTAGCAAAATTACAATTATGAAGTAGCAACGAAAGTAATTTTATGGTTGGGGGTCACCACAACATGAGAAAGTGTATTAAGGGGTCGTGGCATTAGGAAGGTTGAGAACCACTGCCTTAGAACATTACAGTTTGATGAAGACTTCTGGAGCTCATCAAAGACTGATCACTAATTTGTACATTTTCAGTTAACTTAATAAAATATATCGCCACATGTATTTAAAAGTAACACATTGCCAAAGCAGCGACATTGAGGTTGTGAAGTGATTACTGAGAATTAATGCAAATAGAGAACAGGGATATGAGCAGGTGGGAATTAGGCTACTTACACTGCAGATTAATCTATATTTAAATTTATTCTGAACGGAAAATTATGGTGATTTGTTTTGGCACTGAGCACACAAAAAAACCCTTATTATAGCTATTTACTTCAAGCAAAAGCTTTGCTACTAATAACCTACAGGAATATCTTTTTCCTCTGTCTACAAAGGGTAATTATTACATTTTGTAAAATCCTGAATTAAGGGGCCTCATCCTGTAGTTTCTTTGAGGTCGCTTCTAACAGTGAATAATGATTTAGACCTATGTAGTGGTTTGTAGATACTGTCAAACTTTGTGACTACCTTTGTGACTAACTACTTTCTGGTCATTGAAGGAGTCCGGGTAGTGCAATGGGTTAAACCCTTGCACCAGCTGAACTGCTGACCTGAAGGTCAGCGATTCGAATTGGTGAGGCAAAGTGAGCTCCCGTCTGTCAGCTTCAGTTTCCCATGCAGCGACATGAGAGAGAGAAGCCTCCCACAGGATGGTAATGCATCCAGGCATCTCTGAGCAACGTCTCTACAGATGGCCAATTCTCTCACACCAGAAGCGACTTGCAGTTTCTGGTCATTGAAGGAGTCATGGTAGCGCAATGGATTAAACCTTTGCGCTGGCTGAACTGCTGACCTGAAGGTCGGCAATTTGAATTCGTGAGACGAGATGAGCTCCTGTCTGTCAGCCCCAGCTTCCCATACAGGGACATGAGAGAGAGAAGCCTCCCACAGGATGGTAATGCATCCAGGCATCTCTGGGCAACGTCTCTACAGATGGCCAATTCTCTCACACCAGAAGCAACTTGCAGTTTCTGGTCATTGAAGGAGTCATGGTGGCGCAATGTGGGAAACCGTTGTGCCAGCTGAACTGCTGACCAGAAGGTCGGCGATTCGAATTTGGAAGATGAGGTGAGCTCCTGTCTGTCAGCCCCAGCTTCCCATGCAGGGAAATGGGAGAGAGAAGCCTCCCACAGGATGGTAACGCATCCCGGCATCTCTGGGCAACGTCTCTTCATATGATCAATTCTCTCACACCAGAAGCAACTTGCAGTTTCTCAAGTCACTTCTGACACAATAAAAAATATGGAAACGGATCCACCCATTCACCCGGATACCTCCACATCCTATGTAACGATTGCCTGGTTTGCCTCTTCTGGAACATGCAACATATCATTGTCCTACTTTAGGGGTCCCTTTCAAATCTATGATACTATGAATTTGTCATATACATATATATGTGTGTGTGTGTGTGTGAATCATATATGTCTACATCTATGGCTGGATGGCTCTTTGTCAGGATGGCTTTGATTATGTTTTCTTGCCCTGGTGAAGGGAGTTGGACTGGATGGCCTTCAGGCAGCACTTCTCAACCTGGGGATTGGTACCCTGTGGGGGGGGGGGGGGGGGGTCACGAGGGTCACCAAAGAACACTAGAAAACACAGTATTTTCTGTTGGTCATGGGGGTTCTATGAGGGAAGTCTGGCCCAATTCTATCGTTGGTGGGGTCCAGAATGCTATTTGATTGTAGAAGAACTATAAATCCCAGTAATAACTCCCAAATGTCAAAGTCTATTTTCCCCAAACTCCACCAGTGTTCACATTTGGGCATATTGAGGATTTCTGGCAAGTTGGGTCCAGATCTATCATTGTTTGAGTCCACAGTACTCTCTGGATGTAGGAGAACTACAATTCCAAAACTCAAGGTTAATGCCCACTAAGCCCTTTCAGTACTTTCTGTTGGTCATGGGAGTTTTGTGTGCTAAATTTGGTTCGATTCCATCGTTGGTGGAGTTCACATTTGGGCAAAGTGAGCTCCCGTCTGTCAGCTTCAGTTTCCCATGCAGCGACATGAGAGAGAGAAGTCTCCCACAGGATGGTAATGCATCCAGGCATCTCTGAGCAACAATCAAAGTGCATTCTGATCTCCACCAATGATGGAATTGAACCAAACTTGGCACACAGGACTCTCTCATGACCAACTGAAAATACTAGAATGTTTTGGTCGGCATTGACCTTGAGTTTTGGAGTTGTAGTTCACCTACATACATCCAGAGAGCACTGTGGACTCAAACAATGAAGGGTCTGGACCAAACTTGGCGCAGATACTCAAGATGCCCAAATGGGAACACTGTTGGAGTTTGGGGAAAATAGAACTTGACATTTGGGGAATTATAGTTCACCTTCAATCAAAGACCACCAGTGTTCACATTTGGGCATATTGAGGATTTATGGCAAGTTGGGTCCAGATCTATCATTGTTTGAGTCCACAGTACTCTCTGGATGTAGGAGAACTACAATTCCAAAACTCAAGGTTAGTAGGTGCCTTGTGGCCAAATTTTGCAGCAATTTGTCCAGCGGATTTTGAGTTATGATGTCTCCCAAAATGAATAGAGCATTTTTATATATAGAGATAGATAGATGGATGAATAAATAAATCATGATGCCTATACTTAATGCCAGTTTCTAGTTCTCTGAGGGCTCTGGTTGTATTTCATCTTCATCCATTTAGCAAAATGTATTTCATTTTGATCCTTTAAGTATGAAGATTAGGACTGCACTGAAAACGTTTAAAGTTTATGGCAATAGGCGTTCAAAATCTTCAAGATGACTAAATTGAGGCTGTCATACTTTGGACTCATCAAGATCACAACACACTGGAAAATAAGGTAATGCTTGGAAAATTGAAAGGCAAGAGGGGAAAAAAGAAGACTGCATTGTAACTGGATTGATTAAATCAAGGAAGCCACAGCCCTGAGCTTTGCAGACCTGAGCAAGGTGGTTGAGGACCAAAGCATTGTCGAAGGCTTTCATGGCTGGAATCACTGGTTGTTGTAGGTTTTTTGGGCTGTATGGCCATGCTCTAGAAGCATTCTCTCCTGATGTTTCGCCTACATCTATGACAGGCTTCCTCAGAGGTTGTGAGGTCTCACAACCTCTGAGGATGCCTGCCACAGATGCAGGTGAAACGTCAGGAGAGAAGGCTTCTAGAGAATGGCCATACAGCCCAAAAAACCTACAACAACTGAGGACCAAAGCTCTTGGAGGTCTTCTAAGTCGAAGTCGACTTTATGGCAAACAACAATAACCACCAACTTCGAAACAGACAGATATTGCTCAAGAGCCTTCCTCCAAACCAATGTTCTACTCTCCACTCCAGGTCTGAAATTTCTCATTCAGATTCTGCACGATTGCACGCTCACCCATCCGCATTGCCTTTGAATCACACGCTCAAAGAAGAACCTGAAGGTCATCTTATTCTGAATGTTAACCAAAGGGAAGATCCTCAGTAATACTGTACATAGCTGTATCAAAACCAGACCACTTAGCTCTACAATATTGCTTGACTTGCCATTGTAAATTCAGAATTTTCAAAAATGTAAATAAAAGGGTTTGAGAGACAAGTGCTGTAATGGTTGTTGATGAAAACAGTGGCCTTAATGCTGCACTGAAATCTGTCTCCTAAGCAAATGGGGCCTCCAGGGACTGATGTGTAGTCTCTTTTCTTTTATCTTAAGTCTTCTGGTTAGATTTTTTCCCTACCTGATCCAATGATTCAAAAGACAGGCACTCCCTTACAAATGTCTGCAGGATCATTAAGGCTAGCATTCTATTTGTGTTCTATTCTATTGTGTCCAATTCTGGGCACCACAATTGAAGAGAGATATTGACAAGCTGGAATGTGTCCAATGGAGGGCGACTACAATGATCAAGGGTCTGGAGAACAAGCCCTATGAGAAGCGGCTTAAAGACCTGGGCATGTATAGCTTGCAGAAGAGAAGGCTGAGAGGAGACATGATAGCCATGCATAGATATGTGCGAGGAAGTCATAGGGAGGAGGGAGCGAACTTGTTTCTACTACAAGAAAGGAGATTCCATCTGAACATTAGGAAGAACTTCTTGATTGTGAGAGCTGTTCAGCAGTGGAACTCTCTGCCTAGGAGTGTGGTGGAGGCTCCTTTGGAAACTTTTAAACAGAGGCTGGATGACCATCTGTCAGGGGTGCTTTGAATGCAATTTTCCTGCTTTTTGGCAGGGGGTTGGATTGGATGGCCCATGAGGTATCTATGATTCTATGATTCCCGTAAAGCTCGGACTGTATTCACAACCCATTTGTTCTAGAATCCACCAGCTCCTGCTGCATATCCAGAATATTGGCCATATGCGATAAGACGTTTTCTACCAGACAGCCCCTAGCACAGTGGTTCTCAACCTGAGGGTCGGGACCCCTGGAGGGTTCGTGAGGGATCGCCAAAGAACATCAGAAAACAGTATTTTCTGTGGGTCATGGGGGTTCTGTGTGGGAAGTTTGGCCCAATTCTCTTGCTGGTGAGGTTCGGAATGCTCTTTGATTATAGATGAACTATAAATTCCAGCAACTATACCTCCCAAATATCAAGGTCTATTTTCCCCAAACTCCACCAGTGTTCACATTTGGGCATATTAAGGATTTGTGCCACGTGTGATCCAGATCCATCATTGTTTGAGTCCACAGTGCTCTCTGGAGGTAGGTGAACTACAACTCCCAAACTCAAGGTCAATGCCCACCACACCCTTCCAATGCCCACCAAACCCTTCCAAACTTGGCAACATTCTCTGTGCCAAGTTTAGTTCAATTCCATCATTGGTGTAGTTTAGAATGCTCTTTGATTGTAGATGAACTATAAATCCCAGCAACTACAACTCCCAAATGACAAATTAACCCCTCTCCCATCCCCACCAGTATTCAAATTTGGGCGAATTGGGTATTTGTGCCAAATTTGGTCCAGTGAATGAAAATACCTCCTGCATATCAGATATTTACATTACGATTCAGTGCAGTAGCAAAAGTTACAGTTGTAAAGCAGCAACAAGCATAATGTTATGGTTGGGGTTCACCACAATACAAACCCTATAGTATTAGGAAGGTAGAGAACCACTGCCATAGGATGAAATGGTGATAGTTAAAGAGGGATTACGGAGATAAATTTAGGAAGTGAGAAAATAACCTAAGTGTTTCAGAAATTTCTTTTTCTTCCCTTTAAAGACATGCACAACTCCTGCTTTTTTTACGCATCACATAATTTCATAATTTCAATCCCTATACATCAGTCTGATATGTGTCTGCACTTGTCTCTACCTAACATATGAAAATTACCATAGAGATAGTGAGAAAAGGATACCTGTGTTGCGGATGAAACAATGGAAATGGAACAGACAGGTTATACTCATGTGAGCTGGAAACAGAACACTGTGGGCCACATTTTGCAGAACTCTGCTCTGCAAGGACATTTGTCTACACTTGCAAGGACTACACCACTTCCATTTGCTACTTGAGACAAAACAAAATAGAAGCAATCATTGGGGAAACTACAATGTAATAGTCTGAGAGTGCCAACATTTATATTCTCTGGAATAACTGTATCAAAATTGGGGGTAGCGGTCAACATGGTGGCAGCTCACCTTTTTATGCCAACGTAGGCTAAATTCTGTGCCAAAAGCCTAGTCTGCATACATTATGGAAGATAAATATTTGGATAAGTCATTCTATATCTCCTAACTGGAGGGAGAAGACACAAAAGCTCCAAAAATCTTGGATTAGTGTTATTATTTGCCCTGTGGTGCCATTGGTTTTTTAGATTTTCATATGCTCCAACTATCCCTGCATACCCGTCCATATTATTCCATGCTATGCTATGCTCTGTTGTGCCATGCTAACTAAATAAAGTTGCTGTTTTTACTTAGTATTCGGGAGATGTTGTGTCAAAATTATTCTTGTTAGCTTCCAAAACAATGGTTCCCAACCTTTTTTTGACCAGAGACCACTTGACCAGGGACCACTCTCCAACATTAGTACCAAAAGAATTAAGAATTGGTTTTTGGCCAACTTTAGATTCTTTTGGTTATTTGGGGGGCTGATTCAGAAAACTGCATTGGATAGACCACATCAGCTCTGATACAGAACATATGCCAAGCAGTAGTCGCCATCTGCTCGCTCACAGAAAACCATATTTAATAACAAGACCAGGCTGTGGCACAGCTAGTTAGTAGCCAGCTGCATTAAATCACTACTGAGCGAGAGGTCATGAGTTTGAAGCCAGCCCGGGTCAGAGTAAGCTCCTGACCATTAATAGTCTAGCTTGCTGCTGACCTATGAAACCTGAAAGATAGTTGCACCTGTCAAATAGGAAATTTAGGTACCACTTTATGGGAGGGGGGTAATTTAACTAAATTAGGACGCCATAAAACCTTCCAGCAGCATGCAGAAGAATGAGGAAGTACTCCATCAAAGGACCCGGTGTTACAAGTGGACGGTGAAGCAGCAGCTCCCCGTGGCCAGAATCGAGCATACCTGCATGAAGCCGGAAAAAGCTGGAAGGTTAAATTGCCTTTTGTATCGGTCTATATATGTTGTATTTCTAAATGGCACTGAATGTTTGCCATATATATGTGCATTGTAATCCGCCCTGAGTCCCCTGCCGGGTGAGAAGGGCGGAATATAAATATTATAAATAAATAAACAAATGATAAGCAAGAGCTCATGTGATAGTAGTAATCTTTCGTGGGTACCCTGTTTCCCCAAAAGTAAGACAGGGTCTTATATTCCTTTTTGCTCCAAAATATGTGTTAGGGCTTATGTATAGCTGTCTGGACACTATTTAAATTGACTTTTAAAATAGTGAACTGTAACTAGGGGTTATTTTTGAAGTAGGACTTATATTTCGAGCAACCTCAAAAATTTTGAAATAATCATGCTAGGGAGGTCTTATTTTCGGGGGAAAGGGGTAGTCAGCGTCTCCCTCCCGACATCCTTTTTGCTCTCGTTGCCACGTGGTTTCAAGGCAACAGTGTATTAATGGTGAGGCCAAGGACCATATTTTCGTTCTTGCGGACCGCTGGTGGTCCACGGATCACACCACTGTTCTAAAATCATCATTTTCCCAGGTTCAAGCCCCTCCATAGGGGTTCTACAAATTATATTTCTGTGTATGGAAGACCTAGGGGACATATCTTCTTTTTGCTTCACTGGCTGCCGATCCAGTTCCAAGCACAATTCAAAGTGCTGGTCTTGACCTATAAAACCCTATACAGTTCTGGCCCAGCGTACCAGTCCTAACGTATCTGCTTCTACGTCCCACCTTGAAGTTTAAGATCTTCTGGGGAGGCCCTGCTCTCGGCCCCGCCTTTGTCACAAACACGCTTGGCGGGAATGAGGGATAGGGCCTTCTCGGTGGTGGGGCCCTGCCTGTGGAACTTGCTCTTCGGGGAAATTAGGTTATCGTCTTCCCTCCTCTCCTTCAGAAAGAAGTTGAAAATGTGGATGTGGTACCAGGCCTTCGGGTAATTATGCTGACAATGACAATGACGACAATTACTATGGTAATGGATTATGGACAAGCTTGATGGAATCTCCAACCACATTGAATTCGGCTAGATAAGGCCACAAGGCTGTTATATTTAAGTACATTTTAATTGAACTGACTTAATGTTTTAACTGTATGCAATTATTGGTTTTTATTTATTTATTATTATTATTATTATTATTATTGGTTATATTATTTTATTGTTTTTTATTATGTGTACATGGAGGCATCAAATTGTTGCTGCTGGAAGCTGCCCTGAGTCTCCACCCCACCCCCCTGGGGGGGGGGGGGGTGAGAAGGGTGGGGTAGAAATACCTGAAATAAATAAATGAAATAAATAAATGAATAGGACTCTCATATGAAGTGTTTGGACACTAAAGTGTGCATCCTGCCAGTTTACATGCTGCAGACGCCGGCATACGTTTTGAAACGACGATTGCACATTCTGAGACCAACACATCGTTTTCTTATATCCTTTTAACGAAAAGGAAGATATAGCACCTTGGTTTCTAAATCCGTGGAGAACAAGCTATTGCAAAGTATGTGAATACAGGATAACAGCAGATAGGCTAGAAATGGATGACAGTGATGCTCAAGCAGTATTCCTAGGTATGAAAACGGAGGTCCCTCAAGCATATTTTCTTCTGTGAAGTGTGGGAGGGTATGAATTTTCCTTGGCAGTGCCCACACACAATGGAGCCTATCTTCACAGCCTTAAGGCCAAGCAGCTTGCTTTTACTGTTACATGAAAAGCTGTGGTCCTCCGGATGCCAACAGTTACAACCCCAATATTAATTCCTGTGGATGGATGGGGCTGTCACAGAAACATCCAATGAACTCATTGACCCATTCCATCCAGATTAGACAGCCTGCCGGGTGCAGAGAACAGGACGTCCATCGGCAAGCAATAATATACCGTGGTTGGTAAATCCTGCTGAAATGGAAAAGAAACTGTACACTAAAAATGGCCAAACAAATCTTACCTGCTGCTTTTCAGTCTTAAATGATGGCCATTAATTGGATCCTTGAGGCTGAAGTATAATTCAGGACCGTTAGAAGGTATAAAGGTAATGGTAAAGGTTTAACTATGACATTAAGTCTAGTCATGCCCAACTCTGGGTGGTGGTGCTCATCCCCATTTCTAAGCCGAAGAGCCGGCATTGTCCATAGACGCCTCCAAGGTCATGTGGCCAGCATAACTGCACGGAGTGCCATTACATTCCCGCAAAAGTGGTGCCTATTGATCTACTCTTATTTGCATGTTTTCAAACTGCTAGGTTGGCAGAAGCTGGGGCTAACAGCGAGAGCTCACACCGCTCCCTGGATTTGAACCTACAACCTTTCAGTTAGCAAGTTCAGTAGCTCAGCGGTTTAACTCACTGCACCACCAGGGGCTCCTTGTAGAAATATAATGCCAGAAATCTGCACTCTACTCACATTTGCGTGTTTTCGAACTGCTAGGCTGGCAAAAGCTGGGGTTAGCAACAGGAGCTCATGCCGCTCCCCGGATTTGAACCTGTAACCTTTCAGTTAGCAAGTTCAGCAGCTCAGCAGTTTAATCTGCTGCACCACCAGGGGCTCCTTGCAGAAATATACAATGCCAGAAATCTGCACTCTACTCACATTTGCATGTTTTTGAACTGCTAGGTTGGCAGAAGCTGGGACTAGCATCCGGAGCTCACCCTGTCCCACGGAAGGTATGTATGAGTGGAAATCACATCTTCCAAATCGGTCCAAGCAGCGGCAATTATTATTTTTTGGTCGTGTCAGGAGCGACCTGAGAAACTGCAAGTCGCTTCTGGTGTGAGAGAATTGGCCATCTGCAATGACATTGCCCAGAGGACACCTGGATGATTTGATGTTTTATCATCCTTGTGGGAGACTTCTCTCATGTCCCCGCATGAGGAGCTGGAGCTGATAGAGGGAGCTCATCCGCCTCTCCCTGGATTCGAACCTGCGACCTGTCGGTCTTCAGTCCTGCCGGCACAGGGGTTTAACCCACTGCGCCACCGGGGGCTCCGGCAGCGGCAATGCAACAGTATTAACCGCTATGGGCTTTTCAATCCATTGGCATGCATGAAGGTCTTGACCGCTGAAACTTAGAAAAATTCTATCTGCAAGACAGCTAACCACAAAGCAGAACTTTTAAAATTGAGCTGCTTTTCTCCCAGGATATTGATGGGTTAACAAGAAGAACTGGGGCCCTCCAGACCGAAGAGTCCCATTGCTGTGCTCATCAATCATGTCAAGAAGGAGGAGACAGCCAGAGCACCTGGACTTAAGAGCTTTCAAGAATCAAGCATGTTGGAAACCGTGCCTGAATCTCATGCTTCAAACTCCATGCTAAATGTACCATGCAGACATACAAAAAGCACTAATTTCTACGAGGAAATATTCCCTTGAAAGTTACAGTGGCTTCTAATGCATTTTTAGGAGGCAAAACTGCACTTTTTGAAGTTTTAAAAAAGGGAACCAACAGGCCGACTCCATGAAGGCATAAACTCAGACTTTTCCAGATTCTGATCCAACCAAAATGATACAACAATATCCCATTAGGAATACCGGAAAATACCTTGTTCAAGATTAGTAAGACTATTTGTTTCTCTCTAGCACAGCATTTCTCAACCTGGGGAGATCACGAAGGGGTGTTAGAGGAGTTGCCAAAGACCATCAGGAAACACAGAATTTTCTGTTGGTCATAGGAGATTTCTGTGGGAAGTTTGGCTCAATTCTATCGTAGGTTGGGTTCGAAATGCTTTCTGATTGTAGATGAACTATAAATCTCAGCAATGACAACTTCCAAATGTCAAGGTCTATTTTCCCCAAACTTCAGCAGTGTTCACATTTGGGCATATTGAGTATTTGTGCCAAGTTTGGTCCAGATCCATCATTGTTTGAGTCCACAGTGCTCTCTGGATGTAGGTGAACTACAAAACTCAAGGTCAATGCCCACCAAACCCTTTCAGTATTTTCTGTTGGCCATGGGAGTTCTGAGTGCCAAGTTTGGTTTGATTCCATCATTGGTGGAGTTCGGAATGCTATTTGATTGTAGGTGAACTATAAATCCCGGCAACTACAACTCCCAAGGTCTATTTTCCCCAAACTCCAGCAGTGTTCACATTTGAGCATATTGAATATCCGTGCCTATTTTGGTCCAGATCCATCATTGTTTGAGCCCACAGTACTCTCTGGATGTAGGTGAACTACAATTTCAAAACTCAAGGTCAATGCCCGCCAACCCTTCCAGTATTTTCTGTTGGTCGTGGGAATTCTGTGTTCCAAGACTGGTTCAAGTCCATCTTGGGTGGAGTTTAGAATGCTCTTTTGATTGTAGGTGAACTATAAATCCCAGCAACTACAACTCCCAAATGACAAAATCAATCCCACCTCAACCCCAGCAGTATTCAAATTTGGGCGTATCAGGTATTTGTGCCCAATTTGGTCCAGTGAATGGAAAATACATCCTGCATATCAGATATTTACATTACGATTCATAACAGTAGAAAAATTACAGTTATGTTGTTGCAACGAAAATAATTTTATGGTTGGGGGTCACCACAACATGAGGAACTGTATTAAGGGGATGGGGCATTAGGAAGGTTGAGAACTACTTCTCTAGCACTATATTGTGGACTCCACTGATTTTCATAAATTGGTTTTGAGAAGTCCCAGCCAGCATAACCAATGGTTAGGGGTTCTAAGAGCCAAAGTTCCAAAAAATCAGGGCAGCCAAAGACTGAACCATTGGAGTGCCACCCAGACTCAAGCAGAGCTCTTTCCCACCACCTACCACCTGACCCCTTTATGCAAGTGAAAAAAATGCCATGGATTTTGCATGCAAAGCAGATACCCTTCCACTGAGCTATGTCTCCTCTCCTACAGACTCAGACAAAGGTCCATTTAATCCTGTATTTTTTTTAACTAGGACCAGCCAGAAGCCTCTAGGAGTTTTGCC
Source organism: Anolis sagrei (assembly GCF_037176765.1). Classification (NCBI taxonomy): domain Eukaryota; kingdom Metazoa; phylum Chordata; class Lepidosauria; order Squamata; family Anolidae; genus Anolis; species Anolis sagrei. The sequence goes on along the minus strand of NC_090035.1, from coordinate 67,549,437 downwards.
AACAAGCACGAGGCGATGACTGTCCTTTGTTTAATCCTAGCACCTTATTAGTAAGAGATATACTGCTTCTGACCATAGTGGCTCCATAAAAAAGACACTATTAATAGATGCAATTAGACCTGCCTTTTCTAAACTGATTTAGTCCTATGTAGAATAGTTATGCAAACCACAGTTCCCCACTAAATCTTGCAGTACAACAGGTCCTCCATATTTGTCGGGGTTAGAGGCAGAGGATCCCCGTGAAAGTGTATTATTATTATTATTATTATTATTATTATTATTATTATTAGAAACACAACAAGATGAGTTCACAGCAGACACGCTGCTGGCTGTTGTATTGGATCACACGACGGACACTTCCCAAGTGTCTACGACTGTGTGATGTATCGGCAAATAATGCGTGCAGATCCCAGTAAGGTGGCCTTCTCCACCTAGCAGATGGTAATCTTGTCAGCGCCCATTGTGTTTAAGTGCCGATCACCACTGGGACCACCTTTACTGGCTTGTGCCAGAGTCTTTGCAGTTTGATTTTAAAATCCTCGTATCGTGTCAGCTTTTCCAGTTCTTTCTCTGCAATCCTGTTGTCATATCCTGGGATTGCGACATCAACGATCCATACTTTGTTTTTTAACACGATTGTGAGGTCAGGAATATTATGCTCCAAAACTCTGCCTGTCTGAATCTGGAAGTCCCAGAGGAGTTTGGTGTGTTCATTCTCTGCAACTTTTTTCAGCTTGTGATCCCACCAGTTCTTTGTCACAGGCAGATGGTATTTGTGGCACAAGTTCCAATTAATCATCTGAGCAACGGTGTTGTGCCTCTGCTTGTAGTCTGTCTGCACAATCTTCCTGCAGCAGCTCAGGATGTGATCTATTGTTTCATCTGCTTCCTTGCAGAGTCTACATTTGGGATCTGTTGTCGACTTTTCAATTCTGGTTTTATGGCATTTGTTCTAATGCCTTGTTCTTGGGCTGCCAGAATCAGGCCCCCCATCTCCTTTTTCAGAATTCCATTTGTGAGTCACAGCCATATATTTTCTTTGTCAATTTGGCTCTCAATTTTTGCCAGGAACTGTCCATGGAGAGCCTTCTTTTACTAGTTTTCTCTTCTGCTCTGGATTGTGTTTTTACGATATTCGCTCTTTGTCTTTTGGACTTGAAGCAGTTTACTACTATTGACTTCTCTCAATGTTGGTTCTTGACTGCCTTTCACATAATCTGCCTGTGCGTGTTTCTCTTCTTCTACTACTACTATTATTATTTGCTTTAGAGAAAACTCTCTCCACCAGTGGTCCGCAAGAATAAAAATATGGTCTGTGTCCTCACCATTACTACACCTTTGCCTCAAAACCACACGGCAACAAGAGCGACTGGTCTTGCGAAACCCTCTTATAGTGCCGAGGCAACGGGGATGTCGGGAGGGAAGAGGCTGACTACCTGCAAAAGATGACTCTAAATTATTAAATATGGTTTTCTGTGGCCGAGCAGATGGCGACTACTGGTTGGCATATGTTCTGTATCAGAAACTAAAGCTGATGTGGTCTATCCAAAGCAATTTTCTGAATCAGTACCCCAAATAACGAAACCAAATCTAAAGATGACCAAAAATTGATTCATTACCCTTTAGGTATTAATGTTGGAGAGTGGTCCCTGGTCAAAGTGGTCCATGGTCAAAAAAAGGTAGGGAACCACTGATCTAGAAATTTCTCTTCTGACAGGTAGAAAAAAAGGTAGGGAACCACTGACATTAGAAATAACTTTTTTATTGTAAGAGCTTTTGGGCAGTGGAACAGACTGCCTCAGAAGGTGGTCTTTGGAGGTTACAAAACACAGGTTGGACTGGCACCTTTCAAGAGTGCTGCTATTTTGTTTTCCTGCATTGTAGGTTGGGGTCAACCATCCTTATGGTCCCTTGTAGTTCTAAAAGTCTATGATACTATGATGATCCATCTCAAGTTGACGCTAAGTCCAATTAGAGGTAGAAACATTATTTTGGCAGCATCTCTACTGAACCATACCAGAATGAGAGATGCTATGGCAGAAATGGGTAAATTATTTTGGTCGAATTGTCCCATTCCTACTGGGGATTAGATGCCACTAGTAGGCAAAATCTAAAGGAAGGAGGGTGAAAACAAAAATAACAATGGCCAAAGCTGCCAATGAGAAGAAGATGCTTCTTTCTCTCTTTTCCACCAAACTAAAGGTGAGAAACTATGCCAGGGTAATTCCCAGTAGAATGAGTAAACATAGTTTAAAGATGAGGAATGCTGGGAGTTGCAGTATAAAAATCTCTGGAGGGCAATACGCTTTCCTGTCTTGCTAGACAGATATCCAAACATCAAGTGGTAGTAAAGGGAGTTCTTTTCTCATCAATCAGCAGAGAAAGGCAAGATATTCCTCTTTCCCACTGCTAGGCTGTTATCTCTAATCATGTAAGAAGTGCACAGAGAGCAGGGACCAAAGTTTTAAATCTTCTTTATGCTCCCTGTAACCCCTCGCTTACATTGATTGCAGAGATTGTAGATTAGTAATGGTGGAGGCATAGTAGTCAAGAAGATGAGGAATCTGAGGAGGAAGAAAGGTTTGTGGGCTAGATTTTCCATCCTATGCTCTAGGAAAAATGATGGCCTGGTAATCAGTGTTTTTCTTGTGTTGTCAAAGGCTTTCATGGCCAGAATCACTGGGTTGTTGTGAGTTTTCAGGGCTATGTTCCAGAAGAATTCTCTCCTGACATTTCTCCCACATCTATGGCAGGCATCCTCAGAGGTTATGAGTTCTGTTGGAAACAAAGCAAGTGGGATTTAGATATCTGTGGAGTGTCCAGGGTGGGAGAAAGAATTCTTGTCTCTCCCAACAAAGGATTCCCCCAGGCAGGAATCAGCCAGGCCTTGAAGCTGCAAAGCATTGCAATGCTAATCACATTGCCTCCAACAGACAAGAATTCTTTCTCCCACCCTGGACGCTACACAGATATATAAAAGCTCACTTGCATGGTTTCCAACATACAAAATGGGGCTACAAAGTGGAATCCACGACATGCAAGTGTGGAGAAGAGCAGCAGCTCAGGATGTGATCTATTGTTTCATCTGCTTCCTTGCAGAGTCTACATTTGAGATCTGTTGTTGACCACCTACTGCAATGTAGCTTGAGCCCTGCCACATGCACAATGGAGGACCTTCTTGCAGCAATACCAGAGGCACTCCAAGTGGCCAGCTACTGGTCAAAGGACATTTAATAGAATGCCAAGTCTGCAAACTTTGTGCTTTGTTTGTTTGTTTTTAATATAACTGTTTTGGTTCGCTCCTGATGCGATATATATATATGAATGTTGCAATTGGCCACCTTTATTAGCATTGAATGGCCTTGAAGCTTCAAAGTCTGGCTGATTCTTGCCTGAGGAATCCTTTGTTGGGAGATGTCTGACAACCACCATGTCAGATTAGATAGGGAAGGCATTGAAATTCACAAGCATGTGGACCTTTTCAACAGAAATGAGGAAACCATGAAAATGAATAAAATATGACTACCAGTCTTTGAAAAAACCTCTAGAATCAGGACAGTAAATAAAGAACAACACTCAGAAAACAGGAGAATTCCAGGTAGGAAACAATCAAAGTCAGATAACACCTCCCAACAAAGGATTCCCCCAGGCAGGAACCATCTGGGCTTTGAAGCTGCAAGGCCATTCAATGCTAATCAAAGTGGTCAATTGTAAGATTCACACAAGAGCTCTTTCTCCCACCCTGGACATTCCACAGATATATAAACCCCTTGCCCAGTTTCCAACAGACCTCACAACCTCTGAGGATGCCAACCATAGATGTGGGAGAAACGTCAGAAGATAATGCTTCTGCAACATGGCCATACAGTCCGAAAAACTCACAGCAAGCCAGTTGTTTTCTTGCCTTGGATGTAGGCGTTTGGGCCACTCACATTTTAAAGAATCAAATACACAATTTCTCTCAGGATTCCCCCCTAAAGTTTGCATTTTGCCTGTTTCACTTAAATCATTTATAATAATGTTTAAAAACCGCACATCTTCCATACGTCTGTACAAATATAATTTAAAGAACTGGAGAATTAAAACCATTAAAAACCCTGTTATGACATCAAGACAAAGAAATGCAGCCAAAACAATGAAACAGGAAGGATCAGCTGATGTTAAATTGCCCTGGCAAACGAACTGGTTTTGATCTGGCACCAAAACAATCACAATGTTGGCTTCAGTCGAGAAAGTATTCTATAGCTGGGGAGCCACAGCTGGGAAAGTTCTTTCCTTTGTGCACACGTCCTTGGAGAACTGCATGCTTTGATGACTTTCAAAGCAGACTGATATAAAGCAAGATTCCTTGTAAATATTTGGATTCTCAACCCAAATATCAGCATCTTGAACTGGACTTGGAAGTGAATGGGTTGATACTCCTTCAAAATCAATGCAACACCATTCTATCCTGTTGTCTCAGTAGAGGAAAAGGTCCCCAGGACTGATCTTCAGATTGTGGGGTAATTTGAGATAACCAAGGAGAAGTTCAATGTCAGAAATGGCCTGGGCAAGGGACAAACCAAAGGAGACACTGCTGCAGAGGTGTTGAGCACAGTATGCCACTCATATTATGGTTCGATTTCTGTTGGCCAGTTCCAAATATAGTAGACCTATTGAATTTCATTGTGAATGAACAAATAGATAAATCCAATCAATGCAATGACTCTAGCTTTTGAGTATTTAGTCATACATTTTTCCACAATTAAACAGATTATCAAAGGCGTTTTTTTTTTTTTGGACAAGATTAGTTCAGAGGAAGTTTGCCATTGATTAAGAGGCAAGAATATGACTTGCCCAAGGTCATCCAGGGGTTTCCAAGGCCAAGTGGAGATTTGAACCTTCATCTCCTAGAGTCTTACTCTTGAGTATCCCTTGAGCAATATGACTTGCTCGAGGTCAAACGGGTTTCCAAAGCCAAGTGGAGATTTGAACCTCTGTCTCCTAGAGTCTTACTCTTGAGTATCCCTTGAGCAATATGACTTGCCCAAAGTCATCCAGGGGTTTCCAAAGCCAGGTACAGATTTGAACCTTCATCACCTAGAGTCTTACTCCTGAGTATCCCTTGAGCAATGTGACTTGCCCAAAGTCATCCAGGGGTTTCCAAAGCCAAGTGGAGATTTGAATCATCATCTCCTAGGGTCTTACTCCTGAGTATCCCTTGAGCGATATGACTTGCCCAAGATCATCCAGGGGTTTCCAAAGCCACAGATTTGAACCTTTGTCTCCTAGAGTCTTACTCCTGAGTATCCCTTGAGCGACAAGGTGAGAAAAGGATGGCATAACTGGGGAGAGAAAGAGACCTTTCAATGTCTTAAGACTGGTAGTTCTCAACCCATGGTCCATGCACCACCAGTGGTCCGCAAGAACTAAAATATGGTCCGTGGCCTCACCGTTACTACACCCTGCACCAGGGGTCCTCAAACTAAGGCCCAGGGGCCAGATGCGGCCCTCCAAGGTCTTTTACCCGGCCCTCGCTCAGGGTCAACCTAAGTCTGAAATGACTTAAAAGCACACAACAACAACAATCCTATCTCATCAGCCAAAAGAAGGCCCACACTTCCCATTGAAATACTAATAAGTTTTTATTTGCTAAAATTGTTCTTCATTTTAATTATTGTATTGTTTTAAGTGGTTTTGCACCACAAATAAGATATGTGCAGTGTGCATAGGAATGTATTCATTTGTTTTTCAAATTATAATCCGGCCCTCCAACAGATTGAGGGACTGTGACCTGGCCCTTTGTTTAAAAAGTTTGTGAACCCCTGCCCTACACCATTGCAACAAGAGTGACTACTCTCGTGGAACCCTCTTATAGAGCAGATCTAGACAGACCCTTTATTGCGGAAACTTCCGTAATACAAAGGGGACTGTCCAGACAACGTTTTGAACAATCCCTGGTTTGTGGCGAATTATTTAGATAGTGGGTTTATTCCGCGCCTTCTTGGAAGGCGCGGGATAAACCCACTACTCCTGGTGTCTGGACCAGATATCATTCCCACAGTTTTCCGAACTAAATTAGTCTGGAAAACTGTGGGATCCCAACTCCCGCCCCCAAACCCTTTTAAAAAGTAAAATAAACTTACCCGGCCCTCATTACAGTGTTGCCAGAGCTCTCCCAACGTATAGAAATTATGTGCCAGAAGGGGGAGGGAGAGGAGCGGTTTTCCTCTCCTCACCCACCCCCTGCTCTCCTGGCACATGATTTCTATGTGCCAGGAGAGCTCCGGCAACACTCTAATGGAGGCCAGGTAAGTTTATTTTACTTTGGAAAGGGTTTGTGGCTTTTGGGGAGGGGGCATAGGGTCTAGATGTTCTCCCAGGCCAGTCCCAGAAGAACATCTGGACACCCATCCCAGAAAGTCCATGCTTTATGGGTGGGTGTGGACAGGCCCCCAGGAACATACGTCTTTTTAAAATGCGGATGCTCGTGGAATAACAGCCTGTCTGGAAAGGCCCATAGTGCCGAAGCAACAGGGATGTTGGGAGAAGCTGACTACTCACAAAAGGCACAACAACAAGCCTCCTGACTGCTGCTTCTCCTCCTCCATCCTCTTGAGTGGAGCCATTCCATGGGGCACTTGGAAGTAAAGGCATTGGTGTCTTTAAATCAGTTCTTAGTTGTTCTTTATTCATTCAGTTGTTTCCCACTTTTTGTAACCTCATGGAGCAGCCCACGCCAGAGTTCCCTGTCGGCCATTGCCACCCCCAGCTCCTTCAAGGTCAAGCCAGTCACTTCAAGGACAGCATCCATCCATCTTGCCCTTGGTTCTAGATTATTAAATATGGTTTTCTGTGGGTGAGCAGATGACAACTACTGGATAGCATATGTTCTGTATCAGAAACTAGAGCTGATGTGGTCTATCCAATGCAATTTTCTGAATCAGTACCCCAAATAACTGAACAAAATCTAAAGTTGACCAAAAACTGATTCGTAACCCTTTTGGTACAAATGTTGGCGAGTGGTCAAAGTGGTCTCTAGTGAAGTGGCCCTTGTTCAAAAAAAGGTTGGGAATCACTGTCTTGGAGTGATTGGAAGGGAAAGTAAAAAGGTCAACTGGGACTGCATTGGGATACCAGAGCACAGAAATCCCTAAACCTATTTCCAAATACTTTAGACAAGTTGTGGCTAGCTTGTGGCCAACCTCATATGTATTTCATGTGGTCCTCTCGTTTTCTTCGCAGAAATGGCAAAAAGTAATTGGGGAGAAAAGCCAGAACAGTCAGAGTGATGGAAGAAGAGGGGCAAAGGGTGAGGAAAAAACCCATTCCACCACAAACATCTGGAAAAGCTACGGGACATGTTGGAGAAGGCGAAACGGACAAAGTTATGTTGGGGAAGGTGAAGCTGAAGAGAAGGAACTCTCTGCAACTAATCAGAAAGGATCTCTGGCAAAAAAAATAACCTGTCCCGCTGAAGTCAGCCTATTTATCAGGGAAGAAGAGGGTGAGAGATTAAGGAAAAGGGGTGTGACTCTCTGCAAGAAAAGAGACTGTCTGAAAGAGAGAGAAGAAAGAGAAAGCAGGAAAAATGGTATCCCACCACAGGCTGGGGAAGGGGGGAGATCGGCCGACAACCTGATGAAGCAGCAAGCCTGTTTTGTACCCCCAAAGTACCCTGTTTAAGAATATTATTTGGGTGAACGATCAACCTCAAGTGACATTTGATATGTCGGCAACACTCAGAGCACAAACCCAGACTTCAAAAGGACACAAAGTCTGTTGAGAACTGGACGCAGAATTCTGGAGCCTTTTAACACTACACTAATTTCACATTAATTAGCTTTGCTGAGGTTTATGAAAATATGGATCTGTAGTTGGCTAAAGAACTTCTGGGTGTTCTTGGCTTAAGAAAACCCTAAGAAACGCATATAGTTACCTAAGTCAGCAGGCAACCTGAAGGAACATGGGCACATACAGTACTAGAGCTCTCTTCTTGAGAGTTCCAAGGATGCTCCAAACTACAAATCACAATGTTCCCAAGTATGGAACTATAGGACTCTAATTGTGCCATATGACTGGGGCCTTGGTTGCATTAAGGACCAGTTTTGAAAGTTCAACCCATCACTGGTTTAGGCCAAGTCTTCCTTGAAGTCCACCAGCAGAGGAGCTCCATCGGCTGAACAGAGGAGGACTTCTGCTGAAATATAGGGCGATGTCTCCCTGACATCCCAGTTTGGGACCTTGAGCTATGACTGACCCCTTTCCAGGGCCTGGTCTTGTTTTTATCTCCGCTAACATTCAGACAATGAGACAGCCTGCTATTTTAAGCTGAATGGTTATTATTAATGTTCTGCTCTTTAGTGTTCTGTTCTCTACTATTTAGGCAAGCTTTTTTCAGCCTGGGGATTGGGACCCTGTGAGGGGTTTTCAGAGGGGTCATCAACGACCATCGGAAAACACATATTTCTGATGGTTTTAGGAACCCCTTTGGCAGAGAAGGCTAAAGATCTCGCTGTCTGTCCTTCTCTTTCTTTTTGGAAACAGACGGTGAATCCTCCCACCAAAAGCCCTCCTTCGCTGTGATTGGCCGGCCTCTCAGCCATGGGGGGTTGTCTGGGCATATCAGGTATTTGTGCCAAATTTGGTCCAGTGAATGAAACTCCAAGCAGGGAGGGGAGAGCAGGCATGCTAGACATATGGTAGTGTGGTGCACACGTGTGGGCGAGGGAGAGCGTGCAAGGCTGGAAGGAGGCTCTCGCCATGCCTTGAAAGTCCCTTCAAGACATGAGGGTTCCGTATGGGAAGTTTGGCCCAATTCTGTCATTGATGCGGTTCAAAATGCTCTTTGATTGTAGGTGAGCTATAAGTCCCAGCAACAACAGCTCCCAAAAGTCAAGGACTATTTTCCCCAAACTCCATCAGTGTTCACATTTGGGCTTATTGTGTATCTGTGCCAAGTTTGGTCCAGATCCATCATGGTTTGAGTCCATAGTACTCTCTGGATGTAGGTGAACTGCAACTCCAAAACTCAAGGTCACCAAACCCTTCCAGTATTTTCTGTTGTTCATGGGATTTCTGTGTGGGAAGTCTGGTTCAATTCCATCGTTGGTAGAGTTCAGAATGCTCTTTGATTGTAGGTGAACTATAAATCCCAGCAACTGCAAATCCCAAATGTCAAGGTCTATTTTCCCCAAACTCTACCAGTGTTCACATTTGGGCATATTGCGTACCCATGCCAAGTTTGGTCCAGATCCATCTTTGTCTGAGTCCACAGTGCTCTCTGGATGTCGGTGAACTACAACTCCATATCTCAAGGTCAATGTCCACCAAACCCTTCCAGTATTTTCTGTTGGTCATGGGAGCTCTGCGTGCCAAGTTTGGTTCAATTTCATCATTGGTAGAGTTCAGAATGCTCTTTGATTGCAGGTGGAGAAACTACAACTCTCAAATGACAAAATCAATCCCACCCAACCCCACCAGTATTTAGATTTGGGCATATTGGGTATTTGGCCAAATTTGGTCCAGTGAATAAAAATACATCCTGCATATCAGATATTGACATTACAATTCATAGCAGTAGCAAAATTACAGTTATGGAGTAGCAACAAAAATAATTTTATGGTTGGGGGTCACCACAACATGAGGAACTGTATTAAGGGGTCACGGCATTCGGAAGGTTGAGAAACACTGCTTTTAGTTGCTTTTTACATCACAAATTTTGCACTGATATAATTAGGAAAAAAATTACAAGTCACCAAAGACGCAAGACATGAACCTTCTCCGCTGGCATGCTTGCTTCCTGCAGCACTGACCCCACCCCATGTGCAGCAATAATTTCTCAAGAATCAGGGGGTGGCGGAAGAGCCTGCAACAGTCGCTAAGCAACACAAAGGCTTTCCCCTCCTGTCCCACCAAAATGGTCAGCAGGTCAGTGTTGTTTGAGTGCTGCTGGTGCAACCAGACAACCAGGGTGGAGTGCCCACTTCCTGCTCTAACTGACCACTTTGACCACATGTGACTGGCTGTGCCTGAGATAAAGACACCCAATAGTGCAAAGGAAGCACGAATAAACATAGCAACATCTATCTTAGATTGACTATGCTCCTGATTTAAACTTGATATTTAAACTAGACCACAGCAGTTGTAATAAGCAAGTGAAACGAGTATATATTATGAACATAAACATGGAGTGGTCTGTCTTACACACTCACCATACTCCACTTAAATACATAATATTATTTTGGTAATACTAGTATAGCTCTCCAGAAGTCACTGAATTATGACTCCCAGGATATCCTACTACAGAGAAGATCACATCCACCAAGTGACTGTATCCTTAAAAGTTCTTATAATGCAACCGTCCATATGCTTTATGATGGAGATAAGCACCAAAGGAAAGAATGGAAATATATTGGATGGAGTTGTTGAGAAGTTTCTTTGGTCGTTCCCTTGAAACTTCCTTCCAAAGGGTTATAGCAGACACGGGCAAACTTTCTAACTTGGGGAATGAATGGTGGGCCAGAGCAGGATGGGTGGACCGGGAGGGAAGGGGTTCTCCCCAAGTCCTCTCCTGCCCTTTCCTCTTCTCTTTCAGGGGCAGAAAGTGAAGAAAGACGGGAAATGTTTGGATCCCAAGAGATTTGGCCTTGGTTAGGATGAGATGGTGAATGGGAGAGAAAAGTGTATCCATTAGACCCCGTATTGCCTACTCCTGATATAGAATCCTAGAACCCTAGAGTTGGAAGAGACTCCAAGGGCCATCCAGTCCAGCCCCCTGCCATGCAAGAAGGAACAACTAAAGAACTCTCAATAGAGAGTCTCTGCGGAAAAGCCTCCAGAGAAGGAGACGCCACGACACTCCCAGGCAGCCTAAGCCACTCTCCAACAGCTCTTACTCTCAGGAAGTTCTTCCCAATTTTTTCAGTCGAATCTCTTTTCCTGCCATTTAAACCCATTGCTACTTTGTGCCCTGGTCCCTAGAGAAGCAGAAAGTCAGTTTTCTCCCTCTTCCTCAATGGGATACCCTTTGAAATCTTGAAACATGGTTCTCATTTTCCCTCTCTACCTTCTGTTTTGCCAGCTAAATATCCCCCAGGAGGAAAGAAAGAAGGAAAAAGAGAAGGAAGGGAGGGAGAGAATGATGGATGGATGGGATGGATGGATGGATGGGAGGGAGGGAGGGTGAAAGGAAAGGAGGGAGGGGGAAAGAGGGAGGGAAGGATGAAGGAAAGAGAGAAAGGAGGAAGAAAAGGATGAGTGGAAGGGAGGGTGAGAGGAAGGGAAGACATAAGGGAAGGGAGGGAGGGAGGGAGGGAGGAGAAAGAGAGAGAGGGAAGGAGGGAGGGACGGAAGGAAAGACGAAAGGGTGGAAGGAAAGGAGGAAGGGAGGGAGAAAGAGGGAAGGAAGGAAGAGAGGGTGGGAAGGAGGAAGGAAAGAGAGAAGGAGGGGTGGATGGAAGGGCGAGAGGCAGGGTGGGAGGAAGGAAAGAAAGAAAAAGGGAAGGAAGGAAGGAGAAAGAGAGAGAGGGAAGGAGGGAGTGAGGAAAGAAGGATGGAAGGAAGAACAAATGGGTGGAAGGGAAGGAAGGAGGAAGGGAGAAAGAGGGGAAGTAAGGAGGGAAGGGAAGGAGAAAGAGGGAGGGAGGGAGGGAGGGAGGGAGGGAGGGAAGGAAGGAAGGAAGGAAGGAAGGAAGGAAGGAAGAGAGGGTGGGTAGGAGGAAGGAAAGAGAGAAGGAAGAAGGATGGGTGGATGGAAGGGAGAGAGGGAGGGTGGGAGGAAGGAAAGAAAGAAAAAGGGGAAGGAGAAAGAGAGAGAGGGAAGGAGGGAGAGAGGAAAGAAGGAAGGAAGTTAGGAAGGAAGGAATGATGGACGGACGGACGAAAGGGTAGAAGGGAAGGAAGGAGGGAGGGAGAAAGAGGTGAGGTAAGGAAGGAAGGGAAGGCAGGAAGGAGGAAGGAAAGAGAGAAGAAAGGAAGGACAGGGTGGTGGGAGAGAGGAGGACCTGAGAAAAGAGCCCAAGGGGCTGTATCCAGTAGGGCTGGGTAACCACGGAAAATTTTGTTTCTAAACTCGATTCGTTTTTAGGGGGTTTTTGCGTTTCGTTTTTTAAAAGAATTCCGAAATTTTCCTTTAAAAAAGTTCGAAATATACGAAATTTCATAAAATTACGAAACAATTACAAAACAATTACGAAACAATTACGAAATAAATTGAAAAAATTCGATTCGATTTTTAGTTGCTCCTGCGTGGCTCAATATCGGATCGTAAGCTAATTTAAATACGAATCAATAACGAATTACGAAATTAATGAACGAAACTGCCCAGCCCTAGTATCCAGCCCCCAGGCCTAGGTTTTGCCCATACCTGGTTATAGGCTGGATTCTACATTCACATGAACGATATAAAGATGCTCTTTCATCTTTATAGTTTTCTACACTTTAACTGTTGTGAATGGAAGAGATTTTTTGTGAGTGCAGCTTCTCACAAAAGACTAGAATGCATTTAAATATGTTATGTGCCTTCAAGTTTACTTATCAATTTATAATACTCCATGAATTGCGTAGGATTTTCTTAGGCAAGGAATGCATGGTTAGGATAGTTCTTTCCTCCAAAATAGAGGCTACCTGGTATTACTGTATTTGCTGATGATCTCCAACTTTTGTATTGACCAAAGTGAAACTTGCTTAACTTCCAAAATCAGGCAGTATTTTATGATATTTAGACCCACTATAGGGTACAGGAGCCCAATTCACCATGCTTGGGTTAGGATATTCCTGCCTGGAAGAGGAATCCATTCTCTTTTGGCGTCCTCACCTTTTCTTCTCTGCAGACTTGCTGACAATCCTTTCAGCTTGTGGCAGCTGCTGTTTATTGTCAAGCCACACTGTCTACAATAAATCCCAACATTTGTTTGGGTAAAAATAGGTTTGCTTGAATATACGCTTCACATTAAGGGAAGAGTGGGAGAGAAGTCAGCTTCCCTCCTTCGGGTGAGATCTACAGTTGGCCCAACCCAGAAAAGAAACCCGGAAAATCAATCATTTCAACATGCTTGTTTCCCTCCTGCTTCAAACCCCATACATATTTTTACACTTAATTCTGACAATCTTGTATGCTTGCCACTGCATTATATAAATCTAACTCTTCAGTAACATAATTTTGAGACTTTCAAATAAGGTTATATAATAGGGAAGTTCTTAAGCTACAATGCAGAAGTGGAGGGGAAATCTGGTATTCTTATAGCAGCTAGAGATATCCCTGAGGCTCAAATGCTATCCATATTCACAGCTAGTATTATATAGTGGGAAAATGGCCAACTCCACCCACTACAAAATAATATTAGGTAGTGGGTAGAGTTGACAAGGAATGTTATATCCCCCAGGAATACCTTATCCTTTGGCAAAAGCAAAGGGTGCGTCTACACTGTCGAATTAATAAGGTTTGGCATCCTCTTAACTGTCATGGCTCCATGCTATGGAATCCTAGGAGTTGTAGTTTGGTACGGCACCAGCAATCTTTGACATGAAAGGCTAAAGACCTTATAAAACATAAGGTCTTTAGCCATAGCAGTTCAAGTGATGTCAAACTGCATCAACTCTACAATGTAGATGCACCTTTAAACCATTGCTATCATAATACAAATCTTCTCTTGGCACGTTTGAAATATGTTCCACCTCATTTTTGCAGAAAACCAGCTATGCATCTCTGACTTCTCTGTCCAAGAGTGCTGTTACCTCACCAAACTACAGCTCCCATGATTCCATACCATTAAACCATGGCAGTTCAAGTGGTGTCAAACTGCATTAATTCCAAAGTGTAGATGCACTCAAAGATAGCAGCTAGAGATATCCCTGAGGCTCAAATGCTATCCATAGAATGCTACAAAGATGTTGTATGTTTGGACAAGCCTTTGAGAAAGTCTATCCCCAATGGTCCGCAATTAATGACACAGCACTGCACTTTCATCCCATGCGCTTGTTCATTAGCTGCAACTTGCACTATCCAATTCCCTTGTTCTTGTTTACAGTTGGCCATGTTTTATGACAGCCCTCGCCATAGGTTATTGGGTGCTGTTTTGAGTTTAAATAATTGTTTTATATGCTATTGGCTTTACTACCTCTGAGGATGCTTGCCATAGATGCTGGCGAAACATCAGGAGAAAAATTGCCTCCAGAACATGGCCATATAGCCCGGAAAAACCTACAACAACCCATTTATTTTGTATTGTTTTGCATTTATTTTATGTGTTGTTTTAGGTACATTGTGCCATATATAAGCCGCCCTGAGTCCTTTCAGGGAGATGGAGACAGGGTACAAAAATAAAGTTGTTGTTGTTATACTGACACAAAAACACAGTATGACACAGATGGTATTTGTGGCACAAATTCCAATTAATCATCTGCACAACAGTGTTATGCCTTTGCTTATAGTTTGTGCGATCTTCTTGCAGCAGCTGAGGATGTGATCTATTGCTTCATCTGCTTCCTTGCAGAGTCCACATTTGGGATCTGTTGTCGACTTTTCAATTCTGGATCTGATGGCATTTGTTCTAATGGGTTGTTATTGGGATACCAGAATCAGGCCCTCCGTCTTCTTTTTCAAAGTTCCATTTGTGAGCCACAGCCATGTTTTTTCTTTGTCAATTTGGCTCTCAATTTTTCCGAGGAACTGTGCATGGAGAGCCTTTTTCCCAGTTTTCTCTTCTGCTCTGGATTGTGTTTTTATGATATTCACTCTTTGTCTTTTGCACTTTAAGCGGTTTACTACTATTGACTTCCCTCAATGTTGGTTCTTGACTGCTTTTCACATAATCTGCCAGTGTTATATTGTTGTTGTTATTTTGTGCCTAAGTGTACTTAAGCATTCCTGGAGCCATGGCAGTTAAAGGTGGTGTCCAGTTGCATGAATGCTAAAGTGTAGATGCACCCAAAGATGCAGAGATTACAAAGATGTGCAGCAAAGGTCCAGCACAGAAGCAGTTATGCAACTTTCATGTTTCCAAGCACAGAATATTAAGAGAATGAGAAATGGTTTGCTTGAAGGAGCTACTATGGATAAGATGTTGCTGAAAGAAAAGAACTCCGTGCTCCACTGGTGCGGAGGGGGATAGCGAGGGTCCGGGCCTGGAAAGGGTTAAGGGGGAGCTGAACTGTCAGGCTGAAGCCTGTGTTAGGTCCGGTTGCCATGACGGCAGACTGTCTCGCTGGCACTCCCTGACCCCTGAAGGGGGATCTTGGGGAGGGGGAGCCGGGGCTGAGACACAGACAGGACCGGGGCGGGGTTGGGACAGAGTCCCAGCGGAGTCGGTCTCCCACCTGAGACATTCTGGGCAAGCAGGGCGGGAGCAGCCATCCAGGCGACTCACATAAAGCACACACACACGTGCCCCACAACGGTTGGTGGAAGGGCGACCAAGCTCAAGCAACACCTATGCGGAGTCAGAAGACTCACGCTGAACGTGGCATCCGTGATTTGCAGCAATCTGTATATAAAGCACACAAGACAGGGATGCAGACAAAGAACCCGGCAGCCACATACATCACCCGCCAGCGGATAAATTACAATACCAAATGAATGCACATACAGGTAGGGGGAAAAAACGAACCAAAAAACAACCTCAATCCATGCGCAAAACGGCACGACAAAGAAGGAAACGAGCAGAGCGGATGCACAACAGCAACTGACTGCAGTATCACTGAGTGCACAAAATCACACACGGCCTTAAGACAACCGCACAAGGAGGCCAGAGATTCTCAGGGACGAAGCCAAACGTGACACAAAGGATGGACTGCGAGGAAAGTGTTCACAAGCTAAAGTCGGTGCAATGGCTCCACCCAAGAAGCAAAGGAGGCGTACAATGGTGATGGAGAAACCAGGAGGTCAGCACAATACACAAGGGAAAGACAGGATGCACGCATTTCAAGCACATATTGATCTCAAATCCTCCAATCTCATCCATAATGAGGTTCAGGCTGCCGTAGCTAAATTTTGTGGTGTGAGCAAATGCCTTATTCCTGGCAACAGAACTTCTGTGACAGCCGCCACCATCAAAGCTTGTTAGATGTCTTGTCACCTGAGGCAAAAAGACTAATTTGCTGCAACCTGCTGAGCATCATTGTTACGTGCCATCGTCCCTCCCAGCTACACAGCTTTCTCCTTGCCTAACCAACAAAACCTAACCATTGGAAAGTAATGCACTGCTTATACTGGTCCATAAAGCAAAATATCGTTTCAGACAGAAGTCTTCCTCAACTCTACCTAGAGATGCGATATCTTCAGCCTTCTCTGCCAAAGGGGTTCCTAAGACCATCAGAAACATGTGTTTTCTGATGGTCTTTGGTGACCCCTCAGAAACCCTCTCATGACACCCCCAGAGGTCTCTACCCCTAGGTTGAGAAATGCAGCTTTAGCAGTAGCACAGAAGAGGGAATTTCCACAGATATTGTTTGTCACGCAACCAAGCGATGCTCACTGAAAACCAGGAACCACTTTTTTCTATGGCAATCTTGCCTATGTTATTTTCTGCCCAAGCATCCCCAATTATTTGGAGCTCTTCTTGCTAGTTAGAGCATAGGGAGGTTTATTTTAGATTGTTTTTATTAAATGCATTCTAAATTTACCTGTAGTGTTTAATGCCATAGAAAGGCTTGTCTTTGTTTTGTTTTAACTGAAACAGAACTTCAAAATATTCATCTTGACTACATATGCTATCTGATGAAAGAGAGTTGCAGTTCTCTCTTTACCCCACAAATATTTGTGCCATTAGCTATAACTACTGTTTCTCAACCTTCCTAATGCCATGACCTATTAATACAGTTCCTCGTGTTGTGGCGACTCCCAACCATAACATTATTTTCGTTGCTACTTCATAACTGTAATTTTGCTACTGTTATGAGGCGCAATGTAAATATCCAATATGCAGAATGTATTTTTGTTCACTGAACCAAATTTAGCACAAATACCCAACACGCCCAAATTAGAGTACTGGTGGAGTTGGTGGGGGGAGTATTGATATTGTCATTTGGGAGTTGCAGTTGCTAGGATTTATAGTTCACCTACAATCAAAGAGCATTCTGAACTCCACCAATGATGGAATTGAACCAAACTTGGCACACAGAACTCCCATGATCAACAGAAAATACTGGAAGGTTTTGGTGAGCATTGACCTTGAGTTTTGGAGTTGTAGTTCACCTTCATCCAGACTCAAACTATGATGGATCTGGACCAAACTTGGCATGACGTTTGGTTACACTGGTGGGGTGGGGGAGGGGGGAGTATTGTTATTGTCATTTGAGAGTTGCAATTGTGAAGTTTGGGGAAAATAGGCCTTGACATTTGGGATTTGTAGTTGCTGGAATGTATAGCCTACAATAAAAGAGCATTCTGAACCCCACCAAGGAAAACTTCCCACATAGAACCCCCATGACCAACAGAAAATGCTGTGTTTTCTGATGGTCTTTGGCGACTCCTCTGACAACCCCTTGCAACCCCCCCCCCCCGGGATCCTGACCCCCTGGTTAAGAAACACATATCTAGACCATACTTGACATGAATACTCAATATTCCCAAATGTGAACGCTGGTGGGGTTGGGGGGGGGGGTGCGATTTTGTAATTTGGGTGTTGTAGTTGCTGGGATTTATAGTTAACCTACAATCAAAGAGCATTCTGAGTCCCCCCTAGGGGGTTAAGAAGGGCAGGGTAGAAATGCTCGAAATAAATAAATAAATAAATAAATAAATAAATTCTGAACACCACCAATGATGGAATTGGACCGAACTTGGCACACAGAATTGCTATGACCAACAGAAAATACTGGAAGGGTTTGATGGGGATTGACCTTGAGTTTTGGAGTTGTAGTTCACCTACACTCAGAGAACCTTGTGGACTCAAACGATGTATGGCTCTGGACCGAACTTGCTCAATATGTTCAAATGTTGACACTGGTAGAGTTTGGGGAAAATAGGCCTTGACATTTGGGAGTTGTAGTTGCTGGGATTTATCATTCACCTACCCGACCCCCATGTTGAGTAACACTGTTCTAGAATAAGCAATGGGACCAAATTCTTTGTTTGTGCTCAGTTCCTGGTCTAGATTGAGGAACTAACTAGCTTTTGAAGAGATATGGAAATTAGGGCATTGCCCAGAAAGCTTGGGTTTTATTTGACTAACCTGCCACAAAAACCGGTTCCAAGAAATGGACAAAGGCCTTTGATCAGCAAAGCTAAAGTCTGCCCCCAACTCCTCTTGTCCAACCTCCTTAAGAAGAAATTATCTCTGGGGCTCTGTACAATTTTGCACTCCATGGATCCTAGTAAACCCCTAGCTAACAATCAAACACAGACACCACGAATACGTTGGAGCTTTGCCTGACTGCTCAGACAGTGAAGGAGATTCTGCATTCTGTTACCAGCGCTCCCCTTCTGGGAACTGACAGACAAACCATATGCAACAGAGGACACCCTTATAGCCAGTGATAATCTGGATGCCTCCTACGCCACCTGGTTCTATGCTTACTATCATAAACGTAGATCTGAATTTCCTTTTTACCCCTTCCACATACAAGGCAGGGAGGGAGGTGGCAGAATACGACAACTGCTGTCATTCACTAGTCATAAGTAGACATGATGTGTACCTTAGTCAGCACCTTCCTCAGATAATCTCTTTTCCAAAGGAAAACCCAGTTTCCATCGAGAAACACTCCTGTAACCCCCAAAATGCCACCAGTCATGCCAAAATTGCTACATCCAACACTATAAATCCATCTACCGCATATTTCTCATTATTTATTTATTTTTATTCATTTTATGTTATTTATTTATTATTTTTATTTATTTATTTATTTATTTATAATGACCAGTATGTACAAAAAGCTCTGAAAAATTCTAGTAGATGGGAAAGATTTGGGCTGAATTTTAAGCCACAAGCCATTTTCCCTAACCTAGCAATCCTTCATCATCATAATCACTACCACCATCATTGGTTGCCAATATGTTTTGATTTGTTTTGATATCAGGAGCAACTTGAGAAACTGCAAGTCGCTTCTGGTGTGAGAGAATTGGCCGTCTGCAAGGACATTGCCCAGGGGATGCCTGGATGTTTGATGTTTTACCATCCTTGTGGGAGGCTTCTCTCATGTCCCCGTATGGGGAGCTGGAGCTGATAGAGGGAACTCATCCACACTCTCCCTGGATTCAAACCTATGACCTGTCGGTCTTCAGTCTTGCCGACACAAGGGTTTAACCCTTGCGTCGGCTCCGCCAATATGGTCAAGGTCCATGATGGCTGGAGATGATGAGAGTCATAACCCAGCACTTTGAGTTGGCCTCAGTTAGAGGAGGCCAGTATATGGGAATAGGAGCCAGACTTCTGTAAGATTCCATTTTCTGCAAAAGCCTAGTTTTTCCATAGAAACATTTCTCAACCTTCCTAATGCCATGACCTCTTAATACAGTTCCTTATGTTGTGGTGACCCTCAAACATAATATTCATAACTGTAATTTTGCTACTGTTTTGAATTGTAATGGAAATATCTGATATACATGATGTATTTTCCTCCACTGGGCCAAATTTGGCACAAATACGCGATACATACAAATTTGAATACTGGTGGGCTTGGGGTGGGGATTGATTTTGTCATTTGGGAGTTGTAGTTGCTGGTATTTATAGTTCACCTACAGTCAAAGAGCATTCTGAACTCCACCAATGATGGAATTGAACCAAACTTGGCAACCAGAACTCCCACGACCAACAGAAAATACTGGAAGGGTTTGGTGGGCCAGTGATAATCTTGAGTTTTGGAGTTGTAGTTCATCTACATCCAGAGAGCACTATGGACTCAACCAATGGTGGATCTGGACCAAACTTGGCAGGAATACTCAATATGTTCAAATGTGAACACTGGTGGAGTTTGGCGAAAATAGGCTTTGACATTTGGGAGTTGTGGTTGCTGGGATTTATAGTTCACCTATACTCAAAGAGCATTCTGAACCCCACCAATGACAGAATTGGATCTAACTTCCAAGACCGAACCCCCATGACCAACAAAAAATACTGTGTTTTCTGATGGACTTTGGCAACCCCTCTGACATCCCCTCACAACCCCCCCCCCCGGGGTCTTGACCCCCCAGGTTGAGAAAAGCTCTTCTATAGAGACTGGATGACAATGACTTTCCACATTGGCACCTCAAAAAGGGGGAAACCCTATTAAGAAATATACGTAGAGCTGTTGGAGCTCTGCCCTCCACTACAAATTAATGCATCTGGACTATAACAATAAATAACCAAAAAAGATAGATGGACATATCTTTCTATGCTGTTTTGGTCTCCCAGTCATGATCCTAATAGGAAATACCAAATGTTCCATTCTTATCCAACATTACAGTTTCCTTTCTCCCTCCTGCCCACATTCACCCCAAGTTCCCTGTCACAGAACTGGGACAAAAGCAGCCTCCTTCCCCATTCACATTTTCCCTTCTTTTTTTGCACCTGAATTCTCTCTTTCTAGGAACAACAGTGAAGAAAGCATCAGCCTCCCATAAAAACACACCCACCACAAATCCATTCACTTTGAGTCCCTAAAACATTGGCAAGCAGAGAAAGAGAAGATGATTGGCATGGATGTAAAATGCTGTGCATATACACAGATCCTGAAGTTAGTGGGATGACAATTTTTAATGGTGCTACCCAAGATGCTAAATCTATTTGAAGGATGAGGTTCAGGACTTTAGAATGCTCAATAGAAGTCTAGTGTCTAGATCCAGGGAAGTCATAGTACCCTTTATTCTGCCTTGGTTAGACCACACCTAGAATATTGTGTCCAATTCTGGGCACCATAATTGAAGGGAGATGTTGACAAGTTGGAATGTGTCCAGAGGAGGGCAACTAAAATAATCAAGAGTCTGGAAAACAGGCCCTATGAGGCGCGGCTTAAAGAGCTGAGCATGTTTAGCCTGCAGAATAGAAGGCTGAGAGAAGACATGATAGCCATGTATAAATATATGAGAGGAAGTCATAGGGAGGAGGAAGCAAGCTTGTTTTCTGCTGCCCTGGAGACTAGGACGTGGAACAATGGTTTCAAACTACAAAAAAGGAGATTTCATCTGAACATTAGGAGGAACTTCCTGACTGTGAGAGCTGTTCAGCAGTGGAACTCTCTGCCCAGGAGTGTGGTAGAGGCTCTTTCTTTGGAAGCTTCTAAACAGAGGCTGGATGACCACCTGTCGGGGGTGCTTTGAATGCAATTTTCCTGCTTCTTGGCAGGGGGTTGGACTGGATGGCCCATGAGGTCTCTTCCAACTCTATGATTCTATGAGTCTATGATTCCTGTAAAGCTCAGACTATATGCACTGCTCCATTGTTATGGAATCCACCAGCTCCCGCTGCATATCCAGATTATTGGCTATATGCGATAATACAACATTTTCTACCAGACAGCCCCTAGCTCAGTGACCCATGGAGGGTCAGGACCCATGGAGGGTTCGCGAGGGGGTGTCAGAGGGATCGCCAAAGACCATCAGAAAACACAGTATTTTCTGTTGGTCATGAGGGTTCTGTGTGAGAAGTTTGGCCCAATTCTATTGTTGGTAGGGTTCAGAATGCTCTTTGATTGTAGATGAACTATACATCCCAGCAACTACAACTCCAAAACGTCAAGGTCTATTTCCCCCAAACTCCAACAGTGTTCACATTTGGGCATATTGAGGTTTTGTGCCAAGTTTGATTCAGATCCATCATTGCCTGAATCCACAGTGTTCTCTGGATGTAGGTGAACTACAACTCCAAAATTCAAGTTCAGTGCCCACCAAACCCTTCCAGTATTTTTTGTTGGTCATGGGAGCTCTGTGTGCCAAGTTTGGTTCAATTCCATCATTGGTGGAGTTCAGAATGCTCTTTGATTGTAGATGAACTATAAATCCCAGCAACTACAACTCCCAAATGACAAAATCAACACCCCCCCCCCTTATTCAAATTTGGGCATATTGGGTATTTGTCCCAAATTTGGTCCAGTGAATGAAAATACATCCTGCAAGTCAGGTATTTACATTACGATTCATAACAGTAGCAAAATTACACTTATGATGTAGGAAGCAAAATAATTATATGGTTGGTGGTCAGCACAACATAAGGAACTGTATTAAGGGGTCGTGGCATTAGGAAGGTTGCGAACCACTGCCCTAATAGGTGGGGCAATTTGGTGGAAAATGATGTTGTGCTGAAATTGTTGGGTGTACTGAGATGGTTAGATAAATATGGATATGAAGGATGAAAGTTAAAATGCATGGGTAGGAGGACACACAGACTGTATGTCAATCCGGAGTGGGGTGGAGATAAGAAGAATGAAGAAGTAGATGCATTAATAAATAACTAGACTTGAAGTTTAGGATAAGGAGCAGAAAGATATTATTATTATTATTATTATTATTACTACTACTACACTATTATATTTATTTATACCCCACTTTATCTCTCAAAGTGGTTTAACCTAAAAACATTAGCATACAATTTAAAATACGCAAATATGCAATTATTAAAACAGACATAAATATAAACAGTATTTTTAAAAAACAGTTAAAATCTATTCCCGGGCTTGCCAGACTGTTGCAATAATAAAAGACTTGAGAAGAACAAACAAAACAGAATAACAAACTATACATTTTCAAAGAAATGTGTTGTATACATAAAGTAATGGCAAAAAGGTAAAGTTAAAGGTTTCCCTTGACATTAAGTGTTGTCCGTAGATACCTCCAAGGTCATGGGGCCACATGACTGAATGGAGCGGCATTACCTTCCTGCAGAACCTATTGATCTATTCACATTTGCATGTTTTTGAACTGCTAGGTTGGCAGAAGCTGGGGCTAACAGTGGGAGCTCACCCCGCTCCCCAGATTCAAACCAACAACCTTTCAATCAGCAAGTTCAACAGCTCAGCGGATTAACCCACTGCACCACAGGAGGCTCCTTGCAGAAATATACAATGCAAGAAATCCACACTCTACTCACCTTTCCATGTTTTTGAATTACTAGGTCGGCAGAAGCTGGGGCTAACAGTGAGAGCTCCCCCCGCTCCCTCAGGATCGAACCGACAACCTTTCAATCAGCAAGTTCAACAGCTCAGCGGTTTAACCCACTGCACCACTGAGGGCTCCTTGCAGAAATATACAATGACCGAAATCCTCACTCTACACATCTTTGCATGCTTTTGAACTGCTAGGTTGGCAGAAGCTGGGGCTAACAGTGGGAGCTCACCTCGTTCCCCAGATTTGTACCGACAACCTTTCATTCAGCAAGTTCAACAGCTCAGCGGTTTGACCCATTGCACCACATGGGGGCTCCTTGGAGAAATATACAATGCCAGAAATTCGCACTCTATTCATCTTTGCATGTTTTTGAACTGCTAGGTCAGCAGAAGCTGGGACTAACAGTGGGAGCTCACCCCGCTCTCCAGATTCGAACTGACAACCTTTCATTCAGCAAGTTCAACAGCTCAGTGGTTTGACCCATTGCACCACTGAGGGCTCCTTGTAGAAATATACATTGCAGGAAATTCGTACTCTATTCACCTTTGCATGTTTTTGAACTGCTAGGTCAGCAGAAGCTGGGGCTAACAGTGGGAGCTCACTCTGCTCCCCAGATTCGAACTGACAACCTTTCAGTCTGCAAGTTCAACAGCTCACTGGTTTAGAATGCTCTTTGGTTGTAGGTGAACTATAAATCCCAGCAACTACAACTCCCTAATGAAAGTATTTTTTTTTCTGACATATTCAGGTTCCAACATATACAACAGTTTGGACTGGCAATGCGTCTTGCAGTGGCCTGAACTCTAACTTCATGTTAAAGGACAGTTTATCTCCCCCAACAAGAGCAGCTGGCATCTCCAACATTTCCAACAACCATAACAAAGAGAAAGAGATATTGAAGGGGGAGCTTCTCTTCTCTGTGTCAACAGGGATGATGTGGTGAGAGACCCAAACTGTGAAAGCCATTGGGGAAAAGAGGGAGCAAGAAAGAGAAGAAAGGTAAAGGGAGGAGGGACAAGGGGGAAAGGAGAAGAGGTGATAATGGGACCACTGCAGTAAGCTCCCTTCCCCCATCTGTCCTTCTCTGCTGAAATTCCCTCCCTGCTTTCTCTCTCGCGCGCGCACACACATGCACATCGCCTTAGAGCTGGTCGGGAGGTCAAGTTCTTAAGAGGATTCTGGCTCTAACACAGGGAGTGAAAGTACATGGGGGATGGGGCTCTAGATATGGGATGGGAATGCAGGTCTGCGCCCAACTGCAGAAAAGATTGGCTCTGCATAATCCAAACACGCAAATTCCGCACATCCTGACATGGGTCTTCACAAGCATCTTAAGAGTCAGCCAACTACATAGTCTTACACAAATGTATGCAAGTTTTCCAGTGTTTCTGGCCCACCACCTCTTCTCTCTCAGCTTTGTGAAACTTTCCCTGATCTGAAGTGTGGGATCAAAGGGTTCACCCACAATTGGGCACATTAAAAGCATTCCAATCAAACTGCGCATGCAGAAAGATAGAATCATAGGGTTGGAAGACACCTCATGACCATCCAGACCAACCTTTTGCCAAAAAGCAGGACTTGACATGATATATATATGTGATGCAATATAATACTGATAATACTGATAATATAATATATTGTATATACATATAATATTTATAATATTATAATGTAATACAATATGATACTACTACTAATAATAATACAATATTATAATTATATATTATTTATTTATTATTAATAAATAATAATAACAATAAATAATATTAATAATTAATAAATATTTTATTATTAAATAATAATAATTAATATTAATAATTAATATATATTTATATTACATATAATATTACTAATCTCTCTCTCTCTCTCTTTTTCTCTCTCTCTCTCTCTATATATAAATGCTCTGTGCATAATGGGTACCTTAAAAACAAAAGAACCAATGAACGAAACACACCAAATTTGGCAACAAAACGTCTCACAACACAAGGAGTGACCATCACTCAAAAAATTATGATTTTGTCATTTGGGATTTGTAGTTTCTGGGATTTATAGTTCACCTACAATCAAAGAGCATTCTGAACCCCACCAATGATGGAATTGAACCAAACTTGGCACACAGTTCTCCCATGACGAACAGAAAATGCTGGAAGGGTTTGGTGGGCAGTGTCCTTTGGCTTTGGAGTTGTAGTTCACCTACATTAAGAGAACACTATGGACACAAACAATGATGGATCTGGACCAAACTTGGCAGGAATATTCCATAAGCCCAAATATGAACACAGATGGGGTTTGGGGGAAATATACCTTGACATTTGGGAGTTGTAGTTGCTGGGATGTATAGTTCACCTACAATCAAAGAGCATTCTGAACTCCACCAATGACGGAATTGAACCAAATGTGGCACACAAGACTCCCATGATTAACAGAAAACACTAGAAGGTTTGGTGGGCATTGACCTTGAGTTTGGGAGTTGTAGTTCACCTACATCCAGAGAGCACTGTGGACTCAAACAATGATGGATCTTGACCAAACTTGGCATGAATACTCAATATGCCCAAATATGAACATAGATGGAGTTTGGGGGAAATAGCCTTAATATTTGGGAGTTGTAGGTACTGGGATTTATAGTTCACCTACAATCAAAGAGCATTCTGAACCCCACCAACAACAGAATTAGGGCAAACATCCCACACAGAACCCCCATGACCAAAAGAAAATACTTAAGGCCACCCAGTTTAACCCAGTGTGCCAAAGGGGGATCCTCAGTTGCTTATGTTCATATTAATTTTTTTTCATGTTAGGAGCGACTTGAGAAACTGCAAGTTGCTTCTGGTGTGACAGAATTGGCTCTCTGCAAGGACGTTGACCAGGGTATGCCAGGATGTTCTGATGTTTTACCATCCTTGTGAGAGGCTTCTCCCATGTCTCCGAATGGGGAGCTGGAGCTTACAGAGGGAGCTCATCCACACTCTCCCCGGATTCAAACCTCATATTAAATAACCTGCATGAACACTGATACGGCTAAGCCAACTAGAGAGAATCCAGCTAGAGATGCACTCCTCAAAAATTTCTCGGAAACTCTTGCGTGGGAGTGAAGAAAGTAGGTCACAACAATAGTGGCAGTTCTCTCCACAAAAGAAGCAACTCCAAGATTCATATACTGTACATATTTTTCACAAAAAAACCCATAATATGAAGTCAACTGTTGCTCCCAACACTAGTTAACTGTCCTTCTGCATTCGCCACAACCACCAAAATATCACTGACTTTTCAGTCCATATATAGTAGGCGTGGGCAAACTTTGGAGCCTGGAGGGCTTGTGGGTCATGTGGGTTCTCTGTGCTTGGTCCAATTCTATCATTAGTGGGATTCAGACTGTTCTTTGATTGTAGGTGAATGATAGATCCCAACAACTACAACTCCCAAATGCCAAGGCCCATTTCCCCCCAAACTCCACCAATGTTCACATTTGGGCATATTGAGTATTTGTATTAAGTTTGGTCTAGATCAGTGTTTCTCAATCTGGAGGTCGGGACCCCTGGGTGGGGTTGAAAGGGGGTATCAGAGGGGTTGCCAAAGACCATCAGAAAACACAGAATTTTCTGTTGGTCAAAGGGGTTCTGTGTGGGAAGTTTGGCCCAATTCTATCATTGGTGAGGTTCAGAATGCTCTTTGATTGTAGGCGAACTAGAAATCCCAGCAACTACCACTCCCAAATGTCAAGACCCATTTCCCCCAAACTCCACCAGTGTCACATTTGGGCATATTGAGTATTCATGCCAAGTTTGGTCCAGATCCATCATTGTTTGAGTCCACAGTGCTCTCTGGATGTAGGTGAACTACAACTCCAAAACTAAAGGTCAATGCCCACCAAACCCTTCCAGTATTTTCTGTTGGTCATGGGAGTTCTGTGTGCCAAGTCTGGTTCAATTCCATCATTGGTGGAGTTCACAATGCTCTTTGATTATAGGTGAACTATAAATCCCAGCCACTACAACTCCCAAATGACAAAATCAATCTTCCCCCAAACCCACCAGTATTTAAATCTGGGAGTATTGGGTATTTGTGCCAAATTTTGTCCAGTGAATGAAAATACATCCTGCATATCAGATATTTATTTACATCATGATTCATAACAATAGCAAAATTACAGTTATGAAGTACAGTAGAGTCTCGCTTATCCAACCTTCGCTTATCCAATATTCTGTATTATCCAACGCAGTCTGCCTTCCACGCGGAGCCACAGCTGTTTCAATATATTGCAATGTTTTGGTGCTAAATTCGTAAGTACAGTAATTACTACATAATGTTACCATGTTTTGAACTGCTTTTTCTGTCTATCTGTTGTAAAACATGATGTTTTGGTGTTTAGTTTGTAAAATAATAACATAATTTAATGTTTAATAGGTTTTTCCTTAATCCCTCCTTATTATCCAACATTTTCTGCTTATCCAACATTCTGCTGGCCTGTTTATGTTGGATAAGCAATACTCTACTGTAGCAACAAAAATAATTTCATGGTTTGGGGTCACCACAACATGAGGAACTAATTGTAGTTGAACTATAAATCCCAGCATCTACAACTCCCAAATGGCAGTGAATGAAAATACATCCTGCATATCAGATATTTACATTACAATTCATAACAGTACCAAGTTTAGTTCAATTCCATCATTGGTGGAGTTCGGAATGCTCTAAATCCCAACAACCACAACTTCTAAATGTCAAGGTCTATTTTCCCCAAACTCCACCAGTGTTCACATTTGGACATATTGCGTATTCATGCCAAGTTGGGCCCAGATCCATCATTGTTTAAGTCCACAGTGCTCTACTTGGATGTAGGTAAACTACAACTCCTAAACTCAAGGTAAATGCCCATTAAACCCTTCCAGTATTTCCTGTTGGTCATGGGAGTTTTGTGTGCCAAGGCTGGTTCAGTTTCATTATTGGTGGAGTTCAAAATGCTCTTTGATTGTAAGTTAACTATTGTAGGCGAACTATAAATCCCAGCAACTACAACTTCCAAATGACAAAATCAGTCCCCACCCCCCACCCACAATATTCAAATTTGGGCTTATCGCGTATTTGTGCCAAATTTGGTTCATCGTTGGTGGAGTTCAGAATGCTCTTTTGATTGTAGGTGAACTATAAATCTCAGCAACTACAACTCTCTAATGACAAAAACAATTGGGTATTTGTGCCAAATTTGGTCTAGTGAATGAAAATAAATCCTGCATATCATAGATTTATATTACAATTCATAACAGTAGCAAAAATACAGTTATGAAGTAGCAATGGAAATAATTTTATGGTTGGGAGTCACCACAACATGAGGAACTGTATTAAGGGGTCGCAACATTAGGAAGGTCGAGAACCACTGGCCTAAAGGGATGCCTGTGTTTGGGCAGAAAAGCTATGGAAGCAAACTCTGAACGTACCTTCTTGTAACTGGGTTGTTGTACGTTTTTGGGGCTGTATGGCCATGTTTCTGGAACATGGCCATACAGCCCCAAAAACTTACAACTGCCCAGTGATTCTGGCCATGAAAGCCTTCGATGTAACTGTTTCTGTGATGGTGTATCATGTACTGGTCAAGGTGAACTGGACACTAGACAGAAGGAAAAAAGAAGCTTGCATGGGATGCATGGATGCTGACAATACTGTGGATATGGAAGCGTCTGTGTATTTAGGAACAAGATAAAGAGGTGATCCAGCCTTCCCTAGCTGTAGTCTACCCAAAGGTAGCTTCACAATCTCTGTCACGAGGATAAAGAGCCGATGGTTCCCGCCACCCCAATGCTAAGATGGTGCCCCACCCTGGAACATCTTAGCCGAGGCTGCTTGCATGTATTCGCGCATGCTCAGATGCCCTGGCACCTTTGATGAAGAACATATGCACCGCTTTCCTTGGACTGCAGATATGGTGACCAAACATGTGTTAACTTATATTTTTTTTCCAAGATGGGTGGAGGGTCGATGTTAGCAAAGCTAAGATCCATTGTGGCACATACACATACATGTGAGGTCTGCCTGTCTGTGATCTATGGATTTGTCTCTTAACATGGAGGAGTGAAGGGAGAGGGTATTTTCACGCATGGAGAAGTGTAAGGCTGTGTTATATAAGGGACAAGCACCAAGGATTCCTGGCGGAGAGCCGGAGAGCCGCTCTCCCCGCACCACCAGCAAGCCCGGCTGCCTCCCCGCCCCCATTCCTGCTTGCAGACCCCAAAGCCCCCTCCTCTCCCCTCCTAGGCAAACTGATTTATGCTTCGGCAAAGCTCTGCCAATGAACGGAGGCTGCGCTGGGAGAGACCCCTGACCTCGCCCATGACCTCTGACCCTGTCTGGCTTCACAGACAGGCTGCAGCTGGGTCTCTCCCCCTTGACCCTTTAATTCCAGACCTGCCCTTCCCTACCAAGGAGACTGTGCGAGACATTAACCCCTTGCGCGCTGCAGTGCTCAGAAAAGAGCAGCCAAAGCAGTTCAGATGGGGAGATGAATAAAGGACAAGGAAGCAGGGAAAAAGGGGAATCCTGAATCCTGGACCTGATCTGAGATATATTAGAATTGGGAGAGTGGAATTAGGAATTTCAAGATCCATCTTTTGCTCTCCATTCATCTTTTTAGTTTTTAGTTTTTGCTTTCTGCCTTGATTTCACATCACCGAAATGAAGTTCCATGCCTTACCTAAAAGCCATTATTTACATCTCTATCTATCTATTTACAATATTTCTATCCCTCCTTTCTCAAGCCCAAAGGCAACTCAAGGCAGCTTACAAATTGGCAAATTCGACGCCATAACAATCTACAATATACAATTACAACATTTAAAACAGAATTAGAGAATCAATGTAAAATCAATACAATGCAAAAAACATTAAAAACATATAATATTTATTTACAACATTTATGTGCCACCCTTTTCACCAGACTCAGCGGCTTACAAGTTATATATATATATATACACACACACACACACACATACAATATATTATGTTATTAGAAAAGTACAATATCAGTATTAATATTACTATATTGTACTATACCAGTGGTTTTCAACCTGTGGGTCCCCAGATGTTTTAGTTGGGATTTCTGGGAGTTGTAGGGCAAAACACCTGGGGATCCACAGGTTGAGAACCACTGTACTATACCATTATATTGTCATATTATTAGTAATATTGCATGTAATATAAATATATAATTATAATATCATATTATTATTAGTAGTAGTATTATAGTGCATTACAATATAATATTATGAATATTATATGTATATACAATATATTATATTATTAGCATAGCACAGGAGACAAGGTGGAACTGTCCCCTGGCCCCCTCTCTCTTCACTCTGGCCCAGAGAAGCAGTTGGTGCTGGGGGGAGGGGTCCCCAACTGATGACATATGAAGGAGACAAGATGGAATAATCAATGTCTTCCTGTTAATCTCACTTTCCTGTAGCATCGTCTAAGCCGATCCATGTTTCAAACTTACATAATTCCATGTTTGTCTGTTGCACTGCATTTCCAAAGGCTTGTTCAAAGAGCCAGATTTTTGCTTTTTTTCGGAAGGTCAGGAGGGAGGGAATTCCACAGCCGAGAAGCCACCACTGAGAAGGCCCTTTCTCTCGTCCCCACCAGACACGCCTGCGAAGAAGGCGAGATCAAGAGCAGGGCCTCCCCAGATGATCTTAAATTCCTAGATGGTTTATAGGGAGAGACACGTTCGGACAGGTAAACTGGGCCAGAACTGTTTGGGGCTTTATAGGCTAAAGCCAGTACTTTGAATTGTGCCCGGTAGCAAATTGGCAGCCAGTGGAGTTGGCACAACAGAGGAGTTGTGTGCTCCCTGAGCGCTGCTCCAGTTAGCAACCTGGCTGCTGCCCACTGGACCATTTGAAGCTTCTGAACAGTCTTCAAAGGCATCCCCACGTAGAGCACATTGCAGTAGTCAATATGGGATGTAACCAGAGCATGGACTATCTATCTGGTGGCCAAAACTGAAGGGGAAGTGGAATCGGGAATTTCAAGATGCAGCTTGTGCTCTCGGTTCATCTTTTTTTGCTTTCTGCCTTGACTATACACCACCGAAATCAAGTTCTATGCCTTCCCTAAAAGCCAGATAGATAGATAGATAGATAGATAGATAGATAGATAGCTGGCCAAGACAGATGGGGAACTAGAATTGGGAATTTCAAGATGCAGCTTTTGCTCTCCATTCATCTCTTTTGCTTCCTGCCTTAACTACATACCACCGAAACCATTTTCCATGCGTTACCTAAGTCCTGAATCCTGGACCTTATCTGAGATGTATTTGAATTGGGGAAGTGGAATCAGGAATTTCAAGGTGCATCATTTGCTCTCCTTCATCTTTTTCCCTTTCTGCCTTGACTATACACCATCGAGACTAAATTCCATGCCTTTCCTAAGTCCTGAATCCTGGACCTGATCCGAGATGTATTACAATTGGGGAAGTGGAATCGGGAATTTCAAGATGCATCTTTTGCTCTCCATTCATCTTTTTTTGCTTTCTACCTTGACTACACATCACCTAAACCAAGTTCCATACCTTACCTAAAAGCCATATACAGAAACACATATACATATATATACTAGCTATCCTCTGCTACACGTTGCTGTGGCCCAGTCAGTGTATATGTGTTTTGTGTGTGTATATATGTGTTTGCATATATATATATGTGGTTATGCGCATGCGTTGTAATGTATTTTTTAATTTATTTATTTTTTGCTTTTTAAGCCCCTTCTGTTGTGTTTTTCAGTGTCTTTATGAGTGATGGTGACTCATTGGCCTGATAAAAGTATTGTGTCCAAATTTGGTGTCAATTCGTCTAGTGGTTTTTGGGTTATGTTAATCCCACAAACGAGCATTACATTTTTATTTATATAGATAGCCTGGTGGCCAAGACAGATGGAGAAGTGGAATTTCAAGTTGCAACTTTTGCTCTTCATTCATCCTTTTTTTTTTTTTGCTTTCTGCCTTGACTACACACCACTGAAACCAAGTTCCATGCCTTACCTTAAAGCCAGCTATCTATCTATCTATCTATCTATCTATCTATCTATATTGCCTTGTGGCCAAGGCAGATGGGGAAGTGGAACTGGGAATTTCAAAATGCATCTTGGCTCTCCATTCATCTTTTTTTGCTTTCTGCCTTGACAACACACCACCTAAACCAAGTTTCATGCCTTACCTTAAAGCCAGCTATCCATCCATCCATCCATCTATATTGCCTTGTGGCCAGGGCAGATGGGAAAGTGGAACTGGGAATTTCAAGATGCATCTTTGCTCTCCATTCATCTCTTTTGCTTCTTGCCTTGACTACACATCACCTAAACCAACTTCCATGCCTTACCTAAGTCCTGAATCCTGGACCTGATTTGAGATGTATTACAATTGGGGAAGTGCATATTTTGCTCTCCATTCATCGCTTTTTGCTTTCCACCTTGACTACACACCACCGAAACCAAGTTCCATGCCTTACTTTATAGCTATCTATCTATCTATCTATCTATCTATCTATCTATGACTTCTGGCCCTCTGTTCATCCGTCCATCTATCCGCCCATGGCTTCTGGCCCTCTATCCACCTATCTCTCTCTCTATCTCTCTATATCTATCTATGGCTTCTGGACCTCTATCTATCTATCTATCTATCTATCATCTATCTATCTATCTATCTATCTATCTATCTATCTATCTATCTCACCTTGTGGCCAAGGCAAATGGGGAAGTGGAACTGGGAATTGGAACTGAGAACTGGGAATGCCTTACCTAAGTCATGAATCCTGGACCTGATCTAAGGTATATTAGAATCAGGGAAGTGGAATCGGGAATTCCAAGATGCATCTTTTGCTCTCCGCTCGTTGTGTTTTGCCTCCTGCCTTGACTACACACCACCGTAAACCAAGTTCCATGCCTTACCTAAAACCATATTTTTTTCACCTGATATCCAACACCTTTGTCCCAATATAATCATATTGCCAAGTTTGCAAAATCCAAAACCAACACTGGAAGGCAATTGCGGAAAACCTTGGAAAATATCCCCATTTTCCTCCTCCCGCTCTGAACCCCAAGCTCGACTTGCTGCTTTTCCTGAGCTCCTCCTCCGACTC
This sequence comes from Anolis sagrei, assembly GCF_037176765.1. NCBI lineage: Eukaryota > Metazoa > Chordata > Lepidosauria > Squamata > Anolidae > Anolis > Anolis sagrei. The sequence continues at coordinate 67,516,308 of NC_090035.1, read as the reverse complement.
TCATGTTGCGTTTCCCCATTCGTTTGCCCCCCCCCTTCTCTTAAATCTTCCACAAATCCAGCCCCAAGGCTCCCCACATATGCCCTCCTCCCTTGTCCTCCCAAAGGCAAGAGAAGGGGCCACAAGCACCAGCAAAATCTATGGTGATGGGAGGGAGGGTTGGGGCGATCTCCTCTGGGCCCCCCTCCCCCATTCCTGCCTGCAACTGCAGAGGTGCATCTTGGGATGAATACATTATATGGGCAGTGGAATGGCAGAATTCAGGGACACAGGAAAGAGAGTGTGGGAGACCAGCAAAAAGGAGAGGAATAGCAGGAGAGAAATACCACTATCTCTAATAACTGATTGCTGGCAGGGTGGGGAGGTTCACCTTCTTCGGATCCCAAAGCCTCCAGTAAGGGCACTCACTGAGCACACAATCAAATCATAACGCATAATCGTCCACATGAGCAGATTCCTCTACAGCCACCATACCACCCACCCGTAACCCTCTTTCCAGGCCCCATTTCCACAGCTATCTTCTTTCCCACCCCTCTTTTTTCCGTGTTGAGAAACTGCAAGTCGCTTCTGGTGTGTGAGAATTGGCCTTCTGCAAGGACGTTGTCCAGGGGTTGCCTGGATGTGTTACCATTCTGTGGGAGGCTTCTCTCATGTCCCTGCACAAGAAACTAGAGCTGACAGATGGGCACTTACCCCGCTCCCCAGATTCGAACCACCAACCTTTCGGTCAGCAGTCTGCAAGGACGTTACCCAAGGGACACCTGGATGTTTTATCATCCTATGGGAGGCTTCTCTCATGTTCCCGCATGAGATGCTAGAGCTGACAGATGGGAGCTCACCCCGCTCCCTAGATTTGAACCTCCAACCCCAAAGGACACCTGATGGTTTTACCATCCTATGGGATGCTTCTCTCATGTCCTCGCACAAGATGCTAGAGCTGACAGATGGGAGCTCACCTGCTCCCCAGATTTGAACCTCTGACCTTTCAGTCAGCAGTCTACAAGGACATTGCGCAAGGGAACACCTGGATATTTTACCATCCTATGGGAGGCTTCTCTTATGTCCCCGCACGAGAAGCTAGAGCTGACAGATGGGAGCTCACCCCGTTTGAACCTCCGACCTTTCGGTCAGCAGTCTGCAAGGACATTGTGCAAGGGACACCTGGATGTTTTACCATCCTATGGGAGGCTTCTCTCAAGGCCCTGCACAAGAAGCTAGAGCTGACAGACGGAGCTCACCCCACTCCCTGGAGTCAAACTGCCGACCTTTAGGTCAGCAGTCCTGCTGGCACAAGGGTTTAACTGGAGGCTCCTTCCCATTCTTCTCAAACTTGCCCACATCTGCTTGCTGCATCCCCACCGAGACCCCCTTATCCTTGCTGTTCCAACAACACCTGCTTTTGCTTGTTCAGATAAGGGGTAGAAGATACAGAAAGAGATATTTGATCCACTTTCCCCAATCTGGAGGCTATGAGAAGGGATTCCCCCACCCCTAAAAGGAAGGAGACTGAAGATACGTGTGCTACACCAAGACAGTGTTTACTTAGAGACCATAAAAGAGGGCCAAATATGACATTATGAGGATGATGAGCCACTTGCAATGCCTTCTTATCCTAAGGAAGGCCTCTATGGCTTCTATAGGATCTGCCAGTACCCATATCATGAACCTTGGTGCCCCAATTCCTGCTCACCTACCTGGTCTGGAATCTGGATGTGTGTCCGTGCCGAAGCCACTCTTCCCTTTGCTTGGAGAGCTTCCCACAAAGTGCGCCTTGTAGTAGAGGAGGAGGTTGGAGGAGAGTCGGGCGGGCGAGAGATCCAGAGGAACAAAGACTATGTTATGTGTCTATAAGGTGTACCTCGGAGGGGAGATTGAGAAAAGGGCTTGGGGGAAGGTTGAAGAAAGGGGGGGGGGTGGGTCTGTCATTTTGATGCCCACCCTCTTCTCTGATTTGGGGAGGGAGGAAAGGAGGGGAGTCTGTCTCTCTCTTCTCCTCCTCTCTCCGAACTTGACCTCCAATCTGCTTCTCTTTCTCTTTCTCTCTCCCCCCTTTTTGTTGTGAACCCACCCCCTTTTCCAGGCTTCTTGCACAGGAAAATACACAGCGCAAGAGGCCGAGTGGAAAGGGGCCCCCGCAGGGGAAACAGAGAGGGAGGGAAGAGGGGGGAAAAAAGGGAAAAAAGAAGGGGGGTTTTGGAAAAAGGGTTGGCTGGCCAAGGCACCTGCAGAGGGGAGGACCTTCCTCGCCTCTCTTCCCATTGCAATTTCTTTTTTAAAGGGGGGAAAGTCTCCTTTCTTTGGAGTGGAGGGAGGGAAACGCATCAAGAGAAGAAAGAGGTAGAGAAAGAAAGAAAGAATGGGAAAAAGAGTTGTCGGGGTCCCTGAGTTGGGAAGAGAAGGAAGCCCATGCATGCAAAGCAAACTTGCAAAATAAACATTGGAAGGTTTTGGAGGGACTGCCTGAAACAGAAGGAATGCAAGCCAATTTGGGAAGGATTTGGAGGTTGAAACCCAGCAGGGAAGGATATGAAAAGCAATGCATGTGACCTGGGCGAAAGATGTTGGGCCAGAAGGGGCAGAAACAGGGCAGGGAAAGAAGGAAGGCGAGAGAACTTGGGAAAGGCTGGAGAGGGATTCGGAAGTAAGGCAAGGCAAGTGGCAGAAATAGTATTTCATGTAGGTTGTTGGGACTGAAACAGCAGTGAAAAGAAGCAAGATATGTCAACTTGCAATAGATATAAGTAGGCATGCCAAGTTGAGATATATATAGTTAGCATAGAATATATATATATATATATATATATATATATATATAATTGGCATATATGCATATTTTCTATTACAAGTTGACATGCCTATTATATATAGCAATATTATATATATTGAATTATATATATATATTCTATTGCAAGTTGGCATACCTATATGCAATTTATATGTTGCAATAGATGTTGCAATATATAGGCATATATTCTATTGCAAGTTGGCATACCTATATATATATATATATATATTGCAATATTATATATATTGCATTATATATATATATTCTATTGCAAGTTGGCATACCTATATGCAATTTATATGTTGCAATAGATGTTGCAATATATATGCATATATTCTATTGCAAGTTGGCATACCTATATATATATATATATATTGCAATATTATATATATTGCATTATATATATATATTCTATTGCAAGTTGGCATACCTATATGCAATTTATATGTTGCAACAGATGTTGCAATATATAGGCATATATTCTATTGCAAGTTGGCATGCCTATATACAATATATATATATATATATATATATTCTATTGCAAGTTGGCATACCTATATGCAATGTATATGTTGCAATAGATGTTGCAATATATATGCATATATTCTATTGCAAGTTGGCATACCTATATACTATATATATATATATATATATATATTGCAAGTTGGCATGCCTTATATACAATATATATTGCAATATTATATATATTGCAACATATATATATATATTCTATTGCAATTTGGCATGCCTATATACAATATATATATTGCATATATATATTCTCTATTGCATTGGCATGCCTATATGCAATACATATTGCAATATATATGCATATATTCTATTGCAAGTTTAAATGCATATATTTATGTATGCATATATTCTATTGCAAATAGCCATGCCTATATGCAATATATATATATATATATTATATTATATTGCAAGATGGCATGCCTATATACAATATATATATATTGCAATATTATATATATTGCAATATTATATATATTCTATTGCAAGTTGGCATGCCTATATGCAAGATATATATATATATATATATATGCATGTATTCTACTGCAAGTTGGCATGCCTATATATGTATGAACTGGCTTTCAGGAATTGAAAGGGAGCAGAGAATGAGGAAGCAGCAATGCAAACAAACATGCAAACTGTTTGATTTGTTTTGTATTTTTGTGGGGGGAATGTTGGCATCCAAGCCGGCTTTTCTCACCTCTCCTCTTGTTCCAAATGCAGAACTATATAGCAAGAGAGAGAGAAAGAAAAGCTTCAAGAGGAGCCCGGATTTTTTTTTTGGGGGGGGGGGGGAGGAAAGGAAGAGTGAGAAAAAGAAAGAGAGCGAGCAGAAAGGAATGGATTCACAAAAATAATAATAATGAAGGAGGGGGGGTGGATTTGGAAAGAGCAGGAGAATCTCTTGAACGGGAGGGGAGTCAAAGAAGAGGGAAGGAGAAAGTGACAGCAGGAGAGAAGATTAAGGAAGGAAGGGAAGGCGCAGAGAAGGGAGGGAAGGGGAAAGGAGTGTGTGAAAGAAAGAAAAGAAGGTGTCCTCAGTGTTGAGAGCGAGATAAGGTTGGAGAGAAGGGTTGCCCCTAGCCAGCACTTGCTGGGGTCGCCGGGCACTCACCTGCCGAGCCCTGAAGCTGCTGCTCTTGCTGCTCTTCCCTCCTCCTCCTCCTCCTCCTTCTCTTCCTCCTCCTCCTCCTTCTCTGCGTCTCCACCGGCAACGCAGCCCAAGTCTCCGGGGCCCGCCAGCGCTGCATGCTGGGAGAGGCTCTTTGGGGGTGCTGGTGATGTCATTGGTGGGGGGAGAAGAGAAAGAGAGAGAGGGAGAGAGAGAAAAGAGAGGTTGGATCCCCTCCCGGAAAAGAAGGAGGGAGGGAGGAAGGGGAAGGGAGGGCGAGAGGAGGAAAGAAAGCCCAGCCAGCCGCCTCCACTCTCTTTCTTTCTTTCTTTCTTTCTTTCTTTCTTTCTTTCTTTCTTTCTTTCTCTCTCTCTCTCTCTGCCTGCTCTTTCTTGCCTTCTCTCTCTTTTCTCTCTCTCTCTCCCCCCCAAATAATGAAAGGGGTGCCTTCTGCAGCCAGCCAGGGAAATAAGGGGGAGCTTATTGGGTGGGGAGATCAGAAAGCCTGAATTCCTGGGCTCTAGAAGCAGCTGACCTGGTCAAGTGATAACCCAGTGATAAGCAACTGTGGGAGAGACAGAGACAGAGAAAAAGACGAATCTCTGGGGTGCCACGGTGGGGGAAAGAGGAGAATGTGTCCCTGAGCATGTGCAGAAGGCCCTTCCCCCTTTTTCAAGGCTAGTGCAGGGATGTCAGAGAGGAGTGTGCCTCTGAGCATGTGCAGAAGGCCTTCCCCCCTTTTTCAAGGCTAGAGCTGGGGAGTCAAAGAGAGTAGTGTGCCCCTGAGCATGTGCAGAAGGCCTTTCCCTCTTTTTCAAGGCTAGTACAGGGAAAAGGATGAGTGCCCCTGAGCATGTGCAGAAGGCCCCTCCCCTTTTTTCAAGGCTAGAGCAGGGGTGTCAAAGAGAGGAGTATGCCCTGAGCATGTGCAGGAGGTCTTTTCCTCTTTTACAAGGCTAGAGCAGGGGTGTCAAAGAGAGGAGAGTGCCTCTGAGCATGTGCAGAAGGTTTTTCCCTCTTTTTCAAGGCTAGTCAGGGGTGTCAAAGAGAGGAGTGTGCCCCTGAGCATGTGCAGAAGGCCTTTCTCTCTTTTTCAAAGCTAGTGCAGGGGTGTCAAAGAGATGAGTGCCCCTGAGCATGTGCAGAAGGCCCTTCCCTTTTTTTCAAGGCTAGTGCAGGGGTGTCAAAGAGACCAGTGTACCCCTGAGCATGTGCAGAAGGCCTTTCCCTCTTTTTCAAGGCTAGTGCAGGGGTGTCAAAGAGAGGAGTGTGCCTCTGAGCATGTGCAGAAGGCTTTCCCCTCTTCATGGCTAGAGCTGGGGTGTCAAACTTCTTTGGGGGGAAAGCAACGAGTGTGCCCCTGAGCATGTGCAAAAGGCCCTTCCCCTTTTTTCAAGGCTAGTGCAGGGGCGTCAAAGAGAGGAGAATGCCCCTGAGCATGTGCAGAAGGCCTTTCCCTCTTTTTCAAGGCTAATGCGAGGATGTCAGAGACAAGTGTGCCCTTGAGCATTTCCCTCTTTTTTCAAGGCTAGAGCAGGGGTGTCAAACTTATTTGGGAAAAAGAGACGAGTGTGCCCCTGAGCATGTTAAGAAGACATTTTCCTCTTTTTCAAGGCTAGAGCCTTTCTTTGGGGCAAAAGAGACGAGTGTGCCCCTAAGCATTTGCAGAAGGTCTTTCCCTCTTTTTCAAGGTTAGTGCAGGGGTGTCATAGAGAGGAGTGTGCCCTGCGCATGTGCAGAAGGCCTTTCCCTCTTTTTCAAGGCTAGAGCAGGGGTGTCAAACATCTTTGGGGGGAAAGAGGCAACTGAACCCCTGAGCCTGTGCAGAAGGCTGTTCCCTCTTTTTCAAGGCTAGTGCAGGGGTGTCAAAGAGACGAGTGTGCCTCTGAGCATGTGCAGAAGGCGGGTGTACATAATAATGATAATAATAGTAATGATACTGGTCTATATTATTATTATTTGAAACACAACATGATGAGTCCACAGCGGATATTCTGCTGGCTGTTGTATTGGATCACATGTCAGACACTTCTCAAGTTTCTAGGACTGTATGATGTATCAACAAATAATGAGTGCAGATACCAGTAAGGTGGCCTTCTGCAGCTGGCAGATGGTAATCTTGTCAGCACTGATTGTGTTTAAGTGCAGGCCAAAGTCAGGAGATTATTATTATTATTATTATTATTATTATTATTATTATTATGGAACTTGTGCCACAAATACCATCTTCCTGCAGCAGCAACAACAACAAACTGGTGGGATTACAAGCCTGAAAAAGGTATACAAAATGAACACATCAAATTACTCTGGGACTTCCGAATTCAGACTGACAGAGTTTTGAAACACAATACTCTTGACCTCACAATCGTGGAAAAAAACAAACTATGGATCTTCGATGTAGCAATCCCAGCTGACAGCAGAATTGACAAGAAGAAACTGGAAAAGCTTCCACGATATGAGGATTTATAGATCAAACTGCAAAGACTCTGGCACAAGCCACCCAAGGTGATCCCAGTGGGGATCGGCACACTGGGTGCAGTGCCTAAGTACCTTGGCCCGCACTTAAAAACAATCGGTGCTGACAAAGTTACCATCTGTCAGCTGCAAAAGGCCACCCTGTTTGGATATGCACACATTATTCGCTGATACATCACACAGTCCTAGACACTTGGGAAGTGTCCGATTTGTGATCAGATACAAAAGCCAGCATAGTGATCTTGTTTGCTGTGCACTAATCTTGCTGTATATTCAATAATAATAATAATAATAATAATAATAATAATAATAATACAGCCAGCAGAGTGATCTTGTTTGCTGTGGACTCATCTTGTTGTGTTTCAAATAACAACAACAACAACAACAACTTATTTATATCCTGTCATCATCTCCCAGAAGAGCCATGCTATTGAACAACAACACTCATCACTTTTGCTTATCTGCCATATGGACTGGGGATAATGGGAACTGCAACCCAACAGTACTTGTGGCTCTGAGGTTGGGGAAAAGCTAAAGGATGTTTTAAAGTTAGGCATCCTATTCACAAGCCTTGGATCTAAATCCAAACCCCACTCTCCTAAGTCAACAGAACAAATAGCAGCTTTCCACATGTATCCCAACTCCCATCAGCTCTAGTCATGATGGATAAGAAATACCAAGGTTAAACCCTTGTGCCAGACAAACTGAAGACCAACAGGTCAGAGGATCAAATCTGGGAAGAGTGTGAATGAGCTCCCTCTGTCAGCTCCAGCTCCCCATGTGGGGACATGAGAAAAGCCTCCCACAAGAATGATAAAACATCAAAACATCCGGACATCTCCTGGGCAACGTCCTTGCAGACGGCCAATTCTCTCACACCAGAAGCGACTTGCAGTTTCTCAAGTCACTCCTGCCACGAAGAAAAAAAAGCTAAAGTGGTGTATACATTGTCTTTTAATGCTATTGCAGAGAGGCCTTTCTGATCTTTGACATGACCAATGCTAGAGAGGTGTGGGATACTTGCCCATCATTCAAGTAGCCAAACTTTCACTTGTAATCCCCCCGTGCCAGCCACTCCTAATTTACAGATTAAGTGTTCCCAAATCTTCAATAGGAGAAATCTCAGGAAGCACTAGAAAGCCACATTGTTAATATTTGTACCCAATTTAGGGCCCAAACAAGACAGTTTACACAATGATGGTAAACAAAGGACATTGAAACAGTAGTCAATGTAAGACAGAGTAAATAAGCAGCAAAAATTAAACACCAAACAAAGAATTTACAATGTGTCGGAGGAAAAGTGAATTGGAAGAAGAACAAATCACACAGACAGAATATGCAGAAGTAATCTGAAAAAAAGAACCATAAGTAACCTAGGAAAACAAGACGGAAAAGTTAAAACAATAATTCAGAGATGGAAGGAAGGAACAAAGCAACGAAGGAAATGCAAGGAAGGAAGGAAGGAAGGAAGGAAGGAAGGAAGGAAGGAAGGAAGGTCTTGTTATTGTACATAAATACACACTCAAATGTTGATAGAGCCAGAAGATGAATATGGGCCGGGAAGTAGCCAATGGGAAAAGGGAGAAAGAAGATTTAACTCTTGTAGTAAGAATGGGATGAAGAAACAAAGGAAATGCAAGGAAGGAAGGAAGGAAGGAAGGAAGGAAGCCCATGGTATTGTACATAAATACACTCCCAAATGTTGATAGAGACAGAAGATGAATATGGGCTGGGAAGTTGCCAATGGGAAAAGGGAGAAAGAAGATTTAACTCTTGTAGTAAGAATGGGATGAAGAAACAAAGGAAATGCAAGGAAGGAAGGAAGGAAGGAAGGAAGCCCATGGTGTTGTACATAAATACACTCCCAAATGTTGATAGAGCCAGAAGATGAATATGGGCCGGGAAGTAGCCAATGGGAAAAGGAAGAAAGAAGATTTAAGTCTTGCAGTAAGAATGGAATGAATGAATGAATGAAGGAAGGAAGGAAGGAAGGAAGGAAGGAAGGAAGGGCAAGCAAGGAGGAAGGAAATGCAAGCAAGGAAGGAAGCCCTTGTTATTGTACATAAATACGCTCCCAAATGTTGATAGAGCCAGAAGATGAATATGGGTCAGGAAGTAGCCAATGGGAAAAGGAAGAAAGAAGATTTAACTCTTGCAGTAAGAATTCATAACACATCACAATCATACCATGTTTGACTAGTAGTTTGTAATTAAGAACACTAGCTATAGTAGAGCCAACAATACCTATGACTAATAATGACTGAAAGAGTTTTCAAACATGTCCGCTAATAATAATAATAATAATAATAATAATAATAATAATAATATACTTTATTTATATTCCACCCTATCTCCCCGAGGGGACTCAGGGCAGATTACAGTACATATATACGGCAAACATTCAATGCCATTATACAATGAACAAAGACAGACAGTACATAAACAGAGGTAAAGGCTTCCCACCTTTTAGTTTCTTGCAGGGTAAAAAGGAGGAAGGGCCTTAATACTCCTCAGTACTGCAACCAAAGAAGTGGTTTTATATCTACAAAAGCTCATGCAAAAATAAAAACCATTTAGTTTTAAAAGGTGCTGGCAGATTCTTTTTTTCTCTTGCTCCTCCTTTCTCCTTTTTATATTGACTGAAATGGTTTCTCTGGAACAGAGACCTAAATGTCAATGTTTGTTTATTAATAATCACAAATCCATCGGCAATGCTTCTACGATAATTGCAAAGACAAGAAAAACAGGGTAAAAGTATGACTGTGCAATGCATTAAGAATACTTTATAGCTTGGGTCCAAGCTCTTTCAAATATCTCCCTATATCAGCCTATCGGAGGATGCATCTACACTGTAGAATTAATGCAGTTAGACACCACTTTTGCTGATACAGCTCCATGCTATGGGTGCATGGGAACGAGACCTTTTGCCTTCTCTGTTAAATAATGTTAGTGTCTCCCCACAGTATGGTTTCTTCCTTTCTGTTGAAATTGTCCACATGCTTGTGAATTTCAGTGGCTTCTCTGTGTAGTCTGACATGGTGGTTGTCAGACATCTCCCAACAAAGGATTCCCCAGGCAGGAAGCAACCAGGCTTTGAAGCTGCAAGGCCATTCAATGCTAATCGAGGTGGCCAAATCAAGACAGTAAACAAAGAGCAACACTCAAAAAATGGGGATTCCAGACAAGAATCAATCAGGGCCAGCTAACACCTCCTAACAAAGAATTCCTCCCAGACTGTGAAGCTACAAGACCATTCCATGCTAATCAAGGTGGCCAATTGCACCATTCACACATGCCTCAAGCAGACAAGTTCTTTCTCCCACCCTGGACATTCCACAGATACATAAACCCCACTTGTCCTAGTTTTCAAAAGACCTCACAACCTCTGAGGATGTCTGCCATAGATATGAGTAAAATGTCAGGAAAGAATGCTTCTGGAACATGGCCATACAATCTGGAAAACTCACAGCAACCTAGTGACTCCAGCCATGAAACCCTTCAACAACACAAGTTTTTAATTTGTTTGCATTGATTTTTTTAATACTATTGTTTGCATGGATTTTTTGATAGCATTGATATTTAACTCTGTTTTAATGTTTGTATGTTTATATATTTTAATAATAATAAAATAATAATAAGAAGAATGTATTGTCGAAGGCTTTCATGGCTGGAATCACTCAGTTCTTGTGGGGTTTTTTTGGGCTATATGGCCATGTTCTAGAGGCATTTCTCCTGCATCTATGGCAAGCATCCTCAGAGGTGAGGTCCCCTCTGAGGATGCTTGCCATAGATGCAGGCGAAACGTCAGGAGAAATGCCTCTAGAACATGGCCATATAGCCCGAAAAAACCCACAAGTACTGAATAATAATAAGTTTTATTATATATTTTAAAATTATATTGAAATGCTTTTAATGTAGGCCGCTTTGTGTCTCCTTTCTATCGAGAAAGAATTGGATATAAACCAACATTATTATTATTATTATTATTATTATTATTATTATTATTTCTACAGTGGAGAGATGGACCCTGTGAAAAGATGGCATGAGACGGGAAGGAGGATATAACAGTTGTGTAGAGGAGAGGATACTGGATCTCATTTGATTTTGGAAGCTAAGCAGTGTCAGCTCTAATTAGTACTTGGATGGGACACTATTGGTGAATATCAGCTGCTCTGGACCAGTGTTTCTCAACCTTCCCAATATCTCAACCCCTTAATACAGTTCCTCATGTTGTGGTGACCCCCAACCATAAAATTATTTTTGTTGCTACTTCATAACTCTAATGTTGCTCCTGTTATGAATCATAATGGAAACATCTAATATGCAGGATGTATTTTCATTCACTGGATCAAATTTCACACAAATACCTGATACGCCCAGATTTGAATAGTGGTGGGGTTGGGGGTTGATTTTGTCATTTGGGAGTTGTAGTTGCTGGGATTTATAGTTAATCTACAAAGAGCATTCTGAACTCCACCAGTGATGGAACTGAACCAAACTTGGCACACAGAACTCCCACGACCAACAGAAAATACTGGAAAGGTTTGGTGGGCATTGACCTTGAATTTTGGAGTTGTAGTTCACCTACATCCAGAGAGCACTGTGATGGATCTGGACCAAACTTGGCACGAGTACTCAATATTCCCAAATGTGAACACTGTGGAGTTTGGGGAAAATAGTCCTATAAATACTTTAAATAAATATATAAATGTATTTTCATTCACTGGACCAACACCCAATACACTCAAATTTGAATACTGGTGGGGTTGAGAGGAATGATTTTGTCATTCGGATTCGTAGTTGCTCAGATTTATAGTTAACTGACAGTCAAAGAGCATTATGAACTTCACCAACGATTGAACTCTGATGACCAACAGAAAATACTGGAAGGCTTTGGTGGGCATTGACCTTGAGTTTTGGAGTTGTAGTTCACCTACATCTAGAGAGCACTGTGTACTCAAACAATGATGGCTCTGGACCAAACTTGGCATGAATGCCTAAATGTGAACACTGGTGGAGTTTGGGGAAAATAGACCTTTGACATTTGGGAGTTGCAGTTGCTGGGATTTATAGTTCACCTACAATCAAAGAACATTATGAACCCCACCAACGATAGTATTGGGCCAAACTTGGCACACAAACCTCTCATGACCAACAGAAAATACTGTGTTTCCTGACTGTCTTTGGCGATCCCTTGGAACCCTCTCGCGACCACCCAGGGGACTCGACTCCTAGGTTGATAAACACTGCTCTAGGCTATGTTTCAAAGGAAGGAATCTTTAAAAAACAACTTATTGGATTGTGATAGTTGAGGGATTCAAGAACATTTCTTATTCTATGGCTTAACATAGGCTTGTTTCCATCAATCACAGCTAAGGTTAATTTGTTTGTCCATATCTGGGTGTGATGCTTCAAAACAACCGTTTAAAATCCCAATCTTCTCCTTGTATTAGGAGCCGAAAGAGATGGAAAAAAGAATAGACAAGTCCACAGTGTCTCATTCACACAGTCCTCAACCATAGTTTAGCATTATGTCAAATGAAGTCATGGTATAATGTGGTGAGTCAGGGATCTAGCTATCAATACCCAACAAATATTTTCAACAATTCATTTTGCTGTCATGATCAACTGTGGATTTGTCGACTGCTTGACAGCATTCTAGCGAATGCATCTATCATATTGCTTGTTGTAATGCCATGTAGGTGTATTTTAACTCCTTTCACAGTATTATTTAATTTAACAGTTGTTCCCACTGCAAACTACATGTGTTGAACATTGCATTGTTGTGATTTCCAAAGTTTGTCTGCTGAGTGAGATTAGTCATAGGAAAGTGTTAAATGTGACACAATTCAATATATATTTACCTACTTCTGCAGTTGTGTTTTGCCATGGTTCAGTTAAATAGTATCTTTTCATTCTTTGGTATGTGGTAGTATGTGGTAGTGTCTAGATTCTGACCATATAGAAAGATAAAAAGTTACTTTGCATAATAAAAGTATTAATAACATGGGATTAAAATCATGGAGGAAATGTTTTGCAGGGTGTGATGGAAGAGTAGAATTTTTTGAAAATGGCATTCATAACCTTTTGGAAAACACCATTTGGAGATTATAAATATTTTTTAAAAGCCTGACCTTTCAGGAAAGAGTCAGAAACTCTTTAGACTAGAATCTTCTCTTGTGGCATACAACCAAATATGGTTTCAGTTGTAAGACTGAATAACCGGTTATCTCTGATCTCTTAGGAATACAGAGAGATTTTGCCAGTGCTTAAAAAACAGCAGAGCTTTAGGAGTGTGTGTGTGTGTGTGTGTGTGTGTGTATATATATATATACACACACACATACATACACACACACATACATACATACACACACACTTTCCCATAAAACAACTTGTTTTATATCATGCACTCAAGAGACAAAAATGAAGTAGACTTGGAGGAAAATAATATATTTGGTTTACTCACAGCCTTCATGTGTTCAGCATACACAGGTGCAAAACATACCAGTCCAGTTTCAGATGTGTTTGAGATCATTCTCTGTGCCTTCCGGCCAGGGTATCTCTCTTATAACAAAACAGCTATCAAGTGTGTGATTTGAGGTCTGAAGTAGTCTGTCTGTAGTGATCATGTGGACTGCAGCCCTTCCTATAACTTCACATCAGACATAGAGTAAAGGAAGCTGCATACCAGAACATACATACAGGAAACAGTAAGCAACAGGATCATAGATAAACATTACAAGAGAATGCTTGAAGAAGGTTGTCATTTCTAACAAGAATGCTTTTTGTGCCAGCAGGATTGAAGACCAACAGGTCGGAGGTTCAACTCTGGTGAGGGCGCGGATGAGCTCCCTCTGTCAGCTCCAGCTCCTCATGCGGGGACATGAGAGAAGCCTCCCACAAGGATGATGAAACACCAAAACAGCTGAGCATCCCCTGGGCAATGTCCTTGCAGATGAACAATTCTCTCACACCAGAAGCTACTTGCAGTTTCTCAAGTAGTTTGTGACAAAAAAACCCTCAGTTAACTAAACTTCTGAGAAAGAAGCTCCTTTTTACAAAGTCTTTTAATATTTTCCCTTTGTTTAGCTTTTCTACTTTGCTGTTTGTCTATTTGAAAGGGTTTTTTAAACATCAGCATTGAGATTAATAATAATAATAATAATATGTGTATTTAATGAAATGTGTTTTAATACATGCATTTTATTGAATGTATTTTATGATTGCGTATTTTAACTGTGTTATGCTTCGCCTCAAGCCATGACTATATTATTATTATTATTATTATTATTTATTTGATACACAACAAGATGGGTCCACAGCAGACACTCTGCTGGCTGTTGTATTGGATCACATGTCAGACACTTCTCAAGTGTCTAGGACTGTGTGATGTATCGGAGAATAATGCGTGCAGATCCCAGTACAGTGGCCTTTTGCAGCTGGCAGATGGTAATCTTGTCAGCCCAATTGTGTTTAAGTGCAGGCCAAGGTCTTTAGGCACTGCACCCAGTGTGCCAATCACCACTGGGGCCACCTTGTCTGGCTTGTGCCAGAGTCTTTGCAGTTCGATCTTTAAATCCTCATATTGTGTCAGCTTTTCCAGTTGTTTCTCTTCAGTCCTGCTGTCACCTGAGATTGCAAAATCAACAATCCATACTTTGTTTTTTTAACATAATCGTGAGATCAGGAGTATTGTGCTCCAAAACTCTGTCAGTCTGAATTCGCAAGTCCCAGAGTAGCTTGACGTGTTCATTTTCTGTAACTTTTTCTGGCTTGTTACATTGTTGTTGTTGTTATTGTTGTTATTATTATTATTATTATTATTATTACGGAATCTATGAGAATTTCTTTGCAAGATTTGTTCAGAAGCTGTTTGTCTTTGCCTTCCTCTGAGGCAGTGTGACTTGCCCAAAATCATATATTTATTATTATTCAAACTATTTGTTTCCCCGTCTCTCAGTCTGCTAGAAATGAGAAATTTCTTTGTATGTTATGCTGTAATTGTTATTATACCATCTTGCTAAAACAATCTATAAAAAACATGTTTTTAAATACCAAATTGAAACCAAAACAAAACCTACATATGAACCTAGTTAAAACACTCCCCAAGGCCAACCCTGGTTTCAGGGATCAAAGCCCTTTTGAAAGAATGTCTTGGCTGCTTGCTAGACGTTCTGTTGGTTTGAAGCCACCCAAACAGCCTGACTTCCCTTGGGAGTGAATTCCAAAACTGAGGTCCCATCTACACTGACCTATAATGCAGTTTCATAGTGCAGTTTAACTGCACTGAACTGCATTAGATGACAATGTGAATGGGACCTGAGGAGCTGGCACCGAGAAAGTCTTGCTTTGGGTAAACATGAATATGATTTCTTGGGATGGAGGAACATGCAACAATGTCCATATTTGTTGTCGAAGGCTTTCATGGCCAGAATCACGTAGTTGCTGTGAGTTTTCCAGGCTCTCTGGCCATGTTCTAAAAGCATTCTCTCCTGACGTTTCCCCACATCTATGGTAGGCATCCTCATAGGTTGTTGAGGTCTGTTGGTGACTAGGCAAAAGAGGTTTATGTATCTGTGGAATGTCCAGGGTGGGAGAAAGAACTATAGTCTGTTTGAGGCAATTTGATAGTTTAGTTTGTAGGTTGTGTTTGCAGGCAGCTGCAAGGTCATTAAATGCTAATCAAGGTGGCCAACTGCAACATTCATACTTGCCTCAAATAGACAAGAGTTCTTTCTCCCACCCTGGACATTCCACAGATATATAAATCTCACTTGCCTACTTTCCAACAGACCAAACAACCTCTGAGAATGCCCGCCATAGATGTGGGTGAAACGTCTGGAGAGAATGCTCTGGAACATGGCCATGCAGCCCAGAAAACCCACAGCAACCCATTGTTCATATTATACTACTTAGTGGGTGGAATGCTGAGAGTCTGTTGGAGAAGTGAATGGGAAATACGGATTGGAGATCCAGTGTAGTACCCTGAAATTACTTAGGCAATCACTCGTTGACCTAGTAAGATTGTCCTCCAAGTGCAGTGTCCTGGCGGTGGGTACGTAGATGGCTCTGGAGCCCTATTCTTGACCCACATGTTCTCCTGCAGTGAGGGCATCGGTTTCCAGAGGGAAGGCGGTCCTAGTCGGGCTTGGCTTGGCGTGCCTTCCTCTTGGCACATTTCTCTCTTTCGCCCTCCATTCATGCCTCTTTGAATTCTGCAGCACTGCTGGTCACAGCTGACCTCCAGCTAGAGTGCTCAAGGGCGAGGGCTTGCCAGTTCTCGGTGTCTATTTTTAAGGTTGGCTTTGAGCCCATCTTTAATTCTCTTTTCCTGTCCTCCAACATTCCCTTTTCCGTTCTTGAGTTTGGAGTAGAGTAACTGCTTTGGGAGACGGTGATTGGGACCCTAAAATATACTAAATTAGAACACTCCACATGGCATCATTTTGTTGCAGATTCCACTGGTCTATAAAAGTTCAGGCAGCTGGCAGCCTCATGACCTGGCAACCAAAGAAGGAACACATAATGTGTTCTATTGTTGTTTTAAATGTGTTTTATTAAACCATTCTGGACAATATATAAATGGAACGACGGAGTGGAGAAAATAAAGCAAAGTGTGAGCAAAAGCAATAGGAAATGTATAGCACATACCTGCCAACATTTCACAGATGAAAACTGAGACACATGTGTCCATGCAACATCAGAGTGTGGTCGATATAGCAAAAATGATTGAGGAAGAGAAGACGTGCTAGAACATGTTCCTGTGTTTTGCTATTGCCTGCGCTTCCTAGGAAGAGTAAAATTCAACCCTTCCTTTCCTCTCGTCCTTGCGAAATTAACTACGGCAAATGAAAATTGCACTTTGAGCTCAGTTAGCAATAACTGAAATAAGCTGAGGCCAAACAAGAGCAGTGGGAGAAATAAAAAGAAACTAGGACATTTTAAAAGCAGCCAAAAGAGTGGGACAACAGAGGAAGAACTGAGATGTTTCCAGCAAATTAAGACAGTTGGAAGGTGTGATAGTGATAGCATGGCTCAGTCCAGATTCCTATGGTGAACACAGATGTCTTTGCGTTCTGTGCTGAATACTTTCCCAGTAAGACATCTCCAGTCCATTCTCCTTTCGGTTTGCTTATGTCTTTCATCTATCTGTTGCTTATTTATTTATTTACCATATCATTGACCAAGGGTGCAGTTGTAATCTATATAAATAAAAATGTAATGTTCGTTTGTGGGATTAACAGAACTCAAAAACCACTGGAGGAATTGACACCAAATTTGGGCACAAGACACTTAACAACCCAATGTATGTCCTTCACTAAAAACAAACAAACTGATTTTGTCATTTGGGAGTTGTAGTTGCTGGGATTTATAGTTCACCCACAATCAAAGAGCATTCTGAACTCCACCAATGATGGAATTGAAACAATCTTGGCACACAGAACTCTAATGACAAACAGAGAATACTGGAAGAGTTTGGTGGACATTGACCTTGAGTTTTGGAGTTGTAGTTCACCTACATTGAGAGAGCACTGTGGACTCAAACTCAAACCCCAGCCAATGCTAGAATTGGCCCAAACTTCCCACACAGAACCACCATGACCACCAAAGTGGGCCACAGCAACGCGTGGCAGGGGACAGCTAGTCTATATAAATAAAAATGTAATGTTCGTTTGTTGGATTAACAGAACTCAAAAACCAGTGGGCAAATTGACACCAAAATTGGACAGCATACACCTAACAGCCCGATGTATGTCCTTCACTCATTTTTTTTTATTTTGTCATTTGGGAGTTGTAGTTCTTGGGATTTATAGTTCACCTACAATCAAAGAGCATTCTGAACTCCACTAATGATGGAATTGAACCAAACGTGGCATACAGGACTCCCATGACTAACAGAAAACACTTGAAGGGTTTGGTGGGCATTGACCTTGAGTTTGGGAGTTGTAGTTCACCTACATCCAGAGAGCACTGTGGACTCAAACAATTATAGATCTGGACCAAACTTGGCTCGAATATTTCATATGCCCAAATATGAACAGAGATGCAATTTGGGGGAAATAGACCTTGACATTTGGGAATTGTAGTTGCTGGGATTTATAGTTCACCTACAATCAATTCTGAACCCCACAAACGACAGAACTGGGCAAACTTCCCACACAGAACCCCTATACATAAGGCTATCCAGACTAACTCCCTTCACCAGGGCAAGAAAACGTAATCAAAGCCCTCCTGACAAAGAGCCACCCAACCATAGATATAGATAGATAAATAGATAGATAGATAGATATGATTCACACACACACAGATATAGTATCATAGATTTGAAAGAAACCCCTAAAGAAGGACAATTATATGTGGTATGTTCCAGGGTGGGTAAATCAGACAATCTCCACATCAACACTGACAAAGAAATAACAAGATATACTGTTACAAGCACCAACACATTACATATATTAGAAACCAACACTTTCTCATTACTTTATTTTCCAAATCACCAGACTGGGCCACAGCAACGCATGGAAGGGGACCGCTAATCTATATAAATAAAAATGTAATGTTCACCTGTGCGATTAACATGACACAAAAACCACTGGACGAATTGACACCAAATTTGGACACAATACACGTACCAGTCCAACAAGTGACCATCACTAATAAAAACACTGAAAAAAATAGCAGAAGAGACTTTAAAAGCTAAAAAACAAAAAAATCATTACAATGCATGCGCAAAACCACATATATACACAAACATGCATATATACACATATACACAAATATACACACACACATACACATACACAAAACTCATATACACAGACTGGGCCACAGCAATGTGTGGTAGGGGACAGCTAGTATATATATATAAAAATGCTCTGTTCATTTTGAGTGTCATAACTCAAAATCCGCTGGATGAATTGACACCATATTTGCACACAATATATGTATCAGGCCAACGAGTGACCATCACTTATAAAATCAGTGAAAAACACAGCAGAAGAGACTTTAAAAGCAAAAAAAATTACAGCACATGTGTAAAACCACATATATAAATGCAAACACACACATATACACATATACACAAATATATATACACACACATACACACACAAAAGACATATACACAGACTGGGCCACAGCAACGCGTGGCAGGGGACGGCTAGTGCATTAAAAAAACCACGAACTCAAAAAAGTAGCATTATATTAAATGTCCTTTGACCAGTAGCTGACCACTTGGAGTGCCTGTTGTGTTACTATAAGGAGGTCCTCCATTCTGCATATGGGAGGGCTTAGACTGAATTGTAATAGAAGTTCTATAGTTTGTTCTTCTCCACACTTGCATGTCGTGGACTCCACTTTGTGGCCCCATATCTTAAGGTTGGCTCTGCATCTTGTGGTGCCAGAGCGCAGTCTGTTCAGCACCTTCCAAGTCACCCAGTCTTCTGTGTGTCCAGGAGGGAGTCTGTCATTTGATATCAGCCACTGATTGTGGTTTCGGATTTTAGCCTGCCATTTTTGGACTCTCGCTTGCTGAGGTGTTCCTGCACCTCAGCAGGAACTATTTCTTGATTTAAGCTGTTGGCATGCTGGCTGATATCCGAACAGGAGATGGGCCGAAGATGTCACTACCATGGTCCTTTCATTATTGGCTGCTACTTCATGCTGGATGTCAGGTGGTGCAATATTGGCTAAACAGTGTCATTTCTCCAATGGTGTAGGGTGCAGTCATCCTGGGATAATGCAGCATGTCACATTAAGAGCCACATCTGTTGCTGAAAGGGATGTTGTAATCTGAAACAGAAAGAAAAAATCACTGAAATCAGAGGATAACAAGCTGCCTATGTTTCATTCCTGGAACTACCTATAGACTCTGGAAGGTAATTACAGATTGAGGGTTTGGCCAGACCTTGAGAGTGGAAGCCCTGTTTTATATAAATGAAGCTTCTGGATAGAGATTCAATCAAAAGAGCTAAATGAGAAGTCATTTTTAGACCTGAATCAACAATGAGTCATATCGAATCCTATTGTAGGAAAGGAAGAAGGGAAATACCATACCAAATGAAGATCCCTTCCATGATGGATTAAATCAAGCAATAATTCCACCAGGAGGATCCTCTTCATATAATTAGAATCCACAGTTATCCCTCCACATTTGCAGATTTGATGTTCTCTAGGAATCTCTAGGTCAGCTTTTCTCAATCTGGGGGTCGGGACCCCGGGGAGGGGAGGATAGTCACGAGGGGGTGCCAATTTTATTGTTGGTGGGGTTCAGAATGCTCTTTGATTGTAGGTGAACTATAAATCCCAGCAACCACAACTCCCAAAGGTCAAGATCCTGTTCCCCCAAACTCCACCAGTGTTCACATTTGGGCATATTGAGCATTTCTGCCAAATTTGATTCAAATCCATCATTGTTTGAGTCCACAGTGCTCTCTGGATGTTGGTCCACACCTTTCATTGTTTGAGTCCACAGTGCTCTCTGGGTTTGGGTGAACTACATCTCCAAAACTCAAGATTAATGCCCACCAAACCCTTCCAGCATTTTCTGTTGGTTATGGGAGTTCTGTGTGCCAAGTTTGGTTCAATTCCATCATTGGTGGAGTTCAGAATGCTCTTTGATTGTAGGTGATCTATAAATCCCAGCAACTA
Organism: Anolis sagrei; assembly: GCF_037176765.1. Lineage (NCBI taxonomy): Eukaryota > Metazoa > Chordata > Lepidosauria > Squamata > Anolidae > Anolis > Anolis sagrei. The sequence continues at coordinate 67,495,756 of NC_090035.1, read as the reverse complement.
CACCTCCCAAATGACAAAATCAACCCCCCCCCCCCCAGCCCCACCAGTATTCAAATTTGGGTGTATCGAGCATTTGCGCCAAATTTGGTCCAGTGAATGAAAATGCGTCCTGCATATCAGATATTTACACAACAATTCATAACAGTTGCAAAATTACAGTTATGAAGTAGCAACAAAAATAATTTATATGGTTGGGGGTCACCACAACATGAGGAACTGTATTAAGGGGTCGCAGCATTAGGAAGGTTGAGAACCACTGTATTAAAGTATGTGGGAATATTATAAGGAAAGAATTTTTCCTCCACCGAAGGTATAATCAAACCATTTCAGGAAACACCTTTCTAAGTATATAGGATTCCCTTCCCTGACTTACATGGTGTCCAGAGTATGAGTTTCAAATATGCAGAATAAATGGCATTTCATCCACTTCTCACAGCTCAGCTATTCTTTCTCGCTGAGCACCAAAGACCTTAGTAGCAGCCATAAACCCCATTAAACCTTGCTGGAGAAGCCAATTACCACCTGTAAACACATTAGACTTGATCAGTGACAGACTAATCCGCCCAACAGCAAATAGGAGCTCAAACTGGGGGATCGAAAGACACTAGACAAACTCAAAACAGGTCATGGAAGAAACCAGAAAGCTTCTGAAAAGGAGAAGGAGCAGAGAAGAAGAGAGAAAAGTCAAACACGGAGATACTAGATGACAGACCTGCAAAGGGAGCTAGGCTTCCCTAGCAAAAGTGTGTCCTAAAGTGGATTGTTTCTTCTAATTCTATATCTTGCTAATTACGCCTGCCCCAGTTCAAGCCAATGCTAATCCCTTTTATTCTGCATTATTTTCCATTTGTCCTTCCAGTAGGGTGGCTATAAATAAACTGGAGCAAACAACAACAGCATGTTGGGGAGTGACAACTTGGCGAGACAGGAAAATGCCACGAAGCAGTTTGTAGTTAGGAATTGGGAAAGCGACCTAAGAATTGAGGAGCCGGTCCCTGAAGATAGGTAAGGGGGTTATCCTAAATCCTGCGGAAACTTGCCCATTTCGCACTCTCAGATTGCATTGGTGAGACTTCATAGAATCATAGAGTTGGAAGAGACCTCGTGGACCATCCAGTTCAACCCTGTGCCAAGAAGCAGGAAAATCACATTCAAGGCATCCCTGACAGATGGCCATCCAACCTCTACTTAAAAGCCTCCAAAGAAGGAGCCTCCACTACACTCCGGGGCAGAGAGTTCCACTGCCAAACAGCTTTCACAGTCAGGAAATTCTTCCTAATGTTCAGGTGGAATCTCCTTTCCTGTAGTTTGAAGCCATTGCTCTGTGTCCTAGTCTCCAGGGTGGCAGAAAACAAGTCTGCTCCCCCCCTCCCTATGACTTCCCCTCACATATTTATACATGGCCATCATGTCTCCTCTCAGCCTTCTCTTCTGAAGGCTGAACATGCCCAGCTCTTTAAGCCACTCCTCATAGGGCTTGTTCTCCAGACCCTTGATCATTTTAGTCACCCTCCTCCTTTATGTGTCATAGCACTGTATCATGAGGTCTGCTAGGTCAGGAGATATCAGTGGTATCGTTTCCCAAAGGTTTGCTTTGTGATAAAACTCTTATCCGAATCATTTAACTACCAAATGTATGTCAATACTACAACAGAAGGCCATCCCACCTCTACTTAAAAGGTCCACGAGGCAGAGATGACACTGAACACGCTCTTCCCATCATGAAGTTCTTCTTAATGTTTCAGTGGAATCTCTTTTCCTGAAATTTGAATCCAGAGCTTCCACTCTGAGGCAGAGAGTTCCGCTGTTGAACCACTCTTACAGTCAGAAAGTTCTTCCTAATGTTACTCCTTTAAATTATTCCTTTCCTGTAATTTAAACCCAAACTTGAACCAAACTTGGAACACAGAACTCCCGTGATCAACAGAAAATACTGGGTGTGGTGGGCATTGACCTTGAGTTTGGGAGTTGTAGTTCACCTACATCCAGAGAGCACTGTGGACCAAAACAATGATGGGTGTGGACCAAACTTGGCATGAATGCTCAATATGCCCAAATGTGAACACTCGTGGAGTTTTGGGAAAATAAACCTTGACATTTGGGAGTTCTAGTAGCTGGGATTTATAGTTCACCTACAATCAAAGAGCATTCTGAACCCCACCAATGATAGAATTGGGCTAAACTTCCCACACAGAACCCCCATGACCAACAGAACATATTGTGTTTTCTGATGGTCTTTGGCGACCCCTCTGGCACCCCCTCATGACCCCCCCCCCCCACAGGAGTCCTGACCCCCAGGTTGAAAAACGCTGCTTTAATAAGTTATGCTCCTGTGCTTTAAAAATTATATAACATCCATACATTTGTATTGTCGAAGGCTTTCATGGCCAGAATTACTGAGTTGTTGTGAGTTTTCCTGGCCATGTTCCAGAAGCATTTGCTCCTGACCTTTTTCCTGCATAGCAGGCATCCTCACAGGTTATGAGGTCTGACGTTTTGCCTGCATCTATGGCAGGCATCCTCAGAGTTTAACAGGCCTCACAACCTCTGAGGATGCCTGCTATAGATGCAGGTGAAACGTCAAGAGAGAATGCTTTTGGAACATGGCCACACAGCCCAGAAAACTCACAACAGGCCATTCATACATTTATTACGTGAAGCTCTTCCCACTGCCAGGAAAATTAAAAATGTTTTCCTCCTAAGTAAGTTTGGGAAAAATAGACCTTGGCTTTTGGGAGTTGAGGTTACTGGGATGTATAGTTCACCTACAATCAAAGAGCATTCTGAACTCCATCAATGATGGAATTGAGTCAAACTTCTCACACAGAACCACCAGAATGCTTTTTAATTGTAGGTGAACTATAAATCCCAGCAACTACAGCTCCCAAATGACAAAATCAATGCCCCCCCCCCCCCAACCCCACCAGTATTCAAATTAGGACGGAACAGGTATTTGTGCCAAATTTGGTCCAGTGAATGAAAATACATCCTGCACATCAGATATTGACATTAAGATTCATAACAGTAGCAAAATTATAGTTATGAAGTAGCAAAGAAAATAATTTTATGGTTGGGGTCACCACAACAGAAAGAACTGTATTAAGGGTTCACGGCATTAGGAAGGTTGAGAAACACTGGCCTAAATTTAAATGTGTTTTTCTGCTCTTAGAGAAGCAAGAGCAGGAACTATTTTTTTTTTTTAAAAAAAAGCACAAAAGCTGGTAAGTGAAAGTCACTGGCTAATTGGAGCAATTTTAATAAATTGCGTATTCATACTTACTAGCGCAGCGTTTGATGTTTCATAGCACAAGGACTCGACTGCAGGTGGGAATTAACCTGAGAGTCCCGGCTTGGATTGACTTCATGTGAAATGTAAATTTAATCTGTGGCAATTCATCTGTGATAGGGCATTCATATGTAATGGTGGGGTTTGGGGCTGTGTCAGCTTTGTAGCAAAGCTGGCTCTAAATCAGATCTTGATAGGAACCATGTACTGCAGTTTAGGGACTGGGAAGGCTAATCCCACCAACATTTCACAGGTGAAAACCAGGCAGATGTGTGCCCAAATGACATCACAGGGTAAAGATAGCAAAAATGATTGAGAAAGAAGAAATAAGTTAGGAAAAGCCTCAGCAGTTTGTTTCTACCTACAGGGAAGAGCAAGATTCTGCTCTTTCCTTCATCTTCCTCAATTCATTGAGTGCAAAGAAAGCATTTTTCCGCTTTGAACTCAGTCTGTGATATTTGAAGGAAGATATGAGGGAGAGTGAGAGGTGGAGACAGAACAAGAGACATTTTTAATGCTACTGAAAAATAGAAAGACAAAGAATTCATTTAGGCCAGTGTTTCTCAACCTGGGGGTCAGGACCCCGGGGGGGGGGGGGTCACAAAGGGGGGGGGCAGAGGGGTTGCCAAAGACCATCACAAAACACAGTATTTTATGTTGGTCATGGGGGTTCTGTGTGGGAAGTTTGTCCCGATTCTATTCTAGGTAAATTTCTGAATGCTCTTTGATTGTAGGTGAACTATAAATCCCAGCAACTACAACTCCCAAATGTCAAGGTCTATTTCCCCCAAACTCCATCAGTGTTCACATTTGGGCATTCATGCCAAGTTTGGTCCAGAGCCATAATTGTTTGAGTCCACAGTGCTCTACTGGATGTAGGTGAACTACAACTTCAAAACTCAAAGTCAATGCCCTTCCAATATTTTCTGTTGGTTGTGGGAGTTCTGTGTGCCAAGTTTGGTTCAGTTCCATCATTGGTGGAGTTTGGAATACTCTTAGATTGCAGGTGAACTATAAATTCCAGCAACTAAGACTCCCAAATGACAATATCAATCCCCCCCCCCCCAACCCTACCAGTATTCAAATTTGGGTATATTGGGTAGTCATGCCAAATTTCATCCGGTGAATGAAACTACATATCAGATATGTACATTACGATTGATAACAGTAGCAAAATTATAGATATGAAGGAGCAACAAAAATAAGTTTATGGTTGGGGGTCACCACAATATAAGGAAATGTATTAAGGGTCACAGTATTAGGAAGGTTGAGAATCACTGATTTGGGCTGTGTATGCCAAATTGAGATGGGTGATTTGTGGTTTCCAGGCTGTATAGCCATGTTCTAGCAGCATTTTCTCCTTACTTTTCATCTGCATCTGTGTTAGCATCCTCAACCTAAAATAGAAAGATTATTTAAGTGGCACCCTCCCCTCCCCCATTTAAAGTCTGGATCTGGGTCTAGTCCAGGCATGGACAAACTAAGGCCCAGGGGCCAGATATGGCCCCTTGGGCACTTACATCAGGCCCTCCTCAATTTCCCTGTCCTCTCAGTATAAGGATACGGTGGTCCGCTGCATCTTTATACATAAAGGACAGGGGAGGAAGACACGCAGCAACTGAGAGCCCTCAGGAGCTCTCTCAACCACTGCATGTTTCGCCCTCCTCCTGTCATAAGGACAGGGCAAGCGGTCCTGAGGACAGTCCAAGGAAGGCACGCAGTGGCTGAGAGCCATCCGGAAGGCATAATACCAAGAGAACAGCCATAAGATTGGGAGAGGAGGATCTGAGACATGCAGTTGCTGCATGTCTCATTTTCCTCCCAGCATAAGGATGGGGTGAGCAGTTCTATCCTTCTGCCAGGAAGAAAACCTGAGGATGACCCAGACCCTGCCACACGCTCTCACAGGCCCTCTCCTCCTGGCCCTTCCCACCTAGCTCATCCCCAGCCACCTCCTCTTCCGCCAGCCTGGCCCTCTCGGTCGGGCCCACAATGCAGCCCCAAGGCAAAAAAGTTTGTCCATGCCTGGTCTAATCTCATGAACCGCCACTGTCAAAGGACATGCTGCCTGAGGCTACGTGGCTGTTGCCAGTATGGGTAACTATTTCTGTTCCCAGGGGAAAATTCCACAATGGCCTTTATGAATGATTGGACTCTCTGTTCTATTAGTTCCAAATAAAACCCATAAGCAGGAGATAATCTAGAAATGTTCATGCTTGTGAGTGGAAGTTAGTTTTGTGATTAGAATCACAGCTCTACACAACAGCCAAAATAGTTTTCACTCTCAGCTGCTGTGCATAGACCCCAAACTGGGCTGTAGTGACCTAAGCTAGGATGAGCCTCAACAAGAACACCCACGCTACTTGCATTGTGTGAGGGTTTTTTTTTAAAAGAAAGAATGGGAAGGAACTTGGGGCATTTGGAGAAAGATAAGCCAGGGCTATAGAAGGAAGGGGATCCCCCAGTGGCACAGTGGGTTAAACCACTGTGCTACTAAACTTGTTGACCGAAAGGTCACAGGTTTGAATCTGGGGAGTGGCGTGGGCTTCCGCTGTCAGCCCCAGCTTCTGCCAACCTAGCAGTTCGAAAACATGCAAATGTGAGTAGGTCAATAGGTACCACTCTGGTACCTACTGATGCCACATGACCTTGGAGGTGTCTACGGACAACGCCGGCTCTTCGGCTTAGAAATGGAGATGAGCACCAACCCCCAGAGTTGGATACGACTGGACTTAATGTCAGGGGGAAACCTTTACCTATAGAAGGAAGGATGAGGAGGACAAGGAAGCAGAAGCTTCCAAATCTGAAGCCAGTGTGTGTGTGTGTGTTCAATAGTGATGGACCTTTGTTAGGCTAGATAACTAGCTCTGAGAGGAAGAGCCTGTAATTAGATCTTGAAGTCTGGCCTTGTTTTTCAGTTTTCATGGGTTATCTCCAGGAAAGAGAGAAGAGTGCAAAATCTTTAGTTCTGGTGGACTCAGCTCTAGGGAAAAGGAAAGGTTGTGTGCAGTCAAGTTGTTTCCAATTTATGAAGACCTTTGGGCAAACCTCTCATGGGGTTTTCTTGGCAAGATTTGTTTGGAGGGGTTGGCAGTTGCCTTCATCTGAGGCTGATTTCCATGACTGACCATGGACCTTGTTCAACAATGAGACAAAGGACAGCATCACATTGATGAGGGGAAGCAGGGCGATTTACCATTCACCATGGCAAATCCATGGGCCAGTGGGGCAATCTCAGTGTCCTGTGACCTGCTTTAGCTGCTTTGACCCTCACGTCATGCCATGGGGGGAGTGTTGCAACCCAACTTCCCTGTGTTGTTTTCTATGCAACATGGGAAGCCTCCAGTGTTGCCAGTGCTGCCTTCTGCAATGTTTGTACCTCTCTGCAGGCACAGAGCACCACTGGAAGGAGATCTACATCATGTGATGGGATGTAGTGAGCTCCATGCCTGAAGAGAGGTACAAGGCAATTTTACCCATCTGTTGGAGTCCCATGACTGTGTGCAAGTCTCCAACCAGTTTTATAGGGCAACAGTCTCAATTTGCAAAGAATCTCCACAATGTCTATGACAGTGGTCGCCAACCTTCCTAATGCTGCGACCCCTTAATACAGTTCGTCATGTTGTGGTGGCCCCCAACCATTATTCTCGTTGCTTCTGCATAACTGTCATTTTGCTACTGTTATGAATAATAATGTAAATATCTGATATGCAGGGTGTACTTTCATTCACTGCACCAAATTTGGCACAAATACTCCCAAATCTGAATACTCATGGGGTATTGGGGAGGGGGGTTGATTTTGTCACTTGGGAGTTGTAGTTGCTGGGATTTATAGTTCACCTACAATCAAAGAGCATTATGAACTCCACCAACATTGGAATTGAACCAAAAGCTGGCACACAGAACTCCCATGACCAACAGAAAATACTGCAAGGGTTTGGTGGGCATTGACCTTGAGTTTGGAAGTGGTAGTTCACCTATATTCAGAGAGCACTGTGGACTCAACAATAATGGATCAGGACCAAACTTGGCACAAATACTCAATATGTCCAAATGTCAACACTGGTCGATTTTGGGGGAAATAGACTTTGACATTTGGGAGTAGCCGTTGCTTTGATTTAGAGTTCACCTACAATCAAGTAGCATACTGAACCCCACCAATGATAGAATTGGGCCAAACTTCCCACACAGAACTCCCATGACTAACAGAAAATAGTGTTTTCTGATGGTTTTTGGTGACCCCTCTGACACCCCCTTCCGACCCCTCCAAGGGTTCTCTTACCTAGGTTGAAAAACGCTTGTCTGTGGTACTAGATAGCTAGCTTAATCCTTCCTTTTCTGTTGTTTTAGTACCTGGGTTCATTCTCTTCATTCACCATCTATCTAGAACAGTGGTTCCCAGTCTGTGGGCCATGGCCCACAGGTCAGCTGTGAGACCTAAAATAAGATCCGCGGCTCTAGATGATTAAATATGGTTTTCTGTGGGCGAGCAGATAGCAACTACTTGATGGCATATGTTCTGTACACAGAAACTAGAACTGATGTGGTCTATCCAATGCAATTTTCTGAATCAGCACCCAAATAACCAAACCCAATCTAAAGTTGCCCCAAAACTGAAGTGGTCCCTCGTCAAGTGGTCTCTGGTAAAAAAAGAAGAAGCTGGGAACCTCTCATGGTCTGATCTAGAAGCAAAGAGGCTAGATCCAATGTTTGTCATCTCCCTAAGAGAGAAGAATAATTATTAACTTTCACCTTGATCTGGCTCCCAGTATCGCAGTGGGTTAAACACTTGTGCCAGCAGGACTGAAGACTGACAGGTTGCAGGTTTGAATCTGGGGAGAACGTGGATGAGCTCCCTCTGTCAGCTCAAGCTCCCCATGCGGGGACATGAGAGAAGCCTCCCACAAGGATTGTAAAACATCAAAACATCTAGGCGTCCCCTGGGCAACGTCATTGCAGACGGCCAATTCTCTCACACCTGAAGCGACTTTCAGTTTCTCAAGTCGCTCCTGATATGAAAACAAAGAAACAAACAAACCTTGATCTGGGAACAGGCCCTTAAAGTGTTTCAGTTTCACCATGTATGCATTCTTGTGTGTGTGTGTGTCTGTCTGTTTGTGGGTGGCACACTGGGAGCAATTGTGGCTGGCATTAAATGCATAAGGCTTAGTGGCCTCACCAGGAACCTTCTCTAGTTCCCATGTTTTGGCCTGGAAACCTCAGGTCCTCGGCCCTCCCTAACTATAATGGCTGCTGAGAGAAGACAGGTTCCTATGTTCATTCCCTAGCTGCCATGCATTGGTTCCTGAACATGAAGAAAAACTGCTAGTTCTACTGGTTTGACACCCTCCCTAACTCCAGCTAGCACATAAATGACCAATAGTGAGTGGGAAGTGCTTTCTTTGGTGTTGTTCCTTTACTGCCAGAGTGGTCTTCTGGGCACGCAAATGAGAGGACCCTGATGAGTGCCTCTCCCTCTGGGAGTTGGATTGCATGTATGTTTCTAAGCATATTGCCTTCTCTGTGTGTGCAACTGCATACATCTCCTCCTGCATGCACTTGTGTGGCTGGTTGGTTGCAGAGAGAGAAAGAAAGAGGCTCTCCTTCCCTGGCTCCCTCCTTCCGTCCCTTTCTCTCTTCCCTCCCCCAGTTGCTAGCCCAGCAGTCAGGCTGAGCCTTTGGCTGGGAGCCAGAGGAAAAAATTCCATCTCCCCCTCCGCCGCCACCTCTCCGCCGCCTTTGCTTGGCTGCCGCAGCTGGGAGCAACAGCAAAGGCAGGGAGGAGCTTGGATGGCCGAGCGCAGAGATGTGGAAAGCCAAGCTCTGGTTCTCCTTTGGCTTGTTCTCCAAGTAGAATACGGAAGCAGATTAGAACCCAGGGCCTTTCCCCTGCTTCTTAAAGGTCTCGAGGCCTTTCCAGGGTGGAATTGCTCAATATGTGGCCACCCAAAATGTTTGCAGTGGCCACCAGGAGCAACACATTTTTGCTTCTCTGTTGGCGCTGCGTGTGGCCTCTCGTTATGCTTTGTGTGGGCCAAAGTGATACACCCGTTCGGAAGAAATTAGCCTAGAGCAGGAATTATTGTTATAATGGGAGGAACTACCAGTTGCCAACAGTGACCTAGCCACATTCCCTAGCCCTCTTTCCAAAAGGTTTGCCCTCCATTACACAAGATGTCAGCATTATAGTGAATCGTTGAAACCCTGCCCAATACTCTAGGGCAGCTTTTCTCAACCGCCCTGGTCGAGACCCCGGGGGGGGGGGGGGGAGTCATAAGAAGGTTTCTGAGGGGTCACCAAAGACCATCAGAAAACACATATTTCTGATGGTCTTAGGAACCCCTTTGGCAGAGAAGGCTGTGTGTGTAAATCTTGCCCTTTCGTGTAGACCGGGGTCCTCAAACTAAGGCCCGGAGGCCGAATACAGCCCTCCAAGGTCATTTACCTGGCCCTTGCTTAGAGTCAACCTAAGTCTGAAACGACTTGAAATAACAACAATCCTATCTCATCAGCCAAATGCAAGCCCACACTTCCCATTGAAATACTAATAAGTTTACATTTGTTAAAATTGTTCTTAATTTTAATTATTGTATTGGTTTTAAGTGTATTTTGCACAACAAATAAGATATGTGCAGTGTGCATAGAAATTCATTCATGTTGTTTTCAAATTATAATCCTGGCCCATGCTGCAGATACAATAATATCTGCACCATTCTGCAGATATAATAATAATAATAATAATAATAATAATCATCATCATCATCATCATCATCTTATTATTATTAAAATAATAATAATCTGGCTCTCTAACAGTTTGAGGGACTGTTACCTGGCCCTCTATTTAAAAAGTTTGAGGATCCCTGCTGTAGACTCAGAAAAAAGCAAACTGCTTCGGTGTGTCTTAGTGTACATGTTCTTCCTCATTCATAACTTTTGCCAACTCTTCGCCACAGTCTGATTTTATTTGGCAATGCATATCCTGGTTGTGAAATATTAGATCAGGGACTCCTGAATGGGATCATGAGGAGGGTTTCAGAGGGGTTGTCAAAGACCACCAGAAACACATACTTCTGATGATCTTAGGAACCCCTTTGGCAGAGAAGGCTGAAGATCTCTCTGCCTGTCCTTCTCTTCCTTTTGGGAAACAGACAGTGAATCTTCCCTGCTGTGATTGGCTGACCTCTCAGCCAAGGAGAAGGCTGTTTTTGAGACTCAAAGTTGGGGAGGGGAGAGCAGGTATGCTTGGTGCATGGCAGCATGGTGTGCATGTGCTGGTGAGGAAGAGCATGTGAGGCTGGAGGGAGGCTCATGGCAGCAAGTCCCTTCAAGCATGGGGGTTCTGTGTGGGAAGTTCAGTCTAATTCTATCATTGGTGATGTTAAGAATGCTCTTTGATTGTAGGTTAACTATACATCCCAGCAACTACAATTCCCAAATGTCCAGTCTATTTTCCCCAAACTCCACTAGTCTTCACATTTGGGCATATTGAGTATTCGTGCCAAGTTTGGCCCAGATGCTTCATTGTTTGAGTCCACAGTGCTCTCTGGATGTAGGTGAACTACAACTCCAGAACTCAAGGACAATGCCCATAAAACCCTTCCAGTATTTTCTGTTGGTCATGGGAGTTCTGTGTGCCAAGTTTAGTTCAATTCCATCACTGGTAGAGTTCAGAATGCTCTTTGATTGTAGGGGAACTATAAATCCCAGCAACTACAACTCCCAAATGACAAAATCAATCCCCTCCTCCAACCCCACCAGTATTAAAATTTGGGGTATCGGGTATTTGTGCCAAATTTGATCCAGTGAATAAGAATACATCCTGCATATCAGATATTTACATTATGCTTTAGAACAGTACCAAAATTATAGTTATGAAGTAGCAACAGAAATAATGTTATGGTTGGGGGGGGGGTCACCACAATATTAAGGGATTGTGGCATCATAAAAGTTGAGAAGCACTGCCCTAGGCAGTGACAAGTATCGCAGTGTGATTCCACTTTCAACTGTCATGGTTCCACCCAGTGGTACCTGGGATTTTTAGTCAAAGGAGGGATATTCGGATTTTTTTTCAGTGTATGCTTGTCTTCTTTTGACCAACTATCAGGGTCACTTCCCATCACCTGAATAATCCACTGCTGTTACCTGCCCTAAGTTTCCCTCTGCTTAAAAATAAAAATAACAAAAGTAGCTACTGTGTCAGCTAAATTTTAGTTTTCCATAAACTCTAGGGCCTCTTCTACACTGCCATATCAAATCCAGATTATCTGCTTTGAACTGGATCATATGGCAGTGTAGGGCGCTTCCAAACAGCCCTAAATCACGGGTTTTAAACAGGGGCAAAAAATCACAGGACTTCAGAAGACGTCCATGTACAAACCTGTTGGTCTTGGGATTTCTGCCTCTGTTGTCCAGCAGTGTAGAAGGGGCTTCAGACTAAAGCTTATATATATATATATATATGTACACACACACACACACACATACACACACACACACACACACACACACACACAGTTGGCTTTCCACATGTGCTGGGGGTTAGGGGCGGAGGTCCCCCATGGAAGTGGAAAAACCCTAAGAGAATACGTCTCTAAGGCCCCTTCTATACTGTCACATAAAATCCAGATTATACGCTTTGAACTGGATTATATGGCAGTGTAGAGTCATATAATCCATTTTGATAATCTGGATTATACGGCAGTATAGAATTATATGGTGTGACTATGGTTAACCTCTAGTGTAGCGCTTCTCAACCTTCCTAATGCCACAATTTCTTAATAAAGTTCCTCATGTTGTGGTGATCCCCAGCCATAAAATTATTTTCGTTGCTACTTCATAACTGTAATTTTGCTACTGTTATGAATTGTCGTGGAAATATCTGATACGCAGGATTTATTTTCATTCACTGGATCAAATTTGGCACAAACACTTGATATGCCAAAATTTGAATACTGGTGGGATTGGGAGGAATTGATTTTGTCATGTGAGAGTTGTAGTTGCTGAGATTTATAGTTAACCTGCACTCAAAGAGTATTCAGAACTCCACCAATGATGGAACCGAACCAAACTTGGCACACAGAACTCCCATGACCAACAGAATATACGGTAATGGTTCGGTGAACATTGACCTTGAGTTTTGGAGTTGTAGTTCACTTACATCCAGACAGCATCGTGGACTTAAACAATGATGGATCTGGACCAAACTTGGCATGAATACTCAATATGTCCCAATGTGAACACTAGTGGAGTTTGGGGAAAATAGACCTTGAAATTTGGAAGTTGTAGTTGCTGGGATGTATAGTTCACCTACAAAGAGCATTCTGAACTCCACCAATGATGGAACTGAACCAAAATTGGCACACAGAACTCCCATGATCAACAGAAAATTCTGGAAGGGTTCGGTGGACATTGACCTTGAGTTTTGGAGTTGTAGTTCATCTACATACAGAGAGCATGGTGGATTTAAATAATGATGGATCTGGACCAAACTTAGCATGAGTACTCATTATGCCCCAATGTGAACACTAGTGGAGTTTGGGGAAAATAGACCTTGATACTTTAGAGTTGTAGTTGCTGGGATTTATAGTTCACCTACAAAGAGTATTCTGAATCCCACCAACAATAGAATTGGGCCAAACTTCCCACACAGAACTCCCATGACCAACAGATAATAGTGTCTTTTCTCATGGTCTTTGGCAACCTCTCTGACACCCCCTCACGATCCCCCTAGGGGTCCCGACCCCCAGATTGAGAAATGCTGCTCTAGTGGAAGTTAACCAGAGTCACACTGGAGGACCTTGAACAGTAGTTCTGTGGGTCCCCGGATGTTTTAGCTGGGGATCCACAGCTGGTAAACTGGCTGGGGTTTCTGGAAGTTATAGGCCAAAACACCTGGGGACCCACAGATTGAGAACCACTGACCTAGAGTTTCTTGGATAGAACATATTAACCAAATCCATGAATATTAATCCCATCCTCAAAAATGAAACCTGCTAATGTGTTGGGTTTACTGCACCAGTCCAAAACTGGGCTGAACCTGCAAAGAGCTGTAAAGCAAGCTTTTTCACTCTAATCTGTCCTAGTAGAGCTGGTTCTGTGTTGCCCACTGTGTGACAATTAATCCAGCCTGGTGCACAAGAAGCAAATGCTCTCTCTGTGCAGAAGAGTGTCCTCTGAAGCCATTTGGAGGCAGTCAGCTTCCACCCAGGGGAGCTTTGCCCCTTTGCACGCTCTTCATATGTGCTGGCGGGTGTGTATGTGTGTTATGCGGGCATGAGAGGCCGAATGCTCTCTCTATACTGGTGCCTCTGTGCAAGTGCAGCATCCCAGTCTCCCCCTCTCCTCCTCCCCCATCTGCATCTCTCTGCTTAGTTCCATCTGGAAGCTTCTTAGGAATCTCCCAGCTCTGTGCCCCTCCCGTTGCCCAGCTCAGGGGAGGGGTGAGCCAAGGACACCGAGCCAGACAACCCCTTTTTCCGCCCACATTCAGAAAGCACTGGCCTGATTGGCTCATTTTGGCCTTCGGCGAGCTGCCTTGGAATGCAAGCAACCAATCTGAGTGGCTACTAAATCTATCATCTGTCTGTCTATCTAATCACCTTTGCTAAGTTCCCCTCCTCTTTCCATATGAGGGGCTCTCCAAAGGGTTGCACCTTTTCCTCTCTCTTGTTTCACGATAAGGGAAAGTTTGATCATTTGGAGACTGGATCTTCACTACCCATAGAACAGAGAGCAAGGGCCAGCTCTACTATCAGGGAGTGCGAGACAGTTGCCCTTGAAAATATATTTTGAGTACCATGACTTTGTTGCAGTTTTTCCCCCAGAGTTGTTTTGCTTTGAGTCAGGAAATGGAGTGAAGACCCCATGGATATTTGCTCTTTTGTTTTGTCTGCCCACATTCTTCCGCAAGGATACTCGGCACCTTGACTCAGGTGATGGGAATGAATGGCATTTGGATGGCCTCAAACAGGAAAAATGTCTTGGCACAATCCAGAACAGAAAGGCAGGGCTCCCATGCTTTAAATAACATGTAGTGCAAGGATTCTGGCTGCTGTCCTTTCCCCCCCCCCCAGAGATGGCAAAGATGACAATACAGTGGCGCAATGGGTTAAACCAGTGTTTCTTAGCCTGGGGGTTGAGACCCCTGGAGGGGACATGAGGGGTTGTCAGAGGGGACGCCTCAGACCATCAGAAAACACAGCATTTTTTGTTGGTCATGGCAGTTCTATGGTAAGTTTGGCCCAATTCTATCGTTGGTAGGTGAACTATAAATCCCAGCAACTACAACTCCCAAATGTCAAGGTCTATTTCCCCCCAAGTCCACCAGTGTTCACATTTGGGCATATTGAGTATCCATGCCAAGTTTGGTCCAGATTCATCATTGTTTGAGTTCACAGTGCTCTCTGAATGTAGGTGAACTACAACTCCCAAACTCAAGGTCAATGCCCACTAAACTATTCCCGTATATTCTGTTGGTCATGGGAGTTCTGTGTGCCAAGTTTGGTTCAATTCTATCATCGGCGGAGTTCAGAATGTTCTTTGATTGTAGTAACTATCAGTCCCAGCAACTACATCTCCTAAATCATAAAATCAATACACCTCCCCTCCCCCTGCAACCCCACCCCCAGTATTCAAATTTGGGAGAATCGGGTATTTGTGCCCAATTTGGTCCAGTGAATGAAAATACATCCTGCATATAAGATATTTACATTACAATTCATAACAGTAGCAAAATTACAGTTATGAAGTAGCAACAAAAATAATGTTATGGTTGGGGTCACCACAACATAAGGAACATAAGGTTGCAGCATTAGGAAGGTTGAGAACCTGCTCCAGGGAGCAGGGTGAGCTCCTGTCTGCCAGCTCCAGCTTCTCATGCGGGGACATGAGAGATGCCTCCCACAGGATGGTAAAGTATCCAGGTGTCCCCTGGTCAATGTTCTTGCAGACAGCCAATTCTCTCACACCAGAAGTGACTTGCAGATTCTCAAATTGCTCCTGACATGGAAAAATAATAATCTTACTTCTGCTGATTCGATGGAGTGCAAATTATTTTTCTACACTTTGAACTCACTTTGTACCAATAGGAGTAAGGTAAGGACTAAGGGCAAGATGGATGGATGGCATCCTTGAAGTGACTGGACTGACCTTGAGGGAGCTGGGGGTGGTAACGGCCGACAGGGAGCTCTGGCGTGGGCTGGTCCATGAGGTCACGAAGAGTCGGAGACGACTGAACGAATGAACAACAACAAAGGACTAAGGGAAAAAGTGGAAAGATATGGGAAAAGCTGGATTTTTTCAAAAGCACCTTAAAAAAAGTGGAAAAAGGCCACTTGGGACTGTCCCAGTCATGTTGGGACAACTGAAGGGCATGAAATGAGAACTGCAGAAAAAGGCCATCCTTTTTGTGGCCCCAATGAGAGCAAGACAAACTGGAATGTTATGGGAGGGGGCTTTTCTGGTTGTGGTACCCCAATTATGTAATGTTTTCTGCTTGGAGTGAATTCTTTTCAGAGAGGGTATTTGAACCTGGTCTCTCCCAATATCTAGGCAAACTCTAAACACTGTAGGAAACTGTTTCAGGGCCCTTCCACACAGCCATATAACCTAAAATATCAAGGCAGATCACCACAATATCTGCTTTGAACTGAGTAATCTGTATCCACACTGCCATATAATCTAGTTCAATGTGGATTTTATACAGCTGTGTAGAAGGGGCCTCAGAGACAACATGGCTCTTGAACCATTCTAACTTCTCTATCCTTCTCTCGTATTTCCCCTTTATCCTCAGCTTACTTCCCTGAGGACAAACAGAATCAAAAGTGCAAAAGCAATATACAGTAGTTTGGATTCAGTTGGTGGAGGGATGTTTTCCTTTGTAGCAGGGTTAGGCAAAAGCAAACTGCTGCAGCCACTCTTAGGACTTCATCCCATGAGTAGGCAGAAAGCAGAGGAAACTGTCTTGTTTAATTTCCTACCGTCAAGGTCCATCTCCTGGGATGGCCAGTTATCCCATGTCCCTTCCCCCGCTTCTGCAGTTTGGAGCTGGGTAATGCATTCCGGACTCCGTTTCCATGCGCTGCAGAAACAAAGTTCAACCAGAAGTGCCCTTATGTCATGTGATAGTTTCTGTGGGCCTCTGTTTCCAAAGTGCATGGAAACAGAGCCCAGGCTGCATGGGATGAAGTCCTTAGTTTATGTTTTCTTCTTCTCTAATATTTTTGGCCATCTCAGTCACACTCAGATGTGGCTTGGCTGCACATGTCCCACATATGCAGCCATGTCCGCGATCGCATCTCCTCCTATGAACCGGCACGAGCTCTAAGATCTTCCGGGGAGGCCTCCTCTCGGTCCCACTACCGTCTCAAGCGCGGTTGGTGGGGATGAGAGAGAGGGCCTTCTCAGTAGTAGACCCCCGTCTCTGGAACGCCCTTCCAAGGGAAATAAGACAGGCCCCCTCCCTTCCCTCCTTTCGTAAGAGCTTGAAGACCTGGTGGTTTCAACAAGCCTTTGAAAATGACCAGTTCTATCTCAGCCCTACACATTGTCGAATACGGCCTTATTCTTCCTACCAATTATCCAGATTCTTTCCTCTAATTGGCCCTGGAATGAACAGCCACAGACCCTTACCTAATATTATTTTTGCCTGCTATAGCATTGTACTTAATTCCCGGCCCTCCCTAGAATTTTTGGGCTCGCACAAATCTTAGCCCGGCCTTTTACATTTTTGAATTGCCTTGAACAGGCATGATTACTTTTAATATATGTGTGTTATGGCGACAATTTTTATGCTTATATTTTGTTTTGTTAATCGTATGGTTATGTTGTTTTTTTACTTTGTATGTTTTGTGATGTTACCTGGAAACCGCTCTGAGTCCCCTCGGGGAGATGGAGCGGTATATAAATAAAGTATTATTATTATTATTATTATTTATGTTGTGAAATATTAGAAGGTATGGAGTCATGGTATTTGTCGTTTAGGGAGGGAACTCTTAGACTTGTCAAACAGCAAGTTCCACTGCCTCACTTAATCCAAAATTTCCATAGGAAGGAACACAACCAAGTAACACATGACACCTGCTGAAATTCCCTTTTCTGTACAGTCGTTGATGGGATATGAATGTCCTCCCGTGTTCAGATTGACAATCTTGTTATACAAGGATCAATCCTGAGAACATATGCAGGCAAATTATGTGCTTTATACCACGTAACGATGCAATCTCCCCAAATCACCATTGACCACTGCACCACTGGCTGACAGATACTAGGTTTTGTTAGTCCAAAATGCAACATTTCCAAGCTGTGATTCCCAGGGCATTATACCCAGCTCAGGGCAGGCCCTGCTTTCATTTGGCTTGCATCTCCCGTTCAAATGAAAGGCAGAGAATGCTGTTGAGCCGAGTTTGCTCTTCAAAGCATAGCAGAGTAGGTCACCCAAGGACAATTCATTCCATAGTTTGCAGTTGACGCCTTCCTGCAAAAACTGTGCCTGTTTTTTTGCCAGAGTGAAGAATATGAGTGAGAGGGCATTTATGTAGCTATTTTCCTCACCTTAAAGGAGGGAGTACTCAGAAGGTTTCTACATGGTTGAGCCCATCGGAGAAGAGTTAGGACACAGCATTCTTCAGCAACCCTAGAATCCTTGCTGTTGGATCAGTCTGATGCTCACGAGAAATGCTGCAAAATTAAAGCTCTGAATCGAGGTGCAGCTAACAGGGGAAGCACTTAAGGTAGTGTTTCTTAACCTGGGTGTCATGACCCCTGGGGGGTCACGAGGGGGTGTCAGAGAGGTCACCAAATACCATCAGAAAACCCAGTATTTCTGTTGGTCATGGGGGTTCTATGTGGGAAGTTTGGCCCAATTCTCTCATTGGTGGGGTTCAGAATGCTCTTTGATTGTAGGTGAACTATAAATAGCAACTACAACTCCCAAATGTCAAGTCTATTTTTCCCAAACTCCACCAGTGTTCACATTTGGACATATTGAGTATTCATGTGAAGTTTGGTCCAGATCCATCATTATATGAGTTCAAACTGCTCCCTGGATGTAGGAGAACGACAACTCCAAAACTCCATGTCAATGTCCACCAAACCCTTCCAGTATCTTCTGTTGGTCATGGAAGTTCTGTGTGCCAAGTTTGGTTCAATTCCATCATTGGTGGAGTTCAGAATGCTCTTTGATTTTTAGGTTAACTATAAAACTCAGCAACTACAACTCTGAAATGACAAAATCAAAACCCCCTCCCAACCCCAGCAGTGTTTAAATTTGTGTGTATCGGGTATTTGTGTCAAATTTGGTCCAGTGAATGAAAATAATTCCTGCATATCAGATATTTACATTATTATTTATAACAGTAGCAAAATGACAGTTATGATGTAGTAACGAAGATAATTTTATGGTTGGAGGTCACTACAACTTGAGGAACTCTATTAAGGGTTCATGGCATTAGGAAACTTGAGATACACTGAATTAAGGCATTGAAGCCCCACCCCCAGTACAAATTCTCCCTTCTGCAATATGTTCCATCACTTCCCACATCTCTAGCATTGAAGAGAAGAAAAAACTGAAAATTGTTCGCAGCTAATTTTTTTTCCATTTGCTGGAGTCACTTTCCCTTGGTCACTTTTTCCTGTCCCTTTTGTTTGGATGCTGACACTCTATTTCTAAATGCTGAACCGAAGTTTTAAATTATTGTGATGCCAGAAATGTGGGGAATGAAGTGAAATGTTAATTTGGGGGGGGGATTATTATTTGGAGGGGTCCATGGCCTCATTCTGTCCCCTTGTACCATATCCTACTCTGAATATGAATTATAGTGAGGCAAATAGGCTGGGAAAGCTTTTGCAATAAGGCAAACTCTCATAGGCTTGTAGTCTTTCGGAGTGATGGAACAAAGACCTTGGAATGGTTCTGTTTTCAGACTATTGCAGCCACAATTCATCTTGATTGGAGCTATGGTCCCTCAAAAGTAACATTTCCCAATTTTTGACTAAAGCTGTCACCATACCCAACCAAGATCATCAAAGGCTATGCTACCAGATGATAGCATGGACTTTTTGGCTTTCCAAGAACCACTAGCTACAGAATGTTGTCCCATCTATCAGATTCCCTTGGCCTGAAAACATCTATGACAGAGGGGACTATATTGTGATGCCCACTTATTACAGGACTCCAACGCCCATTGCTCCTAACTACTAGTGAGGAAGACTGGAAAATATCAATCATTAGCATTGGGAGGAGACCATGATTCATGCCCCTGTCTGATGGGATAGTTGTTATTTTGTGATTGCCTAGTGAAGAATGTTAGGGTGAGGTTTTCTAACACTCTCATTTCCAGTATTAGAAGAGATTCTTTGCAGAAACTCCCCACTTTTGACATTTCAGCCTTATTAAACAAGTAATCACAGTAGAGTTGTACATGGAACCAATTTCTTTCGTATCATCTGTACTTTCATTACTTTTGTTACCTTCTGGAGCACGTAACGGGAAGGCTCCTCCTGGTACAAAAATTACCTTGAAACTATGGCAAGTGGGAGTCGATCCCGGCTCCTTGCCTGCTTTTTGTGAGCATGTGGTGCTCCATGCCTCCTTGCCTTGGAAAGAAAGTGTATGTGTGTGTGGTGTGCAGACCCAGAAAGCACCCATGCCGGCCTGCAACTGAGTGCTTCCTCTAGACTAAGAATGAGAACTTGCCTGTTGCCTCCTTGCCTTGGAAAGAGAGAGAGTGTGAGTGTGTGGCATACCGGCCTAGAAAGCATGCCTGCAGCTGAGCACCTCCTCTAGAGTAAGAATGAGAACTTGCCTGTTGCCTCCTTACCTTGGAAGGAGTATATGTGTGCAGGCCCAGGAAGCACACGCACCTGCATGCAACTGAGCTGCTCCTCTAGAGTAAGAATGAAAATTTGCCTGTTGCCTCCTTGCCTTGGAAAGAGAGAGAAAGTGTGTGTGGCATATCGGCCTAGAAAGCACGCACACCAGCCTGCAGCTGAGCACCTCCTGTAGAGTAAGAATGAGAACTTGCCTGTTTCCTCCTTGCCTTGGAAAGCGTGTGTGTGTGTGGCATGCAGGACCAGAAAGCACACACAACTGCCTGCAGCTGTGCTCCTCCTCTAGAGTAAGAATGAGAACTTGCCAATTGCCTCCTTACCTTGGAAGGAGTATATGTGTGGAGGCCCAGGAAGCACGTGTGCCTGCCTGCAACTGAGCCACTCCTCTAGAGTAAGAATGAGAACTTGCCTGTTGCCTCCTTGCCTTGGAAAGAAAGTGCGCATGTGTGTGGTGTGCTGGTCCAGAAAGCGCACGTACATACCTGCAGCCGAGTGCCTCCTCTAGAGCAGAAACAGTTTTCTTAAAGTGTATGCCTGCCTGCAGCTGAGTGCCTCTCCACTAGAGTAAAAAAGCTTCAATGCCTAAAATTACGGGAAAGGGGAGCCTGGGAAGTCTCCGCCCCTATAATGGACAAATCTTTCAGCACGCCAGAGCAAAAACAGGTATCTACTCTCCTGATTTTGGGAGGCTCCCAAAAATGGTTCGGGGCCCCTACTGAAAGCTTGGACATAAAACAGACCAAGGTTTACTCTGGAAGCACAGCTCTAAACCACAGCTCTCCTATTGCAGTATTGCAAATCAGTAGAGCTGCTGTTACTCCTTCATCCAAGTAGAGAATTGGCCATGCAGTAGTTAAAATAAGCTAAAACTACGGGAATGCAAAGAACCTGAACAATGACTGTACAAAGTGCAGGCCACTCTTCCCTCCAGCAGGGAGACACATACACACTTGCAAGCTCACGCATGTGCGAATGCCTGAGCACAGACACACAGAACAAGTTGGGTAACTCTATATTTAAATGTCTCCTTACGTCAGATTCACCATGTCCACAGAGGAGTAGCATTTTGGGGGAAGACTTCCAGTGTAGTTTCCTCCCAGTTATGTTGTTTTACATTGTGGGAGGTCCACTTTTATTTGTTTTATTTAAATGTTTCCCAAATACACACACAGGCACCCCCATATATATATATATATATATATATATATATATATATATATATATCCACGGAGCCCCCGGTGGCGCAGTGGGTTAAAGCACTGAGCTGCTAAGCTTGTTGATCAAAAGGTCGCAGGTTTGATTCCGGGGAGCGGCGTGAGCTTCCGCTGTCAGCCCTAGCTTCTGCCAACCTAGCAGTTCGAAAACATGCAAATGTGAGTAGATCAATAGGTACCGCTCCGGCGGGAAGGTAACGGCGCTCCATGCAGTCATGCCGGCCACATGACCTTGGAAGTGTCTACGGACAACGCTGGCTCTTCGGCTTAGAAATGGAGATGAGCACCACATCCCAGAGTCAGACATGACTGGACTTAATGTCAGGGGACTACCTTTACCTTTACCTATATATCCACAAAAATGTCGTGCCCTGTATGGGGGGAAGAGCGAAAACCAGGACATCTTAAAGCAGATGAAAAAGTGGGATGGCAGAGGATTATTCAGGACTATCCTTGCCAGATTGAATTGTTGGAGGGTTTACTAGCACTATGATTGCATTTAACTTCCACATCTATAATCCTGGGGCTTATATCTTGGAGAAGACTAGAGCTCTCTGGGTGAGATTTCTAAATGGTCATCCCTAAACTTCAAATCCCAGGATTCTCCATGAAAGATAAGGTGAATTCATAGTTCCATAATTGTGGAGTGTGAAAGAACATGGATAGTTTCAGCATAAATTTCGACAGTGAGAGAAATCTATCCAACCAAAGTTAGTTTCCGACTCGAAACACTAACTTCCATGCATTCCTATTTAAAATGTTAGATCCTACTTCACTAGCCATGCCTAAATCAAACTCCTCAACCATTTCTTTCACTCAAATTCGGGTATGTCTGTCCAGCTGTGGGGACTATGTTTTAGAGCAGTGGTTCTCAACCTGTGGGTCCCCAGATGTTTTGGTTTTCAACTCCCAGAAATCCTAACAGCTGGGATTTCTGGGAGTTGTAGGCCAAAACACCTGGGGACCCACAGGTTGAGAACCACTGTTTTAGAGGAAAGGGATGAAGAAAATGATGGCCACACCCATCATCCACCATCACTGTTTTCAGCCACATTCACCATTGCCATTCATCTATTGCTGAGATGGCCATAGCTGGGTTTAGAACCTAAACCCAGCCTGAAATATTGTCTAACTTAGGAAAAACCCCAATGGATTTCTCTAACAAGAAAAAAGAGACCAGCTACAGAACAAAGTTATTGATCACACACATGGACTGAATTGGACATGATTTTATCTTGGCGATTTGGCTTATTGGTAAATCTAATTTATATGTATTTTTAATTTGCTGTTATTGTATGATGTTTTTATATTGTATTGTTATTATTGTTATTATTGAATTTGGTTGTATTTTAAAGTTTTAAATAAATAAATAATCTATTGGACAAATGGCAAGCTATTTAACCTCAGCAGACTGAAAGCCAAAACCAAAATCACAACAACATCTGTTATAGAAGTCCAATATACCAATGATAGTGTAGTCTGTGCGCATTCAGAAGAAGACCTACAAGCCACTCTAAACACTTTTGCAGAAGCATACGAGAAGCTTGGCCTGTCATTGAACGTCGAGAAAACTGCTCTTCCAGCAGTCACCAGCCAATCCCTCTCGAATGCCAGAAATACAGCTTAATGGTGTAACATTAGAAAAGGTTGACCATTTCCACTACCTTGGCAGCCACCACTCCACAAAAGCCAACATTGACACTGAAATACAACACCGCCTGAGCTCTGCGAGTGCAGCATTTTTCCGAATGAAGCACAGAGTGTTTGAGGACTGGGACATCCCTAGAGATACCAAGGTGCTTGTTTATAAAGCCATTGTCCTCCCAACCCTGCTATATGTCTGCAAGATGTGGCCTATCTACAGACATCGCATTCAACTCCTAGAACGATTCCATCAGCGTTGCCTCTGAAAAATCCTGCAAATCTCTTGGGAAGACAAGCAGACAAATGTCGGCGTGCTGGAAGAAGCAAAGAGCACCAGCATTGAAGCGATGGTCCTCCTTCATCAACTCCGCTGGACCGGCCATGTTGTCCAGGTGCCCGACCACTGTCTCCCAAAGCAGTTGCTCTACTCTGAACTCAAGAAAGGAAAACGGAATGCTGGTGGGCAGGAAAAGAGATTGAAATATGGGCTCAAAGACAGCCTTAAAAACTCTGGCATAGACACTGAGAACTGGGAAGCCCTGGCCCTTGAGCGCTCCAGTTGGAGGTCAGCTATGACCAGCAGTGCTGTAGAATTTGAAGAGGCACAAATGGAGGGTAAAAGAGAGAAACGTGCCAAGAGGAAGGTGCGTCAAGCCAACCCCGACCAGGACTGCCTTCCACCTGGAAACCAATGCCCTCACTGCGGGAGAACATGCGGGTCAAGAATAGGGCTCCACAGTCACCTACGGACCCACCGCCTTGGAAGACAATCCTACTCAGACAACGAGGGATCGCCTAAGTAAGTAAGTGCCACCTAGTGGTTCCAATGGTAAGTGACAGTATCCACCCAAGCCTAAAATGCATGCACATTCAGGGATGATATGGGAAAATGTTTACTAATTTGAAACTCTTACGTCGGAGACTTCAGTAGATCTCTACATTGCACGAGAAATGCTGGGAAAGGTCACCTTGTGTTGACTTTGCGGTATCAAAAAATGGTGTCTAATACCAGCTCCAAGGCAGTATCCTGCTTCACCCACTCTCAGGACCGCAGCTGTGTGTGTATGTGTGTGTTTGTCTCAGTGTCTGCAAACAGTGAGAGGTTGTTCCCATCCCAGCCTTCCAGGATCGAATGCCCCAGCTGCTCTCTAGCTTTTCGCCACCACCGACCAGCCATGAAGGCAGAGGTCGCAGGTCACTGGGTCATGGCAGATCAAAGAGGCTGACCTCCATGTTCTGTCTGGAACATGTTAACCCTTTGTCGGAGTAGCCACAACAACAGCAGAATGGGGCGGAGAAGGGAGGCCCACATTTGGGTGTGAGAGTGATCTGAAAGCAATAACTGGGGGAGTTATGGGAGAAAGCCTTCACTGGTCTCAGGTAGGAAAAAAAAAATCTGACCGGTCCAGGCTGAGGACGTGAGCAAACAGAACTATTTGTACATGTGTAGTGTATGCAGACTGCTCTGTGTGTGTGTTTGAGAAAATGTATATGAGTGTGTGTGTGCTTGGGGGCTTGGGGGGGGGGGGGGAGCGAAGGGGCACTCACAGGGGCTGCTTTGGTGACTTCACATGAAAAGATATTTCTCCCTCTGCTGCCTGACATTGGTAATGCAGGTACCTTTCTTTCCCAGGGAACCCTATCTCAAAATACCTTTGGACACTCTTTCCCATCAGCTCCACCAAAAAAATTATTTATTTATGTATTTACTACATTTCTATACAGCCCCTCTCAGCCCAGGGGTGACTTGGAGCGGTTAAGAATCGGCAACAATTTGATGCCAAACAATTAAACCGCTTTGAGTCCCCCCACAGGGGTGAGAAAGGTGGTATATATATACTATTTATTTATTTATTTATCGTGTCATCAGCAACCAGACATTTGTATTACATTTTTAACAAAAACAAACAGACAAAACACAGAATTTGCAAGTTTGGTAGTTGATTAAATGTCCTTTGACCAGTAGCTTGCCACTTAGAGTGCTTGTGGTGTTGCCACAAGGAGGTCCTCCATTGTGCATGCGGCGGGTCTCAGGTTGCATTGCAGCAGGTGGTCTGTAGTTTGCTCTTCTCCACACTCGCACGTCATGGATTCCACTTTGTATCCCCATTTCTTAAGATTGGCTCTGCATCTCATGGTGCCAGAGCGCAGTCTGTTCAGCACCTTCCAAGTCGCCCAATTTTCTGTGTGCCCAGGGGGGAGCTTCTCATTTGGTATCAGCCATTGATTGAGGTTCTGGGTTTGAGCCTGCCACTTTTGGACTCTCGCTTGCTGAGGTGTTCCAGCGAGTGTCTCTGTAGATCTTAGAAAACTATTTCTTGATTTAAGTCGTTGACGTGCTGGCTGATACCCAAACAAGGGATGAACTGGAGATGTCACTGTCTTGGTCCTTTCACTATTGGCTGTTAATTCCCGGCGGATGTCAGGTGGTGCGATACTGGCTAGACAGTGTAATTTCTCCAGTGGTGTAGGGCGCAGACACCCCGTGAAAATGCGGCATGTCTCATTAAGAGCCACATCCACTGTTTTAGTGTGGTGAGATGTGTTCCACACCGGGCATGCATACTCAGCAGCAGAGTAGCAAAGCGCAAGGGCAGATATCTTCACTGTGTCTGGTTGTGATCCCCAGGTTGTGCCAGTCAGCTGTAAATACTGTAAATAAATAAATAAATAAATTACAACAATTAAAAATCATAAAATACCTTTAAAACACTAGCAGACAATATAAAAATATAAAAACCACACAAAGCCTTAAAAACATTATCATAAGCATCTCCATATCAAAATGGTTGATAGTGAAGGTGAGCTGTAATTTTCTAATTATAATAATGACAACACCAACAATAAATAATTCCTTCTGTGTGTCAGGAGCAACTTGAGAAATTGCAAGTTGCTTCTGGTGTGAGATAATTAATTGGCTGTCTGCAAGGACGTTGCCCAGGGGATGCTGGGTGTTTTGATGTTTTACCGTCCTTGTCGGAGGCTTCTCTCATGACCCCGCATGGGGAGCTGGAGCTGACAGAGGGAACTCATCCGTGCTCTCCCCAGATTCTGGAAGAGCGCTTTGGTTTTCTCAATGTTCAATGACAGGCCGAGCTTCTCATATGCTTGTGCAAAAGTGTTTAGAGTGGCTTGTAGGTCTTCTTCTGAATGCGCACAGAGTACGTTATCATTGGTATATTGGACTTCTATAACATGTTGTTGTGATTTTGGTTTTGGCTTTCAGTCTGATGAGGTTAAATAGCTTGCCATTTGTCCAATAGATGATTTCCACTCCAGTGGGAAACTCCCAATCAACAAGGTGAAGTATCATAGCGATATATGTCTTCAATATAGTTCTGCTAATTGTAGTGGTTTTGTTTTATATATATCATGAGAAATTGTTTTTGGCCTTATTTGACTCCTTTTTTCTATAGCTCTCTTTGTAAGTTTGTATTTCTGTATAAAAATCAATGTTTAAAAAACTTAATCCAGTATTTCCTTCTCTCTGTGTTCTTCAGGAATAACTTTTACTATCTTTTCCACATGCTGATGTTGCTTGGAGGTGTCCTGATTTTTATTTGCAAACTGTTGGGAATTATGCCTACAACTTGCCGGGAGCAGGAATGGTTCTCCATTTTGAAAGAACAACCCACCCTTTCCTGGGGAGGAAACAAAAAAAGAAAAGTACAAGGCTTATTCTGATGATTTTTCAATCCTTATCCAGGAGATGGAGCCAAATGCCAGTTTAGAGAAGAGGAACTGCTGCACCATTTCCTCCCCTTTCTTTCATCTTGATACAGTTCCTCATGTTGTAGTGACCCCAACCATCAAATTTTTTTCCTACTGTTATGAATTGTAATGTAAATATCTGAAAACAGGATGTATTTTTATTCACTGGACCAAATTTGGCACAAATACCCGATTTGCCCAAATTTGAATACTGGTGGGGTTGTGGGGGGTGGGATTGATTATGTCATCTGGGAGTTGCTGGGAGTTGCTGGGATTTATAGTTGCTGGGATTTATAGTTCACCAACAATCAAAGAGCATTCTGAACTCCACCAGCGATGGAATTGAACCAATCTGGGCACACAGAACTCCCATGACCAAGAAAATACTGGGTTTGGTGGGCACTGACTTTGAGTTTTGGAGTTGTAGTTCACCTACATCCAGAGACCACTGTGGTCTCAAACAATTATAGATCTGGACCAAACGTGGCATGGATATTCAATATGTGAACACTGGTGGAGCTTGGGGAAAATAGACCTTGACATCTGAGAGTTGTAGTTGCTGGGATTTATAGTTCACCTACAATCAAAGAACATTCTGAACTCCACCAATGATAGAATTGGGCCAAACTTCCCACACAGAACTGCCATGTCTTGAAGAGACTCAGTGGTGTGAGCTTCCCTCCAGCCTTGCATGCTCTCCCTCACCTGCACATGTGTACCACACTGCTATGCACTGAGCACGCCTGCTCTCCCCTCCCTGCTTGGCTGAGAGGCTGGCCAATTACAGCAGAGGAGGGATTTTGGTGGGAGGATTTGCCATCTGTTTCCAAAAAGGAAGTGAAGGAGAGGTGGAAAGATCTTCAGCCTTCTCTGCCAAAGGGGTTCCCCAAGACCAACAGAAATGTATGTTTCCTGATGGCCTTTGGCAACTCCTCTGAAACCCCCTTGTGACCCCCCCCCCAGTGGTCCCAACCCCCAGGTTGAGAAACACTGTTCTATATAATGTGTGTGGTGCCTTCAAGTCATCTGTTGACTTGCGTCAACCCCATGCAAGTGGTTTTCTTAGGCAGGGAATGTTCAGATGTGTCTTTGCCAGTCCCTTCCTTTGAAATATACCCTATCCCATGTATACCCCTATCTTTTTGCCATGGGACATGCAAGGTATATCTGCAATGCAGCGCAGACCATGCATTAGGAGATATACATGGATCACCTAGCTATGTCTCTGTAGCATTGTGAACAAATTGAAATTGAATCCAGACAAGACAGAGGTCCTCCTGGTCAGTTGCAAGGCCGAACAGGGCATAGGGTTACAGCCTGTGCTGGATGGGGTCACACTCTCCCTGAAGACACGGGTTCACAGCTTGGGAGTGATCCTAGACTCATTGCTGAGCCTGAAACCCCAGGTCTCGGCGGTGAATAGGGAAACTTTTGCACAATTAAAACTTGTGCGCCAGTTGCGCATGTACCTTGGTAAATCAGACTTGGCCACAGTGGCCCATGCTCACGTTACATTCCAAATAGATTACTGCAACAGACTCTACATGGGATTGCCTTTGAAGACTGCCCGGAAGCTCCAACTAGTCCAACAATCGGCAGCCAGGTTGCTCACTGGAATAGCATAAAGAGAGCATAGAATCCCTCTACTATGCCAGCTCCACTGGTTGCCAATCTGCTACTGAGCACAATTCAAAGTGCTGGCTTTAGCCTATAAAGCCCTGAACAGTTCTGGCCCAGCTTACCTTTCTGAACATATCTTCTGCTATGAACCATTGCGAAGTCTAAGATGAATGGGAGAGGCTCTGCTCTCGGTCTCACCACCCTCGCAAACGAGACTGGTAGAGACAGGGCTGTCTCAGTGGTGGCTCCTCGCCTGTGGAACTCTCTCCCCAGTGACATTAGATTGGCCCCCACCCTCTTATCCTTTAGAGTGAAACTCAAACCTGGCTATGGGATCAAGCATTCGAATAGTAGAGTCAGCAATTTAGAATGAGACCCAATTTGTGTGAATGACAATGAACTGATATGGACTATCCACGGTGTTCCCTGCATCTATCCAGCTTGTAGCTCTATCTTGTAGCTGAACATCCTGCAACAAGGACACAATCTTCTAGGAGCTTCCAAGGACCATCAAAAACCATTGCAGTACATCCAACTACAGGAAGATACTGGTAGCTGGACACATCCCTATTCATCTCCCTGCTGTGGTCATGTTGGTGGTGATGGGACTTCACGTCTTACATGGTGAAGATTTCAGAGGAGGAATTATCATCATTTTATGCTTGGAACATAAGTCCAGTTCTACATAATGTTCACAAAAGTGCGACATCCCATTGTACTTCACTAATCTTTTGCCAGCCCTGTGATTTGTATATCTCCTTTCTTCTACTTTCCACATCATATGAAAACTCAAAATGCCTTGAGAAGGCAGCAGCCTTGGCTGAAACAGACAACTTGGGAGAGTCGTATCTTTAGCCAATACCTCGTAGAATCCTCAGGCCAGCTTCTTGGAATTTTAGGCCAAGCCAGTGACTACCCCAACCTGGCCAAAGCCCTAGACTGCTCCTGTCTTTGGACTGAGCATTCTGTGTTTTCCCGCTTCCTCCCCTGCTGAGTTGTACTGCTGAGCTCAGTTGGGTGGACCCTCTCTAAGGGTGTCACTGACTCTCACTCTGTGAGCTGCTTTTCCATTCCCTCAGCTCCCTCCCAACCTTTTGCAAGAGTAGTCCATCCCAGATGTGCCATCACCAGCTGCAGGAACTGCTAAACCTCAATTCCAGATAATCCCCTGTGAGCCGTCTTGGTGTTCTTGGCTGGACCACACCCAGAGAAACTCTGCCAGTTGATAGTGGCTATTAATAGATATGGACAATACTTAACACAGGGTCTTGGGAGGAGCTTGGGAGGAGCTTCTTGGTTCCACAGAAAGAAATTTCTCTTCCTCTTTAGGCTTGTGGTCAGAGTTGAAGGCCAAGGGGCAAGCCCTTCAATGGAAGGGGATGTTGTCAAACAATCACAGATGTCCACTGTTGATTATGCAGCCTCTAAGCTCCACACTATCATTTCAAATACATTTAAAAATAAACAAGGGATCATTCTCAATCATATTAAGCCACACCTTTTCAGTCCTGCCAACTGTGACTGGGAGCAATGTCTCAAGAATGGTGCCATACCATCTCGCTTTCTCTATAATGTAGGCACAAGAGCCGGCGTTATCCGTAGACACTTCCAAGGTCATGTATCAAAATAAAATATTGTCACAAGTGGACCAAAATTGTGGCTTTATTGATCATAGGGGTAAGAAGCCTCCGGTGGCGCAGTGGGTTAAACTGCTGAGCTGCTGAACTTGCTGACCCAAAGGTTGCCAGTTCATATCCAGGGAGCACGGAAAACCCCTGATGTTAGTCCCAGCTTCTGTTGACCTAGCAGTTCAAAAACATGAAAATGTGAGTAGATCAATAGGTACCACATTAGTGGGAAGGTAACAGTGCTCCATGCAGTCATGCTGGCCACATGACCTTGGAGGTGTCTATGGACAACGCTGGCTCTTTGGCTTAGAAATGGAGAAGAGCACCACCCTCCAGAGTTGGACATGACTGGACTTAACGTCAGGGAAAAACATTTACCTTTACTTAGGGGTAAGAAAGTGGTATGCGGCAGTGAAGTCCAAGTTAGTTTGCTCATATCTCTTAGCTGACTGAAGCAGCCTTTCATCACACTCCATGGGGGTCTCTACTATAAATGAAATGTCAGCCTCAATTGGCGGGTTTCCTGGGCTGGGCTTTGATGATGCACCCCATTCTACCTCCAAAACCAATTACCCGATCTCTCTCAGTCTTTAAATATCCAATCTCTTTTGTTTGAAGGTGCTCAGATGGTCATAGGGAGAAGATCATCTCATTCCAACTAACAAAAGAAGAGTTTCCCAGATATTTTGAGATGAAAATATTATTCTCCATCCTTGTAGCATGCTGGAAGCACATTGCATCCTCTTCCTCAACACATGAGGAGAAGCTGAAGGAGCCGTGCATGTTCAGCTTTATGAAGAGAAGACTGGAGTGAGACAATCTTACTCTCTAAAAACCCCAAAGACTGCAACGAAGAGGAGAGTGCAGGCTTGTTCTCTGCTGCTTTAGAAGGTTCCACAAGGACTAATGGTCTGATGTTAGAGGAAGGTAGATTTTGACTGAATATTAGAAGTGATATAATAAATAAATAAATAAATAAATAAATAAATAAAACTTTATTTATATACCGCTCTATCTCCCCGGGGGGACTCAGAGCAGTTTCCAAGTAACATCATCAATACATACAGAGTAAACAACATAGTGGTTTGGCAATGAAACCATATGCCTAGAGAGATGATGAAATCTCCTCTCTAGGCAAAGGAGCCTATGAGGAACGGCTTAAAGAGTTGGGCATATTTAGCCTGCAGAAGAGAAGACTGAGATGAAGCATGATGGCCATGTATAAATATGTGAGGGGTGGTCATAGGGACAATGGCGCAGTGGGTTAAACCCTTGTGCTGGCAGGACTAAAGACCGATAGGTCGCAGGTTCGAATTCAGGGAGAGCGCAGATGAGCTCCCTTTATCAGCTTCAGCTCCTCATGCGGCGACATGAGAGAAGCCTCCCACAAGGATGATAAAACAGTAGAAACATCCGGAAGTCCCCTGGGCAACGCCCTTGCAAACAGCCAATTCTCTCACACCAGAAGTGATTTGCAGTTTCTCAAGTTGCTCCTGACATTACAAAAATAAAATAAAAAATAGGGAGGTTGGAGCAAGCTTGTTTTCTGCTGCCCTGGAGACTAGGATGTGGAACAATGGCTTCAAAGTACAGGAAAGGAGATTCCACATGAATATTAGGAAGAACTTCCTAATTGTGAGAACTGTTCAGCAGAGGAACTCTCCGCCCCAGAGTGTGGCAGAGGCTCCTTCTTTGGAGGCTTTTAAACTGAGGCTGGATGGTCATCTGTCAGGGGTGTTTTGAATGTGATTGCCCTACTTCTTGGCAGAAAGGGCCTGGACTGGATGGGCCAAGAGGTCTCTTCCAACTCTTCCAACTCCTCTAGAGGTCTTCAAAAAGAGGATGCTCTAGCTGGAGAGCCTGCATGGGGCAAGAATCTCCTTCCATCACCATCATTCAAACTCTTATATAATTTCCCCAGTCAGGTCTACCTGATCGATTACTCAATGCCCAGATAATGCGCTATAAAGTACATGCATAAGGAAAATGTGAGTTCTCTGTATTCCTCACCAGCTCTTCCAGAAAACCAACTCGCCTACTGCAGGATGTGACATAGTGTGCCCAAAGACATATAGCCTGAAAAACCTACAACAATCCAGCGATTCCAGCCATGGAAGCCTTTGACAATACATTAAAACCCTGATAGTTGTTCCAAAAAGCTTACAAATGATTTCTAAAAAGTTTGGAGGGAACTTCTAGTACTCTTAGAGGTTTATGGAGTTTTTAACTTCAGGGAGCTTATCAGTGGTGTCTTTAAATTCAGGAATCTTATCAGTGGTGTCTTTAACTTCAGGAAACTTATCAGTGGTGTCTTTAACTTCAGGAATCTTATCAGTGGTGTCAGGACTGAAGTTTGAATCTGGGGTGAGAGTGCAGATGAGCTCCCTCTGTCAGCTCTAGCTCCCCATGCGGGGACATGAGAGAAGCCTCCCACAAGGATGGTAAAATATCAAAACAACAGGGCATCTCCTGGGCAACGCCCTTGCAGACAGCCAATTCTCTCACACCAGAAACGACTTCCAGTTTCTCAAGTGGCTTCTGACACGGAAAAAAAAGTAGTGTCTAAGAAAGCCTTCTTCTGTTGTCCTCTTGCCTTAAGAAGTTTAGTAGAGTGTCTCAGATACTTCCGTTCTGTTCTCTAGTTCTTTAGAAAAAGAAAGATGCTTTCTCATTTTCTCACTGAATTGTGATACTCCACCTTTTTAGCTTCCAGAAAGTTTCCACTTTGGGATTGCAACTTGAAACTGGCTGCTGGAATTTGTATGAGAACTAAAACTACACTGCCAAATATTTGAAGCATCATCTACAATTTCTTGATGAGTTATGGCAACTCTCCCCCTTTTCCCCTTTCAGGATTCCATGTTGTATTTTAACTTGGAAGTGGACCCTGTAAGTTGGACAACAACCAAAAGTAGTCTTGTCAAATTTGGAGGCACCTACTGCGAAGTCCCAAAGAGTTATGGCCACCATGTTTTCCTTTATTATTATAAATAAATTTCTTCCTTGAGGTCTCTCAGAAGTTCTTCATCCTCTCCCTGAGGCTATTTAAAATAACCTCTCAGCTTGAACCAGGAAATGACCTATCCAGACAATGATATGGTTTTGTCTAGACTTTAAAATATATGCATATGTGTTTCTTCCTTCACGCTTCCACTCAGTTAAGAGTTTTCTCACGTTACTCAGCCTTTGGTGACATTATATTTTTATGGGACTGGTGAGGTAGTTTATCCTTCTTGGTCTTCCTCTTATTTCTAGGGCAGTGGTTACCAACCTTCCAAATGCTACGACCCCTTAATACAGTTCCTCATGTTGTGGTGACCTCCAAACATGAAATTATTTTCATTGCTACTTCATAACTCTAATTTTGCTACTGTTATGAATTGTAATGTAAATATCCGATATGCAGGATGTATTTTCATTCACTGGACCAAATTTGGCACAAATACTCGATACGCCCAAATTTGAATACTAGTGGGATTGGAGTAGGGGAATTGATTTTGTAATTTGGGAGTTGTAGTTGCTGGGATTTATAGTTCACCTACAATCAAAGAGCATTCTGAACTCCATCAATGATGGAATTGAACCAAACTTGGCACAAAGAACTCCCATGACCAACAGAAAATACTGGGAGGGTTTGCTGGACATTGGCCTTGAGTTTTGTAGTTGTAGTTCCAGGGAACACTGTGGACTCCAACAATGATGGATCTAGACAAAACTTGGCATGAATACTCAATATGTCCAAATATGAATACTGGTGGAGTTTGGGAAAAATAGATCTTGACATTTGGGAGTTGTAGTTGTTGGGATTTATAGTTCACCTATAATCAAAGAGTATTCTGAACCTCACCAATGATAGAATTGGGCCAAACTTCCCACACAGAACCCCCACGACCAACAGAAAATACTGTGTTTTCTGATGGTCTTTGGAGACCCCCTCACAACCCCCCCCCCCCCGGGGTTCTGACATCCAGGTTGAGAAACACTGTTCTAGGGAGCTTCGCTCAAAAACGGAGGGTCACTCTGTTCTTCGATGGATCCCATATAAGAGTTGTGCAGTTTTGACGGCATAATCATAAAAATAGAAAGGCTAGTATTAAATCATAATCCTCAGTAGTAGTTAGTTATGGGTGCGGTTCGGTGTTGTAGTCTGATGAGGCACCAGCCCTCTTTGACAAAGAAAGCTAAAGATCTTGCAAAATTACAACTCCCATGATTCCATAGCATTGGCGCATAAAGTGCTGTCAGACTGCATTATTTCTATACTGTAGATGCATTCAAGAGTTTGAGTCTTGAACTTCTCTTAGACAAAAGCAAATTGCTGCAGTCCTGTGCCGTCCCCATTTTAAACGAGGCTGCCTATTACAGAAGAAATCATTGTACATTGAGTATGTGTCCAACATGTGTCCTACACTTTTTAATTTGTATCTTGCACATGATATCACCCCAGCATATTGGCCAAAGACTCTACCTTATGGAGGCTCCTGGAAATGAGAAAAAAAGTCCTTGATTGGGATCAGGTAATGGGGGGGGGGGGGCAAAGTTTAATTACGGTTGGAAATATGCTATTTATACTTGCTTCCTTGGAACAGTGGATATATGCAAATTATTATATAATTGGTATATTACTTTGTCATCTTACGTAAGTAGTACATATCTAGGATGGGAAATAGGTAAAGGTAAAGGTAAAGGTAGTCCCCTGACATTAAGTCCAGTCATGTCTGACTCTGGGGTGTGGTGCTCATCTCCATTTCTAAGCCGAAGAGCCAGCGTTGTCCGTAGACACCTCCGAGGTCATGTGGCCGGCATGACTGCATGGAGCGCCGTTACCTTCCCGCCGGAGCAGTACCTATTGATCTACTCACATTTGCATGTTTTCAAACTGCTAGGTTGGCAGAAGCTAGGTTCCTCTGACAGCAGAAGCTCACGCCGCTCCCCGGAATCGAACCTGCGACCTTTCAATCAACAAGCTCAGCAGCTCAGTGCTTTAACCCACTGCGCCACCGGGGGCTCCTTAGGATGGGAAATACACCCCATCATAAAGTGTCACCCCTCCCAAAGGTATGTCAGGTACTTAGTTTACCATTCCACATACGAGTCTATATATGTTTGGTAAGAACAGTTCCAATTAATTCTCTACCTTCCCATTTTAAAAAGCTGCTTTTAAAATGTGCCAATTTTGTCTACCTCCTTCCACTTTCTCCTTTATTCTAAACTTAGTTCAGTTTCTGCAAACTAAATTCAGACTAGTTTGTATTGTCGAAGGCTTTCATGGCTAGAATCACTGGGCTGTTGTAAGTTTTTCAGGCTGCATGGCCATGTTCCAGAAGCATTCTCTCCTGATATTTTGCCTGCATCTATGGCAGGCATCCTCAGAGTTTGTGAGGTCTGTTGGAAACTAGGAAAACCAACTAGGAAGACTATTTTCTTAGTTTCCAACAGACTTCACAATCTCTGAAGTTGCCTGCCGTAGATGCAGGTGAAACGTCAGGAGAGAATGCTTCTGGAACATGACCATACAGCCTGAAAAATTTACAACAACTCAGACTAGTTTGCCCCCAATTAACTCTGC
The DNA here is from genome assembly GCF_037176765.1 of Anolis sagrei. Classification (NCBI taxonomy): domain Eukaryota; kingdom Metazoa; phylum Chordata; class Lepidosauria; order Squamata; family Anolidae; genus Anolis; species Anolis sagrei. The sequence goes on along the minus strand of NC_090035.1, from coordinate 67,460,257 downwards.
AAAGGGAAGGGGATACAAGAGGATGAGTCTGAAATCTCTTGCTGTGGACCTATGCTGTCCCAATCTGAAATAGGGGCCTATTACAGAAGAAATCACTGTATGTTTAGTACGTGTCAAATTTGAGCCCTGCACTTTTATTGGCATGATGCCATCTCAGCACATTGGCTAAATAATTTACTGAGAGACTTGTGGAGGCTCCTAGAAATGAGAAGAGAGCTCTGGATTATAATCAGAATCTTGGGTTCAGAGTCTAATATTGTAACTAATATGTATCTTCTATTTATTAGAATGAATTAGAGGGAATTCCATAAACAGCTGATATATGCAAATTATTATACAGTTGGTACATTACCCAGCCAACCATCTCACATGGGTAGTATAGAGATCGCATTGGAAATGTACCCTTTCGCCAACTGTTCCCTACCTAAAGATGTATTGCGGACGTGGAGTCTGAACATATCTCCCTCTCTCTATGATCCACCTCGGTAGCTAAGATCATTGCAACTGCAACTGGTGGGGATGAGAGACAGGGGCTTCTCGGTGGTGGCCCCTTGTCTATGGAATTCCCTCCTTGGTGAAATTAGATCAGCCCACTCCCTCCTGGCCTTCAGGAAAAAATTAAACACTTGGCTCTGGGATCAAGAGTTGATGACTCGAACTGGCCCTGGATTATAACCTGGATTAAATTATTGTTTTAATGTGATGTTGTAACTGGTTGGTTTTAATGTTTTGTTTATTTATCGATGATTTGTGTATTGTTGCCTTTGTAAGGCCGCCCTGAGTCTTCTTGAGGATTGAGAAGGGTGGGATATAAGTGCGGTAAATAAACAAACAAATAAACAAATAAATAAACATCCCACATATACGTTTATATGTTTTCATATTCCCCAAATGTCCCAGATTGGTAGGGACAGCCCTGGTAAATCCTCAGTTCTGTTGCATTTTTAAAAGTTGCTTTTGAAATATAGTGATACCTTGACTTAAGAGTTTAATTTGTTCCATAACTGAGCTCTTAAGTCAAATTGCTCTTGTTTCAATGCAAATTTTTCCACTGAAATGCATTAAAATATGTTTTTATTGGTATGTGTTTTTAAATAAGAAAATGTACTTTATAGATACCAAACAATGTATAAATGCACATGTACTAATAAAAAAGAAATGCCAACTTTAAAATGGTAGAAGCAGAAAGTTGTGGCAAGGGAGCCCCAAGCACAAAGTGACGAGGCAGAAGCATCATTTTCTTCATACAGTACTCATTCCTTCCTCCCTCTCTGTCTCTCTCACACTTCATGAAGCCAAACATACCAGGAATAAAAACCACACAAAATCAACTATCCCAAAGTTCCTCAAAGTGGACATGACCAAAGCGAACAGCAATCTCTCAAAGTGGACAAGAGCACAAGATATGGGGCATGGAGGCAGAAGGCACGGGGGATGCTCCCTTGAAGCCCTAAAACCTTGTACTCTTGTGCTAGTATTCTCTCAAAATACTGCTTGTACATCAGTAAAACCTGGGCTGCGCAATGGCTCCTAACTCAAAACACTCTTAAGTTGGGACACTCTTAAGTCCTGGTTCCACAGTATCCTGGTTTTTCTCTCCTCCCATCTTTCCTCTTTCTCCCCAGCTTTTGCTGCAAACTGTGTTCAAAGGCAAAAGTGGTTTGTATTCAATTAATTGGAGGAACACAGAAGAAGAAGCAACCTCTCCTAACGTGTATGTTCTTCCTATTTAATAACCTTTGCCTTCTTGACCATGCTCTGACATTGCTTAACTAGGCATGTCCTGTTTCTCATCTATGAATGCTGGAGGGAGTTCTTCCAATTCATAACTTGGCAACAGTCACCTCAAGGAGGCTGAATTTAGACAGAAGCCAAGACCACTTTTGAAGTTTCCATTCATCGACCATGAGGCAGTATGAGGTGGCTGACATAGGCAGCCAATTTTAGGTGTCAGAAAAATACAGGAAATTCTTGGCCAATTACTTTGTTGCTATTTTATATTTACTACCTGGGAGTGGGGGAAGAGGCATTAGTGGGATTTTCTATAGCTTGGGGCCTTTTCACACTATATGTTTATAAACACCATGGATCCCCTTGTACTGCCATGGCAACATCCACATTCTGGGATCAGAATGCAGTGATATCACATACATTGGACAGACAGAAGAAGATTAAGGGGATATAAGAAAATGGCTGAAATCTTTTTTTCTGAATTAATGTCCAATTTTACAGGTTAACATGAATGGAGATTTAAATATGACCAAATAAAGGAATATACCTTTTTTTCCAGAAAGGCTCAAGTCCTTGGCTATCTTTGAGTTGTCGTCATGTGGAAGCAGTGACAGACTTTGTATTGCTAGGTAAAGGTTTACATAGCAAAACATTAAGTCTAATTGTGTCCGACTCTGGGGGGTAGTGCTGAAAAGCTGGTGTTGTCTGTAGACGCCTCCTAGGTCATGTGGCCAGCATGACTGCATGGAACACCACTACCGTACTGAGTCCCCCTTTGGGGGTAGAGAGGAGACGGAGTACAAATGCCAGTAATAATAATAAAATAATACTTTCCCACCAAGGCAGTACCTATTGATCTACTCACATTTGCATGTTTTCAAACTGCTAGGTTGGCAGGAGCTGGGGCTAACAGCGGGAGCTCATCCCACTGCCTAAATTCGAACTGCCAAGCTTTCACTCCGGAAGATCAGCAGTTCAGCAGTTTAACCCACTGCACCACCAGGGCCCCCGGTGTATTTCTAGGTGTGAAGATTACTTTGTCTCTGTCTCTGTCTCTTCATGAAGCCAAACATACTAGGAATAAAAACTACACAAAATCAACTAGCCCAAAGTTCCAGACTGCAGCCAGAAAAGCAGAAGATGTTTTCTTCTTGAGAGGAGAGCAATGACCAATCTGGATAAAATAATGAAGAGTGGAGACATCATACTGGCAATGAAGATCTGCATAGTTAAAGCAGTGGTATTCCTCATAGTAAGGTGTGGATGCAAGAGCTGGACCATAAGGAAGGCTGAGTGAAGGAAGATAGATACCTTTGAACTGTGGTGTTGGGGGAAAATTGAGAGTGCCTTGAACCGCGAGAAGATCCAACCAGTCTATACGCCAGGGAATAAAGCCCGACTGCTCACTGGAGAGAAGGATATTAGAGGCAAAGATGAAATACTTTGGCCACATAATGAGAAGACAGGAAATCTTGGAGAAGAGAATGATGCTGGGGAAAATGGAAGGAAAAGGGTAGAGTGGCTGACCAAGGACAAGGTATCCTTGAAGGGAGTGGCTTGACCTTGAAGGAGCTGGGGGTGGCAACGGCCAACAGGGAGCTCTGCCATGGGTTGCTCCATGAAGTCAGGAAGAGTCAGAAACGACTGAACGAATGAACAACAAAATTCAACACAGAGGAGAAAATGCCATAATGACACCAGGGTACTAAATTCTCCTGGCTGCCACTGTTGGCATTTTCTCATCTAGACATACAAAACAGCCAGAGGTGGTTTCACAGCAGAGATAGTCGAGGAAATCAGTGTTTCTTTTAGAGCAGTGGTTCTCAATCTTCCTAATGCTGCGACCCCTTAATACAGTTCACCATGCTGTGGTGACTCCCAGCAATAAAATTATTTTCATTGCTACTTCATAACTAATTTTGCTACTGCATCGTAATGTAAATACCTGATATGCAGGATGTGTTTTCATTCACTGGACTGAATCTGGCACAAATCCCGATATGCCCAAATGTGAATATTCATGGGGTGGGGAGGGGGACGTTGATTTTGTCATTTGGGAGTTATAGTTCACCTACAATCAAAGAGCATTCTGAATTCCATCAACAATGGAATTGAACCAAACTTGGCACACAGAACTCCCGTGACGAACAGAAAATACTGGAAGGGTTTGGTGGGAATTGACCTTGAGTTTTGGAGTTGTAGTTCACCTACATCCAGAGAGTACTATGGACACAAACAATGATGGATCTGGACCAAACTTGGTACAAATACTCATTATGCCCAAATGTGAACACTGGTGGAGTTTGGGGAAAATAGACCTTGACATTTGGGAGTTGTGGTTGCTGAGATTTATAGTTCACTTACAATCAAAGACCCCCCCCCCTTTCTGATGATCTTTGGTGACCCCTCTGAAAGCCCCCTTGCAACCCCCTCCCTAGGTTGAGAAACACAGTTTTAGAGCCTCCCAGGAAAGACTAAGCTCTAGCCTTTTGCCATTCTACTCAGAGGAGGAATAGTTACTATTTGTGACAAGAGTCAAGGTAAAATACTTTCATTACCCTGTGAGTAAGTTGACCCAGCGTTTTTGGGTCAATTTGTTGACTAACGTTTCTGGAAGTACACATGAGGATATGCGTCTGTACACTTTTCAAGGCAGTGCTCTGTTCTCTAGAATCGTTGCCCAATGTCCAAACCACAATGCCATGCCAACTTTCCTCTCCTGTAAAAGCACCCATTAATCTAACAGTGGGCTACTGCATATTTTGAGGAACCATAGCTCCCATCAGTTTTCACCATGGAGTATCTTGGCTTGGCCTGTTGGGCTTTATAAGTCAAAAACCTCTGGAGGAAGACCTTCTGAACTCAAATCCATACTTTCCAACTGTCCCGATTTGGCAGGGCTATTACTTCTATGGCTTTTAATTGGACTCCATGAATATTTAGAGTGGATGGAACTTTATTCTATGCAGTTTGGAAAGAGTCATAGGGTGGCTCCAGACAGCACTAAATTGTGTGTTTTAGTCAGGGCAAAAACACCAAGGACCTGAGAAGATGTCCAGATACAGACCTGTTGGTCCTGGGATTTCTGCCTGGGAAAAGCCACAGTTGCTGCTTTGTCCCAGGATTTTTCAGATGGTTGCCGTGGGACTTCTGCCAGAAACTTCAGCAGTTTCTGAAGATGCGAATCGTTGCAAACGTTCCATTCTTTATCATAGCTACAAAAACTTTGTGATCCACATGTTTCATGAAGTTTTTGTTACACAAACAAAGTTAATGGGGTAGGACCACTTCTGTCCAAATCAGCACTACACAATCAAACAGGAACAAATACTTTCAAGCCAGGAACAGAACTTTGTCATTAGACACTTTTTATAGCCTGCATGGCCATCTGTGCAGACAGATTTGGTTGTGTGCTTGTGGCATGAAACAACAGATTGCTCTTCCTGGTTTATACATGGCTGTTCCTGATTGCTCTTACTGTGGAACCCAGATAAAAAAAATCCCGTGTTTTCCGAGTGCAGGGAAAACACCTGTCCGAACGAATCTTTCCATATGAACAATCTAGGACCCTAAGATCGTCTGGGGAGGCCCTGCTCTCGGTCCCACCTCCATCTCAGATGCATTTGGCGGGAACAAGAGACAAGGCCTTCTCAGTGATGACCCCTTGTCTATGGAACACCCTTCCTGGGGATATTAGATTGGCCCCCTCCCTCTTAACATTTTTCAAAAAGGTTAAAACTTGGCTTTTTGAGCAAATATTTGCAAATGCAATGTAATCAGGCAATGACAGACCATGGAACGACCGACGAAGCAATGGAATACTGATTTCAGTAAGGAGACGGTAAGGATTTATGTTTTATTGACTTTTTATGAACTCATATTTTATATGCTAATGTTTTTCATTGTACTTTATATGTTAGGGGGCATCGAATTGTGCCGAAAATAAACCGCCTTGAGTCGCCTTCGGGCTGAGAAAGGCGGCATATAAATACAGAAAATAAATAAATAAATACATATGAAGATGTGGATTTTCAGCTCAGATGTGGGTTATTCTTGTACCTGAAAATCTTGTGTGTGTGTGTTTTTGTTTTTTTGTTTTGTTTTTTGTTTGTTTTGTTTTTTTGCTGTTTGCAGCTATTGCATCTGAATTTGCAGGGAATGGTGTTTGGCCACCCTGTTTGCTGCAGGAGTTCCTGGGACAAAGGTACTGTCTGGACGGGCCCATAGCACGCTCCAGGGTTCCAGGCAGGGATTTTCCCTCCAACATAGTCCTCCCTAGAGATGCCAGAGATAGGACATGGGGCCTCTGGATGCAATGCATGTGCTCTGCCATGGAGTGATAGCTCTTTCCCTCTGATTAGACGTTACGTGTTCCCCCTTGGCAGACCCTTGGCCGCCTGTGACTCAGCCTGTTCTCTTGGCCCCAGGTCGTAGCCATGCTACGCTGTGTGGAAGGATAAGATCTACACGCAAGTTCCTTCAACCGGCTTTCCTTCCCCACATATTCATCTGTCAAGCGTGGATCATTTCCCGTACGCTGGTAGGCCGTGGTCTCCACGTTTCCAAAGCCTGACTCAGTGCCTGCACAGATCCCTCAAGCCAGATGTTTCATAGCAACTGAAGGCAACGTTCCCAGATTAGGGTGGACCTACAACTGGGGGAGGTGGGGGGGGGGGTGGGGAGAGACGGCAACGTCATTGGTTCGTCTGCCTACGTCTTGCAGGCTGAGGAGTGTTGAGCAAGACACCTAACTCAGCGACAAACCCATCCTTGCCCCCAAGCCCAGCATGAATAATTTCCCCCTTTTAACAAAGATTGATAAAGAATTGGGGAGGGGAAGAAAGGAAAGAGTATTAAAATTACAAACAGACTCAGGGGGGAAAGGAACTATGCTCAGTGAAGAGACTGGCACGGATCTGTCCTGAGTTAGGCAAGTTCTGGCAACACCCAGTTGGCATCCATTACATTTCCAAACATCTGCCCCTTTCACCAATGTTTGGCAGTGGGGATGCCATCTCAGGAAGAAAATGTTCGCGCAGAAGTTGTTTGTGGGGTAGACATGGAAAGAAAACTGGAGATCAACCCCAAACAGGCATTAACACAAACCGAGGCTGGCCTCAGATGTTTTGCTGCCTAAAGTGATGGCAGAAATTCTCCAGGCACATCACTCTGGAAGGAAAACATGCAAGACTCTTGAGACTTGTGGATCTGTAATTGGTTAAGTGAATAAAGTCAAAGGGTGCTCACCAATGCTTCCTCTTCATCCTGGAGAGAAGTGATGAGTGGAGTGCCAAGAGCAGGTTTCCATCCTGGACCTGGTTCAACATCTTTATTAATGACTTAGATGAAGGGTTAGAAGGCATGATCAAGTTTGCAGATGATACCAAATTGGGATGGATAGCCAATACTCCAGAAGACAGGATCAGAATTCAAAATGATCTTAACAGATTAGAGAGATGATTGGCCAAAACTAACAAAATGAAGTTCAACAGGGACAAGTGCAAGATACTCCACTTAGGCAGAAAAAAATGAAATGCAACGATACAGAATGGGGGATACATGGCTTGACAGCAGTATGTGTGAAAAAGATCTTGGAGTCCTCAAGGACAGGACTCCAACAGTGAACATGAGCCAACAGTATGATGCGGCGGATAAAAAAGCCAATGGGATTTTGGCCTGTATAAATAGGAGTCTAGTGTCTCGATACAAGGAAGTCAAGCTACCCCTCTATTCTTCCTAGGTCAGACTACACCTAGAATCACACTGTGTCCAGTTGTGGGCATCGAAATTGAAGGGAGGTGTTTTTTTTTTCATGTCAGGAGCAACTTGAGAAATTGCAAGTCACTTCTGTTATGAGAGAATCAGCTGTCTGCAAGGACGTTGCCCAGGGGATGCCTGGATGTTTGATCATCCTTGTGGGAGGCTTCTCTCATGTCCCTGCATGAGGAGCTGGATCTGATAGAGGGAGCTCATTCGCGCTCTCCCCGGATTTGAACCTTTGACCTTCAGTCCTACCGGCACAGGGGTTTAACCCACTGCACCACTGGGGGCTGTTGACAAGCTGGAATGTGTCCAGAGGAGGGCGACTCAAATTATCAAGGGTCTGGAGAACAAGCCCTATGAGGAGCGGCTTAAAGAGCTGGGAATGTTTAGCCTGAAGAAGAGAAGGCTGAGAGGAGACATGATAGCTATGTATAAATATGTGAGGGGAACTCATAGGGAGGAGGGAGCAGGCTTGTTTTCTGCTGCCCTGGAGACCAGGACACAGGACAATGGCTTCAAACTACAGGAAGATTCCATCTGAACATTAGGAAGAACTTCCTGATTGTGAGGGCTTTTCAACAGTGGAATTCTCTGCCCAAGAGTGTGGTGGAGGCTCCTTCTTTGGAGGCTTTTAAACAGAGGCTGGATGGCCATCTGTTGGGGGTGCTCTGAATGCAATTTTCCTGCTTCTTGGCAGGAGGTTGGACTGTGTGGCCCACGAGGTCTTTTCCAAGTCGATGATTCTAAGGAATTTACTGTCAACTTCAGAGCCTCACCAAGCTCCAAATCCCAGGACTGCTTAGGACAATGGTTCTTAACCTTTAGTCATCCAGATATTTTGGATGTCAACTCCCACAATTCCTAACAGTTGATAAGCTGTCTGGGATTTCTGGGAGTTGAAGTCCAAAACAACTGGAGGAGCAAAGATTGGGAATCACTGCCTTAGGATATTGCTATGGAAGTTAAGAGTGGAATCATTGTGCTGTAATTGCTTATTGGGTTGCGAATAGGCTCTGGGTCTGTAGGTGTTGAGTATATGCTGTCCTCATCTGTCTGTTTCTTGTTGTTCTCCCATAGATGCTTTGGGTAGCTGTGAATGTGCTGATATTCCTTCCTTTATCTATGGTTCAAATCCTGCAAAGACTGGAGCTAATAAGAAAGAGTGAGGATGACTAAAGTGAATGTTACACAAACTCCAAGAAGAGAAAAATGAAAAAGGAAAGTTTTCTCAACTCAGCGACCTGATGAAATTCTCCCTTATATGCAGCTACAGGCATACTTCAGTAAATAGTACCTTCTGGCTTTGAAGTTTCTCTTATTTCTTTTATCAAGCTGTGTCATGCCTTCCAGGTGTTTCTTCTTCTTCATTAGCACGATGACACACAGTTTAGCTGGAAAGTTTAACAGTATTTGCATAGGAAGGTTGGTGAAAGAAGGTTGTAGAAATATAGAATTTTTGGTTGCAGCATGTCTGCAGCAAAAACTGCAATTCACAATGCTTGATCTTGGCAAGAGGGGGGATTCTGCTCTAAGAGATCTATAGCCATACAGTGCCTGTGCTGTTGCACACTGGGCCTATAGCAATTGGCTTTGGAACAGGACGTGCTCTTTGTGCCCAGTAGGAAGCCAGGGTGCCTCGGTTGAGAGGCCCTATGGGTTTTCCTATACAAAGTCTTTAGAAGCTTAAAAGTTTAACAAAGTTCTTTATTATTGCTTGGGTCTTCAACAAACAATCTTAGATCTTCAACAAATCAAACAAATACTTCAAGGCTTTGAATCAACTGGTGGCTTGCTTAAATCTTGTCCACAAGGGACAGGCAGCTTGCTTGGAGAACTATTTCTTTCCTTTACAAGGAAAACCCTTTTCGACCCCTCCTTGGGCAATCTGCTTTCTAGGCTTTGCTGGCCCTACTCCCGGCTCCAGATTGCTTCTTGGGTACCCGAGTAGACCTACCAGCCAAGGCTCTGAAGAATTTCCAGCTGGAGTACTTAGGATTTTCCCCACGAAAGTTGTAGGTCCGTTTCTCCAACCCCAACAAGCGTTGTGCTGTAAATCTGTTTCTCTTAAAGGCCTTTCTTTAGAGACTGTTCTTAAAGCTGTGAGGCTGAAAATTCCCCAGCCAGAGCTTTTGGGACTGTTTCCCCCCGGGCTTTTTAAGAAACGAAGTTTCTCTACAGGTAGAAAACTTTCACATCCTGTAGCTGAACTTCCAACTGTAAGACGGAACTAAAATGGTTCCCTTTCCCTCCTGAACCTGGAAAAAAGGGCGGAACTAAAACTTAACAATGATAGACAGGTGGCTACCCCCATGTCTGCAGCCTAGCAGGAACCATCCAACTACAAAATGCATGGCCAGAACAAGCACATGCAAACACTCAAAGAACGAAAGGGAGTTTTGAGCCCCTGGTACAGCCGTACCAGCACAGTGCCCACCTACAATAGGCAAGTTGAATAACAACTGCTTCTGGAATCCCTTATTGAGCATGCATGAACTACCCTGTTTTCCTGTAAATAAGACCTATCCCGAAAATAAGCTCTAGCATGATTTTTCAGGATTTTAGAGGATGCTTGAAATAGAAGCTCCTTCAAAAATAAGCCCTATTTGCAGTTCATAAAAAGTCAATTTGACTTATCCATGGATTTTTGGCGAATTTTCAAAGTTCCTGGTTTGAAAGTGTGATTTCCTGTTTCATTGGGTGGTCTTTATTTTGAAATTAGTTGTTCTACTCCAGCAACTTTGTTTGTGTGGCACAAACTGTGTTAAATTGGTGAACAGAAATCAAAGTACAGACCCCATCAAGGGACATCTAGACTGACCCCCTTCTTCTGGGCAGAAAGGCACCATCCAAACTCTCCTGACATCCATTTGCTTCGTCTACTGAGTTGGAGAGGACCCTCAAGACACATCCAGCCATTTATTCCTTTTTGCAGATGCAATCAATCATTTGATTTTATCATTACTTGCTGACGTAAAGGGCTGGCAGTGGCTGGCTGTGGCTGGCTTCCCCAGTGCCTTGTTCATGGCAATCAGGCCAAAGTGAAATGATTGGTTTTTAAGCAGTTTATGTTCTCTTGGCTTTGCAAAAGTTACTTATTGCTTTGCTGCCTTCTTTAGACACCTTTGTAGATTCAATCAGTTTATTTTATATTTAGACGAAGACTGCTACAGACAGCTATTTTTGGGTCCTTCAGGCATTTTGGCTAATGAGCAGGCATGCATTGTGGAAAATGTAGTTTAACAGTAGGGCCTTTTGCAATCTCTACCATTGGGGGCCTGGCCTTCCCAAACTACAGTTAAAGATAGCTGTGATTAGCCACACCCACTGCTTCCCTCCTTGCTTCACTGGCAGAAAAAAGAGAGAGATTTTAAAAATTCCTTTGCCTTTACCAAAGTTGCTTAACGGTTGTGAAAATTAAAATAACCTTGAGAGACATCCGAACATTATAGAATATTTCCGGAAAAATTTTTGTAAGTCGTTCAAATTCAGATTTCCCCCTCCTCTTTCCTGCATGGTTCAAAACTACTTCAGATGTCCAAATTCGTATGTTTTTTTCCGAATTTCAGTCATTTCTGAACGAACCAACTCTACTTTCCAGTGTGTAATGGGCAAAGTGATGCGGGAGATGTGGGTGCTGGTTTATTGATTTGCCCCATTCCCCACGATTTGCCCTGCTGCTCTATGGATTCCCCATATCAAGGACCTCCATGTGATGAGGTCCTTATAGTTGCCTTTAAGTGCCATTGAATTCAGGGATGGATAATCTGTAGTCGATACTCCTTAGTTTTTACCCCATTTGGGTTCCCAGGTGTAACTGAATGACAACTGCCATCACTTTTGATTATCTGACATACAGGTTGGGGATACTGGGAATGAGAACAAAACAGTCCTTGTAGCTCTGAGGTTGGAGAAAGGTTAAAGGACATTTTAAAGTCAGACATTATATCCACAAGCCTTGGATCTCAATTCAAAACACATTCTCCTGGCTAAACAGAGCAAAGGGAAGCCTTCCAAATGTGATTGTAACACAACTCCCATCAGTTCCAATCATGATGTCTGATGATGAGGAAAACAGAGTTGTAGTCCAGCATCTGGAGGGCGTGTAAAACAAGATGGTGAGACACATTCAGCCTGCAGGCCTTGGGTTTGACACACACCCCAAAATTCTGCAATACATTCCTCATTTTTATGCGTAAGAGGGAGCATGAGGAAATGCAATTTTGCTTTTGTTTATGGGAACTCCATATTATCTTCCACAATTTAACAGAAAACACTCCATGACCATGTGTATTACAAATCAATACAAGATGGAGAGACCAGACCAAGTTTTATTTGGCCCTGCTGAGAAGATGCCATCAATTTGTAAAGGAGGCACCCAGTTTGTATCGATGCCACCAGTATGTAATCATTTGTAAAGGAGCCACCACTTTGTGAGGACTTACTAAATTGATAACACAACTAATAGCTTGTAATGTTGATTTGGTCTTTCTTCAATGTGTAGCGTGGCTAAACTTCAAAGCATTTGTAACAGAGACTTGGCTTTAGAAGAAACTGTAACAAGTTTATTGAAGTATAGAAGAAGCTTGATGGTTTCAATGTTTCTTAGCTCTTAGAGGCACATTTCTTCAGAGGTTACATTTAATACATTTCATAAAACAACTCTTAAGAGAACTATTCCTTTTGCTAAACAGGTTTTGAACTTATTTTCCTTCAAAATGTGTTTCTTTCCTTAACCCATGATTTCAGATACAAGCTTATTCTTTCCTTGTGTTATTTCTTTTGCAGTAGAGATGCTTACTGGGTTTCTCTCACCCTTTCTACTCATACACTAACTACTAACCTAAATAAGTCAACTTGACCTATCTAAACCTCACAGGCTAAAATCCAAAACGTTCAACTCAGTAGAATCAGCCTTTCCCTGTAGTTCTTTGACTACAGTTCTTTGATGTGAATGTTTCAACTGACCACCTTGATTAGCATTTGATGGCCTGGCAGTGCCTGGGGCAATCTTTTGTTGATTAGATGTCCCAGATTGTTTTCTCTCTGTTGTTTTGCTGTTGTAATTTTAGAGTTTTTTTAATACTGGTAGCCAGATTTTGTTCATTTTCATGGGTTCCTCCTTTCTGTTGAAATTGTCCACATGCTTGTGGATTTCAATGGACTCTCTGTGTAGTGCCATCAAATGCTAATCAAGGTGGTCAGTTGAAACATTCACATCTAGCTCCAGCAGACAAGAGTCCTTTTTCCCACCCTAGTTATTCCACAGATATATAAACCCCTTTTCCTAGTTCTAATAGACCTCACTACCTCTGAGGATGCTTGTCATAGATGCAGGCAAAATGTCAGGAGAGAATGCCTCTAGAACATGGCCATATAGCCTGAAAAACCTACAACAACCCAGTTGTTGTTGTTGTTGTTGTTGTTATTATTATTATTATTATTATTTGTGGAGCATTTTTTCCCAGCAGGTCACATGTGGCCTATCCCCCCCCCCCCCTTTGTTCAACCCTGTCCCAAACTTGATGAGAATAGCCAAACGAGGAGGCATAATGGGATCCAAGCTTAGAACAGTCAGTCTTTGGACTTCAGTTCTCATGTTGGCTAGAGGTCACTGAGAACTGTAGTTCAAAAAGAACTATATTTCCAAACATTGGAACTAAAATTTCCCCCAACATATTAAGGACCAAAGGGAGTTTTAGTCATTGTAGTATCCCATCTGCCCTCCAAATTGGCTGGTTTTAGTGGGTTCATCAGAAGTCTTAAGATTCTCCTACCTAGAGCCAACCAAGTTGCTTTAGGAAGTGGGACTGAATAGCTACAGTGATGATGCATTGAGAATTCTCTACAGAGAAAGGGAAAGTCAAACCCACAGGGTGGGGATCTGGAAAAGAGCAACAATGAGCAAATTCATAGGAACTTGGGATACTGGCTTCCACTAGATCAGACCATTTGTGCAAATACAACTGAGGACTGTGTAACACAGACTGACAACAGATCTCAAGAGGAATAGCTCTTTCCTAGCACATACAGTTCTTCTTTGGTCTGTATAATTGGAGGTGCTTAGGATTCATCCCGGGAGACCTTCTGTATGAAAAGCATGGATATTAATGCCAGTGGTAATACTGTTTCCTTCTCCCACCCTTGTTGCGTCACATCATCTTCTTTGTTGACAAAGCAGCTGTTGAACTGTTTATGAATGTAGTTGTCATTGCTGTTACAATAACTAATTTTTCTACCAAATAGTCAAAACGCAAAGCTAAACCTTTAACTTTCCCTTTACCATCATGTCTCCAGATAATCTAAAGCATCGTTTCTCAAACTGAGAGTTGGGACTCCTGGGGGGGGGGGGGGGTCATGAGAGGGTTTCTCTCTTTGTGTGAATCATATCTATCTAACTATATCTATGGCTGGATGGCTCTTTTTCAGGAGGGCTTTGATTACGTTTTCTTGCTCTGGTGAAGAGAGTTGGACAGAATAGCCTTAAGTATTTTCTATTGGGGGTTCTGTGTGGGAAGTTTGCCCCAATTCTGTCATTGGTGGGGTTCAGCATGCTCTTTGATTGTAGGTGAACCTACAATCCCAGTAACTATAACTCCCAAATGTCAGGGTCTATTTCCTCCAAACTCCATCTGTGTTCATATTTGGGCATATGTAATATTCATGCCAAGTTTGGTCCAGATTCATCATTGTTTGAGTCCACAGTTCTCTCTGGATGTAGGTGAATTATAACTCCCAAATTTCAAGGTCAATGCCTACAAAACCCTTCTAGTGTTTTCTGCTGATCATGGGAGTCCTGTGTGCCAAGATTGGTTCAATTTCATCATTGGTGGAATTCAGAATGCTCTTTGATTGTAAGTAAACTATAAATCCCAACAACTACAACTCTCAAATGGAAAAACCATTTTTTTGAGTGATGGTCACTCCTTGAGTTAGTAGGTGTCTTGTGGCCAAATTTGGCGGCAATTTGCCCAGTGGTTTTTGAGTTATGTTAATCCCACAAACAAACATTACATTTTTATTTATATAGATGAAACTGGAGTTCATGAAACCTTTCACTCTCTTTACCATTAAGTCTCCAGATGACCTAAAGCCTACTTGTTTATGATAAGGATGATGATAATAAAGCCAGTATTTTATCTTGCAGTACAAAGCTTAAGGAATGCAACAAGCTAATGAACACTTCAGCACTGCATGCTGGAAAGCAGTATACAGTGAGCCCTCCACATTGTTGGGGTTAGGGGCACAGAAGCCCTGCAAAATTGGAAAAACTGTGAATAAAAAAACCCCTATTATTTTTCCTAGAAGAATACTTCTCTAGGATCTGCAGGTCCTCCAACAAGAGTCTAAGACAGGCCTGCACAACCTGAGGGGTAAGGGGTCAAAATTTGATAAAATAAGCATCTTAGGGCTCTAGATATGTTATTAGCACCTCACTTTCCAAGTCAGATATAATTCATGACTAATTAGTATTAATATTTTGTTGTGTTCTTTGAAGTCTTAGGGTGACCCTGTCAGTTTTCTTGTCAATATTTATTCAAAGGGGACTGGTCTTCCTCTGAGGCCGAGAAAATGTGACTTCTCTCAAGTCACCCATATAAAAATGTGTTTCTATCTGTTGGGTTATTATTTTTTGTTATTATGTGTGTATTGGTTGTTGTATTCAGGCACTGCATGTTTGCCTTTTTATGACTGGAATATGCAGAGTCCCTTCGGGGAGATTGGGCAGAATATAAATAAAGTATTACTATTATTTTACTGACACAAAAACACAGTATGTCACAGCAAATGAGATATATATGCTGGATTTTGTATCACAAAATCACAAGTTGAACACTTCCCAAGTGTCTAGGACTGTGTGATATTATTATTATTATTATTATTATTATTTTCACTCAAGTCGCCCAGGGGGTTCAAAGCCATAGTCAGGTTCCAAGTACTATACCACTATTCCTTCCCTCTTTTTCCTATTCCACTTTCTCTCTCTTTTACTTTTCTTCTTTCCCTGTTTGTTACCTTTCCTCCTTTTCTCCCTTCATCATTCCTTCCTTCTCTTTTCCCTCCCTCCTTCTTTCCATCTCTTTTGCCAATTTCTCTTTAGAGTCTCACTTATCTAACCTTCGGTCATCCAACGTTCTGTATTATCCACTGCAGTTTGCCTCCCACCCAGATCCACAGCTGCTTCAATACATTGCGCCGTTTTGGTGCTAAATTAGTAAATACAGTAATTACTATGTAATGTTACCATGTATTAAACTGCTTTTTCTGGCGATTTGTTGCAAAACATGATGTTTTGGTGTTTAATTTGTAAAATCATAACGTAACTTGACATTTAATAGGCTTTTCCTTAATCCCTCCTATATGGTTCCAGCCCAGTTTACCTGTCCAAATGTATTCTCCCCTATGAACCATCAAGGACGTCAAGATCTTCCGGAGAGGCCCTGCTCTCAGTCCCACCACTTTCGCAAGCGCGTTTGGTGGGAACGAGAGACAGGGCCTTCTCTGTGGTGGCCCCTCGGCTATGGAACTCTCTCCCGAGCGAGATTAGATCTGCCCCCCTCCCCCTTGTCCTTCAGGAGGCTAGTGAAATCCTGGTTATGGAATGAAGCATTCCCAGAATGATGATTGAGACTGGTTACAGACCAAAGTGAGTGACCACATATGCGGACTGAGTTGATTTTACCTTGGCGATTTGGTATATATGTATTTTATCTATGTGTATTTTAATTTTGTATTGTTGTATGATGTTTTAACTTGTATTAGTAGCATTGAATCCTTACTCTAAGCCGGTCTGAGTCCCTCTACGGAGGTGAAAAAATTGGGATATAAAAGTTTTAAATAATTAATTAAATAAATAAAATTATCCAACATTTTCGCTTATCTAACATTCTGCCGGCCTGTTCATGTTAGATAAGCAAGACTCTACTATATTTATTTTTCTGGCCGAAGCTGACCAAAGAATCGAGCTGGAGGATGTGGGGCAGGTCTAGAGATCCCTATTAACCAAATCCATAAATAATCAAATCTGCAAAAGTCAGACCCACAAATGTTGTCATGCAGCAGTCCATTCTCCAACAGTAAAATTAAAATAAGCACGCCATCAGAATGTTTCCAAAATAAATAAAGATTTATTTTACAGTATTTATAAAACTTTGTCATTATTTTTTTTAAAAAAATTCTCATCATTCAACTATTTTTTTCCTTTTTTCCTTAAAGAAACCATTAAATAGACTTTTTTAATTATTAAAATAGGACAAATAAATAACTTTGGATGCCTTCATTTTCTTGCACGAAACCGATCCCCCCCCCCACTCATTATAGTAAGAAAGAGATGATGGGGAAACTGACCAGTGTTATCTTTCTTTCCAGGTTGAGAAAAAAAATGCAAGGTAGGATTTCCCCATTTCTGTTGCCCAACTGTAAACCTATGCTTTGTAAAACCTCAAGTGTCCATAAGGCAAGATAAGGCACAATGCCTTTGTTTACTTTTTTCAGAAAAGAAAGAGAGAGAAAAAATAGAGAGAGAGAGAGAGAGAGAGAGATAGATAGAGAGAGAGAAGTAAAGTCATTGTATAGGCCAGGACTCCCATTCTAGAGAAGAAAGAGTTTTTTCCTCCACTTCTCCAACCTTTTGCAAACTTCAGTAGAACATCTGCAACATCTGAGTCTCTTTCTGTCAGAATGGCCGCTCTGCTCCGACTCAGAAGTGTCCTGGCATTCAGTGCAATGAGACCGGGTCTTGTGCAGCGCAGATCCCTATATTTTCCCCACAGCAGCAGTGCCATGTCTCAGAAGTGAAAGAAGACAATGCTGGTGCTCCCTGAATGAGAACATTCAATACTAATAAATAAACTGAGGTCAGAAATGTTTCCCGGGTGCAGAAATGAGAGAGAAGGGGTAACTAGGAGCTTCTCTCCGTCAGTTGGGTGAAACAGATACCCTTCCTGAGATACCATCATCTTCCAGGCGCCTTCCACCAGTTTTGAGGCTTCTTCAGAACTTGGCTTCTGGAAGAGAACTCAAGGAGCCTAGACTTCACCTCTACTGACTATAGGGGAAGCAAGGAAGAGGGGGCCATCCTCAATCACAAACTCCATGAGAAGCTCCTCCTAGGCTAGAACTTTGTCAACAAACTAAGACTCCCAATTCCCAGTCTTCACCTGTCCAGTAGTGGCCAGGTATAGATATCAAGTTGCCCAGCCCTTTCTCTCTGTCCACTTCACACCTCAACACTGTAGAAATCTACTCTTTTCCGGCAGCACTTCCGAACCCACACCCAATAGAGCATGATCATGAATGTCCAGTAGCCCAGGTAGATGGCTGAACCAATGAGAAGGTACCAGATCTCGGTTCGCTTGTCATCTGTTGTCCAATCAGCGAAGGCCTCTAGGTAGATGGTATAGATCAGGCCTCCCAAAAGGAGCAGACCCCAAATAGAAACAGGCAGCAGAGGCATGTAGTTCCCCACCATTTTCTTCCGGCCCGAGGTGCCCCAGCTGCTCTTGTTCATGGTCACGATGGCAAAGTATTTAGCCGGGAGCAAGCCACCCATGTAGAGCACGGCATAGAGGGACATGAAGATCATGATGAAGTTTCCCCTCAGCCAGCAGGCGTAAAGGGCCTTCACGCAGGCCACCAACTGGACACACAGTAGCACCCACAGTATGTCCCACAGGTTTCCCCCGTAAAAGAGCCGTAGGACGGTGGCTGTGACGAAAAAGGGGAAGATGCCAGAGACCACAGACTCATAGGTCATCCATAAGTGGTGACGGTGCCACCAGAGGGCATTGTAGAGCCACTCCCGGAAGTAGGATTTGGTCCAACGGGTTTGCTGTGCCAGCCATCGCAGGAATAAGGACGGGGTCTCTGAGTAGCAGCGGGAGCGAGCAGTGTATCTAGTGCAAGGAGAGGAGAAAATCAATATTATGTAATCCAGGTATGCTTCTATTTCCATAACAGCCTAGCATCTTATTATTATTGAGCCTCCTTAATATTATTGAGTCCCCGCGAGGAGATAGAGTGGAATACAAATAAAGTATTATTATTATTATTATTATTATTATTATTATTATTATTATGTATTGTCAAAGACTTTCATGGCTGGAATCACTGGGTTGTTGTAAGCTTTTCAGGCTGTATGGCCATGTTCCAGAAGCATTCTCTCCTGACGTTTTGCCTGCATCTATGGCAGGCATCCTAAGAGGTTGTGAGGTCTGTTGGAAACTAAGCAAGTGAGGTTTATATATCTGTGGAGTGTCCAGGGTGGGAGAAAGAATTCTTGTCTCTCCCAACAAATGATTCCCCCTGGCAGGAATCAGCCAAGCCTTGAAGCTGCAAAGCTTTGCAATGCTAGCCAACAGACAATAATTCTTTCCTTAGCTTCAGCTTAAAATGACCTTGGCAATTTAAAAAAAAATTACAAACATCCAACAGGAGTCATTCATTATATGCAAATGAGCTCTAGAGCTTCCAGGTATTGACTTCTGAGAAAGACTGGTGACTGATGATGATGATAAATAATAATAATAATAATAATAATAATAATAATGAATTTTCGAAGGCTTTCATGACTGGAATCACTGGGTTGTTGTAGGTGTTTCAGGCTATATGGCTATGTTCTAGAAGCATTCTCTCCTGACATTTTGCCTGCATCTATGGCAAGCATCCTCAGAGGTTGTGATAATAATAATAGTAATAATAATCATCATCATCATTGCATTACTTGCCTTTCCCTGCGGCTCAAAGTAGGATACAACATCATTAAAACCATGAAAAGTTTTAATGAAATGCAATTTAAAATTCACAACTTCAGAGCTTCGCAGAAAGGTCTTTTCCCATCTAGGTATTTGAGGTCCTTCGTCATACCTCTATGGTTTGCTTCCACCTGAGGTTGTTGGTTCAATAGAGTTTTCAAATATTCATCATTTTGCATATCCCCATAAATTCCTGGAACGTATCTCGCACATGGAGACAGGAGTTGAACTGTATTCTTCCTATCTCCCTGCTGTGATGCATCCTACATGGATCTTGTTTTAGAAGATCGAGTTAGCTATGTTTACTTACTTGGTGGCATAGCCGATGCTCAGCATCCTGTTGGTGAGGTGCCGATCATCCCCAAATGTACAATGGGTTCCAAGGAACTTCTGATTGTACCAGGACTCCAGAAACTGCTGCAGGAGGTCATTCCGATACAAGCCTGAAGAGGGAAGATGGCGAGAAGATGAGACCAGAAATGGAGAAAGACCTGCTGAGTCCCAAACCTGGTGTCTCCAGATAGACTTTAGGGGTGCTGTGAACCCAATGCAAAAAAAATTAAAAATGACCCTTCTCCCTTGATCTTTTTTTGGTTACTTTGGGGAAAGAGGGTTCACAGCTCTCAGGTTGGTCCATTACTTAAGAAGTTTAAGAACTACTATCATAAATTATTTCAAGAGACACCACAGAGCTATAAAAATGTGCAATATTGTCTCTGAAAGGACAATGGAAGTACAGCTAATCATTTTTGCATAATTGCATATACCAGTCTATAGATGAGAATGCACATTAAAACTGATAGTATTTTTGTTTATTCATTCAGTCGCTTCAGACCCTTTGTGACATCATGGACCAGCCCATGCCAGAGCTCCTTGTCAACCGTCACCACCCCCAGCTCCTTATATATCACTAGCCATCCCCTGCCATGCGTTGCTGTTGCCCAGACTGTGTATATGTGGTTTTTGTGTATATATATTTGTGTATATGTGTATATATGTGGTATTGTGCATGCGTTGTATATATTTTTTGCTTTTTAAGTCCCTTCTGCTGTGTTTTTCAGTGTTTTTATGAGTGATGGTCACTCATTGGCCTGATAGATGTATTGTGTCCAAATTTGGTGTCAATTTGTCCAGTGGTTATTGAATTATGTTAATCCCACAAACAAGCATTACATTTTTATTTATATAGATTTAGCATGCTTATTTATTTTGAGTAATTCTGATGTCGTCGAAGGCTTTCATGGCTGGAATCACTCAGTTCTTGTGGGTTTTTTCGGGCTATATAGCCATGTTCTAGAGGCATTTCTCCTGATGTTTCGCCTGCATCTATGGCAAGCATCCTCAGACCTCACCTCTGAGGAAGCTTGCCATAGATGCAGGCGAAACGTCAGGAGAAATGCCTCTAGAACATGGCCATATAGCCCGAAAAAACCCACAAGAACTGAATTCTGATGTCCATTATAGTTATTCTTGCACAGGTACATAACGTACAATTTACATTTAGAGTATTCCCCCAGGACTAAAGTGCTGCTTACTTCGCACACAAAAAACCCTGATATTGGGTGCAGTAAACATTTAGCAAGAGAAAAGTATGATCAAGCAACATCAGAATATAGTGAAGATGACAATTGCTATTAATAAGCTAGGAGAGGCTGCAGCAGTTTGTTTTTGCCTGAGCCTACTGAGAAGGACACAATTATACTCTCTCCTCTTTTCTCTCCACTGATCAATTGCCATATATACTCGAGTATAAGCTGACCTGAATATAAGCCAAGGCACCTAATTTTACCATAAAAAACTGGGAAAACGTATTGATTCGAGTATAAGCCAAGAGTGGGAAACTCAGCAGATACTGGTAAATTTCAAAATAAAAATAGGTACCAATAAAATTACATTAATTGAGCCATCAGCTGATTATATATTTTTGAATATTTACATAAAACCGTATTTTAACAAACGTTTGTCCAACTCTGATTCAACCATAATTCTAACCTTCTTCAATGTAAATGTGCTTACGTACAGTATCCTTACAAAAATAATAGAATAAAATAATAAATGTAATAATAATAGATTAATATAATGGAAATGTAATAACAGTAATAATAGAGTAAAATAATAAACAGAATAATAATAAATAGCGTACACTAATAAATGTAATAAATAATAATAGAGGAAAATTATATAAATGTAATAATAATAACAATAGAGCAAAATAATAAATGTAATAATAATAATAATAATAGAGTAATATAATGGGAATGTTATAATAACAGTAATAATAGAGTAAGATAATAAATGTAATAATAATAATAATAAATAGAGAAAAATAACAAATATAATAATAATAAAGTGAACTAATAAATGTCATAATAATAATAATAAGCAAAATAATAAATGTAATAATAATAATAATAATAATAATAGAGTAATATAATGGAAATGTTATAACAGTAATAGTAGAGTAAAATAATAAATGTAATAATAATAATAATAAAGTAAAATAATAAATGTAATAATAAGAAGAATAAACAGAATAAAATAATATTATATAAAATAATATATATAATAATAAAATAGAATGAAATAATAAATGAAATAAATAATAAATATAGAAGAAAATAATATAAATGTCATAATAATAATAGAGTATAATAATAATAATAATAATAATAATAATAACAACACAGTAAAATAATAACCTTGACTCAAATATAAGCTGAGTAGAGCTTTTTCAGCCTGAAAAAAGGGCTGAAAAACTTGGCTTATACTCAAGTATATACGGTAACTACTTTTATGTTTTGAACCCAGTTTGGAACAATGTAAACTGAAGGAAAATGGGAGGAGAAGAGACATTTCGAAAGCAGCTGAAAAAGTGGGATAGCAGAGGATGAATCACGACTGTCTATATCAAATTTGGGGGAAATCCCATGTTCTTTCCGATCTTAAGTAGTAACACCACTGTCTATTAAGATGAAGAAGAACGAAGCCATGGTTGGGAGAAGCCTTACCCAGAGGGCCACTGATGCAGGAGACACAGTTGAAGAAAGACTGGCAGGCACGCTCAATGTTGAAGGCCATCCAGTAGCGCAAGCTGCTCATGAAGCTGATGTAGGAGTCAGAGAGGTTCAGGATTCGCACATCCCCGCCAACTGCCCCATAGCGTTCATTTGACTCCAACACCTTCACCAGTTCCACTGTCGCCTGTGGCTCCAGTTTAGTATCTGAGTCACAAACCTGAGAGAAGGCAAGAAATTTAGACCGGAGGCAAGACAACCACAATTAGATTTTGCTATCTGACGCAGAGCAATCTGTGTCATCTACCTAGCCAGTTGCGGTGGCACAATGGGTTAAACCCTTGTGCCAGCAGGACTGCGAACAGAAAGGTCAGCGGTTCAAATCTGGGGAGAGCATGTTGAGCTTCCTCTGTCAGCTCCAGCTTTTTCTCTTTTGTAACATGTGTTTGAATCCGGGGAGTGGGGTGAGCTCCCATCTATCAGCTCCAGCTTGAGAGGAGCCTCCCACAAGGATGGTAAAACATCCGGGCATCCCCTGGGCAATGTCATTGCAGATGGCCAATTCTCTCACACCAGAAGCAACTTGCAGTTTCTCAAGTCGCTCCTGACACAGAAGAAAAAACCTAGCTAAACATCCGGACTATAGGGTTTAGGACCTAAATCCAGCCAAATAATTTTGGTGAAGGAGAGATACATTATGCCAGCACAATGCAACATCCAGCCAGGATAGTGACATTACATGGCACCCATCAACGTTTGAGTGCTGTTGCTTTGTGCAGTGTCCAACTGCAATGTGCAATGCGTAATCACAATGCAGAATGTCGATATGTGTACTACTCCAACTGCCACCAGCAAAATACATCTGTTGCACTATAGCAAATCACCCATATGTGTAGGACATGTCACACAAGCATATACCACAATAAAGATGCCAGCTAGAAAATCCCATA
The DNA here is from genome assembly GCF_037176765.1 of Anolis sagrei. Taxonomy (NCBI): domain Eukaryota; kingdom Metazoa; phylum Chordata; class Lepidosauria; order Squamata; family Anolidae; genus Anolis; species Anolis sagrei. The sequence continues at coordinate 67,437,049 of NC_090035.1, read as the reverse complement.
AGTGCATTTCCATTTCCTTGGTGATGAAAACCTAGTACCAATTGTGTCCATTAACTATATGCTTGTCATTCAAAATACCCCAAATTGGTTGCTGGAGGTGGTTGCTTCATTCTGCCTAACAGAAAAACCGGACTAAGAACATTCTTGGTGCTTTTACTTTGCTGGAAACACGTTGGCAACACAAGTGGAAGTCTGTAGAAGAGGTGCCATAGGTGGTTCATGCAAAATTGTCAGTGGAGGGATGTAACTTCTAGTTACCATTGCATGAAAGGACGGGATACCAGTGCTTTCTCATCTCTGGCAAAGCTCACATGCACATACTACTACTCCTAGAGGGGAATCTACAGCAACCAAGTGAGGTGTACATGAATGTCCAGATTTCACGGCCCTGCTAAGAAAACAACAACTATATTTGTGTTTTGTTTGGGGAGAAGTGCCATGCAATGAAGAGCCTGCTGGGACTTGGGAGGGTGCTCAACAGACAGCCAGGCTTAGATGCTGTCTCAGCTTGCAAAAAAAGTCTGGCTTGAGGCAAAAAAGTCACACTTTCGTTGCTCAATTGCCTCATCTGTGAAATGGGAATGATACATTCTTAATCGTAGCAGTGAGTAATCCATGAGCAAGCAAGAATCAAATCCTGTTTTCTGTGGTCAAATTAATGAGATGGGTTGATGTTTTGGCTGCAAACAACTAGGGCAAAAGAACATATTGCTTTTCATAATGTATGGAAATCAATTTGGAAAGCAGAATTAGTTTAGATCTACGAGGGTTGAATGAAAAGTAATGCCTCCACCTTCGTAACTCCTCAACAGATGGCAGTACTGGTATGTGGCAGGTACTGGCTTTTTCAGTAGACTTTCCTCTACAGTTCCACTTTGGAGGGAAGCCTTAGCATTGATCGGTTGTGTTGTTAAATTAAGAAGTATGAAACCCTGCACATACGGTCGGTCAATGTGACTTAAACAACGTGCAGTCATTGAATTCTTGACAGCAGAAGATGTCACCGCAAAGGAGATTCATCAGAGAATGCAAGCTGTTTATGGTGATTGTGTTGATGTGAGTACTGTATGTCATTGGGCGAGTAAGTTTAAAGATGTTGAGATAACACCTTCTGCTGTCAAGAATTCAATGACTGCATGTTGCTTAAGTCACATTGACCTACCGTCTGCGCAGGGTTCCATACTTCACACTTTAACAACACAACTGTTCAATGCTAAGACTTCCTGCCAAAATGGAACTGTAGAGGAGAGTCTACTGAACAAGCCAGTACCTGCTGCATACCAGTACTGCCATCTGTTGAGGAGTTATGAAGGTGGAGGCATTACTTTTTATTCAACCCTCGTAGATTTAAAAGGCATTTATGTGTGAAAGGGACAATTTTGGTCCTCCAAAGCCTTTTGGACTACAGTGCACATAATCTCTCGTCATAGGCAATGTTTGAGGATGATGAAACTGGAATCCCATAAAATCAGGAAGGGTTGGAGTTGTCCATCCTCAGGTTATACAGAGTAAAGAAACATGGGTTATTTAGTAACCATGTCTGTAGCACAAGCAAAATTAATTATTTTGCATCTAGATAAACAAATTTCCACAAAGTATAACATTTTGTAGATGTAGTAAATTTGTATCTTTCCTTCTTTATTTGCTTTGAATAGGGAGGGCAAAAGGATGTTTGGCTCTTCAGAGGTTTGGGAGCTCCCAGCTCCTATTAGAACAAAGGTTGAGGACAATGAAAATTCTTTAACCCTTTAACTGATAGCAATCTTGTGAACTTTACTTATGATTAAGCATTTAATGTAAACTGTAGATTGGTAGGAAAATGAAACTGAATGTAAAGACAAAGATTAAGGCAACAATTATGCAGAAATACGATTAAAGTGACACATTTACAGGTGTTGGCATGTTTCAAGGTGGGTGCTTATCGAGTTGGATGTTGTGCTGAGGATATGCAGTATTAGACTAGGATCAGGGGAGCCAGGGTGCATCTTTGATATGTTTCATTATCAAATTTAAGATACTCTATTTGCATCTGATGCAGTTGCATTTAATGAAGTGTACTAAAGTTCAAAGAAGTTTATACTGAAATATACCAGTTAATCTCAAAGGTGTTGCTCTCTGTCTTTCTTCTTCGGCTGATATAAATGAATGCAATTGTCTCCTTGCAAACACAGTTCGCTCCATGTGGCACAATTGTTTTGTATGCAGAACTGTGCTATTCCGAGCCATTTATTACTTTCCCAGGCCTACCGTAGAGCAGCATGTATGCCTGAAGCAGAGTGGGAGAATGGAAGAAGGATCTGGCTATGACCCTATAGCCCAGAGGTTCCCAACCTTTTTTTTTTGACCAGGGACTATTCTGACCAGGGACCACTTTGACCACTTGACCAGGGACCACTCTGACCAGGGACCACTCTGACCAGGGACCACTTTGACCAGGGACCACTTTGACCAGGCACCACTTTGATCAGGAACCACTTTGATCAGGAACCACTTGACCAGGGACCACTCTGACCAGGGACCACTCTGACCAGGGACCACTTGACCAGGGACCACTCTGACCAGGGACCATTTGACCTGGAACCACTCTGACCAGGGACCACTCTCTAACATTAGTACCGAAAGAGTTATGAATCAGTGTTTGGTCAACTTTAGATTGGGTTTGGTTATTTGGGGTGCTGATTCAGAAAACTGCATTTGATAGACCACATCTGCTCTAGTTTCCAATACTGAACATATGCCATCCAGTAGTTGCCATCCACACACAGAAAACCATATTTAATAAGCCTTGGCACTATAAGAGGGTTTTGCAAGACCAGTCGCTCTCGTTGCAACTGTGTAGTAACTGTCAGGCCGCAGACCATATTTTAGTTCTTGGGAACCACTGGTGGTCCATGGACTACAGGTTGGGAACCATTCCTATAGCCAGACATGAAATGATGACATAATCTACTGATGTCCATAGGATAATCTGGAGTAATAATGTTATGTCTTGCTACAGGGAAACTGCCAGATGCTTCTGCAATGCCTCTGTTCTCCTTCAAGCATCATTGGCCATTGAGGCTTCAGGAGCAATACAGTAGGTCTGGTGTATGTGTGTGTGGTTACTGTAGAGAGGAAGGAAAAGAATACCAACTTCCACAGTAGCCAAAAATAGACGTATACACCTATGAGGTTAACATACACTACCAGTATATGGCACTAACAGAATGGCAGTTCACATACATCACTTTGAGATTATCAGATTTATTTTTTCGTGTCAGGAGCGATTTGAGAAACTGCAAGATGCTTGTGGTGTGAGATAATTGGCTGTCTGCAAGGACGTTGACCAGGGCATGCCTGGATGTTTGATGTTTCACCATCCTTGTGGGAGGCTTCTCTTATGTCTCTGCATGGGGAACTGGAGCTGACAGAGGGAGCTCAACCCACTCTCCCCAGATTCGAACCACTGACCTATCAGTCAGCAGTCCTGCTGGCACAAGGGTTTAACCCATTGCGCCACCAGGGACTCTGAGATTCTCAGATGAAAAATAAGTTGATAGATAAAATACAACATTGGACAAGGAGACAGAAATCACTTACCTGGACATAGTCCACTGAGTTCCCCAGGGCCTTGAAAGCTGTGTACATGACTTCCCTCTTCCCGCCCCATTTCTGCATGATGCAGACACATCTCTTAGTCCGGATTAGCTCTTCTACGACCAGTTGCCCGGGGTCATCCATGTCTATTTCACTATAGAGGGATGGCTCATCCCCAGCCTGGTAACCACTGTCCCCTTCATCCACATCCAGGTGAGGTTGGTGGTGGTAGTTGTTCTCCCAGATAAAACTGCCCACGTCCTCTTCTGCAAAGACTTCCTCGAACATATCCATCATGTACCGGTCATCAGGGCTGTTGCCGTCTATCACCATGATCACTCGGAGCTTGTCAGGGGGATATAAGGTTCCCTTGACTGACTGAAGGCACTCCCGAAGGTAAGCCGGATCCTCCTGATAAGCAGAGATGGTGAGAGCCACTGTCTTTGTATAGCTGCATTTCAGCGAGTCCCTCCTCATCTTTTTGTGCTCCAGAAAGGCAAAGAAGCTCTGAATGACAAGATGGCATGCGAGAAAGGCACCATAAAGACCAAATGCCATGATGTGGTACTGGTCGGAAACCAGTTGGATCCCTGTGATGTATGCCCAAGCCAGGACGGAGAGTATGAGTAAGGCAAAGCCGATGGTGAGGATCCGACGGCCAGTCGAGACAATGATCTTGGGAGCTTTTGTGACGTCCATGCCTAGCAGGAAGAATTCAGAGAAGTGAGTGCCTTTGGTCATCTCCAAGAGGTTCAATATTTAGCAGTAGGGGAAGTATTTATGATATCATTCCATTGTAGTTATTTTTAAAACCCACATTGCTAACCCTTATGACTATGGATATGATTGGAAAATGTGAGCACAGAAGCTCACATATTGTGTCCAATTCTGGGCACCACAACTGAAGAGAGATGTTGACAAGCTGGAATGTGTCCAGAGGAGGGCAACTAAAATGATCAAGGGTCTGGAGAACAAGCCCTATGAGGAACATGTTAAAGAGCTGGGGCATGCTTAGCCTGAAGAAGAGAAGGCTGAGAGGAGACATGATAGCCATGTATAAATATGTGAGAGGAAGTCATAGGGAGGAGGGAGCAGACTTGTTTTCTGCTGCCCTGGAGACTAGGACGCAAAACAATGGCTTCAAACTACAAGAGAGGAGATTCCATCTGAACATGAGGAAGAACTTCCTGACTGTGAGATCCATTCAGCGGTGGAACTCTCTGCCCCGGAGTGTGGTAGAGGCTTCTTCTTTGGAGGCTTTTAAACAAAGCCTGGATGGCAATCTGTTGGGGGTGCTTTGAATGCAATTTTCCTGCTTCTTTGCAGGGGGTTGGAATGGATGGCCCATGAGGTCTCTTCCAACTCTATGATTCTATAAGCCCCAGAAATTGCCGAATAGGGTCATAATCCTGTAAATGACTTACACCACCATAACCCCCCAATTTAAAATGTGGTGCTATAGGAAATGTCTGCAATACCTGCAATAGACTTCTATAGGAATAAATGGGTCTTCAAGCAAATCAGGTCTTCCCAAGAAGACAAAATGATCAAACTAAAACTTTGGACATATCCCGAAATGATTGTAAATTATTATAGAGCATGGTAAAGTAGAAGGCAGTAGGGAAAAAGGAAAACTACATTATAGGTGGATGGACTCAGTCAAGGAAGCCACAGCCCTGGTTTTGCAAAATGTGAAGAAGACAACTAGTAAGTGGGTTGCTTGGTGGTCTCTCATTCATAGGTTTACCATAAGCAGAAATTGATTTGATGGAAAATTTCAGTATGAGTACTTTTAAAGATGTTAAAGGGGAAGGCATTCTGTACCTCCTTTTGCAATACTTTAGAAGTGTCTAAAAGTATGAAAAAGAGAAAATTATGGGTCTTTCCTTACATTTGCATAATTCATTTAAGGTCACATCTCTCATCTTCTCTAAGTACAGAATCTGGATTTACCAGATTTTTTTTTCTTTAGCTTCAACTCTTCAACCATCATACTCACAAAAAAATGGAATGCTGAATCCTATCTGTATATTTCCAAGGACAGGAGCCCTCGGTGGTGCAATGAGTTCAACCCTTGTGCCAGCAAGACTGCTGACCAGAAGTCAGCGGTTCAAATCCAGGGAGAGTGGGTTGAGCTCCCTAGCTTGTTGCATTCCTTAAGTACTGTACGGCAAGATACTTAAAGAATCTTTATCATAAACAGGTAGACCATCTGGAGACTTAATGGTAAGGGAGTTAAAGGTTTCATGAACTGTAGTTTCATATCAAATATCATCATCATTGGGTTGTTGTAGGTTTTTCCGGGCTATATGGCCATGTTCTGGAGGCAATTTTTCTCCTGTCGTTTCGCCTTCATCTATGGCAAGCATCCTCACCTCTGAGGATGCTTGCCATAGATGCAGGCGAAACGTCAGGAGAAAAATTGCCTCCAGAACATGGCCATATAGCCCGGAAAAACCTACAACAACCCAGTGATCCCGGTCATGAAAGCCTTCAACAATACATCATCATCATCATTATCACCTTGTGGTGCAATGGGTTAAACCCTTGTGCCAGCAAGGCTGCTGATCAACAGGTCAGTGGTTCGAATTTGGGGAGAGTGGGTTGAGCTCCCTCTGTCACCTCCAGCTCCCCATGTGGGAACATGAGAGAAGCCTCCCACAAGGATGGTAAAACATCAAACATCCAGGCATCCCCTGGGCAACATCCTTGCAGACGGTCAATTCTCTCACACTAGAAGCAACTTGCAGTTTCTCAAGCTGCTCCTGACACACAAAATAATACAAGGATGGGATGATTTATGGGGGAAAAGAAATATAAATTTGGTGATGGGCCAGGTTGTATATGTGTGTGTGTGTTTTTAGGATCCTTGAATTATCCTAAAAAGCTAATTTGTTCCCAACAGGAGAGGTAAAACCTTGGATGAGGAGCAACTTTGGGAGAAGTGGCCCAAGACATTTTGCCACTGGAGGCAAAGGACAGCATGGCTTCCTGTTCTATATTCGGAAACTAACTGGACTGTGGATGAATGCTAGTAATGGGATAGCACCAGAAGAAGCCAGCTGGGCAGTGAACCTTCTCTAGAGTCATAGTCTGAACTTTAAGAAGTTATCCAAGATGCTGAAACTTGGACAGGTTTTAAAAAATTCATACTAAAGCTGAAATTGGATTCACTACCCCGGTGCCATGAAACTGAAACATTGGGAGCACCAGCTGCTCTTGGATAGGATTATGCATTGCACTTAATGGCAGTGTGCCATTTATAGGTACATAGGTTACCCAACACACTGGAAAGAAAGAAGAGATGTCATTTATGTCCCTATGATCTGCTACCTCAAAGCGTTATTGAACTTTGCCCAATGGTAGAGCTGACCCTAAGTTCAGGATTCAGTGTTACAGCATACATTTGATTCTAAAGATTGTCCCTTATTGTAACCCTGGGCTGCAATAACCAGTTGGGTAGAAGGCCCTGCCTCCATATTTACCTCTTTATCATTCCTCCCCTGTTAAAAATTATGTCAGAAGTGAATTGAGAATATACTGCAAGTCGTCTCTCATGTGAGAGGATTGGCCATCTGCAAGGACGATGCCCATGGGACAACTGTGGGAGGCTTCTGTCATGTCCCCATATGAGGAGCTGGGGCTGACAGACAGGAGCTCACCCTATCTCATGGATTCAAACCTTCAGGTAAGCAGTTCAGCCTGCACAAGAGTTTAACCCATTGCACCACTGCAGCTCCTTACAATATTTTGTCCCCTTACATGCAAGAATAATGCATTGCATTGGTGCCCTCAACGTGCCAGTTAATTAGGTAACTTGTACTGACCACTCATTTTGTGCCCAGAACAAGGTTGCCCTGCCATGGCACTCTCAAGCAGCTGAATCTGGGTGTCACAGAATGGCAGAACATCAACCTGAAAAGGGCGTGATAACAGTGTAGAAAATAAATAAATAGTAAACCATATTTTTACAGCCAGGGATTTGGAGAGGGTTGCTTAATGGGATTTTCTGGGCCAAAACAAACTTGCCTGGCTTGGAGCACGACGCACCTTGGGTTTGGAGAGCTGGATGGGGAATGCCACCACTGATTGCAAAACATTTAGGCACCCATTTGAGGAAGAGCATGGCTGAAATGTTGACTCTCTGATCTTGGTTCTGGGAAGTTTCCTAGACTCTTGGTTAAATCTTGATATATCCCTCACTCCCTCAGCTTCCACAGTGCCAAAGTTTTGCCAAACTCACTCATTGGCAAAGACATCGGGTAAAGCTATAAAAAGTTATTAACGGGGCCAAGGAAGGGGTGTTTTCAAAATTTAAGGCAATTGGCAGTGTTGGTCACTGGATAAACAAATGAGAAAAGCACTTGATGTGATGGGTACAGTTAACCGCACCTCTCCTGGAATAGCACCTTAAGTTTTGCCCTCTTCTTACTTGTCCTTTTTGCTCCATCATCTTACTCATACTTTCAGCCACCTTGAAGACCAGTTTTGGAGCAGAAAGGGTGGACTATCAGTATAATAATTAAACAAATCCAGTACCATCAGATATGTTGGACTATATATTTCATCATCCTAGTGAGATTTGTTTCCAGATAATTGTATACACACTGACAGGTAAGTTCATATCCAATCTGGCAGGGTGGGAGTGATGGGGACTGTAGTCCAGCACATTTGAAAGATACCAAAGTGTTTGTGGGAGACTGGTATATAACCTCTAACTGGGAATACATCCCACTGAAGTTATGGAATTCAATTCAGAGAAGAGCATATAAGTTCTACCAAGAATAACCAATGAGAAAGTTCTCAGTTGCACTATAAATTGTTTAAACACCTGTGGGTTCTCATGTTAGTTCTAGGTAAAGGTAAAGGTTTCCCCTTGACATTAAGTCCAGTCATTTTCCGACTCTGGGAGTTGTTGCTCATCTCCATTTCTAGGCTGAAGAGCCAGCGTTGTCCATAGACACCTTCAAGGTCATGTGGCTGGCATGACTGTATGGTACGTGGTTACCTTCCCGCCGAAGCGGTACCTATTAATCTACTCACATTTGCATGTTTTCGAACTGCTAGGTTGTCAGAAGCTGAGGCTAACAGTGGGAGCTCACCCCTCTCCCCGGATTCAAACCAGTGACCTTTTAGTCAGCAAGTTCAACAGCTCAGTGGTTTAACCTACTGCACCAACAGGGCCCCCATATTAGTTCTAACTCCTATCAGTTCCCACCATTCCTACCTCCTCTATTGTTAAAGCATTGTGAAATAATATTTGGGCCTTAGGGTGAATAACAACAACAATAACAGTAAATATCCAAAATAAAAATATTTCCACCAGTTTGGGACTCAAGATAGCTTTGCAGTTGCTGTCTGCCTTCAAACTGTTCCTGACTTATAGTGACCTAAAGCAAACCTATCATAGGAGGGATGAATGAAAAATAATGCCTCCACCTTCGTAACTCCTCAACAGGTGGCACTACTGGTATGTGGCAGGTACTGGCTTGTTCAGTAAACTTTCCTCTACAGTTCCATTCTGACAAGAAGCCTTAGCATTGAATGGTTGTGTTGTTAAAGTGCGAAGTATGGAACCCTGCACAGACAGTTGGTCAATGCGACTTGAATTCTTGACAGCAGAAGGTGTCACCCCAAAGGACATTCATCAGAGAATGCAAGCTGTTTATGGTGATTGTGTTGATGTGAGTTCTGTGTGTCATTGGGCGAGTAAGTTTAAAGATGTTGAGGTGACACTTTCTGCTGTCAAGTATTCAATGACTGCATGTTGCTTAAGTCGCATTGACAGACTGTCTGCACAGGGTTCCATACTTTGCACTTTAACAACACAACTGTTCAATGCTAAGGCTTCCTGCCAAAATTAAACTGTAGAGGAGAGTCTACTGAACAAGCCAATACCTACCGCATAGCAGTACTGCTATCTGTTGAGGAGTTATGAAGATGGAGGCATTACTTTTTATTCAACCCTTGTATTTCCTGGGGGGTTTCATGACCAAGCAGGAACTGGTGTCCAGAGGTCTGGTCCAAAACTCAAACCACTATGCTCTCTCAAGGCAGTTTACAACAATTAATAACCAAACACAGATTTAAAAATTCACAATATATCTCAAAAGCTGAACGCACGACAGCCAATGCATGACGCAACCAGCCAGGTGTCCCAGTAGTCACATGAAAAGACATACTGTAGACGGAAAGCACCACAGTTTTGTTGTATTGGAAATCCATGGCAACTGTTCTGGGAAACTGATATTGGTGGCTTACCACATTCTAAAAATATGGCTTCTTGGCCAAAGATGTTCACAGTTCAAATGTTGCCTAAATCACAAACTTTGTAGGTGGCCTTGGCTGAAAAGCAATTGCATCTCAGCCTCCAAACGACACACGAAAGACTGAACGTAATTCCAACGAAACATCCGACTCGTGGTGTGCCTCTCCTTCCACTTTACCCTCCAATAAATAAGTTTGGTATGTTTTTGTTTTGTTTTAGAAACCACTTTTGAACTGGCTTCCCCCATTATTTTCAATTCTCTGAAGCTTCTGTTTCAAAGTATAACGGAAATGACAAGTTACTTCCAGACAGCTCTGGATTGATCAGACGTACTGCTGTTGTTCTATTGAATGCAACAGGTCAGCTTTTCCATCAGATCAGAATGGTTTGCGCAGGCTGGTTAAAACATTGGCAAACGGCTCTTTCACAAGCCGATCTTTCAACCCAGGTGGGAGCAGACCGTCAAGGGCAGCCGGTAAGCAACTCCAAAAAGTGGGCTGCCTGCCTATTGTGCACATTGGCTGTGGGTTGGCTCATGACCAGTATACCCAGGGCATAGCATGGATCGCACAGTGGAGCGATAAATCAATCCACCGCGGGCATGAAACTCACAATTTGGCATTACAATGGGAACACAGGAAATGATTGTATATTAGTCCATCTAGTTCTGACCTGCCTCCTGTTCGTTAACAGCAGCTCTCCAAGAGCTCACATGGGGAATTTCCCCAGGTTTCCTTGAAGATGGTAGGAACTGAATGTGGCATGCAGAACACATCATCTGCCATTAAATCCCCCACCTCTCACGAAAGATACTGGAACCCAACACTTAAAAACTGGGCTCAAAGCAAACCTTAAAAACTGTGGCATAGATACTGAGAACTGTGAAGACCTTGAGCACTCTAGCTGGAGTTCAGCTGTGACCAGCAGTGCTGTAGAATTTGAAGAGGCATGAGTGGAGGGAGAAAGAGAGACATGTGCCCAGAAAAAGGTACGTCAAGCCAACCCCGACCGGGACTGCCTTCTATCTGGAAACCGATGCCCTCACTGTGGGAGAATATGCGGGTCAAGAATAGAGCACCACAGTCACCTACGTAACAATGATAATGATAATGATGATGATTATGATAATAATAATAATAATAATAATAATAATAATACTTTATTTATACCCCGCCACCATCTCCCCAATGGGAACTCGGAGCGGCTTACATGGGGCCAAACCTGGACAACATATTACTGCAAAATAAAACCAGAACATAAACAACAAGCAACATCATTGAAATTACATAGGAAAAAAAAGTATAAATACAGTAACAAAATAACATTCCAATAAACACAACCACGATAACAGTGAGCAGGCCACATGCACAGGATAAAATGATTAAAAAACTCTAATGAGATAAAAATAGGAGAAGGTTATTTGCAGGGAGCTCATAAAAACACACAGGGTTGTGGAACTAAACGCAGAAGTGTTGAGGGGAGCAATAGTGTCTATAGTTGTTGGCCATGTTCTAGAAGCATTCTCTCCTGACGTTTCACCTGCATCTATATTCACCGCCAGGAATGAATAGGAGCCCCCGGTGGCGCGATGGGTTAAACTCTTGTACCAGCAAGACTGAAGACCAACAGGTCACAGGTGCGAATCTGGGGAGAGCGTGGATGAGCTCCCTCTGTCAGCTCCAGCTCCCCATGCGGGAACATGAGAGAAGCCTCCCACAAGGATGGTAAAACATCCCCTGGGCAACGTCCTTGCAGACGGCCAATTCTCTCACACCAGAAGAGACTTGCAGTTTCTCAAGTCATTCCTGACATGGGGGAAAAATAAAACACACACACACCAGGACACCGCACTTGGAGGACAATCTTACCCAGACAACAATCACCTAAGTAAGGAAGTAAGTACGAAGTTATCCTCTGGATGTTTGGGCTAAAATCCTCATTTGCTTGAAGAAGAAACAGCGGAGAGATGATTTGATAGCCATTTTCAAATGTCTGAATGGATGTAGTGTAGAAGACGAAGCCGGCTGTGTATGCCATGCAGCTGTGGATAAGTCTACATAGGGCACCACCAAACGCAGCACTGCCCAAACACAAATCAAGGAACTCAAAAGGCACTGCAGACTCACTGAACCAGAGAAGTCAGCCATAGCAGAGCACCTAATGAACCAACCTGGACACATCATGTTATTGGAGAATACAGACTAGCTGGACCATGCTAACAACCACCATGCCAGGCTACACAGAGAAGCCATTGAAACCCACAAGCATGACAATATTAACAGAGAGGAGCAAACCATGAAAATGAACAAAATCTGGCTCCCAGTATTACAAAAAACCTATAGAATGAGGGCAGTAAATAAAGAACAACACTCAAAAATCAGAGAAATTCCAGACAGGGATCAATCAAGGCCAGCTAACACCTCCCAACAAAGGATTCTCCCAGGCAACAACCAGCTAGGCCTTGAAGCTGCAAGGCTCTGCCATTCTAATCAAGGTGATTAATTGCAACATTCACACTTGCCTCCAACAGACAAGAGTTCTTTCTCCCAACCTGGACATTCCACAGATATATAAACCTCACTTTCCTAGTTTCCAACAGACTTCACAACCTCTGATTGTTTGTCTGGAATTCCCATTTTTTAATTGTTGTTCTTCATTTACTGTTTTGATTTTAGAGGTTTTTTTAATACTGGTAGCCAGATTTTATTCATTTTTATGGTTTCCTCCCCTCTGTTGAAATTGTCCACATGCTTGTGGATTTCAAGCAGCCAGGCTTTGAAAGTGCAAGGCTGTTCAATGCTAATCAAGGTGATTAATAGCAACATTCACACTTGCCTCCAACAGACAAGAGTTGTTTCTCCCACTCTGGATATTATTCCACAGATATATAAACCCCACTCACTACCTCCGAGGATGTCTGCCATAGATGCAGGCAAAATGTCAGGAGAGAATGCTACTGGAACAGAGCCATACAGTCAGAAAACTCACAACAACCTGGTTTGTTTTCTGTTGCTCTAGAGACTACAAGAAAAAAAACACATGCCACCTAAACATTAGGAAGATCTTCTTTACTATATGAGCTATTCAATAGTGGAGCTTATGAGGGTGGTGGACTCTCCATCTCACTATGTAACACAATATGAAAAAAAATGTATTCCTGGTTTGAAAATGTTATTTTCTGATTGAGTGGTACTTACTTTGAAAGTAGTTGTTATACTCCAGAAACATCATTCTTTTGGCACAAGCTATGTAGAATTGGTTAAGACTCGAGGAGATAGTCAAGCAAAATATGCTGCTATGGGATGTCCCACAAAAACTAAAGTTTTGGCAGTTTAATAAACTTTTTGTCTTTACGATACAACCAATTAGGGAATAACATTTATAACCCAGGAACAAAAGTTGTGAGGTCATGGATCAGTTTGGATGGGCATCTTTCCAGAGTCCTTGCATGCCAGAGAGTTGGACTACAGGGCTCTTGTAGTCCTTTCCAATGCTAAGGTTTTGCGATCCTATATCTTCCCAAATCTCCATGGAGTCTAGAACATCGACATCATGTCGCACATCTCGAATCCCCACAATTTTTTTACACTCTGTATTAATCCTAGCTATCAATTCCCATCCATTATAGGCAGGTTAAACCGCTGAGCTGCTGAACTTGCTTTTTTTAGTCATGTCAGGAGCAACTTGAGAAACTGCAAGTCGCTTCTGGTGTGAGAGAATTGGCCATGTGCAAGGACGTTGCCCAGGGGACGCCCGGATGTTTTGATGTGTTACCATCCTTGTGGGAGGCTTCTCTTATGTTACTGCATGAGGAGCTGGAGCTGATAGAGGGAGCTCATTCGCGCTCTCCCCGGATTCGAACCCGCGACCTGTCGGTCTTCAGTCCTGCCAGCACAGGGGTTTAACCCACTGTGCCACCGGGGACTCCTGCTGAACTTGCTGACCAAATGGTTGGCGGTTTGAATTTGGGGAGCAGGGTGAGCTCCCGCTGTTAGCCTCAGCTTCTACAAACCTAACGGTTTGAAAATTTGCAAATGTGAGTAGATCAAAAGGTACTGCCTTTGCAGAAAGGTAACAGTGCTCCATGCAGTCATGCTGGCCACATGACCTAAGAGGTGTCTACGAACAACGTCGGCTCTTCAGCTTAGAAATGGAGATGAGCATCACCCCCCAGAGTCGGACAAGACTAGACTTAATGTCAAGGGAAACCTTTACCTTTTTTTGATAATTGGGATTTGGATTTACAAATAACATTTCCAAGAACAGCCAAAGGGGCTTCTATTTAATCTGATTGCCAGGACAAAAGGGTATGTATATTTTCCTTTCTGAAAAAAAGAAATCCTTTAAACTCAGCCAAATAATCTGGAAAATTCACATAGACACATATCTCTCTCCTTGTACTGGAATTTACAATCCAGACTTTCCATCAATTTAACTCACAACTCACAGCTATTTATATTCTCGAAAGGAAAGAAGTGTCAGGATTCAGTTCCGGCTATGTAGAAATCACAGAAGCATTGCACCCAAAAGCCATCTAGTCCAGCTTCTGCCAGTAAAGGAATCCATGGCTAAAGCATTCCTAATAGCTGACCCTTCTTGTAATACAGTACACCAAGGAGCAAAGCTCTACTAACCGCTGATTCATTTTTGTAAAGTGACAAAGTGGGAAAGAAGCACTCTGCATATGCTCAGACGCACACCTATCAATTATTCTGACCAGGGTTTTTTTTGCAAAGAAAGTAACTTACTCTACTTATCAACAAATTAAATACTCCCATGGCAATGTGAGTGGGGGCACTCTGTGTGCGCTCAGGAACACACTAGTGCTCAATGATCGTGAGAGTTCCTGGCAGAGAAAGCAGCTCATTAAGTGCACAAAGGAAAGATGGGGGAAAGCACTCTGCATATGCTCAGGAACACACTGATTTATCAATGACCCTTAGAGTTGCTAACAGGAAAAGCAACTCTATCAGTTAACATCCTGAGTCCTGAGTCCCTCCTCGGGGGTAGAGAGGTGACGAGATAGAAATACCAGAAATAAATAAATTAACAAATGAAATGCTCAATAGCAAGATGAGAAAAAGCACTCTGTACATGCTCAGGGGCATGTGGATTATTATAAATGATCCTGAGAGTTCTTGGCAGGAAAAGCACAGAACTCAATTAGTTAACAAATTAAATGGCAAAGTGCAGGGAGCACTCTGCGTATGCCCAAGAGAAGACAAATACCCAATTTTGAGGTGGGGGAAAGCACTCGGCGTATGCTCAGAAGAGAAATTGGATACCCAATTGTGAGGTGGGGAAAGCACTCTGTGTATTCTCAGAAGACAAATGAAATACCCAATTGTGAGGTGGGGGAAAAGCACTCGGCGTATGCTCAGAAGAGAAATTGGATACCCAATTGTGAGGTGGGGTAAAAGCACTCTGTGTATGCTCAAGAGAAGGGCAAATAAAATACCCAATTGCAAGGTAGGGGGAAAGCACTCTGTGTATGCTCAGGAGAAGACAAACTGAATATCCAACTGTGAGGTGGGGGAAAAGCACTCTGTGTATGCTCAGAAGACAAACTGAATACCCAATTGTGAGGTGGGGGAAAAGCACTCTGTGTATACTCAGGAGAAGGACAAATAAAATATCCAATTGCGAGGTGGGAGAAAGCACTCTTTGTATGCTCAGGAGCACACTGATTATCAATCATCCCAAGAGTCCCTGGCAGAGAAAGCAATTTATTCCATCTGTTAACAAATGTCCAATGAGAAGACAGGGGGAAAAGCACTCTGTGCATGCTCAGGAGTACACCAATTATCAATCATTCCCTGACAGAGAAAGAAATTCACTCCATCTGTTAACAAATGCCCAATGGAGAGGTAGGGAGGAAAGCACTCTGTGTATGCTCAGGAGCAGACTGGTTAACAATCATCCTGAGAGTCTCTGGCAGGAAAAGTAATCCAAAAAGAAATGGCAAAGTGGGGGAAAGTACTCTGTGTATGCTCAGGAGCAGACTGGTTAACAATCATCTTGAAAGGCCCTGGCAGAGAAAGCAATTCACTCCATCTGTTAACAAATGTCCAATGGCAAGATAGGGAAGAAAGAGCTCAGGAGTACACTGATTATTAAAACCCGACAAAGAAAGCCATTCACTCCATCTGTTAATAAATGCCCAATGGCAAGGTTGGGGGGGAAGGAGCACTCTGCGTATGCTCAGGAGCACACCGATTCCATCAATGACCCAAGGAGTTCCTTCCTGGCCGAGAAGGCAACTCATTCTGCTAAGGAATGAACCCTGGCTTTCCAGGCGAGCCCCTTCTCTCCTCCCCTGCTGAGAGGGGACAGGGTGGCTGCCTCTCCCAGGCAAGCTTGGGGGGCTCCTGGACCCCCACCTTGGCCTCCCTCTCGCTTTTGGCTCACCTGCGGCTCCGGAGCAGGATCTGCGAAGGCTTCCTTTCGAGGAGGGTCGGGACTATCTTTCATCTCTGGCGGGGAAGGTTTTTGAATGCCAGGGAGGGAGGGGGGCGGACCCTCGGGTGCGTCAATCTGGGTTGAGCCCCAGCTGATGTCACAGGGAGCTCCCTTCAGCCAGGCAAGTTGGGGGCAAGCAGGCATTTTTCTCTCTCTCTCTCTCCCCCCCCCCCCCCCAACCTCTTGAAAGAAAAACCCAAAACAAACCCATCACGCCTTTGGCTTATTTTGCAACCAACTTGATTTCTCTGTCTTGATTTTTTTTTCTTTTCTTCTCATTCACTTCCCCCTTCTCTTTGAAACATGAAGCAACTTATTGTCGAAGGCTTTCATGGCCGGAATCACTGGGTTGTTATGAGTTTTCCGGGCTGTTTGGCCATATTCCAGAAGCATTCTCTCCTGACGTTTTGCCCACATCTATGGCAAGCATTCTCAGAGGTTGTGAGGTCTGTTGGAAACTAGAAAAATGGGGTTTATATCTCTGTGGAATAATGTCCAGGTTGGGAGAAAGAGCTCTTTTGTCTCTTTGAGGCAGGTGTATGTTGCCACTGGTCACCTTGATTATTATTATTATTAATTATTATTAAACTTTATTTGTACCCCGCTAGCATCTCCCGAAGGATTCGATGCGGCTTACACAGGCCGAGGCCTCAACACACAACACAACAGTACAGTCTAAGCAAATCAAACAATTAAAAACAGAGTAAAGCAAAATAAACAACAAGCACAATACACTAAAACACAATAAAACTGGGCCGGGCCAGAAAATGGGTACAAAGATTAAAAGTACTGATGTGACAGGAGGTGTATATAGGGCTTCTAGGGCAAGTGCAATGTGCGATGTGCAGCAATCATTGGTTCTGATAAAGTGCTTATGGGATCCCACCGGCGTCGCAAGCGTGCTTGGTGGAGATTTCCTAATCTGGGAAGGCGCATCGGAAAAGCCAGGTCTTCAAGTTCTTTCTGAAGACAGCCAATGTAGGGGCCTGTCTAAGGTCTTTGGGGAGGGTGTTCTGGAGTTGGGGGGGGCCACCATGGAAAAGGCCCTGTCCTGCGTCCCCACCAAGCACGCTTGCGACGCCGGTGGGATCACGAGCAGGGCCTCTCCAGATGACCGAAGTGTGGGTTCGTAGATGGAAATGCGGTCACGCAGGTAGGCGGGTCCCAAACAGTTCAGGGCTTTCAGGGCATTAAATGGCCTTGCAGCTTCAAGGCCTGGCTGCTTGAAATCCACAAGCATGTGGACTATTTCAACAGAATGGAGGAAACCATGAAAATGAACAAAATCTGGCTACCAGTATTTAAAAAAACTCTAAAATCAGGACATTAAATAAAAAACAATAAAAAACGGGAATTCCAGACAGGAAACAATCAGGGCCAGCTAACAACTCCCAACAAAGGATTTTCCCCAGGCAAGAATCAGTCAGAGGCAAGAATCAGTCAAGAATCAGTCAGAGATGCCTAGATGGACACGACCAAAACAAAAGGTTGGGAACCACTGGACTAAAGTCTCAGGGAATTTCTACGATTCTCTGGGTGTCTCAGAGTTATCATTGAGGAAGGAAAAGTGAAAAACAGCAAATAAAGAAATTGTTTTTTAAGTACTTACTTTACTTAGGCAACCTTCATTGTCCGAGTAGGATAGTCTTCCAGGCTCGGTGTGCTGGCGGTGGGACCATAGGTGACTGTGGAGCCCTATCCTTGATCTGCATCTTCTCCCACAGTGAGGGCATCGGTTTCCAAGTGGAAGGCACGTTTCTCTCTGTCGCCCTCCATTTGTGCCTCTTCAAATTCTACAGCACCGCTGGTCACAGCTGACCTCCAGTTAGAGCGCTCAAGAGCCAGGGCTTCCCAGTTCTCAGTGTCTATGCCAGAGTTTTTACGGTTGGCTTTGAGCCCATCTTTAAATCTCTTTTCCTGTCCACCAACCTTCCGTTTTCCGTTCTTGAGTTCGGAGTAGAGCAACTGCTTTGGGAGACGGTGTTCAGGCATCCGGACAACGTGGCCAGTCCAGTGGAGTTGATGGCGGAGGACCATCGCTTCAATGCTGGTGGTCTTTGCTTCTTCCAGCACGCTGACATCTGTCTGCTTGTCTTCCCAAGAGATTTGCAGGATTTTCCGGAGGCAGCACTGATGGAATCATTTTAGGTGTTACATGTGACGTCTATAGACAGTCCACGTTTCACAGGCATATAACAGGGTTGGGAGGACAATAGCTTTATAAACAAGCACCTTGGTATCCCTACAGATGTCCCAGTCCTCAAACACTCTGTGCTTCGTTCGGAAAAAACTCGCAGAGCTCAGGCAGTGTTGTACTTCGGTGTCAATGTTGACCTTTGTGGAGAGGTGGCTGCCAAGGGAGCGGAAAGGGTCAACATTTTCTAATGTTACACCACTAAGCTGTATCTCTGGCATTGGAGAGGGATTGTTTTTTAAGTACAGTATATTCTGGCGTATAAGACTACTTTTTAAACCAAGAAAATCTTCTCAAAAGTCAGGGGTCGTCTTATATGCGGGTGTAGTCTTATGTATGGGAGTCGTCTTAACTCTATATTTTAACTGGAAAAGTTGGGGGTCGTCTTATACGCCCAGTCGTCTTATATGCCGGAATATACGGTACCTATGAGAACACCTCTGCTGGAAACTGACCATAGAATCACATTGGATGATGTATCACCTGCATCTATTGCAGGCATCCTCTGTAGGAAACTAGCCAAGTGAGGTTTATATATCTGTGGAATATCCAGGGTGGGTGAAAGAACTCTTGTCTGCTTGAGGCAAGTGTGAATGTTGCAATTGGCCACCTTGATTAACAGTGTCTTGCAGCTTCAAAGCCTGGCTGGATGCTGCCTGAGGGGATCCTTTCTTAAGCGGCTGAGGAGGAAAAGGAAAGGGCCTGAGGCTGTTAGGAATTGTGGAAGTTGAAGTCCAAAACACCTGGAGGACCAATTTTTGCCCATGCCTTGTCCAGCTGGCCAGAGGCGAAGTAGATTAAATGTCCTTTATCGTATCAATTGAACTGAGAAGGAATAATCTCATCATTTCATCTTGTTTTGGGAACCCTTTAGCTAAGATTTCGGTCTTAATTTCCAAACAGGAAAATAATGTGTGTATTTGAATTACAAAAATAAGCTTTGAAGCTGCAAGGACAATAAATGCTAATCAAGGTGGCATATCATTTGAGAACATATCATTTGCTGGACCACCCTAACAACACCATATCAGACGGCACAGAGAAACTGTTGAAATCCACAAGCATGTGGACAATTTCAACAGAAAGGAGGAAACCATGAAAATGAACAAAATCTGGTAACCAGTAATTAAAAGAAATTCTAAAATCATAATAGTAAATAAAGAGGAAAACTCAAAAACTGGAATTCCAGACAACAAACAATCAGGGCCAGCTAATCGCCTCCCAACAAAGGGTTTCCCCAGACAGGAAGCAGCCAGGTCTTGAAACTGCAAGGGCATTAAATGCCAATCAAGGTGGCATATCATTTGAAAACACAGAAATGTTGGACTACTCTTAACAACCACCATATCAGACGACAGAGAAGCTATTGAAATCCACAAGCATGTGGACAAATTCAACAGAAAGGAGGAAACCACGAAAATGAACAAAATCTGGTTACCAGTATTTAAAAAACCCTCTAAAATCATAACAGTAAATAAAGAGGAATACTCAAAAATGGGAATTCCAGACAAGAAACAATCAGGGCCAGCTAATCACCTCCCAACAAAGGATCCCCCCCAGACAGGAAGCAGCCAAGTGTTTAAACTGCAAGGCCATTAAATGCCAATCAAGGTTTCCAACTGAAAATTCACACTTGCCTCAAGCAGACAAGAGTTCTTTCTCCCACCCTGTACATTCCACAGATCTATAAATACTATCAACACATAAAATAAAAAATACAGTTTAAAACACAGACCATCTGTAGTTAAAACTAGGGACCAAGTATGTGGACCATTGGATCATTTCCCAGTTGGCCTTTCTGACTGTTTCCTCGGATCTACGTTTGCTCAGAAGGAAGCACTGAAAGTATGTGTGAGTGGAAATCCCAACACTGTACAGAAAAAGCTCTTGAGAGTTTCCAAACATAAGCCTTGCTCAAGTTTTGGGAAAGGACTTTTTATCAAAAGTAAGAGGATTATTTCTTCTGGCCAGAGATTTGTCTGTCGCAATGAAGGTCGGACTTTGGAAGTAAGTTGCAAGTAGGGAAACCCATAGATTTATACTCTGGCATTATTGGACATAGGGAAATGATGGACATCGGGAACTAAAAATGTGAGCCACTATACCTGTGTAAATGTGTTGAAATACAATCATGCTCCACATTTACAGTTTGGACTTTTGTGGATTAGATAATTTTATTTTTCTGTGTCCTTCCAGAGTCATGCTGGGGGCAACGGTTAGCACAGTGAATGAAACCGTCAGCTACAGAAAATCTTGCTGACCAGAAGGTTGGCAGTTCAAAGCTGCATGTTGGGGTGAGCTCCCACCGGCAGCCCTAGCTTCTGCTTACCTATCAGTTCGAAAACAGCAATGTGAGTAGATAAATATGTACCGCTTTGGTGGGGAGGTAAAAGACACCCCTGAAGTCATGCTGGCAATTTGAGCAGGAAGGCGTCCACGGACAACAGGCTCCTTGGCATGGAAAATGGAACAACAGCATCTCCCAATGGCCGAGTTGAGCACAGCCTCCAGATGCCGGAGATGAAAAAAAAGGGGAAGCCTTTCCTCTGACTATGTATTGTCTGTCTTTGTTTATTATATAACGGCATTTAATGTTTGCCATATATGTATTCTGTAATCCACTCTGAGTCCCCTTCAAGGTGAGAAGGGTGGCATATAAATGTCATAAATAAATAAAATAAATAATGAATATTATTATGCTGGAAGACCTAAGAATTCTTAAAGAGATATTCTCTCTGATAAAAAATTGAATTTCTTTTATTTGTTTACTTGTTTTTGTTTGTTTATTTTATTCATTTTCAAAGGGCTCTTGTGCCTTTAACTCCAGTTAATAATAATAATAATAGAAAACATGATTGTTTGAGACATATTATCCATGATTCCCTTGCAAATGGAAGGACTGAAGAATGTGATCATCACTGTTACCAGAGTTGTCTTGAGTTCATTGGGGTTTCTTTCACAGAAGAGGGAAGAATATTATAAACTAAATTTCTGTTTCATAGGAAAGCCCATCACCACCATCAGCATCATCCTTACTGCAGCCACATCAGATATCTGTATTTATTATTATTATTATTATTATTATTATTATTATTATTAAACTTTATTTGTACCCCGCTAGCATCTCCCGAAGGACTCGATGCGGCTTACATAGGCCAAGGCCTCAACACAACAGCATAACAACAACAATACAATTCAAAGCAAATCAAAAACATAAAGCAATAACAATAAAACATTACACCATAACACAGTAAAAACCACGGCCAGGCCAAGTGATGGGTACAGATTAAAAAGTGCTGGGTGTGACAGGTGGTATGTTGGATTTCTGGGCAAGTGCAATGTGCAGAGGATCTTAAACTCTAGTAAAGTGCTTCTGGGACATAGTGCTGGGTTTTCCTATTCCGGAAAGGCACATCGTAATAGCCAGGTCTTCAAACTCTTCTTAAAGACTGCCAACGTGGGTGCTAATCTGATGTCTTTGGGGAGGGTGTTCCAAAGTTGGGGGGCAACCCCAGAAAAGGCCCTGTCCCTCATTCCCACCAAACGCGACTGCGACGCAGGCAGGATCACGAGCAGGGCCTCTCCGGATGAACAAAGGGAGCGTGTGGGTTCATAGATGGAGATGCGGTCACGCAGGTAGGCAGGTCCCAAACCGTTTCGGGCTTTGTAGGTAAGCACCTGCAACTTGAATTGGGATCCGAAGGTAAACGGCCGCCAATGGAGCTATTGCACATTCAATACTGACTACTATCATAGGTTTTTCTTTTGGCAAGATTTGTATGTTTGCCATCAACTTCCTCTGAGGCTGAGAACTGTGACTTGTCCAAAATTACCCTGTGGGTTTCTATGACTGAGCAAGGATCCAAACCAGACATGTGCAAACTTCAGCTCTCCAGGTGTTTTGGACTTCAACTTCTGCAGGTCCAGAAAGCACACACGCTTTCTGGACCTGCACACCACATGCACTTTTCAAGGCAAGGAGGCAAGTTCTCTTACTCCAGAGGAGGTGCTTGGCTGCAGGCAGATGCACACGCATTCTGAGCCTTCTGAGCCTGCACTGCACATACACTCTCCAAGACAAGGAGGCAAGTTCTCCTACTCCAGAGGAGGTGCTTGGCTGCAGATAGACACACATGCTTTCTGGGCCTGCACACCACACACACTTTCTGAGACATAGAGGCAAGTTCTCTTACTCCAGAGGAGGCGCTCAGTTGCAGACAGGCATGTGCACTTTCTGGGCTTGCGCACCACACACTCACTTTTTCCAAGCCAAGGAGACATGGAGTGCCACATGCTCACAAAAAGCAGGCAAGGAGCTGGGATCGGTTCCTGCTTGCTTTCCTGTCGAGCTGATTTTCATACCATACCGGGAGGGGCCTTCCCATTACTTGCCCCTGAAGGTAAAGAAAGTAACAAAAGAATGTATGAAATGAAGGAAAACGGTTCCGTGCACAACCCTAAGGTAATAGGTTCAAAATTACAAATATAGTTTGACCTCTGCATTTATGGTTTTGACTTCTGTGGATTTGAATATTGATAGATTTGATAGATTTTTTGCATTTCTATTTTTGCTGCTTCTGCTTCTAACCCCAAACAATGTGGAGAGCTCTCTAAATACATTTGAGCCTTCTATAGTTTAACTGATGGCTTTTGAAATGTATTCTATGCCTTACTATGTTTTCTGTTGAAGTGCTTTATTTGTGGCTTTTGTTTTCTACTCAAATGTACTCTGTTTTAAAAATAATGACTAAATGGCATTGTGTATAAATAGCTTACATATATACATCACCATCTGGTGGCAAATCTATCTATTTATCTATTTATCTACCTACCTGTCTATATATACTTATTTATTTATATATATCTGAGAATGAATCATACATAAATTTCATGCATATATTTTGTACTTAAGAACAGGTTTACAAATAGAAATAGATGACGAGCTGTCAGTTATTTCTGCCATCATAAAATATACAGTGCTTTTCCTGATGATGAAATATATCCCTTTTTTATATTTTTAAATCTATCACACATATGGAAGCAAGTAACAAAGCTTCTTAAAATGCTTTCCAAATGTATCGAATTTAGTTACAGGACCTGGTCAATTTACTCTGAAATGTTACAGATACATTTCATGGGCTTCCTTTAGTCACCCTGATTTCAAGTACCTTGTGGTTGACTGGTGCTTTTAAAGGGATGACCATTTGAAACCAAAATGGGACTCTTATGTCTTTCTGCTCACATCATTTCATTCTCCAACTTCCAGTCTGTGAGTGGTTGGTAATGTGATGTGCTTGATCCAAACCCACCTCATTTAAAGACTTCTGCTTCGTCTTCACTCAGTGTTTCTTCCTGGCATCAAAAGAAATCTCTGTTGATGCCAGCATCCTTGGACACTTCTAGTGCTCCAGGGTTGCATCAAAGACCATCACTAACATATGGTGAAGCCAAGGCAGCAGATGTGCGGAGTAGACACCAAAGTAAAGGAAAGTTGTGTATGCCTGTTATCTCAAACTGTCCTGTAGGCTTGTGCAATTAGGCTAGAGGGCGATCTGTTTTTGGTATCTGAATTTCGTTGGGTACCCAGATCTGTTTTTGGAAGCCTCCCAAAAATCAGAATGGGAACTTACAAGTATCCCCTTTCTGTTCTTGGGATCTTTTCCTTTCTTCCTTTTGAGGGAGCCTGCATTTGAAGAACGGGATTAAAGAAGCATCCTTTCTGGGACCCTTTTCTTTCTTCCTTTTGAGGGAATCTGGGTTAAGGAAGCATGTGCCACGTGCTCCCGAATAGAAGGGAAGAAGCTGCACCTGGCAGACATGTGGGCCGTTTCGGGCGAAAAAACCATAGCAGCTGAGCCCTTGCCGTTATGGCCAGCCGAACAAGCCGAACAAGCCAGATTGGCTGAAGGGAACCGACCAATTCTGTGCAGAAGCATACTATCCTGTTACCTTCTAGTGCAGGGAAAGATATTATTTCAGGGCCATCATTAAAGAAAGATTCAGCAGCCAGTCTGATTTTTGAAAAGGAACAGAAGGGGACACTCTTGTTCTTTGTCTAATAATGTTGATAATAATAATGATAATAATAATAATAATAATAATAATAATCAGATGATTCATTGGAACTTGTATCACAAATATCACCTGCCTGCGACAAAGAACTGGTGGGATCACAAGCCGGAGAAAGCTACAGAGAATAAACACGTTAAGCTACTCTGGGACTTCCGAATTCAGACAGACAGAGTTTTGGAGCACAATACTCCTGACCTCACAATTGTGTTAAAAAACAAAGTATGGATTGTCAATGTTGCAATCCCTGGTGACAGCAGGATTGAAGAGAAACAACGGGAAAAGCTGACACAATATGAGAATTTAAAGATCGAACTGCAAAGACTCTGGCACAAGCCAGTAAAGGTGGTTCCAGTGGTGATCGGCACACTGGGTGCAGTGCTTAAAAACCTTGGCCTGCACTTAAACACAACCGGTGTTGAAAAAATTGCTACCTGCTAGCTGCAGAAGGCCACCTTACTGGGATCTGCACGCATTATTCGCCGATACATCACACAGTCCTAGACACTTGGGAAGTGTCCGACGTGTGATCCAATACAACAGCTAGCAGAGTGTCTGCTGTGGATTCATCTTGTTGTGTTTCTAATAATAATAATAATAATAATAATAATAATAATAATAATTTCTTCTTCTTCTTCTTCTTCTTCTTCTGGCTGAGAGTTCTACTCTAACTGGATACTGGGCATCATATTTTCACCTGCAAACTCATGGCGCTTTCACACTGCAAAGTAATCGCAGTTTTCTCCAATTGCAGCTGCTATGGATGCATCCTTATAGGTTTCTATTAGATGCATCCTTATAAATTTCTAGGTTTTGCAATTTGGTGAGACATTAATATTCTTCTTCAGAGAATTCTAAGTATGGACCCAAGGATTTAATAGGATGGAACCATGGCAACTAAAGGGATACTAAAAGCTCTAGGTATGTCCAGTTAATCAAATTAATCAAATCATTTATTTCGGTCATAGACCAGCACAGGAAATAAGATGACCAATCATCGTTTCACATTTTGTGCTTTTGACTTTGATGGATATGATTGCACTATGTAAAACTATTTTTGTTCCATGATTATAAATGTCATTTGGTTCTGTCATAAAAACATGGAAAGGGTTTATCAAATTGAAAAAAATATTGTTTTTGCAATTTGATAAACATCCTGCAGGACATTTTGCTATCGTTTTTCCATGAATATCTCATCGAGTCTCAACCAATTCAACATAGTTTGTGGCAGGCAAAACAACTAAGTTTCTGGAGTATAACAACTACTTTCAAAGTAAATATCACACAATTGAACAGGAAACAGATTTTTTCCCAAATTTTGTTACATAGTGTTATTCATGGATTTTTCTTTAAAGAACTGTACTTTCTAGGTTATCCAGTGTGACCCTATGCACATGCTCGACAACCTAGAAATTGTTAGACAGATGTTTTCTGGGTTATAAACAAGCAATTTCTGTATTTGCCAGTATTCACTTTCACTGGGTTTTACACCCCCGATTCTAGCAAATATGGAGGGCTGACTAGTGAGTGAAAGAAGTGAAAAAAGTCTTGTTGTGTTCATGATTTTGTTCTGGTTGCCATCTTGTTCACAGTGGAAAATCTGGGGGATTATCAAGTGGCCAAAAAGGTACTCACCAAAAGCACTTGATATGCTATCAAGATATTGAGACAGGTATGTGTTGAAAGATTAATGCTTCCAGATACAAAAATACCATCTCCGTAACAAAATGCTGGGATTCCCTATTCCCCAGGACCAGTTTGGGGTTTTTTTTTCTTGTGTCAGGAGTGACTTGAGAAACTGCAAGACATTACTGGTGTGAGAAAATTGGCTGTCTGCAAGGACATTGCTGAGGGGACCTGGATGTTTTACCATCCTGTGGGAGGGTTCTCTAATGTTCCTGTATGAGAAGCTGGAGCTCACAGGTGGAAGCTCACCCACTCCTCGTATTCAAACTGCTGACCTTTCAGTCAGCAGTCCTGCCGGCACAAGGGTTTAACCCATTGCACGACCGGGGGCTCTACCAGCTTGGTGAGTGAAGTGTATGGTGGGAGAGTTGGCTGTGTAGTAGGACTTTTGGGCACAGAAAGTTTTTAAAGGATGGTGTTGTATTGTTTGTAAGTGAATTGTTTCCAATTGCTTTTCATCTTCTTAAGCAAGTCTTTTAATGCTTACAGTAAAATAATGCATTGGGAACAGCTTAATTCTATTTTCATGTTTACTATTTATGTGTACGGTATTCTGCTGTATTGCTCTTAAATCGTCTTGAGTTCCGATGCAGGGGGAAAAGCCAGGATAAGAAGAAAAGAGCAGTGGGTTAAAGCACTGAGCTGCTGAACTCATTGACTGAAAGGTCACAGGTTCAAATCTGTGGAGTGGCATGAGCTCCCATTGTCAGCCCACGCTTCTGCCAACCTAGCAGTTCGAAAGCATGCAAATGTGAGTAGATCAATAGGTACCACTCCGGCGGGAAGGAAATGGCTCTCCATGCAGTCATGCTGTCCACATGACCTTGGAGGTGTCTACGGACAATGCTGGCTCTTTGGCTTAGAAATGGAGATGAGCACCAACCCCCAGAGTCAGACACGACTGGACTTAATGTCAGGGGAAAACCTTTACCTTTTACCTACGTTGAAAGAGAGGGAATGGGGTCTTTATCACCGCACTCTTTTCCCGAAGACGTCTGAATACGCATTCACACATGCGCACGGACGAAACCTGGTATGCAAACTGGGACTGGGTGGAATAGAAGAAGTGGGGTGGGGAGCAAGAATGGAAATAGTTGATGGAGTTTGCACGGCAGCAAGACTGGAAAATCAGCCCTCCGGAATACTTCTTCTTGGTGGTAGGAGTATGTGTACAGGGTGTGGAGGGCGGCAGAAAATCTCACAAATTTAATACCCTGCAGCATTTCACAGATGCAGACAGGGACACACAAGGTCAAGCAACATCAGAGTCTGGTTAGGATGGCAAAAGCTGTTAATGAGAAAGAGCTCACAAGCTAAGAGAAGCTTGCAGAAGTTTGCTTTTGCCTGAGCCAACTAGAAAAAGCAAATTCTGCCTTCTCCTCTCTATGTTGTTAATTGAGTAGAAACTGTGGCATAAAGTAAAATAAACTACGTGTAGTTCACGTTTGATCAGCCCACACATTGCTTTGCCAGAGAAAGAAAATATGCCATACAGGTGAACAGTAAAGAACAAGTTTAGAACAACATATGTACAATGTGATCAGTTGCATCAACTCACATAATGTCCTTTTTTGAAAGATTTAAAATTGTCTTTCTTTGTCCATGTGGATAAACTCCTTCAGCAGCTCATGAAGCGAGAGTACACTCCAAACACTGCCTCTCTCTGCTTTTCTCTTCAGTCTCTCTCTGCACTTTCATAGCTCAAGCCTGAACAAAAATGTAAGAGTATCCAAAAGTCCCAGGCTCAGCCTGCTCTCCAGGCATTGCCCAACCAATCAGATTTTGCAGTTGATGCACACACATTAACTGATTCCTTGCAAGCACCAACAGAAACAACTGCATTTTGAACTCAGTTTGCACTAATTGAAGTAAACCAAGGGCAAAGGGGAAAAGTGAGAAGAAGAGGAAACTGGGACATTTTAAAAGCATCTGGAAAAGTGAGATGGCATGACAGATTGTCTTTACTAAACCTGGGCAATTGGCAGGTATAGAATTATTATAATATTAGCTTTCCCCTGCCATGCGTTGCTGTGGCCCAGTCTGTGTATATGTGTTTTATGTGTGTATATATGTGTGTATATATATTTGTGTATGTGTTTATATGCGTGTTTGCGTGTATATATCTGATTTTGCACATGTGCTGTAATGCATTTTTTATTTTTTGCCTTTTTAAGTCCTTTCTGCTGTGTTTTTCAGTATTTTTATGAGTGATGGTCACTTTGTTGGCCTGATAGGTGTATTGTGTCCAAATTTGGTGTCAATTGATCCAGTAGTTTTTGAGTTATGTTAATCCCACAAATGAATATTACATTTTTATTTATATAGATTTTCATATATGATTAATTAGCTTCTCCGTGACTCACTTTGCACTGACCAATAAGAGAAAAGCAGACTACATCTTCCATGTGATCATTAGTTCAGGTTGAGGATCCCACCAAAGGGGAAGAAAAATGTAAACCACATATCAGCTGGCAGTGAGAGAAAATATTCTTCATCTGGGAAAAGTTACTTTTTGGGATCTCAACTTCCTTAACATCTCACCAGATTCTCAATTCTTGTGGTCCAAGCACATGATTTTTCCAGATGGCAACGTTCATTCTGAAGGATAATAAGTACCAGTGCATAAAATCACATGTGTGGTAGAATGCCAGTCATGGCTGAGTCAAGGCTGGTTTTACGTCTGCTTGTAAATGTGCTTTTAGTGTCATGTACAAACTTTTTCTCAGAGGTTTCTTCATGATATTGTTCCATGGAAAGGAACAATATCATGTCATAACTACCAACACCTCTTCACACGCAGACACACTCACACACTAGGCCCTAGCAATTCTCTTGGGTTGAAATTGCTTACTTTCTAAGACTCTTGTACTTAGCCTTTCCCCCGAATTGCCTTCACAAAGGTCTGGCCCAACTCTGGGTTGTGTCACCCAGCCTCGGGTTTTGACACATGGAATTTCTGTCCAGATGCTGCTGGGATTAGTCACTTCAGAAGCTGGCCTGCAAAAGCGAGATTGCTTCCCAAATCCCCACCACATCCCTGCTTAAGGGTCAGCAAAGGGCAAACTGCCCCCACGCCTGGACCGTCTGCAACTTCCAGTTCAAAGGGCTTTTCCCTGAAATGGGTGAGTCCTGTCTGTCTGATAGTGAAAGAGCAGAAAGCACCAGCCCCAATCCCGGAGTGAAGCTGCCCACGCTTTCCCTGTTATCTCTGTTGTGGATGCTGCTGTCCCAAGGCTTTCCCTCTGCATTAGGCACTTTCCTTCAGGCTCGGGAAGATGGCATTTAAAGCTCTTTTAATGACTAGGTTCTTACAAAATTAAATAATTGGGCAATTGCCATTCAAGAATTAGGCTGTCTGGTCAAAATCAGCCAAGGTGAGAATCCTGTTCAGCTTACCAGAAGGAGACCCCAGTGGTGCAATGGGCTAAACCAGTGGTTCTCAACCTTCCTAATGCCGTGACCCCTTAATACAGTGGTGACCCCCAACCATAAAATTATTTTCACAACTGTAATTGTGCTACTATTATGCATCGTAATGTAAACATCCGATATGCAGGATATATCTTCATTCACCGGACAAAATTTGGCACAAATACCCAATATGGCCAATTTGAAATTGGGGAAATTGGTTTTGTCATTTGGGAGTTGTAGTTGCTGGGACTTGTAGTTCACCTACAATCAAAGAGCATTTTGAACTCCACCAACAATGGAATTGAACCAAACTTGGCATGCAGAACTCCAATGACCAACAGAAAATACTGGAAGGGTCTGGTGGGCACTGATCTTGAGTTTAAGAGTTGTAGTTCACCTATATCCAGGGAGCACTGTGGACTCAAACAATGATAGATCTGGACCAAATTTGGCACAAATACTCCATATACCCAAATGCGAACACTGGTAGAGTTTGGGGAAAATAGACCTTGACATTTGGGAGTTGTAGTTGCTGGGATTTATAGTTCACCTATAGTAAAAGAGCATTCTGAACTCCACCAACAATGGAATTGAACTAATATTGGCACACAGAACTCCCATGATCGAGAGAAAATACTGGAAGGGTTTGGTGGGCATTGACCTTTCGTTTTGGAGTTGTACTTCACCTACATCCAGGGAACACTGTGGACTCCAACAATGATGGATCTCTAGACCAAACTTGGCACAAATACTCAATATGCCCAAATGTGAACACTGGTGGAGTTTGGGGAAAATAGACCTTGACATTTGGGAGTTGTAGCTGCTGGGATTTATAGTTGCTGGAAGAAGAGCTTCAAGACCAAGAACAAGCCACTAGAGGAAAGACAAAGGTCCACCCAGAGGAAAAGTGTTCTTACCATACATCAAGGGAACCACTGACCCCATAAGGAAGCTGATGAAAAAACACACAACCTACAAACTATCTACAGACCCACTAAAACAATCCTACACATGCTACGTTCAGCTAAAGGCAAGAGGGATCCTCTCACCTCTGCAGAAGTCTATCATATACCATGCAGCTGTTGAAAAGTCTACTAAGGGACCACCAAATGCAGCAGCATTGCTCAACCATGAATCAAGGAACATGAAAGGCACTGCAGATGAATTCAGCCAGAGAAGTCAGTCATAGCAGAGCACCTAATGAACCAACCTGGACACCGCATATTATTGGAGAACACAGGAATGGTGGACCACTCAAACAACCACCATGCCAGACTACACAGAGAAGCCATTGAAATCCACAAGGCTGTGAACAATTTCAACAGAAAGGAAGAAACCATGAAAATGAACAAAATCTGGCTACCAGTATTAAAAAATACTATAGAAGGAGGACAGTAAATAAAAAATAACACTCTGAAAAGAGGGGAATTCTAGACAGGAAACAATCAGGGCCAGCTAACCTCCCAACAAAGGATTCCCTCAGATAGAAATTAGCCAGGCCTTGAATAATAATAATAATAATAATAATAATAATAACAATAAAACTTTATTTATACCCTGCCATCATCTCCCCAAGGGGACTCGGGGTGGCTAACATAAGACCTAGCCTAACTATTACAACAAAGCAAAAAAGAATACAAACATACAATAATACATCAAATAAAAATATAATGAAATATATCAAAAGAAAAAATAATACAAGATAAACATAAGATATAAAATAACAAAAAATTGAGCAGCGTGGACAGGGCCAATTGTGAAGGATAAAATGTGAAAACCCTGGGTGAGATGAGTAGGGTAGTGTATCAGGTGGGAGGTTCAGATGGAACAAACAATGGGGTTTAATTTCACTAAAGGGTGAAATAAAGTGCATCGAAGGGCATTTTGTGCTGAGTCGGTCATGGTATGGGGATTTGAAGCTGCAAAGCTTTGCAATGCTAATCAAGGCAATTTATTGCAACATTCACACTTACCTCCAACAGACAAGAGTTCTTTGTCCCACCCTGGACATTCCACACTTGCCTAGTTTCCAACAGACCTCACGACCTCTGAGGATGCCTGCCATAGATGTGGGCAAAATGTCAAGAGAGAATGCTTCTGCAACATACAGCCTGGAAAACTCACAGCAACCCAGTGATTCCGTGCATGAGAGCTTTTGACAACACAAGCTTCCTGATACTTTTTATTTTGGGAAGCCATTAAATGGGTGGTTTTATTTACCTGATATAATTGGCCTCTTTAGTTTGTATCATGCTTTAGTTTACATCATGCCTTCCTCACAAAGTGGGGTCCAAAGCTTGGTTGTTGTTCTGACTGTGACACAACGGCAAGGGAAGGCTGCTGTTCTGTCCTCTTCTGGGGCTATTTTTGTGCTATGTTTCAATCTGAAAGGATGTTTTTAATTATTGACTGCTTGAAAAAATGCCCAGAAGTCTTTGGAGACAGGGTGGGGTGTGTATATGTCCATATGTCAATACTTAAGAGTAGAACAAGGACAAAAACTGAAAGGTTGAGAAAGTGGAAGAAGGTTTTGTTCCTGTGGCTGAGCTTCTTTTCTTTTGCATGGGTCAGAGAGGTGGATTGCTCGGTCCGCACCATGGACAATAGAGATATCGTTTGCTAAGTACTGATTTGTGGGAGGTTGTCCTCTGGATTGGGTTTTGCACACTTGACCGGTTATTGCTCCCGAGGCAATTGTCAGTTGCTCTACTTGGTTTGGGATGTATGCCAGTCCTCCCTTCCTTATCTGAAACTCTGTCTAAGGGAAAGAGAAGAATGGTGGGAGGTAGGTAGGCATGGCCATGTGTTTGTGTGACTCCACACGTGTGAGCAAATGCACGTTTCCCTTCCTTCATCTTGGGGGGCCATATGCACTTCTTCACAGAGGACCTTTCCACTTGAGGGGCTGTCAAAGAGAAACCTCTCATTAGAAGGGTTTTTTGTTTATTTGTTTAAGGAGCTGTTCCGGCCATGTTGTTGTCGGCTCTGATTTATGACGACCCAACTGTAGGATTTTCTTGGCAAGATAGATTCAGAGGTGATTTGCTGTTGCCTACCTTTTAAGCAGAGTCACCTAATTTACTTCCAAGGCTGAGAAGGGATTCAAACTCATCTCTCTTGGACCTTCGGTGCAATGCTCAAACCACTACCTGTACTACCTCTACTCTGTGACTATATACGAGGGTTGAATGAAAAGTAATGCCTCCACCTTCGTTACTTGGGTTTGGATGGGAATATTTTAATAAATCAAACACAGGAATAATCCTTAGAATTTGCTCTTTAACTACCATTATTCACTTTTTCACATAATCGTCAGACAATTGGATACATTTCTGCCAACTATGAACAAGTTTTCTGAAGCCGTCACGGAAGAAGTTGACACTCTGTTTCCGCAACCAGCTTCTCACAGTTCTCTCATCCTGGGTACCCATCGTGCACAGATCTTCCGATAGCCAAACAAAGCAATAATGTTACCAATACGTTCTTGTGCTTGAAATTTCTCTTTGAGTGATACGACAATTGTCTTGAATCAATCTGTCAACCTTTTGCTTGTGGAACTCGGTGGTTGCTGTCACAGGACGTCCAACTCTTTTGTCATGCAACTCAGATGTTCTCACCTTAACATCTTTAAACTTACTCGCGCAATGATGCACAGTACTCCCATCAACATAATCATCATAAACAGCTTGCATTCTCTGATTAATCTCCTTTGGGTTGTCACCTTCTGGTGTCAAGAATTCAATGACTACACGTTGCTTAAGTCGCATTGACTGACCATCTGTGCAGGGTTCCATACTTTGTACTTTAACAACACAACCGCTCAATGCTAAGGCTTCCTGCCGAATTGGAACTGTAGAGGAGAGTCTACTGAACAAGCCAGTACCTGTGCATATCAGTACTGCCATCTGTTGAGGAGTTACGAAAGTGGAGGCATTACTATTCATTCAACCCTCGTAGGAAGAGACTGCTATGGCCCTATGTGATTATAACATTATGATTCACTTGAACCAATATGGGTGCATCCTATCCTACTGAGATACATAGTTTGGTGAAGCACTAGAGCAGTGCTTCTCAATCTTCCTAATGCCAAGTTTGGTCCAGATCCATCATGGTTTGAGTTCACAGTGCTCTCTGGATGTAGGTGAACTACAACTGAAAAAATATTGCCAAGACAACACTATGATAAGAGCCACCATAAGTTGGAATCAACTTGAAAGCAACCTAACAAGCAAACTACTTTTGAGCAATGCAAATGAAAATAGTCATTACTTGTTCTTCAAGAGCAACATTGCTCAACCAGGGGGTCAGGAACCCTGGGGGGATCGTGAGGGGTATAAGAAGGGTCGCCAAAGACCATCAGAAATCACAGTATTTTCTGTTGATCATGCAGGTTCTGTGTAGGAAGTTTGGCCCAATTTTATCACTGGTGGGGTTCAGAATGCTCTTTGATTCTGGGTGAATTATAAATCCCAGAAACTACAACTCCCAAATATCTATTTTCCCCAGACTTCATCAATGTTCACATTTGGGCATATTGAGGATTCGTGCCAAGTTTGGTCCAGATGCATCATTGTTTCAGTCCACAGTGCTCTCTTGATGTAGGTGAACTCCAACTCCAAAACTCAAGGTCAATGCCCACCAATCCCTTCCAGTATTTTCTCTCGGTCATGGGAGTTCTGTGTGCCAAGATTGGTTCAATTACATCGTTGGTGGAGTTCAGAATGCTCTTTTACTATAGGTGAACTATAAATCCCAGCAACTACAACTCCCAAATGACAAAATCAACCCCCCCCCCCCCAACATGACATGTACTCAAATTTGGTCATATCGGGTATTTTTTGCCAAATTTGGTCCAGTGAATGAAAATGCATTCTGTATGTGAGATATTTGCATTGCGATTCATAACAGTAGCAAAATTACAGTTCCACAACTACAGTTATGAAGTAGCAACGGAAATAACATTGTGGTTGGGAGTCACCACAACATGAGGAACTATATTAAAGGGTCACAACATTAGGAAGGTTGAGAACCCCTGGTTTAAAATGGATAAAAATCTGCATGGTTTTGAGTTAAGGCAGAATTTGAAGTCCAACTGTGTACAGCCGACTAATATTTAATTACCAAGATATATGCAAACGTGTATTGGAAATGGAAGAAAAACAAGTTAAGGAGTGCATTATTAAATGGACGCAGAGTCTTACATCTAAAAAAAGAGGCAGAGGGCTATCCTGCCAGTTTTCTTGCTCAAATTCAACACTGCTTTTTGAGTTCTGTCTTTTACATTCAACTCCCTTACTTTGCACTCTACCGAATTCCAGTTCTACCCACTCTGACATTGACAAACACTTTTCATTCACTTCCGAAAGCCTTTTGCAAACACTTCTACATTTTCTATGTCCCTGCCAAGTTTTCCTCATCCATCATTTGCCAATCTGTCAGCTCCATCAAAAATCCACAGTTATGGGGTAAGGGGTTGGTTCTGTGACTAAGCTTTGTAAGGCGAGAGCCCTTCTTGGCACCGTCCTGAGATTTTGATGCCCAGCCCAAACGCCATGTCACGGATCCTTTGGTTTTGAATCAGCCAAGGAAATGCCAACCACTGCCGGTCTGACTCCTAGCAACTTGCTGGAGAAAACAGAATATTTGAGCGCACTTGTAAGACACCTGTTCTCATGCTCACAATGAGTGCCCCCCTTCCTGGTTATACGTTGCGGAAAGCTAAACATAATATTCATTCATTGCGCCATAGCTTGCTCTCTATCCGCATCAAAGCAGGGCGTGTTAGTCAATAAATGGACCATTACTTATGAATGAGTGTGTGATGGTTTCGCATGAGATTTACCTAAAAGACTGAGATATAAACCAGAAAGCACCAGGTTTGAATTTCACCAGGTGGCTGCTCTCCTCTTCTCTTCCCTATATTCTTAATCTGCAGGTTTTGGAGGGTGGAGCTGAGTAATGTATTTGATATACAACTGCCAGCACAGTTTCACTCCAGGTCCTGAGGTTTCCAGGCTGAAACCAGCCACAGCTTGTCATTCAAATGCACACATTATTTTCCTGTTTGGAAATTAAGACAGAAATCTTAGCTAAAGGGTTCCCAAAACAAGATGAAATGATGAGATTATTCCTTCTCCGTTACACTGATACGATAAAGGACGTTTAATCTACTTCGCCTCTGGCCAGCTGGACAAGGCATTGGCAAATTTTGGTCCTCCGGGTGCTTTGGACTTCAATTTCCACAGTTCCTAACAGCCTCAGGCTCTTTCCTTTCCCCCCTCAGCCACTTAAGAAAGGATTCCCCCCATGCAGCAACTAGCCAGGCTTTGAAGCTGCAAGGCTTTGAAGCTGATGTTGTGTCTTAAACTGCTGCATTTTGAATGGCATTTTATAAGTAACCGAAGGGTGCTGTCGAATGCTTTCATGGCCGGAATAACTGGGTTGCTGCGAGTTTCCTGGACTGTATGGCCATGTTCAAGAAGCATTCTCTCCTGACATTTCACCCACATCGATGGCAGACATCCTCAGAGGTTGTGAGGTCTGTTGGAAACCAGACAAGTGGGGTTTTTATATCTGTGGAATATCCAGGGTGAGAGAAAGAACTCTTGTCCGTTTGAGGCAAGTGTGAATGTTGCAACAGGCCACCTTGATTAGCATTTAATGATCTTGCAGCTTCAAAGCCTGGCTGGTTGCTGCCCGGGGAATCCTCTGTTGGGAGGTGTTAACTGGTTCTGATTGATTTTTGTCTGGATTTCCCCTGTTGCTCTTTATTTACAACACTCACACTTGCCTCAAGCAGACAAGAGTTCTTTCTCCCACCCTGGATTTTCCACAGATATATAAACCTCACTTGCCTAGTTTCCAACATACCTCACAACCTCTGAGGATGCCTGCCATAGATGTGGGCAAAACATCAGGAAAGAATGCTTCTGGAACATGACCATACAGCCTGGAAAACTCACAGCAACCCAGTGATTCCAGACATGAAAGCTTTCAACAACACACAGAGAGTATTGCTTCTGCTTTGATTCATATCATGAAAAGGCAGGGTCATCCCCCAACACTGAAATGCAAGGCTTTCTGAATCAATAAAATCAAGTACTTCTTCACATAACACAGAGCCAATTTATGGAATTCACTGTCAGCAAATAGATAAATTGCCTTTATCTTCTATGAGCTCCAAAGAGAACTAAACAAGATCTATGAGCACCTAGTGATCATGGTAAACTATCTAGATCTTCCAGGCACTAAACCTCCAAATACCAGGAGCTGAGTGGCACAGGTCATTTTAGCTGGGGAAATCCAAGGGTAATCTACACTATAGAATTAATGAAGCTTGACACTATTTTAAATGCTATTACGTAAGACTAAGACTGGATCTACAGCCCTTTCCATACTATCCTTTATCACAGGATCTGATCCCAGATTATCTGATTTCAACTGGATTTTATGAGTCCCCACTGCCAGATATTCTGGGATAAGAAGATAATCTCTAGGATCAGATATTGAGATATAGGGGCAGTGTGGAAGGGACTACATTGCCCTATATCCCAGGATCTTATCCCAGATTAACTGGCAGTGCAGACTCATATAATCCAGTTCATATCAGATAATCTGGGATCAGATCCCAGGATATAGGGGTAGTGTGGAAGGTCTGAGGATGGATCTCTACCGGCTGTTAGGAATTGTTGGAGTTGGAAGTCCAAAACACCTTGAGGGCCAAAGTTTGCCCATGCCTGCTCTAGAGAGACTCTTCCACTCCCAAACAACATTTATTTGCCTTGCATTTGGTTTGAAGTAAATTAACTAAACTGAGCATATTTTTGACACTCCCCAAAGGCATATTTGTCAGTAGTTTACAAGGAACAGGTTTTTTTTGTCGTGTCAGGAGCGACTTGAGAAATTACAAGTTGCTTCTGATGTGAGAGAATTGGCTGTCTGCAAGGATGTTGCCCAGGGGACGCCCGGATGTTTTGATATTTTACTACCATTGCGGGAGGCTTCTCTCATGTCCCTGCATGGGGAGCTGGAGCTGACAGAGGGAGCTCATCCATGCTCTCCCTTGATTCGAACCTCTGACCTGTTGGTCTTCAGTCACAAGGGTTTAATCCACTGCACCAACTGGGGGCTCCTACAAGGAGCAGGTTACATACATAAATATAATGAAGGTCTGTCCTCACAAAATAAGAGCAAAGTGAGGGCTCAGTGTTGCCATAAGAGAGCAATAATAATAATAATAATAATAATAATAATAATAATAATACATATTTCTATCCCACCCTATCTCCCCAATGGGAGTTATGCCTGCTCAAAGTTCTTTTGCTATGAGTGCCATGGTGAGTGATAATAATGCAAACATCTTTTTTCTCCGTGACGCACTTTTGGCATTCTTTTCTCAGGGAGGTGTGTCTGACAATGGAATCTCCACTTAATTTTCTATAATCCGGACTTCTTTAAAAAAAAAGATTATGCAATAATCCAGCCATATTGCTATCTAGTCTGCTGCTGCGTCACCTGCTTGCAAACAGGCATGAGCCTTCTCTTTGCTCCTTGGCTTTTGGGAATCTTACGGGCATCTCACACATGCAAGATATAATAGTTGCTCCACGTTCACATTTTTTTTTTACTTTTGTAGATCTGATTAGTCATGGATTTGATGAACAATTCTTTTATAGGAATTACTTGCCCCTCCGGTGTGACCCTATAGTCAACATCCTTCATGCTGGAGGGCCTAGAAATTCCTTGAAAAAACATCTCTTGGTCATCCAATGTGATTCTATGGTCAGTTTCCAGCAGAAGTGTTCTCCTAGGTCAGGGGTCCTCAAACTAAGGCCCGGGGGCCAGATATGGCAACTCTAAGGTCATTTACCTGGCCCTCGCTCAGGGTCAATCCAAGTCTGAAATGACCTGAAAGTACACAACAACAACAACAGCCTTATCTCATCAGCCAAAAGTAGGCCCACACTTCCCATTGAAATACTAATAAGTTTATACTTGTTAAAATGGTTCATTTTAATTGTTGTATTGTTTTTCAGTGTTTTTTGCGCTACAAATAAGATATGTGCAGTGCGCATAGGAATTCATTCATGAGTTTTTTCAAATTGTAATCTGGTCCTCCAACAGTTTGAGGGATTGTGACTTGGCCCTATGTTTAAAAAGTTTGAGGACCCCTGTCCTAGGTACTTAAAAAATAATTTATTTGCTGTTTTTCACTTTCATTTGGGAGTGTGGGTGTGGTTTTCCTTCCTCAATGTTAACTCTGAGATTTGTCCCTGGACACCCAGATAATCATTCAAGTTCCCCCCAGACTTTGGACCAGTGGTCCCCAACCTTTTGTTTTGGTCGTGCGCCATCTAAGCATCTTTTCAAAGACTCTCTGATTCCTGCCAGGGGGAAATCCTTTGTTGGGAGTTGTTAGCGGGCCCTGATTGTTTCCTGTCTGGAATTTCCATTTTTTGTTGTTATTTATTTACTGTCCTGATTTTAGACTTTAAAAAAATACTGCTAGCTAGATTTTGTTTATTTACATGATTTCCTCCTTTCTGTTGAAATTGTCCACGTGCTTGTAGATTTCAAGCAGCCAGGCTTTGAAGCTGCAAGGACGTACAGTGCTAATCAAGGTGGCCAATTGCAATATTCACACCTACCTCTAGCCACACTTGCCTAGTTTCCAACAGACCTCACAACCTCTGAAGATAGATGTGCGAGAAACATGGAACATGGCCATACAGCCAGGAAAATTCACAGAAACCCAGTGATTCTGGCCATGAAAGACTTTGACACAATAATCATAATATTAATAATAATAATAAATTATATTTATACCCCGCTCTTCTCACCCCGAAGGGGACTCAGAGCAGCTTACAGATTATGGTAAAATTCAATGCCTCATTATACATACAAATAATAAATATAACATATCAAATTATAAAACAGTTCATAGAATCATAGAATCAAAGAATTGGAAGAGACCTCA
Source organism: Anolis sagrei (assembly GCF_037176765.1). NCBI lineage: Eukaryota > Metazoa > Chordata > Lepidosauria > Squamata > Anolidae > Anolis > Anolis sagrei. Next base: position 67,397,410 of record NC_090035.1, on the reverse strand, counting down.
TGGGCCATCCAGTCCAACCCCCTGCCAAAAAGCAGGAATATTGCATTCAAATCACCCGACAGATGGCCATCCAGCCTCTGCTTAAAAGCTTCCAAAGAAGGAGCCGCCACCACACTCTGGGGCAGAGAGTTCCACTGCTGAACGGCTCTCACAGTCAGGAAGTTCTTCCTCATGTTCAGATGGAATCTCATTTCTTGTAGTTTGAAGCCATTGTTCCGCATCCTAGTCTCCAGGGAAGCAGAAAACAAGCTTGCTCCCTCCTCCCTGTGGCTTCCTCTCATATATTTATACATGGCTATCATATCTCCTCTCATCCTTCTCTTCTTCAGGCTAAACATGCCCACCTCCTTAAGCCACTCCTCATAGGGCTTGTTCTCCAGACCCTTGATCATTTTAGTTGCCCTCCTCTGGACACATTCCAGCTTCTCAATATCTCTCTTGAATTGTGTTGCCCAGAAATGGACACAATATTCCAAGTGTGGTCTAACCAAAGCGGAATAGAGGGGTAGCATTACTTCCCTGGATCTAGACACTATGCTCCTATTGATGCAGGCCAAAATCCCATTGGCTTTTTTTGCCGCCACATCACATTGTTGGCTCATGTTTAACTTGTTGTCCACGAGGACTCCAAGATCTTTTTCACACGTACTGCTCTTGAGTCAGGCATTGTCCCCCATTCTGTATCTTTGCATTTCATTTTTTCTGCCTAAGTGGAGTATTTTGCATTTGTCCCTGTTGAACTTCATTTTGTTAGTTAACATACAAATGCAATAAAACAGATTAAAACATAGTTTCCCAATCACTCTCCCCCCACAAGCCAAACAAAAGCCTGCTAGTAAAAGTGGTCTTATGGATTATTACCATGGGGTAAGGAGATGTAAGGTGCTAGTCTAGAAGGCTAAAGGATTAGGGTACAGGTGCCACAATTTAAACAACAATTCCAGCTGGCTGGAATGAGGATGTGGCTGCAGGTCTCCCAGGGCCGAGCAAGATAGCAAAGCTGGATAACAAATGCTCTGGCCCCAAGGTCTCGCCTGTAGCAGGGCCCAACAAAGCTCTCCCAGGCCTCTAGGTCAGACCTTTTATGTTCTTTCTTGGAGGTTGCTGGGTCAGCTGGCTGGAATGAGGATGTGGCTACAGGACTCCTTGTGGGTAAGCCCAGGGCCGAGCAAGATAGCAAATGCTGGATAACAAATGCTCTGACCCCAAAGTCTCTCCTGCAGCAGGGCCCAACAAAGCTCTCCCAGGTCTCTAGGTCAGATCTTTTATGTTCTTTCTTGGAGGCTGCCAGGTCAGTTGGCTGGAATGAGGATGTGGCTACAGGACTCCTCGTGGGTAAGCCCAGGGCCGAGCAAGATAGCAAATGCTGGATAACAAATGCTCTGACCCCAAGGTCTCTCCTGTAGCAGGGCCCAGCAAAGATCTGTCAACTGCAAAAGGCCACTTTACTTGGATCTCCGTGTATCGTTTGAAAATACATCACAGAGTCCTAGACGCTTGGGAAGTGTTTGACTTGTGATTTTGTGATACGAAATTCAGCATATATATCCCGTTTGCTTTGACATACTGTGTTTTTGTGCCAGTAAAATAATAATAATAGCAATTTTATTTCTTACCTGCGGGTTACAATGCAGAATGGCTTTGTCAAAATGCCAGGACAAGTCGAAAACTTCACAAAAGGCCTGTTCTCAATGAAGAGGTGCAATGAAGTTCAACAGTGACAAATGCAAGATACTCCACTTAGGCAGAAAAAACGAAATGCAAAGATACAGAATGGGGGACAATGCCTGACTCAAGAGCAGTACGTGTGAAAAAGATCTTGGACTTCTCGTGGACAACAAGTTAAACATGAGCCAACAATGTGATGTGGTGGCAAAAAAAGCCAATGGGATTTTGGCCTGCATCAATAGGAGCATAGTGTCTAGGTCCAGGGAAGTAATACTACCCCTCTATTCCACTTTGGTTAGACCACATTTGGAATATTGTGTCCAATTCTGGGCACCACAAGAGAGATATTGACAAGCTGGAATGTGTCCAGAGGAGGGCGACTAAAATGATCAAGGGTCTGGAGAACAAGTCCTATGAGGAGTGGCTTAAGGAGCTGGGCATGTTTAGCCTGAAGAAGAGAAGGATGAGAGGAGATATGATAGCCATGTATAAATATGTGAGAGGAAGCCACAGGGAGGAGGGAGCAAGCTTGTTTACTGCTTCCATGGAAATTAGGACAAGGAACAATGGCTTCAAACTACAAGAAAGGAGATTCCATCTGAACATGAGGAAGAACATCCTGACTGTGAGAGCCGTTCAGCAGTGGAACTCTCTGCCCTCGGAGTGTGGTGGAGGTTCCTTCTTTGGAAGCTTTTAAACAGAGGCTGGATAGCCATCTGTCAGGGGTGATTTGAATGCAATATTCCTGGTTCTTGGCAGGTGGTTGGACTGGATGGCCCATGAGGTCTCTTCCAACTCTTTGATTGTATGATTCTATGCTAGAAGTGCTGGTCAATGTGAATGAATATATTCCCTCACCATTTATGGGCTTGTATTATAAACATGGTCATGGGGACTGCCATGAAGGGTGCATGTATTCCAAACTATTAGAGTGTGGAAATCTGTGGACAGACCTTTTCTCTTTAGAACCAGAAACAGCTCAGTACGTCGCTGTTTCTTTGACAGCAGAAAGGAAGAGTGTCCTCAGCAGACAAGTGAATAAGGAAAGCTGTCACTAAAAGTCTGGAAAACATCATGTTTTCAAATACATGATAGGGGTGGCCTTGTCTTTTCATCAATCACTTACTTTGAATAGCAAATTCTACAAAAGTGCATCATTCCTCCTGTCTACATTACAGTAAGTTCTTGGAACGGACCTTAGGCGTGGGTCAGGTTGCTATTTTGATTTTCTGCTTTAGGCCCAAAACACATTGAAGAATGGCACTGCTGGGGAAAAAAACGAGAAAAGAAACCTCTTCTCTTTATGGGACTGAACACAAAACCCAACCTATAAATAATATCAATATAAAAACCACACATAACATTAAGATTTAAGATTAGCAATGACGCATGCCACTGTAAGAAGGCATTCAACCAGCCTGACCTGATAACTATTTACCCAGAATCAAGATTTACTCTTTTCAGTGGGACGAAGGCTACACACCTCTCCACACTCCACTTCTCCAGAACCCTCATCTCCCTAAAAATAATAATAAAAAAATTAGCCCAGAGGCGACTTGAAGCGGTTTATAAAATATAACAAGTAACAGCCTGTTAATGTTGTTTTTATGTGGTTCTATTCATGTCAATGATGTGTTACAAGGTAAGTCCCTGCTTCAAGAAGCTTATACGCTAAAGTCACACATAGGAAAAATGGATGGAAATGGAAGACATTCCCATTGCATTTATGATGGCCTGGATACTGGAGAATATGCTCCTGAATTCTGCATTGTTAGCCTAGCGATCATTGCGAAAAACTCACCTCCACATATGCTTCCCCTTTCTATATATTGCTATGTTGAGGTTTAAGTGCCTGAACCCTATCATTTCTTTTCCTGCAGCATCATATCTCAATTGCATTTGCAAACCTGCTGCTGTTTACTTGTTTTTAGTTACAGTATATCCCCTTAGCCAAGATTAAATTAGGCACCAAATTTAATGAAGGCTAACTTTACTGCTTTTACTGTGTAACACTAACTTGTAACAGTTACTATGATTACAACAGAGGAGGAGTAGGAATATCACATGGTTCAAGTGCTGGCTGATGCTGTGTCTCAAACTGCTTCATTTGAATGGAATTTTATAAATAACCAAAGGGTGCTGTTGAATGCTTTAGTGGCTGGAATCACTGGTTTGCTGTGAGTTTTCCAGGCTTAATGGCCATGTTCAAGAAGCATTCTCTCCTGACATTTCACCCATATCTATGGCAGACATCCTCAGCGGTTGTGAGGTCTGTGGGAAACTAGGCCACTGGGGTTTATATATCAGTGGAATGTCCAGGGTGGGAGAAAGAACTCGTCTGTTCGAGGCAAGTGTAAATGTTGCAATTGGCCACTTTGATTAGTATTTAATGACCTTGAAGCTTCAAAGCCTGACTGGTTGTTGCCTGGGGGGATCCTTTGTTGGGAGATATTAGCTGGCCCAGACCGATTCTTCTCTGGAATTGTGTGGAGTTTTTTATTGTTAGGAATTGTTGGAGTTGAAGTCCAAAACACTTGGAGGGTCCAAGTTTGCCCATGTCTGGTATAGATGCATCGTCAAGTTATGCTAAACTTTATGGGATTTACTTCTTATGGGATTGTGTGTGTTGCTCTTTATTTACAACATCCACACTTGCCTCTAACAGAAAAGAGTTCTTTCTCCCACCTTGGATATTCCACTGATATATAAACCTCACTTGCCTAGTTCCCAACAGACCTCACAAACTCTGAGGATGCCTGTCATGGATGTGGGTGAAATGTCAGGAGATAATGCTTCTGGAACATGGCCAGAAAACTCACAGCAACTAACTGAAGGGTAATTTTAGGGTGCATCTGCACTGTAGAATTAACGCAGTCTGACACCACTTAAATTGCCATCGCTCAGTGTTATGGGATCATGGGAGTTGTAGTTTTACAAAGTCTTTGGTCTTCTTTGCCAAAGAGTGCAGAAATTCTCATGATGCCGTAGCATTGAGCCATGGAAATTAAAGTGGTGTCAAACTGCATTCGTTCTACAGTTGTAGGTACAGCCTTTGAGAAGAGAGAAAGGAAATGGTACTTTAAACTGTCACAAACTGGTCTGAGGATGGAACTCAATTTTTAGAGGTCAAGATTTGAATCCCAACTCAACTATAGAAACCCACTGGATGACCTTGGGCAAATCAGACCCTCTCTGTGTAAGAGGAAGGCAATGGTGAACCTGAAAAGTATTGCCAAGAAAACACTATGACAAATGTTGGAGCATACATAGAATTAGCGAGTGTGTGCGCGTCAACTGTAAAACAAGATGCATGAAGCTGATTGGTCGGGCAATGCCCATGGAAATGGCTGAGCCTGGGACTTTCAGATACTGTTACATTTTTGTTCAGACTTGAGCTATGCAGGTGCAGATAGTTAGGAAGAGTGAAACAGAGAGAGAGTTTGAAGTGTGCTCTTGCTTCATGAGTTGCTGAAGGAGATTATCCACATGGGCAAAGAAAGTCTATTTTAAATCTCTCATAAAAGGACAGTATGTGAGTTGATGCAACTGATCATATTGTACATATGTTGTTCTGAACTATGAAGAGTAAACTACTTGTTCTTTACTGTGTGGCATATTTTCTTTCACCTGTGTGGCATATTTTCTTTCTCTGGCAAGGCAGTATGTGGGCTGATCAGTCGTGAACTGCATGTGGTTTAGTTCACATTACGCCACCGTAAGTTGGAGTCAGCTTGAAAGCAACCTAACAGCAAACTACATTTGAGTATTGGGAATTATAATAGCCGTTACTTGTTCTTCAAGAATATCATGTTGAGCAATGCTTCTGCTCAGTTACACTTCCCAGAATATCTTCTGAAAGTTTTTAATCCCTTCAAAAACATGGTTTTGATCTACGAAATATCTCAGACTTTACGTACTCAACAGAAGCTTGGCTGAGACGCTCCTTCCATCTCCTTCCTAAATAGAAATCTACTTTTGAATGTGGTATGTTTTACATTGATGACTAATAACTTCATCTAATCCATGTCTTTGCTCATTCCAAGCCCTTGCTCCCCGCTCCCCTTTTGTTACGGGCAAGAGGAACAATTCTTTCGTTCTTGTCAAGTTCTATTATTAAGAATCCAACAACCAGTTTCACATTCCTTCTTTAATCTTTTGGTAATGCATCATTCCCATTAATCTTCTGTGTAACCCCTTGTCTCTGAATCCTTCCCAGACTCCAACATCCTGTTTGAATTTGTGGTTGCTTAACATGTGCACACACACACACACACAATTAGCTGGGTGGAGTTTATGTCTGCATGCTACATAATGGAAAATATCAAATTATTCACACATTGAAGTGAATTAGCATGCACATGCTTAGAACTGCTCTGACCGGGGAATCCTGGACTACAGTATCTTGTTGATGTTTTGCAGGTGCATGGACCTTATCATATTTTGCCCTTTCTCCAAGATAGCATCTACGAGATACGACTCCCAACTGACCGTTTCCAGACACATTGACTTGGCATGATAGGATTTGTAGCCAATACATAAGGAAGATATTAAATTTTGGGTCCTCTGCCTTTTGTGATGTTTCCCTGGGAAGCCCCTGGCCCAATGCCCTGCTGGTCACTCCTCCAAGCTAAAATAGTCAGATGTGTCTTTCCCTTTCTCTTTCTGACAGAGCTCCTTGGCATATAAAATCAACAGAATGTCACTTAGGATGCATCTGTAGAATGAATGCAGTTTGATAGCACTTTAACTACCATGGCTCAATGCTATGGCATCATGCAAATGATAGGTTAGTGAGGCACAAACATTCTTACACAGAGGAGGATAAAGATCTTGTGAAACTACATCTCCCAGGACTCCATAGCATTGAAGTGGTGTCAAACTGTGTTCTAGATCAGTCTAGATCAGCATTTCTCAACCTATGGGTCGGGACCACTGGGGGTTCGCAAGAGGGTGTCGGAGAGGCCACCAAACACCATCACAATACACAGTATTTTCTGTTGGTCATGGGGGTTCTGAGTGAGAAGTTTGGCCCAATTCTATCATTGGTGGGGTTCAGAATGCTCTTTGATTGTAGGTGAACTATAAACCCCAGCAACTACAACTCCCAAATGTCAAGCTCTATTACCCCAAACTCCACCAGTGTTCACATTTGGGCATAATTAGTATTTGTGCCAAGTTTGGTCCAGATCCATCATTGTTTGAGTCCACAGTGCCCCTTGGATGTAGGCGAACTACAACTTCAGAACTCAAGGTCAATGCACGCCAAACCCTTCCAGTATTTTCTGTTGGTCATGGGAGTTCTGTGTGCCAAGTTTGGTTCCATTTCATCATTAGTAGAGTTCAGAATGCTCTTTGATTGTAGGTGAACTATAAATCCTAGCAACTACAACTTCCAAATGAAAAAAACCAATCCCCCCACCCCCCAATCCTACCAGTATTCAAATTTGGGTGTATTGGGTATTTGTGCCCAATTTGGTCCAGTGAATGAAAATATATCTTGAATATCAGATATTTAAATTATGGCGTAACTGTATTTTAGTTACGCTATTGATCTGAAGGAAAACTGGCTGAAGACCGCACATCACTGGTACATGACACCAAAAAAACTAGGGAAATGTAATAGAAACACAAGCACAAAGTGTTGGAAGTGCAAAGAAATAGAAGGTTCATATTTTCACATCTGGTGGACCTGTAAAAAGGCAAAGGAATACTGGAAAGGGGTTCAGAAAGAATTACAAGAAATTTTACAGATTAAAATCCCATGGAAGGCAGAATTATTCTTGTTAGGAATGCATGAACTAAAAATAGAAAAAACTTAGATAAAATTCTTTTTCTGATAACAACGGCAGCAAGGATCTGCTACGCCAGGAGATGGAAACAAAAGGAAATACTAGACGAAAACGAGAGACTGACAAAAACTTTGGAAATTATGAACATGGACAGACTTACTTTTTTAATAACAAGAAGCAAAGGAATGAACATGAAAGAAACGAATTGGGAAAAAGTGATGGAATACTTTAAGCAAAGGAATAAAAGGATTCTGATCTAATGAAGGAAGAGAAGGAGGGAAGAAAGCGGAAGAGGAAGAAGATGAGGAGAGAAGAGAAAGAAAAAAATGCTGAGAAAGGTGGCAGAGCAGATCTCTAGAAGACCCCAGGAAGTCGAAAGCAACTGTTACTCTCTCTTTTTTTAACTCGGCTTGGGGTTTCAAATCTCCACTTATTCTTTTTATTTCTTCTATTCCTTTTTTCTTCTTCTTTTTTTGTCTCTTCTTTTTCTTTTCTCTTCTCTCACAGATCACTGTCTTTTTCTTTTCGGGGTCATATCAACTATTCACACTCTACACTTCTTAGTAGCTTCGGCTACACATCTCTATTTTAAATGTAAACTGGAAATTTAATAAAGACTATATAAAAATAAAAAAGATATTTAAATTATGGTTCATAACAATAGCAAAATTACAGTTATGAGATATCAACAAAATTAATTTTATGGTTGGGAGTCACCAGAACATGAGGAACTGTAGGGGTTGTGGCATTAGGAAGGTTGAGAAACATTGGTCTAGATCAGTGTTTCTCAATCTGTGGGTCCCCAGGTCTTTTGTCCTACAACTCCCAAAAATCCCTGCAAGTTTACCAGCTGTTTGGATTTCTTGGAGTTGAAGGCCAAAACATCTGGGGAACCACTGGTCTAGATGCAACCTTAGTCAAGCGCCAATGAGTCTATTCTGCCTGCTGCAGAAAGGAACAAAGCTCTACCTGTTGAATTTTGAGGTTTTTATACATTGAACCATCAGAAACTAAAAGAGTTGCTATCTCTGCCACTCATGTGGATGCCGATTCCAGATTTTGTATTATTTTTGAGTTCCGGATAAGGAATACACAATCTGTACTGCTTCCTTTAACAACACTATTAGGACAGCACTGCAGCAGCTTGTGGTTACACACCCTGAGTATACCTGACAATGCATATCAGGTGAGCCAATAGTTAAAACAGCTCTTCCTGTATTTTGAAGAATTTGCATTAACTCTACCTCTAAACCCTACAAAATTATAATACTTGTAAATCTCTCCTCTTTCATTGAAAAAGCCAAAAGATATTTTTTAAGGTTACTATTCTTAGAAGTCTATTTTAGGTAGTCTGGGTTGGAATCAGGTAAGGGGGAAATTAGTCTGGTTTCAACAAAGGTCTGAGTCACAGTAATTGAAGCCTTTTATGAATGGAAATCACATTGATTGGGTTGCTGCTCTTTGGCTATAGTTGGCTTTCGACGTTCGTGGATTTGATTACATTATGTAACACAATTTTTGTTCCTGGGTTATGCATGTCATTTCCTAGTTGGTTCTATCATAAAAAATGGAAAAAGTGTATTAAACTGCAAAAACTTTGTTTATGTGGTCTGCACAAAATGTTAAAAATGGCATATGAAAGGTTAAAAATGGCAGCCACAAAAATGAAGTTTCTGGAGTATAACACAACTATTTTCAATCTAAGTGCCGCACAATTAAACAGGAAATAACACTTTCAAACTAGGGACAGCCCCCCCCCCCCCCCCCAATTTTGTTACATAGTGTTAATTGCCAATTTGATAAAATGTTCTTTCCAGGAATCTCTCTAGTAAAATATATAGCATTTTTTATTTGTAGCTTTTCACTTTTGTGTGTGTGTGTGGGTGGGGGGGGGGGGGTCTTGTGCCCCTAACCCCAGCAAATGCCAAGGTCTGACCATACTACCATTGGAAATCAATACTGAATTAGCTATGAATTCACTAGGCTGTTTTGGGTCAGTCATTAGCACAACTCCTTTGTTCACCATACTTAAAAACAGTGGGAAAAAGTAGTGTGCCTTACATGCCCACCCTCTAAACTAGTGGTTCTCAACCTTCCAAATGCCGCACCCCCTTAATACAGTTTCTCACTGTTATGAATTGTAATGCAGGATTGTATTTTCATACACTGGACCAAATTTGGCACAAATACCCAAGATGCCCAAATTTAAATACTGGTGGGGTTGGGGTAGGGGAATTTATTCGGTCATTTGGGAGTTGATGTTTGGTCATTTGGGATTTATAGTTCAACTACAATCAAAGCTCATTCTGAACTCCACCAATGATGGAATTGAACCACACTTGGCACACAGAACTCCCATGATCAACAGAAAATACTGGGTTTGTTGGGCATTGACCTTGAATTTTGGAGTTTTAGTTCACCTACATCCAGAGTGAACAGTGGACTCAAACAATGATGGATCTGGACCAAACTTGGCACAAATACTCAATATGCCCAAATGTGAATACTAGTGGAGTTTGGGGGAAAATAGACTGGACATTTGGGAGTTGTAGTTGCTGGGATTTATAGTTCACCTGCAATCAAGAAGCATTCCTTACCCCACCAATGATAGAATTAGGCCAAACATCCCACACAGAGCCCTCATGCCTTGAAGGGACTCACTGGAGCAAGCCTCTCTCCAGCCTCACACGCTCTCCCTCATCCCGCACATGTGCACCATGCTGCCATATGCCAATCACACCTGCTCTCCCCTCCCTGCTTGGAGTCTCAAAATCAGCCTTCTCTTTGGCTGCAAGGTCAGCCAATCACAATAGAGGAGGGCTTTCAGTCTGTTTGCTGTCTGTTTCTGAAAAGGAAGATAAGGAGAGGCAGAGACATCTTCAGCCTTCTATGTCAAAGGGTTCCCTAAGACCATCAGAAATATGTGTTTTCTGATCATCTTTGGTGACCCCTCTGAAACCTGCTTATGACCCCCTCGGGGTTCCTGACCGCCAGGTTGAGAAATGCTGCTCTAAACACTGACCTCACAACATGAAAAGCCACATATTTTGTCTTAAAGATGGTATGTTGAAGAAATCACTAAATGCAAGAGAAGAGAACAAAGAAACAGTGCCCATTTTCTTCATTTTTAGTTTCTCTTCTGCCTTTTTGTGCATTTCTGTTTCAGTGCAGGCAGGCAGTTAGACGCAAAACCACAAGTTGTGGGTTACAAAAGCCATGGGTTTAAATATGCGAGACTTCGGAAGCAGGAGCCATAGGTTCAGATTGTGGTTTCTGCAGTGTTTACAAGCCACAGGTTTTTAGAAGCAGGCCTGAACATGATTCGTATTGTGTGAACACAATATGGAAAATAAATTATTTTCTAAGCAGTTTTATCCAGACATCTGATGCAAGCGAAATGGGCCTCTAGTTGGGATACCTTCACCCTTCATTTCAGGCATGAAGAAGGGAATTGAACTAGAAGGCCACAAATAGCCCCTCCGACTTCTTTGTTCAGGTGGTACCATATGTACATCACCAAATAAGAAAAAATGCATAATCACAAGAGAAGACATTGTATAATTTTGATGTACATTTAAAATAATTGTTGCCATTTCAACAAAAATGGAGTATAGTCAGTCCTCCACATTTACTCATGTTAAGAGCACAGGACCCTTGTGAAAGGGAAAAATTCTAAACAAATGCCCTCATTCCCCTCCAGTGTTAAAAAAAACAAACAAACCATGATGGGGGCAATGCGGGGGGAATCGTCTTTTTACCATAGCATTCCATTCTATTTACTTTTTAAAAATGATTAATAATAATAATAATAATAATAATAATAATCTTTATTTATATTCCGCTCTATCTCCCCAAAGGGACTCAGAGCGGATTCCAAACATAAAAGGCAAACATTCAATGCCCGAATACAACAACAATACATCAATGCTAACAAAATTTATACAACCCAACATATAAATACGAATTATAACTTAACAAACTAAAATTAAATAAAAAGCACAGCCTGTTATAACAGACATAAGACAAAACATCCAACATCAAATGGAAACATGGATTTCCCATTTCTTTGGGACAAATTGATTAATCATTGCTTAAGATATCTATTGAGCTGGTGGGGTGCGCAGGGCATGGATACAGATGGCAGCTATTAATCAGAGGTATAATGGTAGTATTACCAACTACTATTCCTCCTCCTCTTAAGCCAGAGACCAAAGTTATGTCTTCAGCTGTTTCTTGAAAGCGGGAAGGGAGGGTGCCATCTTTATCTCCTTAGGAAGGGAGTTCCAGAGGTGGGGGGCAGCCACGGAGAAGGCCCTTTCTCTTGATCCCACCAGCCATGATTGGGACAGGGGTGGAACTGAGAGGAGGACCTCCTCCGATGACAGCAGTGTCCAAGTTCGTCTGTAGAGGGAGATGCAGTTTGTCAGATAGTCTGGACCTAAGCCATTTAATATATTTACTCCCATCACACATAGTCCTGTTGTCCATTTTTATGCCATAGATGTGGACGAAGCATCAGGCGAGGATGCTTCTTGGAGCATAACCATACAGCCCGGAAAACTCACAGCAACCCAATAAATTATTTTTTATAAATTACCATAAAGGTTTCACAAAAGATTATAACTGGCAAGAAAAGAGGCACCGAGGCTCATTTTGAGAACGTCCACAGGAATGCCCACTCTTTAACATCATGAAAATGATCTAACAGGGGAATCTAAAGGTTCTCATCCCACGTATAAATATGCACTTTTACCTGTTTCTGTGCAAATTGAGAGCTCTAAAGTCGATTACTACCCGATTCCTAAAGCCTCAGTTTAAACACACTTTAAACAATTCAAAAGGCCCCATCCTAAACTACATTTCCCAAAATTCTGCAGGTGGCAGAAATGTGGAGCTGCCCACTTTAAAGCCCTGTGATAACATCGCATGACAGGCCACATTGGAATAGTACAAACGCATGGAAAGACATTGTAAAAATTGCATAATGAAATATATTTAAAATTGAGTACAAAACAGATATAATTAAAACCAAACAACTATGTGAATTAAATGTACATTAAAGCCGCACAACTTTATAGTTCACCATAGTGATGGAAGGTTGGGAGAAGAGAGTCCTTATGGTAACTACTCATACCATTGAGGTGTAGTTTAGTGCCCCTGAATTAGACCTGTGCTACCTGGTCTCTCAAATAGAGGGAGAAAAACGTGGAGACAGTGACAGACTTCGTATTTCTAGGTGCAAAAATTACTGCAGACGCAGACTGCAGCCAGGAAATCAGAAGATGTTTACTTCTTGGGAGGAGGGCAATAACTAATCTTGATAAAATAGTTAAGAGTAGAGACATCACACTGGCAACGAAGATCCATTTGGTTAAAGGAATGGCATTCCCTGTAGTAACCTAAGGATGTGAGAGCTGGACCATAAGGAAGGCTGAGCAAAGGAAGACAGACGCTTTTGAACTGTCGTGTTGGAGGAAAATGCTGAGAGTGCCTTGGACAGCAAGAAGAGCCAACCAGTCGATCCTCCAGGAAATAAAGCCTGAGTGCTCATTGGAGGGAAGGATATTACAGGCAAAGATGAAGTACTTTTGCCACATAATAAGAAGAGAAGAAAGCTTAGAGAAAATAATGAAGCTGGGGAAAATGGAAGGACAAAAGAAGAGGGGCCGACCAAGGGCAAGGTGGATGGATGGTATCCTTGAAGTGACTGGCTTGACCTTGAAGGAGCTGGAAGTGGGAGCTCTGGTGTGGGCTTGTCCATGAGGTCACGAAGAGTCAGAAGTGACTGAAAGAATAAACAATACCTGGTCTCTTCCTTCATACCTGTAAGGAGACCAAATTAACTGGAGTGGAATTAGGATGCTGCATGTACTTCTTCTTTTAGCAAATGTCCAACATCTCCAAAGTCTTTATAACATAGACTAAATAGGCTTTTCCACTAGTTGCAACAAAAGACTATTAATGTATTGTCAAAGACTTTCATGGCCAGAATCATTGGGTTGTTGTAGGTTTTTCCAGGCTATATGGCCATGTTCTGGAGGCAATTTTTCTCCTGACGTTTCGCCTGCATCTATGGCAAGCATCCTCAGAGGTAGTGAGGTCTGCTGGAAGTAGGAAAAATGGGTTTATATATCTGTGGAATGTCCAGGGTGAGACAAAGGACTTTTGTCTACCGGGGCTAGGTGTGAATGTTTCAGCTGATCACCTTGATTAGCATTCAATGGCTTGGAAGTGCCTGGGGGGAATCTTTTGTTGAGAGTGATTTTATGTGCCTGTTTGTCACTACCTCTGAGGATGCTTGCCATAGATGCAGGCGAAACGTCAGGAGAAAAATTGCCTCCAGAACATGGCCATATAGCCCAGAAAAACCTACAACAACCCAAAAGACAATTACATGCACAAAAGAACCCAACCAACAATTGCTCATAAAATGTGGAGTGAGCTGCTTAAAAGCTGTGGTCCTTTCTTTTATTTTACCCCTCCCCCAAATTTAAATATTAAACAGTGAGAGATTTTATATGGACATAATGAAGATTACCTTAATTTAGAATGAAAAGTTTTCCCAAACCTTTTCTTTGGTTAGTCATCCATTTATTTTCCTGGTGAGGAGACTCTGCCCAATACTGCAGAGTTGGGTCAGAGCAGCATCAACACCTGATAACTGTTGGAACTCCATCATCCAAGCAGGACTCGTTTCTCAGCTTGTAATTAGTAAAGTCTTTATTCATTTTTTTCAGCCCAGTGCTCTGAATGATTGGTTTGTTTTAGCAGCCATTTAAATGTACCACAATACTATTTCATTATACATCTTACGGTACACCTGTTGCCATGCTGATGTGAGGTATTCTGGTAGTTGTAGTCTAGAAAATGCTTCAAGCTCTCTTTTGGGGTATTGGAGGAAGTCAAAATGGCAACCCAAAACTATATATTCCTGACTCCTTCCAGAGCAAACCAATCTCCCTCTAAAAATTGGAACTGCATTGTTATATAAGAAGTGAAAATTCAGATTGAATGGGGTTTGACACACTTTAACTCCCATGGCTCAATGCTTGGAATAATGGAATTTGTAGTTTGCACTATTTGGTTGATAAATCTAAAGACCCCTGTTATTCCATAGCAGTGAGTGATAGCAGTTAAAGTGATACCAAACTCCATTAGTTTTATGGTGTAGATCAGGCATGGGCAAACTTCAGCCCTCCAGGTGTTTTGGACTAACTCCCACAATTCCTAACAGCCTACTTGCCATTAGGAATTGTGGGAGTTGAAGTCCAAAACAACTGGAGGGCCAAAGTTTACCCATGCCTGGTGTAGATGCATCTTTAAGTTCTGCTAAACTTTATGGGATTTGCTTCTGAATAGGATTGCACTATTTATCTTGTAATGGCTCGGCCATTACAAATAACTTCAGCTGTATAGTATTGACTTTTCAATTGGAATGAATTGGTAGGTGATAATGGAGATTTGTTGCAATTTTATGGTTTTGTGTCCGATGATGAGAATATGCTCAATTTCAGCTTCCATCAGACCGAGCCAGCATACCCAATGGGCAAAGATGTAGGATACTGCAATATGACAAAATCTGGAGCTTGAAGGTTTCTATGCATAGCTTGAGTTTTGGGTCCAGCGCGGAGGTCTGGGGTTCATATATCTGTAACACAATCTCAACAACTTCACAAAACGACAACTGCCAGGATACTTTTAGGAGAAGACAAGCAAACAATAGGTCTTCACACTTTTTTGTGATGTCATGGTTTGAGTGTCGGACCTGGTTCTGGGAAATCCGAATCTCCGCTCAGCCATGGAAACCTACTGTGTGACCCTCAACTATACACACACTCTGAGCCTCAGAGCAAACCCTTTCTGAGTGCTTCATGTAAATACATTCTTATCATAAAGGCATTATATGTTATCTTGACTTGAAATAACATAATGTTAGGAATCAAGAGCTGTTAGGCTCACAAAAAACACTCACTTGAGGGTAATTCCACAAAAATATAGCAGAGTGCCAGAAACATAGTTCATAACCGGCAGAAGCTTACATGCACAGAGCAAGGATTACTTTCCATGCAACAGGACAGAACAGGATTGCAGATCCACAACTTCATAGGTTGTAAAAATAATATGTTTATTAAAGTAAAAAAAAATCCATTCTGGATAGGAAAGGTTTTTGGAGCAAACAAGGCTATCTTCTAAGACAAGAAAAAAGAAAAATAATAAAATAGCAATATCTACTACAGAGGTCCTCAAACTTTTTAAGTGGGGGGCCGGCTCATAGTTTCTCAGACTTTTGGAGGGTGAACTATAGTTTGGAAAAAAAATGAACTGATTCCTATACACACTGCACAGATCTTATCTGTAATGCAATAAATAAATAAATAATAAACAAAAACAATTTTCACCAACATAAACTTACCCATCTTTCAATGGGAAGTGTGCGCCTATTTTTGGATGACGAAATAGTCAAATTAATTAGGACTGTTGTTGTGTGCCTTCGTATGGCACACAGCAAACAGGAATGGATCAGCAACTGAAAAAGGGGCCCTAAGTAATTTCAGACTTAGGGCAAACCTAAGTCTAAAGTTTAGGGCAGGGGGCAGGTAAATGACCTTGGAGGGCCGTATTCGGCCCACGGGCCTTAGTTTGAAGACCACTGATCTACTACATCTTGCCTGGAGAATGGCAAGATGTATCCTCACTCTAGAACAAAGGAAGAGAGAGAGAGAGAGAGAGAGAGGGAGAGGGAGGGAGGCCAAAATGGAGAACTGACCACATGGCCTCACTAGGGCAATAAAAATACCTTTAAAGAGGAAATTGCATCTTCCCTGAAGATATCACATTGCTAAGTATTCAAAGGGGAGGAGATAGGGGCATGCAGGATGAGTAAGACAACACCCCTTCTAAGCCCCTTCTTGGGATAGGCATGCATAGGGAATTTGGGGAAGGAATACTTCATTCTAATCTATTTAGGCTAACTACTCATTGAGGGTTGGAGACTTGTGAAACCCAACACATAGCATGGCAGTTAAAGTGATACAAAGCCTGTGAAGTGTCTGGTAGGAAACCCGGTGGTGCCACGGGTTAAACTGAGCTGCTGAACTTGCTGACCAAAAGGTAGATGTTTAGAATCCAGGGAGCGGAGTGAGCTCCCGCTATTAGCCCCAGCTTCTGCCAACCTAGCAGTTTGAAAACATGCAAATGTGAGCAGGGCCGTAGCCAGAAAAAAATTTCGGTGAGGGTTGAAAATTTCGAGGAGGAGAGTTTTGAAAATTTCAGGGGGTTTTTTTGAAAATTTCAGGGGGGGGGGTTGAAACCTGCCTCTTAGCTCATGCTGAAGCAAAGAGCACAGCAGGGGCAGAGCAGCCTTCAATAGCCTGCAGCTCCGCCCCTGTCAACCACCTCCACCAAGTCTGGCCTCCTTAATGAGAGCATTCAACACCCCCCCCCCCCACTTGGTTGCTTCGCTACATCGGCTATTGCTGCAAGTAATGACATTACTCTTGGATTACACCATGGATCCGGAATCCATCTTGTTCTGGAGAAAGCTGCCAGGATTGAAGCTGTGGTCTTGAAAGTTGTCAGAGTAATTGAGGGCATGCTTCCTCCATTGGGAAATTCAAGGGGAACATTTTGTCATTTCGGTATCAGGAAGCTGAATGCCAGATTGCCAAGTCATTGCCCATCTGGCAAACCCTAGAAGGATACAGTTTTAAGTGCCCACTCCTTAATATTGCTGGGAAATATGATCCCACCTTTTAGTATTCTCACCTCTTATAGAGGTTACATGGTTTAAATGCCACCAGAGCAACGATCATAATACCTTTTGTTTCAAAATACTGTACAGTTGGCCTTCCATATTCTCTGATTCTGCACCTACGGATACCATTTTATTACACATTCTATTCTATTCTATTCTATTCTATTCTATTCTATTCTATTCTATTCACATTAATAAAAGTGAAAATGTGTATGTGGCAGAGATGTCCACTTACACAGTCAGATTCCAGCCTCCACAAACAGGCTATAATTCCCACAGGAGACACCCACGGCCCTCCCTCCAAGGACATTACAGGTTATGGCGGGTGCCATGGACATGTAGCCCAACCCCTGCCAATGTCCTCTCCAAACACTGTACTGCCCACCACCCAAATAATGCTTTCATTCGGGGACAATTTCATCCTAGATGTTCTGTTTTGCCACCAGAATGGACATCCCAGGTTCCTTACTCTTTCCACTGCTGTGGAATTTGCATGACCCTGCCCACTGCATGTCCCTTTAACCCTTTACTACCCTTTTCCTATGGCACACAACAAACAGGAATGGATCAGCAACTGATAAAGAGGTTTGGAGGAAATTGACACCCCAAAACAAACAATGCCTTTTTCAAATAACCCAAGCACCACTGGGTACCCAAACTAGATCTATCTATCTGTCTGTCTGTCTATCTATCTATCTATCTATCTATCTATCTATCTATCTATCTATCTATCTATAGAACTTGAGCAAAATTTGGTATTCATGGAGAGTCTTGGAACCAAACCCTGGACTATACTTTAAAGGGCCACAATATACCAGTATTTCACAGATTAAAATGGGGATATATGTGGTGAAAATGGCACACATTCACGGTAAGGAAGAAGAGCTGTAGAAGTTTGCTTTGTTTGCTTTTGCCGGAGCCTCCTGGGAAGGGCAAGATTTTATTGTTCCTCAGTTGGAACACTGTTGTTTGTTTGCTTGTTTTGTTTGTTTGTATGTATGGCACTGTCACTCCATATGGTACTTTACAAGACACAGATCTAAAAACAAATGTTATCTGCATTCAGACTTGCAATTTAAAGACACACAAGGGAGGAGATGACTATGGGAATGGGCTGTGGCGCAGCTAGTTAGTAGCTGGGTCGGAGTGAGTTCCCAACCATTAATAGTCTAGCTTTCTATCGACCTATGCAGCCTGAAAGACAGTTGCATCTGTCAAGTAGGAAATGTAAGTACTGCTTTATGCGGGGAGGTTAATTTAACTAATTTACGACACCATAAAACCCTTCCAGCAGCATGCGTAAGAATGAGGAAGTACTCCATCAAGGACTCGGTGTCACAAGTGGACAGTGAAGTGGCAGCTCCCCCTGTGGCCGGAATCGAGCATACCCTCATGGAGCTGGAAAGTTGAAATGTTAAATTTCCTCTGTGTGTTTGTCTATATATGCTGCATGTCTAAATGGCATTGAATGTTTGCCATGTATATGTGCATTGTAATCCACCCTGAGCCCCCTGCAGGGTGAGAAGGGCAGAATATAAATACTGTAGATAGATAGATAGATAGATAGATAGATAGATAGATAGAGGAAAGGACATTAAGGCTAGCTGATACTACTCTTCTTTTCTTCTTCCCAGCCCAGAGCAGTGGACTGCACTTCTAATCAGCACTAATCAGCTTAGCTAATGACAAGGAATGATGGGAGTTCCAATTCATTTAGAATAATAAAGTTGGAAGAGACCTCGTGGGCAATCCAGTCTAATCCTCTGCCAAGAAGCAGGAAAATCTCATTGAAAGCACCCTCGACAGATGGCCATCCAGCCTCTGTTTAAAAGCCTCCAAAGAAGGATCTTCCACTACACTCATGGCAGAGAGTTCCACTGCTGAACAGTTCTCACAGTCAGGAAGCTCTTCCTAATGTCCAGGTGAAATCTCCTTTCCTGTAATTTGAAGCCATTGTTCCACATCCTATTCTCCAAGGCAGCAGAAAACAAGCATGCTCCCTTCTCCCTATAAGTTCCCCTCACATATTCATCCACGGCTCTCATCATGTCACCTGTCAGCCTTCTCTTCTGAAGCATAAACATGCAAAGCTCTTTAAGCCGCTTCTCATAGGGCTTGTTCTCCAGAACCTTGATCATTTGAGTCACTCTTCTCTGGACACATTCCAGCTTGGCAACATCTCCCTTCAATTGCAGTGCCCAGAATTGGGCACAGTATTCCCGGTGTGGTCTGATCTCGAGGCTACAGATTTTCTATCATTGCAGTGTGGGGTTGGCATTCTAACTTAGACCTTTTTCTCTTTCGTAACATGCTTGAATGCGGGGAGAGTGGGTGAGTTCCCTCTGTCAGCTTCAGTTCCCCATGCAGGGTCATAAGAGAAGCCTCCCACAAGATGGTAAAAACATTAAACCTCCAGGCATTCCCTGGACAACGTCCTTGCAGACGGCTGATTCTCTCAGACCAGAAGCAACCTGCAGTTTCTCAAGTCGCTCCTGACATGGGGGGACGGGGACTGGGTGCTATGACATCATTTTAAAAAACAAAGTCTTTATTGGAATGGGACTTTCACCTAATGTTTACATCTTAAAACTTGTGATTTTCCACTTTGTCGAAAAACAAAGTCTGTTGTTTTGGTTGGTATTGTTACCTTTATTTATATTATGCCAGCGCTGGAACACAAAGTCTAAACATTAAAAAAGACTGCAGTTAAAAATATACAAAGAACGTGTTGAAACCCAAAGTATATTAAAACCAAAACATTTAAAGTATATTGAAGCCAAAATTAAACTATAACCATATTACATGTTCCCTAAAAAGAAATTAAATACACACATTATAATTATGTGCACTCCACACTTTCAATATAGCGTTTTTTTTCCAACTGATGTTTAGTATTATACGGGTACACAAATACATGCTTTTCTAGCCATCACCGGCCAATCCCTCTCCAATGCTAGAAATACAGCTTAATGGTGTAACATTAGAAAATGTTGACCATTTCTGCTACCTTGGCAGCCACCTCTCCACCAAAGTCAACACTGATACTGAAATACAACACCGCCTGAGCTCTGTGAGTGCAGCTTTTTTCCGAATGAAGCAGAGAATGTTTGAGGACTGGGACATCCGCAGGGATACCAAGGTGCTTGTTTATAAAGCTATTGTCCTACAAGCACTGCTTTACGCCTGCGAGACATGGACTATCTACAGACGTCACATGCAACTCTTAGAACGATTTCATCAGCACTGCTTCCGGAAAATCCAGCAAATCTCTTGGGAAGACAAGTGGACAAATATCAGCTTGCTGGAAGAAGCAAAGACCACCAGCATTGAAGCGATGGTTCTCCACCATCAACCAGCCATGTTGTCCGGATGCCCGACCACCTCTCTCAAAGCATTTGCTCTACTCTGAACTCAAGAACAGAAAACAGAATGTTGGTGGACAGGAAAAGAGATTTCAAGATGGGCTCAAAGCCAACCTTAAAAACACTGGCATAGACACTGAGAACTGGGAATCTCTGGCCCTTGAGTGCCCCAGCTGGAAGTCAGCTGTGACCAGCATTGCTGTAGAATTTGAAGAATTTGAAGCAGCACAAATGGAGGGAGAAAGAGAGAAATGTGCCAAAAGGAAGGCGAGTCAAGCCAATCCCGACCGAGACCGCCTTCCACCTGGAAACCAATGTCCTCACTGTGGGAGAAGATGCAGATCAAGAATAGGGCTCCACAGTCACCCATGGACCCACCACCAGTACACTGATCTTGGAAGACTATCCTACTCGGACATCGAGGGATCGCCTAAGGAAGGAAAGGACACAAATACAAGATCATATGAGTGTGTGAACAAAAAAAAACATGCATTCCTGAATTTATGCTTATAGTGGGATGGCTAAAGTGTTTGGAAAAGTCACCTAAGACACTATCAATCCTAGAATCTCCCAGTGACCACCTGAAAGATCTGAAAGATGTAACCCCCAAGGCTTCTTTCTCATGCCCTGGATGGATGAATCAGCAATGATAAGGTATGTACATTATGTTCCTATAATATAATAATAAAACTTTATTTAATTCCACCCTATCTCCCCTGAGATTTGTTCTTTAAATTAATTTGAAGTGCTTGGTATTTTCACTTTTGGTTTTTATTCCTCTTCAAAGTTCAAGGCTGCTCAGTCTTGCCCAGGTGACTCTGAATGTTTCCAGGGCTTAGCTATAGGAGGGAGCATAGCATCATGCATCAGGGTGGAAAGTGTGATGTATGCACTATGCTATTGCCCTACCCCAGTGTTTCTCAATCTGTTTCTCAATTCCTGCGAGGGTCAAAAGGGGATGTCAGAGAGGTCGGCAAAGACCATCAGAATACACAGTATTTTCTGTTGGTCACGGAGGTTCTGTGTGGGAGGTTTGGCCCGATTCTTTCTTTGTTGGGGTTCAGAATGCTTTGATTGTAGGTGAACTATAAATCCCAGCATCTTCAACTCCCAAATGTCAAGGTCTATTTCCCCCAAATTACACCAGTGTTCACATTTGGACATATTGAGTATTTGTGCCAAGTTTAGTCCAGATCCATCATTGTTTGAGTCCATGGTGCTCTCTGGTTGTAGGTGAACTACAACTCCAAAACTCAAGGTCAATGCCTTCCTGTATTTTCTGTTGGTTATGTATGTTCTGTGTGTCAAGTTTGGTTCAGTTCCATCATTGGTGGAGTTCAGAATACTCTTTTATTGTAGGTGAACTATAAATCCAAGGAACTACAACTCCCAAATGTCAAGGTCTATTTTCCCCAAGCTACACCCGTGTTCACATAGGGGCATATTGAGTATTCATCCCAAGTTGGCTCCAGATCCACCATTGTTTAAGTCCACAGTGCTCTCTGGATGTAGGTGAACTACAAATCCAAAACTCAAGGTCAATGCCCACCAAAACTTTCCAGTATTTTCTGTTGGTCATGGGAGTTCTGTGCTAAGTTTGGTTCAATTCCCTCATTGGTGGAGTTCAGAATGCTCTTTGATTGTAGGTTAACTATAAATCCCAGCAACTCCCAAATGACAAAATCAATCCCCCCCCCCCCAAACCCCACCAGTATTCAAATTTGGGCGTATTGGGGATTTGTGCCAAATTTGGTCCAGTGAATGAAAATACATCCTGCATATTGGATATTTACGTTACGATTCATAAAAGTAGCAAAATTACAGTTATGAATTAGCAACGATAATAATGTTATGGTTGGGGGGTCACCACAACATGAGGAATTGTATTAAGAGGCCATGGCATTAGGAAGATTGAGAACCACTGCCCTTTTTGTTACCCATCATTTCCCCCAAGTGGTATTATGCATGAGAACACATCACTATCTCCATGTTAATTTAAATACCCCAAATCATCCCAAACTCTTGGTTGTACATACCTGATGTAGACCTGTCATCCCTTCTGGGTTACATTTTCAGTTCAAGTTCAATCAATATGTGCCATAACATCTAGGTCGGAGGTTCAAATCCAGAAAGAGCATAGATGAGCTCCCTTTGTCAGCTCCAGTTCCCCATGCAGGGACATGAGGGACGCCTCTCACAAGGATGGTAAAACATCAAAACATCCTGGTGTCCCCTGGGCAACATCGTTGCAGACGGCCAATTCTTTCACACCAGAAGCAACTTGCAGTTTCTCAAGTGGCTCCTTACACAAAAAAAATTGAAATTTATTTGAAAAAATTATATTCCCACCCTTCTCACCCCAAAGGGTACTCGGGGCAGAGCACAACATATATACGGCAAGTATTACATTCCGGGACATAAAATAACTCTAAATATACACGGATGCTAGAATCAGTTAACCAAGCATAATTGTTGGGGCAAAATTTGCCCCTGATGTGTTTCTTATCCCTTCTTCATGCTCTTCAACATATTTCAGGTGCAAACTGGGACAAGTTTGGCTAAGAAATGTCAGAGTATAGCTCAAATGACAAAAAGTATTAATCTGAAGGGTGTACAACCTTGGAGAGGCTGCAACAGTTTGTTTGCCTGAGTATACAGGAAAGGTTAGGATCCTATTCCTTCCTCTTATTTACCCCATTTTAAATCAAGTGAATGCCAACTGATTGTGCACTTTGAACTTATTTTGCAACAATAAAAATAAGTTGAGGACAAAGGGGGAAGGTGAGGAGAGAGCAACTGGGACATTTTAAAGTTACAAAGTGGGACAACAGAGGATTAAACAGGACTGTCCTTTGCAAATTAGGATAGTTGGAGGATATGGTGTTTTGGTGGCAGGACACAGACTTTGGATGCATATTTGCAGCTTTAAACCCTGGCATGTTTAATGAAAAGGATCTGGGACTGAAAGATGGGTATCAGTGGAAATCCTGACAAGTGTTTTCAGTCAGTGTAGACAATCCTTGGTTCGATAGATAGAGTCTGACCATGTGTTTAAAATAGCTTCTTATGTTTTTCAGTGACCCATTTAGCATGATATCTCTGCTCATATTTCCCATTCCGGCTCTCTTTCTTCCCTTCCACAGTCACCTGCATTATGGGTTGGGTATTTAGTCATGGATTGTGCAAAAATGGTTTCTGACCTTTCTCAGATATTTTAAGTGCCTGCTCTTGACAACATTGGCTCTGGCTGAAAGCCAACCAGTTCGGAGAACTTAGTGAATGCTGAACGCACCTCCTCCTTTGAGCTTGGAATATCCAGGGTTGGCTTAGGATTTATTTTTTCATGGATACATCAAACATGGGGATTTCTGCAAGCTGAGAGACAGTGTTGTATTTTTGGAGTTATGAGTGTACAACACTCATAACTCATAAAGCAAATGATAGTGGTAAGAGCCAAAAGAATATGTTTACCCTCATAGGATAGGTCTTTCGAATCTTTAATAATAATAATGTAGATCTAGCTTGTCAGCCTGAAATCCCTCTTCTGCACAATATTAAAGGTGCATGAACCCTGTATTCTTATAACTCCTCATGCCATGCTTGGGGTTCTGTACTATAGAAATGAGGGGTGTATTTACACTATTTATTTATTTATTTATTTATTTATTTACAGTATTTATATTCAGCCTTTCTCACCCCGCAGGGGACTCAGGGCAAATTACAATGCACATATACATGGCAAACATTTAATGCCATAGACCTACAACATATATAGATAGACACAGAATCAATTTAATATTCCAGCCTTCTGACTTCATTCTGGCCACAGGGGGAACTGTTGCTTCACTGTCCACTTGTGACACCGAGTCCTTGTTGGAGTACTTCCTCATTCTTACACACACTGCTGGAAGGTTTTATGGTGTCATACATTAGTTAAATTGAACTCCCTGCATAAAATAGTACCTAAATTTCCTACTTGACAGATGCAACTGTCTTTCGGGCTGAATAGGTCAACAGTAAGCTACACTATTAATGGTCGGGAGTTCACTCCAACCCGGACTGGGTTCAAACTCATGACCTCTTGGCCAGTAGTGATTTAATGCAGCTGGCTACTAACTAGCTACGCTTGTCTTACAATGTAATAACAGATTGATACCACTTTAACTGTCATGGCGCCATCCAACAGAATCTTGGGGTTTGTAATTTATAACTAAAGCTCCCTGGTGGAAATAGGGGCCAGAGCTGTAGCTGGAAGAAGCTCGGACAAAACCTAACTGAGAGCTGAGTTCAACTTGCAGAAGCAAGATGTTGCCAAAGACCACACTCAAAAATAGGGGAATTCCATACAAGAAAGAATCAGGGCCAGCTAATCACCTCCCAACAAAATATTTCCCCAGGTAGTTAGAAACCAAACCTTGAAACTGCTAGGCCATTAAATGCTAATCAACGTGGCCAATTGAAACATTCACACCTACATCAAACAGACACGAGTGCTTTCTCCCACCCTGGACATTCCACAGATATATAAATCCTATTTTCCTAGTTTCCAACAAACCTCACAACCTCTGAGGATGCTTGTCTCAGATGCAGGCAAAACATCAGAAGAGAATGCTTCTGGAACATCACCATACATCCCGGAAAACTCACAACAATCCAGTGATTCCGGCCATGAAAACCTTGGACAGTACTTAACAGCTTACTTTTCTGCATTGCACCTCCTAGAATCCCCGGAAGACTCTAGCAAATGTAACCTCGAAATTAATATTTACTAATTGTTCTTTTTTTGAGGGGGCAAGGGACTCTTCAGAGAATTAAGATATAAGGGCAAAACAATATTATTGTTTGAGTACACTCTTTTAATTCTTTCTAGTACAGGCTGCATGTTGTTCAGCCAATAGGAATCATTAAAAAAAAAACTATCTGTGAAAGATTCTGTTTAAAGTGGATTGCGGTGGTATCTAGGTGTTGACTGCCAATTAGGAAATGTCTCCATGACAGTTTGATGAATGGATGGTAATTGTTGAAATGCCAAGGGAGAGACTAGGAGGTTCTCTCAGTCCAGAGATGAAAATGTACCTTCCCTGCACCTGATTGTTAAAGGCAGATTTGACAAGAGTTGTTAAACATGTCAGAGCTGTCTGTTTTATCTATTGGAATTGAACACTTGCCTTCCTACAGTTTGGCTCAAGCCAGGTTTATTGCCACTGCTTTCTATAAAATTTTATTCCACTAAATGCAATATAAGCTTTCTAATAATAGGAAACAGTTTGTTTAATTTTCACGGTTTATCGTTTTAGGGCTCTGAATGCAGTGTTATGATCATTCTTTCACTTTGGTTATCTTAAAGCAGGTCCATTAGCTGCTGATAAGTTTCCGGTCCCAACTCAAAGTGCAGGTTATCACCTATACAGTCCTAAATGGCCTGCCTATCTTCGTGACCGCATTCCCACCTATGAACCGGTGTGGGCTCTCAGATCTCCTCTTGGTCCCACCACCATCACAAGTGCAGCTGGTGGATGAGGGAGAGGGCCTTCTTGGTGGTGGCCCCCTGGGTTTGGATCACCCTTCCCAGGCCTCTTTTTGCAGGGATTTGAAAACATGGCTTTTCAAACAAGCTTTTGAGAATGCTTCGTTCCTCGTTGTTCTGTGCAGTAGTTGCACATCCTTGCACTTTACCCTATGTTCTCTCTCCATTGTTGCAGCTTGCACTTTCGCTTTCTGTACCCCATAAATCCCTCTGTCTTATATCATGACCTTGCAGGGATCAAGTGGCGCAGAACTGCATTCCTATAAAGTGTATAGTGTACATCCTCATTACTGAGCAAGAACAGGTCATGACACCTTGTACCTGAGGCAAAGATGATGCCAACACCACAATCCCAAATATAGTATTGGACTGGTTGAACAATAGTGCAGTCTTGGTCAAAGGGAATTGTCATCTGAGGGCAGCAGACAAACTGGACAGTCTGCCTTAGGAGACTTCAGGGGAAATGGTAAAAGCATGCAATTCCCCCTTTCATTATTTGCCATTTAATTCTACGTCGGAAGTAAATCCCATTGAAGGAAAAGAAGTATAGCAAGCATATATATCATTGGTTCCCAACCTGTGGGCCGTGGCCCAACAGTGGGCCGTAAGAACAAAAATCCAATCTGCAAACCTTCCTTTTTATTTATTTTATGTTATTTCTGCTGCTTTCCGCAGAGCTGACTAGCCCCGCCCCCTTTGGGTACCAATGTTGGAGAATGTTCTCTAGTCAAAGTAGTCCCAGTCAAGTGCTCCCTGGTCAAAGTGGTCGCCAGTCAAGTGGCCCCTGGTCAAAGGGGGCTCTGGTCAAAGTGGTCCCTGGTCAAGTGGTCCCTGGCCAAAATGAGCCCTGGTCAAAGTGGTCCCTGGTCAAAGTGGTCCCCTTTCAAATGGTCCCTGGACAAGTAGTCCCTGGTCAAAGTGAGCCCTGGTCAAAGTGGGTCCTGGTCAAAGGGGGCCCTGGTCAAAGTGGGTCCAGGTCAAGTGGGCCCTGGTAAAAATGGTCCCTGGTCAAAGTGGTCCCTGGTCAAAGTGGTCCCTGGTCAAAGTGGTCCCCTTTCAAATGGTCCCTGGACAAGTAGTCCCTGGTCAAAGTGAGCCCTGGTCAAAGTGGGTCCTGGTCAAAGTGGGCCCTTGTCAAAGTAAGCCTGGTAAAAGTGGTCCCTGGTCAAAGTGGGCCCTTGTCAAAGTAAGCCTGGTAAAAGTGGTCCCTGGTCAAAGTGACCCCTGGTCAAAGTCATCTCTGGTCAAAGTGGGTCCTGCTTAAGTGGGTTCTGTTCAAAGTAATCCCTGGTCAAAGTGATCCCTGGTAAAAGTGGGCCCTAGTCAAACTGGTCCCTGGTCAAGTGGGCCCTGGACAAAAAAAGTTTGGGAACCACTGAATGAAAAACATACGCAAAATAGTGTAAAGATTTGCTTCTTGGGAACTGGGATTTGAAATCTTCAACAGAGTTGCTTCTTGGGAACTGTATTCAAGAGTTGCTTCTTGGAAATTGTATTCAAATCTTCAACAGAATATGAATCAATGCTATAGCTAATCTTGTGAGTTGTTGGTGGTTTGTGCAATCTGTGTTAAAGGTTTTCTTCCTCCATTCATCTCAATCAGGCATGGGCAAACCTGAGCCCTCCAAGCTCTATGGGAAATGAAGTCAAAAAACATCTGGAGGGGCAAAGTTTGCCCATGACTGATCTAAATCACTGATAAAAGTATTGAAAAGCAATTAGATGATTCCAATCTTTGCATAATGCCAAGACTGGCATTCTCCGTGTGAAATTGGGGTTACCATGCTTCAACGTGAGAAGGCTAAACTTGCAACAGTCAACTCAGATTCTGGCATGTCTCTCTTTTTGAAATGATTTGCCACTCTTTTACAAAACTGTATTGTGGCAGAGGAGTTGCCCTGTTAATGAACTTCCCTTTGGTATCTGTCTGGGCATTGCGGAAGACAGAACTGCTGAGCTAAACCAAGTGAGGGTCTGACTCAGCATGGCATCTCTGACGTTTTCATAGTGATGCATAGGAACAACGCTCTTGGAGATTTCATGATGGTTACTTTTTCCAAAAGAATAAATAAATATTGTATCTTCACGGTGAAACATCCCACAATGATTGGCTGGTCTGTTCTGATGACATGGAATGTCGGGTTGCTTGAGAAACAAAACAATTTGCTGTTCTGATCCTATGAGGGAATGGAAAATGGTCAGTTCGGATGGGTTCGATCCATTTCACAGGGCAGGGCTGGGTGGATTCTTAAGCTTACTGGATATTTTCCTACAAACTTGTGGTCAAAGTCAAATGGTCAGGGGATGGGCAACAAGTTGTGGTGCAATGTTGGCAACAACTGTTGCTAATGTGCACAACTTGTATATACAAATCTACATCTAATTTATGACAGATATAGATGTAAATCCAATCTAAATTCTGATTAGAGTATTCCCATACGGCAATTTATCTGCTATATCTTTATTGTTGTTTATTTGTTCAGTTGCTTCCAACTCTTCGTGACCTCCTGGACCAGCCCACGCCAGAGCTCCCTGTCGACTGTCACCACCCCCAGCTCCTTCAGCCAGTCAATTCAAAGAAACTATCCATCCATCTTGCCCTTGGTCGGCCCCTCTTCCTTTTTCCTTCAATTTTCCCAAGCATCATTGCCATATCTATTCTTACTTTAATTAGGCAATCCCTCATTGTCTGAGGATGATGGTCCTCCAAGTGTAGTGTCTTGACAGTGGGTCCGTAGGTGGCTGTGGAAGCCTATTCTTGATCTCCATGTTCTCCCATAGTGAGGGCATTGGTTTCCATGTGGAAGGCGGTCCTAGTCAGGGTTAGGTTGATGCGCCTTCCTTTTGGCACATTTCTCCCTTTTACCCTCCATTTGTGTCTCTTCAAATTCCACAGCACTGCTGATCACAGAAAGCTCAAGGGCTAGAAAGCTCAAGGGCCAGTGCTTCCCAGTTCTCAGTATCTATGCCACAGTTTTTAAGATTAGCTTTAAACACATCTTTAAATCTCTTTTCCTGTCCACCAACATCCCATTTTCCATTCTTGAGTTCGGAGCAGAGTAACTGCTTTGGGAGATGGTGATTGGGCATTCGGACGACATGGCCAGTCCCATGGAGTTGATGGCATAGGAGCATCGCTTCAATTCTTTGTTTCTTCCAGCACGCTGACATTTGTCCACCTGTCTTCTCAAGTGATTTGCAAGACTTTTCAGAGGCAACACTGATGGAATCGTTCCAGAAGTTGAGTCTGATGTCTTTAGACAGTCCATGTTTCGCAGGCATAAAGCAAGGTTGGGAGGACAATAGTGTTATAAACAAGCACCTTGTTCTCCCTATGGTTGTCCGGTCCTCAAACACTCTGCTCCATTTGGAAAAATGCTGTACTTGCAAATCTCAGAAAATTTCTATTCATCTATAAGTGAACCATATATATAAGTCGGGGGGCAGGTTTTGTGGCCAAAATTATGGATTTTGATATGAGCCATAGATAGGTTGAGGGCCATTCCATGAAGAGGGGAAAAATACCAATTTCATCTCAGGGGGAAGAAATCCCTATCCAGTGCTGCCATTCCCTTTCCCAGACATTGAAAAAGGCCAAAGTGTTGGAGGGAGTAGAAGGATTGGTGTTTCTTTTAGGTGTTCTTGGGATGGACTAAGTACCATATATTCTCAAGTATAAGCCAACCCGGGTATAAGCTGAGGCACCTAATTTTACCACAAAAAACTGGGAATATGTATTGACTCGTGTATAAGCCGAGGGTGGGAAATGCAGCAGCTACTGGTAAATTTCAAAATAAAAATAGATACCAATAAAATTACATTAATTGAGGCATTAGTAGGTTAATTTTTTTGAATATTTACCATATTTCAAAGAAAAACAGTAAATTAGCTCTGCAAGTGGAAAAGTGGGGTCAACACAAACAATATGATATCAACAATAACATAATAATAATAATAATAATAATAATAATAATAATAATAATAATGAACAATTTGTATTCCGCCCTATCTCCCCATGGGGACTCAGGCCAGCTTCCAACATAGGAACAGGTAAACATTCAATGCCTATATAAACAATGCAGAACCAGATAATATAGATCTATAATTATAGATACTAATTTAAAATATGCATTTCCCCCTGAAACATTTGCAGATCCGCTCTCTATATATGCATTTCCGTCCTGCAATGTTTGCAAGCCCTAAATATCTATGTTTCTATCTATCCAGACATCTCTTTCTCTATGTGTGTGTATATTCCCCCTGCAATATTTGCAAGCCCTATATATCTATATTCATATCTATCAAGAAAGGTCTATATATATTTGTGTATGCATTTTCCCCCTGTAATATTTTCTTATCTATATTCCTATCTATCTATTTAGACATCTCTCTATATGTAGATAATTATATCTATAAAGGATTTTCAGAGACTTGCAAACACTTGAGGGGAAAATTCATATACAAAAATAATGTATACATATGTCATCAAGGGCAGCGGAGGCCCCCGCCTTCAAGTTGGTTTGACCCGCAGCAGAGAGTTCTGCAGTTCCTGGCAGCCACAATTGAGGCAGACTGATGAAATGTGCCCCAACAGGCAGCTCAAACAGGGACTGCACTCAGCCTCTATGCCTTTTTCTATCACTTTCCCCCAAGCCCTAACATTGTAACTATTCCCCTAATAAAGATACTTGAAATTGCAACTTTTTAACTTTCTAGTTTGATACTTTGTGTCTCTTCTTGCCTGAACTATCAAATTGCATGAAATTAACCTTTTCCAGGCTCCGGGGGACCGCAGGCCTGCCCGGAATGTCTCTCTGGCGTTCCGGGGACACCGAATCCGTGCCGCTTGTAACCGCGGATACAGAGTTTTTCCTTTCAGATCTCGGTATCCACAAAATCACAAAGTGGCGGATCGGCTCCATTTTAATGTCTTATTTTTCTGTACTAAATTCTAAGCCTATCTGCTATCTCGCTTTTCTTATTTTGGACCCCTACGCTCGGGAAATAACCTCTCAAGTTTTGAGAATATATTTTATTAGAAACAGCTGATTGTCAAAAATGCCGGTTCCATTGCTGCTGCTTCATTGCTCCTCACTGCCTCTCTCCTCTGCCAAGCTCTGGACCCGGGGACTTGATGCGGCAGACATGTAGCCGGGGAGGGGGGGGGGCTTGAGGGGCTTCAGTCCCCCCCCCCCCGAAATTTTCATGGTGGTTTGTGAAAAGGCCTTATTGGTGCATTATTTAAACTGTTATGTTTATTCATATCATGATCTGATCACCATACTCAATATATCCCATATGCATGGGGGTATTGGGGTAATAATACAAAAGGTTTGCTAGGGTAGACCCACTTTCACTCAGACTCAGCCCCCCCGAAACCCCCCCTGAAAAAAACTCAGCCCCCCCCCGAAACCCCCCTGAAAAAAACTCAGCCCCCCCCCCCGAATCGAAATCCTGGCTATGGGCCTGGGTTCCCCCATGTGACTTCGGGAAGAGCCTGGACAGGGGGCCCTGGACCTTGGGAGGAGATTCTAGTTCTCCAAGGACCAAAGTGTGAATCCATTGCAGCACGGCCGGAGTTCCATCTGCTAGCCTTTGCAAAGATCAAGGACTTTCTGTTGCCTGTTTGGAACTTCAGAAGACATCATTTCCCTATGAACTTTCTTCAGAGACACTGGACTCAAAGCCTCCAAATAAAAATTAAATCTTTTATTAAATATACTTGGGATGTGGGACAAGGATGGGGTTTGTTGCTATGAAATGTTTATTATTTGAATGTGTATATCTTTCTATGAATTATCCTTTGCCCTTTGCCTTGCCCTTGGCCCCTTGCCCAACCTTAGAGAGATGACCAGGAAAACAACCAGTGCCCGAGGGGGCTGTTGCCCCCACAAAACAAACATTTCACGAACTCTTGCATGGAGAATAGCAAAGGAAGTTCCTATTGATTCTCTGAGTTGGTCTGATTGATAGGCATTTCCTACGGCCAAGTTTTGATTATTAGAAACAATGCGGGCCAGACTGCCCACTGGGGGGTCTTCTGCCCAGCTCCGTCTTTCTTTACCCAGCACACATTACAAACATCTCTTATCAGATCAGGGACAGGAAAACTCTTCTTAAATCAATCAACTTTTCATCAGCAAGACAATAACACAATCCCCCAGCTGGCCGATTCCCCGGACGCAGGGTCACGTAGGTTTCAAGAACGTCATAATCCCATTGCTCTCCATTGTCCCTGGTCGTCCCACCTCTTCTTCCCTGATTCGCTGCTTCCCCGAAGCGGGGAAAGCCTCCTGATAGGCTCCCCAGAAGCGGGGAAGCCTTGTGATTGGCCCAGGCTGAGGGCGGGCCGCCAAGCCTCCTCCCAGCTGTTCGGCCACCAGCCAATCACCATCAAGCCGGGCAGGGAAGGAAGGCCGGGAAGTTTGAAATCTCTGTACATGTTTTGGCTATAAAAATGCTTGCAAACTTTGTAACGGCATGCTTGTGGGTGAGCTATCCCCACATTTGCATCTGCTTCAGCTGAATCGCTCAATTAAAAGCCTCGGTCGCCATCTTCTTCCGCTTTGGTGAGACAATTATTATTTTTATTATTTTTATTGCCGGAATTCGTCTTCTCTGTCCTTGCCAAGGTTGCAGGCCCTCTTTGGTGCGGTCCTAGGGGTCTCTCTTACTGGAGAGACCCTCCTAAAGTCTGTATTGACTTCACATATAGGTACAGATAAACAGGTACATAGAAATCTCTTGATATCTGTATGTATATAGGATTTGCAAAGACCTTGAAACATATGAGAGACAAATTCGTATATAAATAATATATATATCTGTATCTGTATATCAATGTATACAGATACAGATATATAGGTACACAGGGATTGCAAAGGCTTACAGTGGGAAAGGGGATGGTTCCTTTTTTGATAAGAGTTAAGGTACTGTACTCACATTAACCTCTGGATGACTCAAGTTTTTGGGTTGATTTAGACTAAAAGTTCTAAACTTACACATGAGTAGAAAGAGTAAGTGTTGACTTATGAAGTTCCCATTGGGTTCAGCGCATCTACTTTATTCGTAAGCAATAATTGAAGGTAGACTCTGAGACTCTAGCATAATCCTAAAACTGGCTGGCACAGTTGCCAGACCCAGTCTAAGATACTTTGCAGATCAGTGACCTGAAGTGAAAACGGAGAGTATTATCAGCTGTCTGCTATCACAGTCCTTTCTTCTTCTTTTCTCTTGGCTTGCAATTCATATGGTAGTGTTATGCTGTTTGGAGTGAGAAGAAACTATTGGCAGTCTATGCTAGTAATTTACCTCCTATGTGACCATGCTGTGATGAATGATTAAGAAAAGGCTCTAGAAAGTGGCAGAATTCAGAGACAAGGAAGGTAAAGTTTTAAGTAAGTTTTGACAAAGAGAAAGAGAAACTTGGAGGAAAGGTTGGCAAGGAACAAGACTTGAGTAAAAGCGCAAAGGATAGAAGGTATTGCAGTGATAGAGGGCCATCAAAATTTCATCTAGCCCTGAAGAGCAGTAGAGTCTGCAGTATCTCATTTCCACAAACACCAGCTGGGTTCTAATTTGCCTTAACATTTCTGTTACTCTAATGAACTTACTCTTAAAGGGCTTTTCACACTATATACCGTAGTTATGGTGCTATAACTGCATTTCAGTTACTCTAATGAAATTACTCTTAAAGGGCCTTTTCACACTATATAACAACAACGAGGAGGAGGAGGAAGAGGAAGAGATTTGGGAACTGTTTGTTATATGACAGATACCTCTTTGAGGATAATAGTCAATAGGCCTCTATAGTGTTTAGAGTGCTGTAGGAGGAAAGGAGAATCAAAAGGTTTAAAAGATCCTGTCTGGATTTTTGTGTGGGGAACTTTGTTTAAGAAACTCATGATAAAAGTATCATCCTCCGTAAGAAGTAAAGCCTGATAAGTTATTTGAAACCATTACACATATTGACTGTTCAAAATTAGCATCATATTCCTGTCAAAACTTACTTAAGATTTGTAACCCTTCCTTTACCTTACTTGTCTCCAAACTGAAGTCTTCATGTGGTTTTTTAAACATACAATTGAAGGAGGTGGCCTATGAAATAATACATTGGTGGCAGCAAAAGAAACCTGTAATAAATAATTGGAAACAGTAAAGGCAAAATTTAATATACAGTGGTGGCTTCCCACTGTCAGATCCCCTCATAGCCTCACCTTGGGCCAATCTTTGTCGTTTTGTCCTTTGTCCTCCATCTTGTGTAGTGGTGCCTCTTGCAATTTCTGCCCTCCGTCCCCTTGTCCCTGTTACAGATACCATGGTTGATGGTATCGAAAGCCACTATGTTATGGTGCTATGATTCCACTTCAGCTGTCTTAGCAGTATCCTTTGAAAACCTGGGATATGCAGAGTAGGGAGGGACATTTACAATTCTGGGTCAGAGAGCTCTAGTGCCGCCCACAGCACAAATCTCAAAATCCTATATAATGTTGTCCTGCAATTAAAGTGGCTTTCTTCTCAGACCTCTATCTTCAATTAGGAAGATATAGAAAGCACTACTTTTGCTCAGAAGCCCCAAACCATGTCTGCCTAGACAAGGCCTCTGGAGGATCCATAACCTTTCCAAAATGTCCCTTGAGATGACCGTAGCTGCTGCTGGAACTTCCAGTGGCACGTAAATTGGACAAGTGGAAAATTGTACACACCAAAAAAATATTGGAGCTAAGCATTTGAGGAGGTGGCTTATAGGGAGGGAGCTGTTAAAACCTAATAAAAATAATAAATAACTCATTTCTCAGCATTCTATCATACTCTGCCGACATTCCGTCATACTTTACCATAACAGCGCCCAGGGCAGAGTTATGCAAAGAGAAAGTAGTGGTAGAGAACATGGTTTGTCTGCAGAAAGTTCCAGATTTAGCCTATATCATCTCTAGGAAGAAAGAGGTAAGAAAGAACCCTTGCCCAAGCACCTGGTATCAAGTTTAATCATGAACAGCTGTCCATGGCTGGTTCAAGACAGCTCCATTTGTTGGTAAAGGTAAAGGTTTCCCCTGACATTAAGTCTAGTCATGTCCGACTCTGGGGGTGCTGCTCATCTTCATTTCTAGGCCGAAGAGCTGGCGTTGTCTGTAGACACCTCCAAGGTCATGTGGCCAGCATGACTGCAGGGAGCGCTGTTACCTTCCTGCAGAAGCGGTACCTATTGATCTACTCACATTTGCATGTTTTCAAACTGCTAGGTTGGCAGAAGCTGGATCTAGTAGCAGGAGCTCACTTCACTCCATGAATTTGAACCGCTAACCTTTGGTCAGCAGCTCAGTGGTTTAATCTACTGCACCACCAGGGGTTAAGGTGCAGGCTTATTTCCAGAGGCTCCTAATGCACCAGTTATTAACGGCAGCCTGGTGTGCCAGTTGAAATGGGAAAATATTTCCCGTTTATAGTGCACGCTTCTACATTCTACCTTGTGGCTACCATTCATTCAATGGAGGCAATAGTAAATCATTTCAGTTGCAAGTGCAGAAAATGCATAGTGGCACACCAGTCCTACCTTTGGTTGGGCATCTTTCCATTTCAGAAGGCAACTCTAACTAGCACTGGTTGCTCAGAGTATAATCACCTAAAGTGGTGGGAAAGTGTGATCACACTAGACAAGACAGCAAATGTGCACTTACATTTGTGTCTCTTTTAAAGCTGTTTCTTAATTAAAGAAACATAAATATTGATGCTAATTCTGATGCTGAATACAAAATTACTCTTTTCTAAAAGTGGCTATTTGTATCCATTTGACTGAAATTTCACAGGGAGGAGGCAGAAGACCACAAAGTGTTGCCTACAAATCAGAGATGGAGCCTTATAAGGTAGATATTGGAACCTATTGAGCTCTGAAAAGGGCAACTGTTGGTCTCTGGCAGGTAGGAGAGGATAAGTCTCGCTATGGATCCAGATGGAGCTGAAGAATGAGTAGTAGGAAGTAGGCTTGGTTGATCCAAAAAAACCCCCCAAAAAAAACAAAACAAAAAACAAGGTTCAAAACTTTTCCCCGCTTGACATTAAGTGTAGTCATGTCTACCTCTGGGTGGTGATAGTCATCTCAATTTATAATCTGAAGAACTCGTGTTGTCTGTAGACGCCTTCAAGGTTATGTGGCTGGCATGACTTAATGGAGCACCATTACCTTCCTGCCAGAGTGGTACCTATTGATCTACTCACATTTGCATGTTTTCGAATGGCTGGGTTGGCAGAAGCTGGGGCTAACAGTGGGAGCTCACCTTGCTCCCCGGATTCAAACCACCAACCTCTTGGTCAGCAAGTCCAACAGCTCATGGACTGCACCACCAAGAGCCCATCTACATTGCATAATTATTATGAGTAGGGTTATCAATTTAGCCAATGGGGAACATCAGCACAGGATGGATTTTAAGCTATCACAGTATTGCATGCTTTTGTGGAAGAGGAAGCAAACCTGTCGGTCTAAAGCAGTAGTTCACAACCTTCCTAATGCCACGACCCCTTAGTATAGGTCCTCATGCTGTGGTGACCCCCAAGCATAACGTTATTTTCATTGCCACTTCATAACTGTAATTTTGCTACTGTTATGTAAATATCTGATATGCAGGATGTACTGGACCAAATTTGTCACAAATACTTAATATGCCCAAATTTGAATACTGGTGGGGTTGGGGGTGATTGATTTTGTCATTGGTAATGCTGGAGTTTATAGTTCACCTAAAATCAAAGAGCCTTCTGAACTCCACCAATGATGTAATCGAATCAAACTCGGCACACAGAATTCCCATGACCAAGAGAAAATACTGAGAAGGTCTGGTGGACATTGACCTTTAGTTTTTGGAGTTGTAGTTCACCTACATCCAGAGAACACTGTGGACTCAAGCAATGATGGATCGGGATCAAACTTGGCACAAATACTCAATATGCCCAAATGTGAACACTGGTAGAGTTTGGAGAAAATACACCTTGCTATTTTGGAGTTGTAATTATTGGGATTTATAGTTCACCCACAATGAAATAGCATTCTGAACCCCACTGATAGAATTGGACCAAACTTTCTACATAGAACCGCCATGACCAACAGAAAATACATGTTTTCTGATGGTCTTTGGAGACCCCTTTGCGACCCCCACAGGGGTCTCGACCCCCAGGTTGAGAAACACTGGTCTAAAGAGTGTGGCAAATTTTCCCTTGTCTTGGAACAAAATCCTTTAAATTTGTTGAACAAAGGACCTGCTCCGTACCTGAGTCTAGAATATGAAATGGGCGGCTGAAATACCAGATGTTCAACAGCGCAGGTCGTAATTGGGTTTCTTTGGAACTTAAAATTTAGAATTCCTGGATGTTGCAAGAGGGAAGGCTAATTATAGTTAAGCTTTGTATTGTCTGCTGCACTATTTTGGGTACTAGGAAGAAAAAAGTACACTGCTGGGAGGATCCAGGTTTGCCTTATCGCGCCAAAGCAGCAATGCCAAAAAAATCGCATAGGAATGAGGAAGACTGGACATCCAGAGCCCAACCCAAATGAACTAAGTTCCTTCTGTCCTGGCGTGGGGCTAACACTGCCCTTCATGCTGATTCTGCCTCCCTAATATGTGCTTGACTTCGGTCGGTATTTCTGGCAGCACACCCCTACATTTATTTCGTGATTAGTAGCGGTGCTTTCGAAATGGTATCAAAGAAGTGATTTTCCTCTGCTCAATGCATTTTTCTTTTTCTTTGTGTACCAAGATCTGAGTCAGCTGGGCCACTTGGCCTCACAACTTCAGTCTGGGCATTGGGCAATTCTGGAAACTATGTGTGGCACAGTGATTCAGCAGTGGGCTGGGGGTGGTCCAGCGGTAAGATCAGAGTAAGGTCATGCAGGTTTTCTTTCTGTTGATACAAGCCTTCCATTGAAGGATACCAGGGACAATGGGTAGGATTTTGGGGCTTGTTTCAAGTTCCAGCCCTATCTTAGGAGGTCAAGGGAATTTAGCCAACAAGAGCAGCGTGTGTTGGACACACACGTGTTTCTGGGTCTGACATTTGCTCCAGAGAACCAAAACATAAAGCATGTTTGAGATCTTGAGTTATGTGTATGGGCATAATGCTTCGTTCATTCAGTGTCAAATCTTAAGAGACATAATGTTGGCGGACAGGAAAAAAGATTTAAAGATGGGCTTAAAGCCAACCTTAAAAACTGTGCCATAGACACCAAGAACTGGGAAGCCCTGGCCCTTGGTCAGCTATGACCAGCAGTGCTGCAGAATTTGAAGAGGCACAAATGGAGTGCAAAAGCCTGAACAAAAATGTAAAAGTAATCAAAAGTCCCAGGCTCAGCCTGCTCCCCATGCATTGCTTGACGAATCATCTTCATGCATCTTATTTTACAGTTGACACACCCACACCCACTTATTCCTTGCATGTTCCAACAAACTGAACACATGCTGCTGCAACCTAATGCCAAATGTTGGTGTTTCTCCATTCCTCCTTGATCATCCTCTTGGTGCTGATATGCTAATAAACCATCAATTTAGACAGAGAATAGAGAGGATAGGGGGTCTTGGCCAGGCATAAAAAGTCTTTGTAAAAAGATGCTTCTTTGTCAAGGGATTTGTTAAGTGAGATAACAAAGCTTTTATTCGTGACTTATGGAAGTTACTCTCCAAGGACTAATAATGCTGATTTGTGCAAGGACAATGGTGATGGTGAGAAAGCATATGCTGCTTTGGGAAAGTGGTGTAATAATAATAACAACAGCAATATGCTTTTGTCCTTTGTTTTGATATTAAAAACAAAGATGTGATGACCATCTAATTACTTTCACAAAACGTGGTCAGAATCTCAAGCAATTTCGAAACTCTTACCTGAATAACACAAAATAACACACACCAGTGAGTTGAGTTTCACAGGAAAGTGTGTTTCCAAAAGTGCTGCCTCTGGAAAATCCTGTACATCTCTTGGGAAGACAAGCAGGCAAATGTCAGTGTGCCGGAAGAAGCAAAGACCACCAGCATTGAAGCGATGGTCCTCTACCATCAACTTTGCTGGACCGGCCACGTTGTCTGAATGCCCAACCACCGTCTCCCAAAGCAGTTTCTCTACTCTGAACTCAAGAACAGAAAACGGAATGTTGGTGGGCAGGAAAAGAGATTTAAAGATGGGCTCAAAGCCAACCTTAAAAACTGTGGCATAGACACTGAGAACTGGGAAGCCCTGGCCCTTGAGCGCTCCAGCTGGAGGTCAGCTGTGTCCAGCAGTGCTGTAGAATTTGAAGAGGCACGAATGGAGGGCAAAAGAGAGAAACGTGCCAAGAGGAAGGTGCGTTAAGCCAACTGTGTCTGAGACCGCCTTCCACCTGGAAACCAATGCCCTCACTGCGGGAGAAGATGCAGGTCAAGAATAGGGCTCCACAATCACCTACGGACCCACCAGCACACTGATCTTGGAAGACTATCCTACTTGGACAATGAGGGATCGCCTAAGTAATAAGTAAGTAAGAAGTGGTTTCCAAACTACCAGGGCCACTATCAAAAGACCCTGTGTTTGGTAAATAAATGGCAATAGAATTTATGATAGGATGAAGGAGAAATTACTTCTTTGTTTGTAACAGAGATAATGGTAGGGTTTAGTGGGAGAAAATGGAAGGCTGGGAACAGTCTTATGGACTCAGCAACAACATTAAACACACACAGTACATTAAATGGTAAGTGCATGTGTGATCTAATGCAGGGGTGCCAAACTCATTCTCATCGAGGGCCACAGCAGCCTTATTGTTCAAAGACCCATTTAATACATGGATGGAGAATACATGGATACAGAGGGCCAACTATAATTTTGTTTTCATCCAGTTTGGGTCCCCAGATGCAACTGAATGACAACTCTCATCGCTTGATTATTTACCATGCAGACTGGGGATAATGCAACCAAACAGCTCTTGTAGATCTGAGGTTGGGGAATAGTTAAAAGACATTTTAACATCAATATT
Organism: Anolis sagrei; assembly: GCF_037176765.1. NCBI lineage: Eukaryota > Metazoa > Chordata > Lepidosauria > Squamata > Anolidae > Anolis > Anolis sagrei. The sequence goes on along the minus strand of NC_090035.1, from coordinate 67,357,326 downwards.
CATATCCACAAGCCTTGTATCTAAAGTCAAGTCTTACTACCCTGGTAAACAGAAAAAAACTATATCTGGGGAGTAGAGTGTGCTCGCACTATAAGCCCCAGCTTCTGTCAGTCTAGCAGGTTGAAAACACATAATCATGAGTAGATCAATAGGTACTGCTCCGGCAGGAAGGTAATGGTGCTCCACGCAGTCATGCTGGCCACATGATCTTGGAGGCATTTATGGACAATGCCGGCTCTTCGGCTTTACACATAAATCCAATGCAGAAGTATAATTTTAAACAGATCACACTGGTCGCAACCAATTATCCCTGCGCTAGATTTTTAGGTGGACAAAATTGTATTTTTACCATAGCTGTAGATGAAGATTGAAATCTTCACTCCATCCCATCAGCATACTAGAGGGATTTACTTGTAAACTTCTAAAAAAATCTCAAAAGTGATTGTTGATTACAGTATTAAATCAATGTTGATCTGTTTATAGTTGCATGAAGACTTTCCTCTTGCCTTCTCCTTTTGATTTCTCTTGAATCTATGCCCTAATTCACAAGAAGTGTCCTATGTTGAAAGCAGTTCCGGGGCACATTTCCTCTTTGGAGGCATCTTTTTTAAAACAGGACTAGGATCCCCCAAGAAGTCATGATTCTTTAGATGCTGGATTAAATTAAACAGTTTGGAATGTGCAAACACAGAATTGCAAAAGAGAATTCATTGACTTTTACTGTTTTGGGTGCCAATGCAGGGGTGTAGTGGGATATAAATAAACCAAATAATAAAAGTAATAATAATTATTATTTTTATTTTTGGAGCACAATACTCCTGACCTCACGATTGTGTTAAAAAACAAAGTATGGATTGTTGATGTTGCAATCCCAGCTGACAGCAGGATTGAAGAGAAACAACTGGAAAAGCTGACATGATATGAGGATTTAAGATTCATATCTTAAGACTCTGGCATAAACCAGTCAAGGTGGTCCAAGTGATGATCGGCACACTGGGTGCAGTGCCTAAAGACCTTGGTCTGCAGTTAAACACAATTGGCGCTGACAAAATTACCATATGTCAGCTACAAAAGGCCACCTTACTGGGATCTGCACGCATTATTCGTCGATACATCACACAGTCCTAGACACTTGGGAAGTGTCCAACGTGTGATCCAATACAACAGCCAGCAGAGTGTCTGCTGTGGACTCATCTTGTTGTGTTTCAAATAATAATAATGATAATGATAATAATAATAATAATAGCAATGCGAATTGCCCTTGAAGTTGCGGAAATCATAGACTCATAGAGTTGGAAGAGACCTCATGTGCCATTCAGTACAACCCCCTGCCAAGAAGCGGGAAAATGGTGTTCAAAGCACCCCCGACAGATGGCCATCCAGCTTCTGCTTAAAAGCCTCCATAGAAGGAGCCTACACCACACTTCGGGGTAGAGAGTTCCATTGCTGAACAGCTCTCACAGACATAAAGTTTTTCATAATGTTCAGGTGGAATCTCCTTTCCTGTAGTTTGAAGCCATTGCTCCATGTCCTAGTCTCCAGGGCAGCAGAAAACAAGCTTCCTCCCTCCTCCCTATGACTTCCCCTCATATACATATACATGGCTATCATGTCTCCTCTCAGCCTTCTCTTCTGCAGGCTAAACATGCCCAGCTCTTTAAGCCATTCCTCATAGGGCTTGTTCTCCAGAAGACCCTTGATCATTTTAGTCACCCTCCTCTGGACACATTCCAGCTTGTCAGTATCTCTCTTCAGTTGTGGTGCCCAAAATTGGACACAGTATTCCAAGTGTGGTCTAACCAAGGCAGAATAGAGGGGTAGCATTACTTCCCTGGATCTAAACACAAATGAACAGAATGATGTGGGGAAAAGGTGTTATTTACTGACCTCAGGAAGCAGCAGGATTTTATCTTCTAATCAGCAAATTGGATGGACTATTCACTTTGCTGGCGTCCTCAGTTAGGAAGATCCTTGGCACTTAAGGGAAGTCTGTTTATTTCTGGTCCCAGATTGGAGATAAGCATCAGGATTGCTCTGGATGCCACTGGGCTTCCTTGTCTTGACACTGAACAGAATGTAAAGGCAATATTTCCTATCCCAGGGGGTCGACTTGGAGGAGCCTCCGCAAGACTTTCCGGGGAGTGAATTGCAGCCACTTGTGGTCCTGATAAGATCTATGTGGACCCCCTCATTCATTTGTATTGTTGTTATATGTCTCCAAATTGACTTGGACTTATGCGACCCTCTCTTAGGGTTTTTCTTGTTGATATTTATTCAGGGGAAACTTTGTCATGTTGCTTTCCTCTTGGGCATAAAGTGTGTGATTTATCCAAGGTTGTTTCCATGGCTGAGTAGGATTCTAACCCTGTTTTTTGGATTTCTAGCCCAATGCTCAGGACTCCCTGGTGGCACAGTGGGTTAAACCACTGAGCTGCTGAACTTGCAGACCAAAAGGCCAGCAGTTCGAATCTGGGGAGCAGGGTGAGCTCTCGCTGTTAGCCCCAGCTTCTGCCAACCTAGCAGTTCGAAAAGATGCAGATGTGAGTAGATCAATAGATATGGCTTTTACAGGAAGGTAACAGTATTCCATGCAGTCATGCCAGCCACATAACCTTGGAGGAGTCTACGGATAATGCCAGCTCTTCGGCTTAGAAATGAAGATGAGCACCACCACCCAGAGTTGGACTCGACTGGACTTAATGTGAAGGGGAAACCTTTGCTTTTGCCTAGTCCAATGCTCATGTTAACCTTTTCTTTTTTAAACAGCTAAAAGACATATGTGAGTTGATTTATATAGGAGTGATTATCCCAATGTTTTGTGGGTACTAATATCGCTGTCATGTGTTTGATCTCTATATCAAAATCAGCCTCCTCCTGAATTTTGGAAAGACTTTCCACTATGAAATAACTTACCTCCATGGTTCCAGCTTCGGTCGGAATCCTCTTCGGATTTTAGTTTGCAGGAGTCTATTCTACACTAATAATAAAGCTCAAGAAAAGCTGCTTTAGACTAAGACACTTTTTACTAGCTTGACAATAGGCTAGTAACTTAATGTTTCCTCACTGGCTGGGAAGCCTGGTTTCAAACAGTAAAGCAGACTAGAAAAGATAAAAGTCAATAAGAAAAAGGGAGGAGGAAGCAAAAAAGGCTCCATGTTATCAAGTGAGCTTGAATAAAATCTGAGATCCTCAGGTTAAGCTGGTGAGGAAACATGACAGGGCTTTTTGTATAGTAGTTAAAACATTCATTGATCCAGTTAAATTTACATTTTGTTACTATATTTTAATCATTGTGCCATGTGTGGGTATGTGTATGTATGTGTATATGGGTGTGTGTATATGTGTACATTTATCTTCTATAACTCACAGAAATCTTAACAGCTGGCAAACTGGCTGGGATTTCTGGGAGTTATAGGCCAAGAACATCTGGGCACCCCAGGCTGAGAACCACTGATCTAGACCAAACTTGGCACAAATACTCTATATGCCCAAATATGAACACAGATAGTGTTTGGAGGAAAATAGACCCTGACATTTGGGAGTTGTAGTTACTGGGAGGTTGGCCAAGTGGCGCCTCAGGAAACCCGGTGCAAAGCCAGAGCTGGGCGCGTTCCCCACGGGGCTGTCCACCGCCTTCTTGTCCAGCATACTGCTCAGGGACTTCTCGGTCTTGCAGAACAAGTCGATGTCGTAGAAGGCAGCTAACAGCGTTGCAGACATGTCTAGATCCTGTAATGGTCGGAAATGCAGCAAGGACCGAAAGATCCCACTCTCCTCAGGAGCTTTGGACGAGCCACGACTGGATAAGATGAGGGGCTGGTGGCTGGAGGCGGGAAATCAAGTCCTATTTCAAAAAGGGGGGGGGGCTTTTCCTTCCCCCCCCCCTTTTTTTGTTTTTGCAGCAAGAGATGGGGAAGCACAGATCTTTCTGTGCTTGCTTGCTTTCTCCCTCTCTCTCTCAATCCCTCTCTCTCTTCCTGCTGCGGGAACCGTTACTGGGATTTATAGTTCACATATAATCAAAGAGCGTTTTGAACCCCACCAGTGATAGAATTGGGCCAAACTTCCCACACAGAACCTACATGACCAACCGAAAATACTGTGTTTTCTGGTGGTCTTTGGTGGCCCTTCTGACATCCCCTCACAACCCCCCAGGGGTCCTGACCCCCAGGTTGAGAAATAGTGCCTTAAGGCCATCCAGTCCTACTCCCTTCACCTGGGCAAGAAAACATAATGAAAGCCCTCCTGACAAAGAGCCATCCAGCCATAGATATAGATAGATAGATATGTTTCACACACACACATATATGTGTATATGACAGATATAGTATCATAGATTTGAAAGGGACCCCTAAAGAAGGAAAATTATATGTTACATGTTCCAGAGTAGGCAAACTAGACAATCTCCACATCAACACTGACAAAGAAACAAGTAGTTTGACGGTGTTGTGCCCATTAAACCATGAACATAGACAGATAATAAATGTTTTGCTTTGCATTATTTCATTTTATTATTTGGTTTCATTTGATTAATACACTAGCTTGGGTACCCGGCATTGCCCAGGTTACCTCCAAAGACCTCCAATTTTATTTGTTGGTCATGGAGCTTCTGTGTGCCGAGTTAGTTCCAGGTCCATCGTTGGTGGAATTCAGAGTGCTCTTAGATTTTAGGTGAACTATACATCCCAGTACTATAAATATAAAACTCCTATAAATCTTGGTGAATTCTCCTCAAACTCTTCTAGTATGCTCAGTTGCTGATCTATTTTTTTCTGTTTGCTGTGCACCATAGGAAAGCATAGGAAACGGTTAAGGGAGAGGCAGTGGGTGGGATCATGCAAATTCCACAGCAATGAAGAGAGAAAGAAACACTGGGATGTCTTGTCTGTGACGCACAAAACACATACAAGCTAGGATGGAATTGTCCCCGTATGAAAGCCTTCACTTGGCAGTGCTCTTGTACATGTTCATGGTGCTCACTATAACCTGCAATGTCATTGAAGGGAGGGCCTTTGGTGTCTCCTTAGTAGTGGGAGCTATAGCTGCTTATGGAGGCAGGAGCTCGTCTGTGTAAGTGTGTAAGCCATACACACACATATATTTTCACTTTGATTTTGTGTGTAGATAAATTGTAGGTTGACAACTACTTTTAGAAAGTTTTTATTTTGTTGGACCATTTTAGGAATCCTAGTAAACATGTTAAAGTGAATTCAAATAGGAGCTCCTTGTTGATTTTGGCTCCTTTTCTGAGTGAAAGTGATCTAACCTTTTTTTTTTTTTAAATCCCTTATATGTTCCCCAAAGAATCCCATTTCTTAACAAGAAGGAAAAGCAAGGAAATGTTACTCATTACACAAAAATTGCCAGTAATCTTAATTTCCAGAAATAACAATGCGATCCTCTTGTTATACCCTTTTCCCAAACTTTACGGTTCCTTTTTTGGAAAACATGAGCTAAATTGGTGGTCCATATACCATACCTTCCAACATTTCACCAGCACATATGTATATGGCTAAGCAATATCAGAGCATGGCTAAGGTGGCAAAAAATGATAATAAAGATCATATACGCTGGAATACATTGCAGTTAGAATCATAGAATCAAAGAGTTGGAAGAGACCTCATGGGCCATCCAGTCCAACCCCATTCTGCCAAGAAGCAGGAATATTGCATTCAAATCACCCCTGACAGGTGGCCATCCAGCCTCTGTTTAAAAGCTTCCAAAGAAGGAGCCTCCACCACACTCCGGGACAGAGAGTTCCACTGCTGAACGGCTCTCACAGTCAGGAAGCCCTTCCTCATGTTCAGAAGGAATCTCCTTTCTTGTAATTTGAAGCCAATGTTCCTTGTCCTAATATCCATGGAAGCAGTAAACAAACTTGCTCCCTCCTCCCTGTGGCTTCCTCTCACATATTTATACATGGCTATCATATCTTCTCTCATCTTTCTCTTCTTCAGGCTAAACATGCCCAGCTCCTTAAGCTGCTCCTCATAGGGCTTGTTCTCCAGACCCTTGATCATTTTAGTCGCCCTCCTTTGGACACATTCCAGCTTGTCAATATCTCTCTTGAATTGTGGTGCCCAGAACTGGACACAGTATTCCAGGTGTGGTCTAACCAAAGCAGAATAGAGGGGTAGCATGACTTACCTAGATCTAGACACTATGCTCCTATTGATGCAGGCTAAAATCCCATTGGTTTTTTTGCCACCACATCACATTGTTGGTTCATGTTTAACTTGTTGTCCACGAGGACTCCAAGATCTTTTTCACATGTACTGCTCTCGAGCCAGGCATTGTCCCCCATTCTGTATTTTTGCATTTCGTTTTTTCTACCTAAGTGGAGTATCTTGCATTTGTCACTGTTGAAGTTCATGTTGTTAGTGTTGGCCCATCTCTCTAATCTGTCAATATCGTTTTGAATCCTGCTCCTGTCCTCTGGAGTATTGGCAATCCCTCCCAATTTGGTGTCATCTGCAAACTTGATGATCATGCCTTCTAGCCCTTCATCTATTCTAAGTCATTAATAAAGAAGTTGAACAGAAAACCAAAAGTTGTTTGCTTTTGCCTGAGTCTACAGGAAAGAATCTACTTGCACAATACTTGTACATTTTAATCCGCCCCGAGTCCCCTGCGGGCTGAGAAGGGCGGAATATAAATATTGTAAATAAATAAATAATAAATAAAACTTCCTGATTGTGAGAGCTGTTCAGCAGTGGAACTCTCAGCCCCAGAGTGTGGTGGAGGCTCCTTCTTTGTAGGCTTTTAAACAGAGGCTGGATGGCCATCTGTCACGGGTGCTTTTAATGTGATTTTCCTGCTTCTTGGCAGGGGGTTGGTCTGGATGGCCCATGAGGTCTGTTCCAACTCTATCATTCTATGAATGATTGCTAGAAATGTACAATCTTGTTCCTGACTGGGAAATACGGGGAGAAATGGAGCACTGAGCCTTTGGGGAAGCATTGACTAGTGATGTGTGTCCATTTATGTCACACCAGTTACTATTGCTTCTTGATGCCTCCTGTTTCTTGTTCTATTACTCTCTTGGCTTGAAGGAAATCAGCCGAAAGGTGCATTTCCATTCATTTGAGAACAACTTGTTTATGGCATTAGAAGGAGCCCTCACACATGTTACAAGATCATTGCCATCCTTACTAGTTGTTTTTATTGTATCCATTTTTTTGTACTCTTTCAGTATGGCCCGATATATTAAAAAAAAAAATCATTTCCATTTAAGGCATTCTCAAATCAATCCTGGAAAACCAAACCGGAGCTCGTTGCTCCCAAAGAGAGCCGTCACATGACAACTTGGTGAGACAATACATAGGGAAGATCTATTGATTCACTAGGTGTATCCTAGCAAACACTAATAGTGGATTTAGCTCTATATAGGCATCATTTTCCAGCCTCGCTTCCCTTATGGCCCGAAGCGACACAAAACCCTTCAAACGTGAGACAACCCCCAGCAATTCTTAGTGAGTCCTTTGCTACAGAAGCAGCTAGAATGGCATCTCACATTGGAAATGAAGCTAAAGGGAGTCATTCCGGCTTAATGCAATAGTCAAGGTCTGGCTGGGTTGTTGGTTGCCATGGAAACCGGGGGCTCAACTGTAGCTGAAATCTTGGCGGTTTGCTGTCTTCCCTGGAAGGCCTGAACCATACCTCTTTTGAAGAGCCAGGCATCTAACAACCCAGGAGTCCTGACTCTTGGACCTCTGCTCCTCCATTGCCTCCTCCATAGCCCTGGGCTAGAGATGCAAGATGCAAGAGACAGAGAAGGAAAGACATTGTGTTTGGTTGAGCTCCAAGCGCCATCTGATGGCCACTGGTGGAATTGCAGCTTTCAACACCAATGTCAATGGAATCAGTGCTGATCAGAGAATAATATATATATGCAGCAGTGGTTCTCAACCTTTCTAACACCGTGACCCCTAAATATTGTTCCTCATGTTGTGGTGACCCCCAACCATAAAATTATTTTTGTTGCTCCTTTATAACTGTAATTTTGCTACTGTTACGAATCGTAATGTAAATATCTGATATGCAGGATGTGTTTTCATTGTTACAAATTCAACATAATTAAAGCATCGTGATTAATCAGAAAAAAATATGTTTGGGGGAGTATGGAAAACAGATGGGGGATTTGAAGTACCTTCAACCGATTCAGCTCTGACTTCCACTGACCATTGAGACCTCCACACAGAATTCCCATGTCAAACAAAAAAATACTGGAGGGGTTTAGGAGGAATTGACAGTGATTTAGGGGAGATGTAGTTCACCTACATCTGGAGAACATTGTGAAGCCAAACAACTATGGATCTGGACCAAACATGGCACGAATACTCAATATGCCCAAATTTGAACACTGGTAGAGTTTGGGAAAAATAGACCCTGACATTTGGGAGCTGCAGTTGCTTGGATGTATAGTTCACCTGCCATCAAAGAGCATTCTGAATGTCACCCTTGCTGGCCAGCAAGAGTGCAAGACAGGCGAGGGAGGCTTCGTGCGAGGCCAGGCCTTGTGCGAAGGAGCCCTCGCCTGGCTCCCACCCTTGCTGGCTGGTGAGAGTGTGAGGCTGGCAAGTGAGTCTTCCACTCAACCCTCGCCCCTTCTGAGCTCAGCAGGGGGTGAGGGCTGAGGGCGAAGGCTCCCTGGACAGCAGGCCCGTAGCCAGGATTTTGTTTCGGGGGGGGGGGGGGGGTGAGTTTGTTTCGGGGGGGGGGGGCTGAGTCTGAGTGAAAGAGGGTCTACCCTAGCAAACCTTTTGTATCGTTACCCCAATAGCCCCATGCATATGGGATATATTGAGCATGGTGATCAGATCATGATATGAATGAACATAACAGTTTAAATAATGTACCAGTAAGGCCTTCTCACGGACCACCATGAGAATTTCTGGGGGGGGGGGCTGAAGCCCCCCAAGCCCCCCCCCAGCTACTTGCCTGCTGGACAGCCAGGCCGAATGGGGAGACTTCTGCTCGACCCCTGCCCCTTCTGGTAGCTATTTTGAGGAGGGAACAGGGCCAACTGAGGCACCTTCGCGACCCCCAGAAAATGGCCCAGCGAGCACCCCCAGGTTGAGAACCACTGATAGAGAGAGAGGTTTTTATTTATCTGGAGTGTCTATGATGGGAGAAAGAACTCTTGTCTGATTGAGGCAAGTGTGAATGTTGCAATTGGCCACCTTACCATAAGTCAGAACTTGATGTTATTTAGGATTCAAATTTTGTAATGCTGTAATTTGTTATTACATGTTGTAATGTTGTAATTTGTTCCCATTTGAGTTCAGCCATAGATTTATTGACCAAAATAAAGGCTACTGACTAACTGACTGAATTGGCCACCTTAATTAGCATTGAATGGTCTTGCAGATCCAAAGCCTGGCCGCTTCCTGCCTGGGGGAATCCTTTGTTGGGAGGTGCTAGCTGGCCCTGATTGTTTCCTGTCTGGAATTCCCCTGTTTTCTGAGTGTTGCTCTTTATTTACTGTCCTGATTTTGGAGTTTTTTAAATACTCGTAACCAGATTTTGTTTATTTTCATGGTTGAAATTGTCCACATGCTTGTGAATTTCAATTGCTTCCCTGTGTAGTCTAACATGGTTGTTATTAGAGAGGTCCAGCATTGCTGTGTTCTCAAATAATATGCTGTGTTCAGGTTGGTTCATCAAGTGCTCCGCTATGGCTGAATTAGTCTGAAGTACCTTTCATATTAACACCACCCAACAAAGTATTCCCGCAGGCAGAAAGCAGCCAGGCTTTAAAGTTGCGAGACCATTCAATGCTAATCAAGGTGGCCAATTGTAACTTTCACACTTGCCTCAAGCAGACAAAAGTTCTTTTTCCCACCCTGGACAGCATTCCACAGATATATAAACTCCACTTGCCTCGTTTCCAACAGACCTCACAACCTCTGAGGATGCCTGCTATAGATGTGAGTGAAACATCAGGAGAGAATGCTTCTGGAACATGGCTGTATGGCCTGGAAAACTCACAGCAACTCAGTGATTCTGGCCATGAAAGTCTTCGACATCACAATTTTCAAATTCTTAGTCGGCGAGTTTAAGATAAGATTATGAATCTTATACACACACCTGTTTTCAAATGTTTGGTCATCAAGTTTAACATCACATTCTTCTTTATAACATTTAAAATTATTATTAAAAAATTCTAAATACCCCCCCCCCCCCCCTTTCCCCCTTCTAAGCTGTTTTCCAAGGAGTGGGAAAGACCAATTGCCAGTCTTCATGATGGTTTAAATCTTACCCAAATTCAAATTCATGGTGAAATATTGATCCTGGCATTTTCCTGCCATCCTACATCAATCAGGGCTTCTGTCCCTTTAATTATTCCATGGCAGACAGAAATTCAACAAGTGTAGTGTCTCCCTCCCCGCTATTTGCTTGTGGTTCTCCTTTTGGAGAAATTGTTGGAATTCTTTATCATGACTACCCCCACATCACAGAACCAATAATTACATGATTGTTTTCTGTGGAGTTAGGCAAGTCCTCATCTGGCAAGGAACTTTTGGGTGTATTCTGAATTACTATGCCTCTTACTCAGTCTAGAAGACCAGCTCCTGCAAATCCTGACACAACTTCTATAGCTGTAGTTTTTATCTTGTGATAGCAAGATATCTTGTGATCTGAGTTCACAAGCTTCAAGGAAATTAGAGAAGTAACAGGTGCTACTGTGTTCAAAAGAGTGCTTATGCAAGCATAGCAGAAATAAGGCATATTCAGGTACCCTTCACTAGATAAGTCCCTTAGCATGACTTCTTTAACTGAAACTTTGGCACCAGAGGCAGAAATAGCATGGAAAGAATAGGGAGAGAAGTATCCTGAGAAATATTCTGAATTTTTCAAGTGTCTATTGCCAGTATTAAGGTTTAATAACGATAATAGTAAAGGTAAAAGTTTTCCCTGACATTAAGTCCAGTCATGTCCAACTCTGGGGATTGGTGCTCATCTCCATTTCTAAGCCCAAGAGCCGGCATTGTCCGTAGACACCTCCAAGGTCATGTGGCCAGCATGACTGCATGGAGTGATGTTACCTTCCTGCCAGAGCGGTACCTATTGATCTACTCACATTTGCATGTTTTCAAACTGCTAGGTTGGCAGAAATGATGATGAAGGTGATGATGATGATGATGATGTTGCAATCCCAGGCGACAGCAGGATTGAAGAGAAACAACTGGAAAAGCTTACATGATACGAGGATTTAAAGATCGAACTGCAAAGACTCTGGAACTAGCCAGTAAAGGTGGTTCCAGTGGTGATTGGCACACTAGGTGCAGTGCCTAAAGACCTTGGCCTGCACTTAAACACAATTCGCACTGACAAAATTACCATCTGTTGGCTGCAAAAGGCCACCCTACTGGGATCTGCATGTATTATATACCGATACATGCATTATATACCGATCCAACTCCTGGCATCATGTCCCAAATGCACTTTGTTAGAGATTTAGGATTGTCTGCACATTGCACCTACCTCCAAAAACCTCTACATATCACCTGTCAAGTCCAGCACTTTTTAAATTTTGTCCATTACATTTGGCCCAGCCTTAGGTTTTAAATGTGTCATGGTGTCATTGTTTTTAGTGTTTTATTGTTTTGCTTGATGTTTTATTATTTGCTTTATGAGTTTTACTGTTGTATTTGTATGTTGTCGTTGTTGGTGGCCTTGGCCTTTGTAAGCCACATCGAGTCCTTCAGGAGATTTTAGCGGGGTATAAATAAAGTTAATAAATAATAATAATAATAATAATAATAATAATAATACATCACACAGTCCTAGACACTTGGGAAGTGTCTGACGTGTGATCCAAAACATCAGCCAACAGAGTGACCTTGTTTGCTGTGTACTAATCTTGTTATGCTTCAAATAATAATAATAATAATAATAATAATAATAATAACAACAATGTTACAGAGAATGAACACGCTAAACTCCTCTGGGACTTCTGGATTCAGATAGACAGAGTTTTGGAGCATAATACACCTGACCTCACGATCGTGTTAAAATACAAAGTATGGATCGTTGATATCGCAATCCGAGGTGACAACAGGATTGCAGAGAAACAACTGGAAAAGCTGACACGATATGAAGATTTAAAGATCGAACTGCAAAGATTCTGGCACAAGCCAGTAAAGGTGGTCCCAGTGGTGATCGTCACACTGGGTGCAGTGCCTAAAGTCCTTGGCCTGCCCTTAAGCACAATCGGCACTGACAAAATTACCATTTGCCAGCTGCAGAAGGCTACCTTACTGGGATCTGCACGCATTATTCGCCAATACATCACACAGTCCTAGACACTTGGGAAGTGTCCGACGTGTGATCCAATTCGACAGCCAGCAAAGTGTCTGCTGTGGACTCATCTTGTTGTGTTTCAAACAACAACAATACAAAAGGTAGTAGTTGTCTGGTGACTTGCATGTTAGTGTGTGTGCATGTGAGATGAATCTACTCTGAGTTTTAGACAGAACTTTCCAAAGTACGTCCTTTAACTGCCGAGCTAACTTTTGGGAAAGAGTTCAGCACCTTGGCCAGCTCCTTTAATGTTCTGATGACAACCTAGAGCAAATTCATTATCTGATTCACATTGATACTATCTCACTCATAACTGCTGACTCATACTGAGATAGTATCATCTCACTCAGTTATGAGTGAGATGATACTATCTCACTCATAACTGCTGACTTAGACTGGATCTACATAACCATATAATCCAGTTTCAGAATGCAGATTAACTGCATTGAACTGGATTATATGGCAAAGTAGACTCATATAATCCAGTTAAATTAGTGGTTCCCAACCTTTCTCTGACCAGGAACCACTCTCCAACATTTGTACCAAAAAGATTACAAATCAGTTTTTGGTCAACTTTAGATTTAGTTGGGTTATTTGGGGTGCTGATTCAGAAAACAGCATTGGATAGACCATATCAGCTCTAGTTTCTGATACAGAACATATGCCATCCAGTAGTCACCATCTGCTCGCCCACAGAAAACCACATTTAATAAGCATTGGCACTATAAGAGGGTAGTACAGTGAGGCTACGGACCATATTTTAGCTCTTGTGAACCACTAGTGGTCCATGGACCACAGGTTGTGAACCACTGGGTTAACTGCAGTTAATTTGCTTTCTGATACTGATATGGTTGTATAGAGCCAGTCAGAATAATAAACAACGAAGGAGTAACACGACTAGTGAGTAGATCTTTCTGTTATAATGTTAGTATGTATGTGCCTCCAAATCACCTGTCAATTTATGGAAACCCATGAATTTTAGAGGTTTTGTTTTAAAGGCAAGGAAAATTCAGAAGTAGGTACTTGGTATGCGTCGGTATTCTCCCATCCAAGTACTAACCAGGTCTAATCTTGCTTAGCTTCCAATATTAGGCAGGATCTGGTGCCTTAGGGTATTTAGACCATTAAAGGTAACTAATTAGTTTGGGGAATGTCCTAACCAATTGGACAACAAATAACTTTTTATGTATATACTCCAAAGTCTGCAAGACAGATTCAGGTTAATATGATTGAGTAGTTAGCAGTACTGTGCATTTCTCTCTATGTGTGTGAATGTGTGTGTATGAAAGAGAGGAAGGAAGAGGTTGAGACGTGGAAGCATCTCTGTGAACTGAGCTGGATCCAGGCTGAGCCTCTTGGAACTCCAGGGCTCCTTGATGTTCAGCCACAACTGGCTCGGGGGTCAACCACATCCTTCTCTCTGGCAGCTGTTGCCACTCAGGAAATGTGTCAGCAAGCCAAAGGCATACCTCTGACATTTCACAGATGAATGAAAATAAGGGAGGGAGGCTCGCTGCACTGCTGTTGAGCTCCCAGCCCTTCTCTGTCACACAGTGGGGAAGTTGCATCACTACCTTTTTATGGGCTGCATTCAGTGATTTGGTCTTGCACTGATTTACATGGAAGTGGGTGTTATAGTGTGTGTGTGCCTTCAAGTCACCAGCTGATTTAACAACAACCACATGAAATTAATATGATTTCTTAGACAAGGAAGGAATACTCAATTGTGCATGGTGGTCTCCCTTGCAAGTACTAAACAAGGCTGAGCCTGCTTGGCTTCCAAGATCACATGGAATCTTGTGCCTTTAAGGCCATGGTCTCAAACTATGCTCCTTTCTAAGCCTGTAATAAACTGCTCTACAGTATGGATGGATACTCTAAAGCAGTGTTTCCCAACATGGGGGTCGGGACTCCTGGTGGGGAGGTTGCGAGGGGGTGTCAGAGAGGTTGCAAAAAACCATCTGAAAACACAGTATTTTCTGTTAGTCATTGAGGTTCTGTGTGGGAAATTTGGCCATTCTATCGTTGGTGGGGTTCAGAACGCTTTTTGATTGTAGGTGAACTATAAATCTCAGCAACTACAACTCCCAAACATCAAGGTGTACTTTCCCTAAACTCCACCAGTATTCACATTTGGGCATATTGAGTATTTGTGCCAAGTTTGATCTAGATCCAACATTGTGAGCCATCTAGGACCTTAAGATCATCTGGGGAGGCCCTGCTCTTGTTACCGCCTTCGTCACAAGTATGGTTGGTGGAGACGAGAGACAAAGCCTTCTTGGTGGTGGCCCCTCGATTTGAAATGCCCTCCCTATAGATATTAGATCAGCCACCTCCATTTTAATATTCCGGAAAAAAGTCAAGACATGGCTTTTTGAACAAGCATTAGCAAATGCAGAGTAACTGACATAGGAGAATGGAACGACTAGGCAATGAGTCCAGACAACGTTTTTTAACAAGGAGACGCTATGAATTTATATTTTATTGATTTGTTTAATTTTTATTATATGTTATGTTTTTAATTGTATTTATGACATTGTAAGCGTTGGATTTTGCCCTGTTAACTGCCTTGAGTCGCCTACGGGCTGAGAAAGGTGGTATACAAATACAGTAAATAAATAAATAAATAAATAAATAAATAAATAAATAAATGTTTGCGTTCACAGTGCTCTCTGGATGTAGGTGAACTACAACTCCAAAACTCAAGGTCAATGTCCACCAAACCCTTCTACTATTGTCTGTTGATCATGGGAGTTCTGTGTGCCAAGTTTGGTTCAATTCTACTGTTAGTGGAGTTCAGAATGCTCTTTGATAGTAGGTGAACTATAAATCCCAGCAACTACAACTCCCAAATGACAAAATCAATCCCCCCCCCCAAAAAAACCCCCACCAGTGTTCAAATTTGGGCATATTGGGTATTTCTGCCAAATGTGGTCCAGTGAATGAAAATACATCCTGCATATCAGATATTTACATGACGATTCATAACAGTTCCACAACTACAGTTATGAAGAAGCAATGGAAATAATGTTATGGCTGGGGGTCACCACAACATGAGGAACTGAATTAAGGGGTCACAGCATTAGGAAGGTTGAGAACCACTGCACCAGGTGGCTTATTTTTTTGGGGAGCTCAGCCATCCTCGCCTTGTCTTGGGAACATTTGAGCCCCCCATTCTGAAACCCAACATCAGTTTTTAGTTTTAATTTATGAGCTGGACAAAACAGAGACTTTTGTGTAGCAGAACATTCATGTGTAATCATTCACACACAGAAATCGGGATGGCTTGGGTTGGAGGAGAGCAAAATCCTGAAATATAATACTGGCTACAGATGGGGTTTATATGTCTGTGGAATATCCATGGTGGGAGAAAGAACTCTTGTCATGGCAGTAAGCAGCCTGACCTTGAAACAGCAAGGCCATTAAATGCTAATCAAGGTGTCCAATTGCAGCATTCACACCTGCCTCAAACAGACAAGAGTTCTTTCTTCCATCCTGGACAGTCCACAGAAATATAAAACCCACTTTCCTGGTTTCCAACAGACCTCACAACCTCTGAGGATGCCTGCCATAGATGCGGGCTAAACATCAGGAGAGAATGCTTCTGGAACACAGACATGCAGCCCAGAAAACTCACAGCAACCCAAGAGGGGGGGAAGTCGCAGGTAAAGCAATTGGGAAAGAAAGGAAACGTTGGAGGAATAGGCTGCTCAGAGCCAGCTTGAGTCAGATGCTTTGAATCTCCTTCTACAAGCCAGCACAAGTTTTAAGATCTGTGAAGACTTGAGAGAGCCTTTCCAGCACAGAATCATAGCATCATGGAGTTGGACGAGATGGTCAACCGCTTGTCATACAGGAAAAGCACAATCAAAGCACTCCCGACAGATGGCCATCTAGCATCTGTTCAAAAGCCTCTAAAGAAGGGGCCTCCACAGGACTCCAAGGCAAAGAGTTCAACTGTTGAATAGCTTGTAGGGTCAGGAAATTCTTTATTTTATTTTAAAAATGGCAATAAATTAATTTTTTGTTTAATCTTTTGAAAAATATTGTAGTAATAATAATAATAATAATAATAATAATAATAATAATGTTTTTTATTTGTTCCTCCCCTCTCCTCACATGTCAAGGCAGGGCACAATACATCATAGTAAAATACATACCATAAATATAGACATTAAAACACACCACCATGAAAATACATATACTAAAATACATAGTGTAGGGATTAAGCTAAATACAAGTGTATAGACACAGTGATACCTTGAGTTAAGAGTTAGATTTGTTTTGCGACTGAACTCTTAACTCAAATCACCCTTATCTCAAAGCAGAGTTCCCCATTGAAATGCTATTAATCTGTTCTGGCACACCAACCCACCCCCATTTTTGTTACATGTTTTTAAATTAAAAAAGTATTTTATAAATAGCAAATAATGTATACATGCACATTCACATGGGGAAAAAAGAAAGATCAATTTTAAAATGGTAGAAGCACAAAGTTGTGGCAAGGAAGCACAGAGCACAAAGTGAAGAGGCATCATTTTCTTCATCTTGTCCTCATTCCAGCCTACCTTCCTCTCTTGCTCTCCCTCCCTCCCTCTCTTCATGAAGCTAAACAGACAAGGAATAAAAACCACACAAAATCAACTAACCCAATGTTCCTCAAAGCAAACAAGAGCAAAGTGGACAGCAATCTCCCAAATCGGAAAAGACCACGAGGCATGGAGGCTGCTCCCTTGAAGCCCTAAAGCCCTGTACTCTTGCGCTAGCATTCCCTCTCACGCTAGCTCTTAACTCAAAACACTGTTCTTATGTCAAAGCAATATCAAGAGTGAGTGACAGCTCTTGACTCAAAATGCTCTTAAGTTGGGATCCTCTTAAGTAAAGGTTCCACCACATTAAAATACAAATGGAATGCTATTTTAAAACTCAATGTTTAAAATTGGGTAAACCTGCCAGAAGGGATAGCTCTTGTAAGCCTCCTTGAATCCCATTCCAGGGAGGGAAAAATGGGACACAAAGTCAATCAATAGATAGATATATAAATATGTTATACACGAACAAGATTCTGATGGTATTGATGTGGATTGTTGGCATCGATATGGATACTGTCCCTTGCCAGAGCCCTAGGCATAATAGTGCTGGCATATTTGGGTGTGATGAGCCAAGACATGATCAAGTTTTGCCTCTTTTTTGCAAGCACAAGAGAGAAGCTTTGCCCTCCAGGCACAAGAGCTGCAGAGAGCGCTGCCAAACACCTACCTGCTCCATAAATCACTTAGCAGAAATCCTTTCCAAATGGTGCCAGAATGAATACTGATAGGTTTGTAATGAGTTGCTAATTAAGGACTTCAAGCATGAGTCCACAGGACTCATGGACACACAACCGAGATGGCCTGGTGTCTGTCTAAATGATCAGTAATCATTATATTTATTATATCCCATTTCCCCCGCCCCAGGGCTGGGAACCAAAGCAATGGAATTGTAAACATACAAAAGGTAAATACTGAAACACGATTATATTTGTTACAACTATTAAAACACATTACTGTCAATTTACAATCATGCATAATCTCTCTTTTGAAGTAGACCTAAATCTAGGAATAAAGAACACTAATTTTTTTTCTCATTATAGTTGAACCAGGGTGTCTTGAGACATCAAGATGACCCATGGAGATATCTGCCCTTCCAACAAGATTTTTCACATTTTGTGTCTTTTTTGTGAAAACCTTTTATTGTCCCCAGATTAGGTTTTGCACAAAATAATAATAATAATAATAATAATAATAATAATATACTTTATTTATATTCTGCTTCATCTCCCTGAGGGGACTCAGAGAAGATTACAGAATATATATGGCAAAAATTCAATGTGATTATACAATTAACGAAGACAGACTGTATATAAACCCATCTTTTTCCATCTCTGCCATCTGGAGGCTGTGTTTGACTCTGGCCATGGTGAGGTGCTGTTCTTCCATTTTCCATGCCAAGGAGCTTGTGGTCTGTGGATGCCTTCCTGATCGAAAAAACAACATTAAAATGTGCAGTAACTCTCATATTTCCCACCAAGAGGAAGAAAGCCTTGGAAATTATTTGCTTTTGCTTATGAGAATATATAAAAAGCAAAGATGGACAACTGTATTAAAGATCAAAGCAGCAGAAAATGGCTTGCTCATAAAGACACATTGGTCTTCCTGAAAATGGAGAGGAGAGATTATTGCAAAAGAGAGAGATCCCTAAACCACAATTTAAAAAAACAGTGCCCACAAATGTATGATCCCAAACTGAGCTGTAAGGAAGGCACAGAGGGACACAATAGGATGCAATGCTTGTAAGAGGTTTGGATTCGGGATTGTCAGCAGCCAAGCGGGAAGGTCCCCCCGCCCAACTTTCCCCGCTTCCCTTCCCTTTGCTTTCTCAGCACTAGAACTCTCTAATTATGGTCTATGCCAATAATAACGGTATAGAGCTGTTGGTTGTTACCACATCGTGGAAAACAACTTTTGTGGAGCCAGAGAGCCCAGAACAGAAAGGTATGGCTGGGATGGTGTGTCTGTACAATGCTGTGGTCTTAATTGGCAAGGAGATGGATGAGATGGCTACTAAAAGGGAAGGGCCCGGATCACTAGTGTCTCGGAGAAATGACCTGACGCTTGCCAAGTTTATGAGACTGAAACCCATAATAGCTTCAGTGCATTGGATCACTACTTTATAGTTTGGACTACAACCCAGAAGTTGCCCATGTTCACTTTTAATCTTCCAAAACAGACACAGTCTTGTCTGATCCATGCTACCTAGAACTGGACACAGATTTTCAGATTCCCCCCACCTTTTTTTCTGTGTCAGGAGCAAATTGTGAAACTGCAAGTCACTTCTGGTGTGAGAGAATTGGCCGTCTGCAATAACATTCCTGGTTGTTTGATGTTTTATCATCCTTGTGGCAGGCTTCTCTCATGTTCCCGCATGGGGAGCTGTAGCTGACAGAGGGAGCTCAACCTGCTCTTCCTGGATTCAAACCACTGACCTGTCAGCAGTCCTGCTGGCACAAGGGTTTAACCTACTGCACCACCAGGGGCTCCAAATTTTCAGATGAGTTCTGACCAAAGCAGAAGGAAGTGGTATGTATTATTTCAATTAGTCTAGCCCAGGCATGGGCAAACCCAGGCCTGGGGGCTGGATGCAGCTCCTTGGGCTCTTTTCTCAGGCATTCCTCTCTCTCTCACCATCATATCCTCCCTTTCATTCCCTCCCTTTTTTACCTCCATCTTCCTTCCTTCCTTCCCTTCCACCCTTTCGAACTTTCTTCCCTCTTTCCTCCCTCTTTCCCCCCTCTTTTTCTTTCCTTCCTTCTCTCTTTCCTCTCTCCCTCTCTCCCTTCCTCCTTCCCTCCATTCCCTCCCTCCCTCCCTCCCTCCCTCCCTCCCTCCCTTCCTTCCTTCCTTCCCTTTTGTCTTTCCTTCCTTCTGTCTTTCCCTCTCTCTCCCTCCCTCCTTCCCTCCCTCGCTCCCTCCCTTCTTCCCTCCCTCCCTCCCTTCCCTCCCTCCCTCCCCCTTTCCCTCCATTCCTTCCTCCCTCCCCCTTCCCTTTTGTCTTTTCTTCCTTCTGTATTTCTTCTCTTTCTCCCTCCCTCCCCTCCCTCCCCTCCCTCCCCTCCCTTTTGTCTTTCCTTCTTTCTGTCTTCTCTCTCTCCCTCCCTCCCTTCCTTCCTTCTCTTCATCCTTTTCTCCCTTCCCCTTTTCCTTCCTCCTTTCCTCCTGGGCGATGTTTAGCTGTGAAAAGAGATGGTAGCGAGCCAACATGAGAACCATGTCTCAAGATTTCAAAAGGTGTCCCATTGAGGAGGAGGAGGGAGGGGGAAAACTGACATTCTGCTTCTCTAGAGACCAGGGCATAAGGGAGCAATGGGTTCCAATGGCAGGGAAAGAGATTCAACTGAAAAGATTAGGAAGAACTTCCTGAGAGTAAGAGCTGTTGGAGAGTGGCATAGGCTGCCTCAGTGTGTGGTGGAGTCTCCTTCACTGGAGGCTTTTCCGCAGAGACTGTCTATTGGGAGTGCTTTGATTGTGTCTTCTTGCATTGCAGGGGTTTGGACTAGATGGCCCTTGGGGGTCTCTTCCATCTCTAGGATTCCATATCAGGAGTAGGCGATATGGAGTCTAATGGATACCCTTTTTCTCTCCTGTCCACCATCTCATCCTGACCAAGGCCAACCCTTTTGGGACCCAAATGTTTCCCGTCTTTCCTTTACTTCGAAAGAGAAGAGGAAGGGGAGGAAAGGGAAGAGAGGGGACTTGGGGAGAACCTCCTTCCTTCCCCCTGGCCCACCCACCCCGCTCCAGCCCACCATGTGGCCTCCAAGTTAGAAAGTTTGCCCATGCCTGGTCTAGCCACTGGATTTATCTTAATGCATCCTAAATGTTTTCCCATCTCCAAAATATATTATTACGGAAATACAGATGTTCCGAAATCTGAAATCCTAAACACTTCTGCTCCCAAGCATTTGGATAAGTGATGCTCAACTTGTGGTACTACAAGGGTTGAATGAAAAGTAATGCCCCCACCTTCGTTACTTGGGTTTGGATGGGAATATTTGAAAAAATCAAATGCAGAAATAATCCTTAGAATGTGCACTTTAACTACCACTATTCATTCTAATCACCAGACAATTGGATACATTTCTGCCAATGATGAACAAGTTTTCTGAAGCTGTCACAGAGAAGTTGACACTCTGTTTCCGCAACCAGTGTCCCACAGTTCTCTCAACGTCTTCAACAGAAGCATAATGATGTCCCCGCAGATCTTCTTTCACTATTGGGAACAGATGGAAGTCAGATGGTACTAAATCTGGAGGATGTCGTACGGTGGTGAGATCCAGTCTCTGAAGTTTCAAGTTTGTGCACTTTCATTTCAGGCATCAGCATCCTGGGTACCCATCATGCACAGATCTTCCGATAGCCAAGCAAAGCAATAATGTGACCGACATGTTCTTGTGAATGCTGATTATCCTTGGAATTTCTCTCTGAGTGATACGACGATCGTCCTGAATCAATCTGTCAACTTTTTGCTTGTGAAACTCGGTGGTTGCTGTCACAGGACATCCAATTCTTTGTTTGTCATGCAAGTCAGATGTTCCCACCCATCTTTTAAACTTACTCGCCCAACAATGCACAATACTCACATCAATGCAATCACTATAAACAGCTTGCATTCTCTGATGAATCTCCTTTGGGGTGACACCTTCTGCTGTCAAGAATTCAATGACTGCACATTGTTTAAATCGCATTGAGTGACCGTTTGCGCAGGGTTCCATACTTTGCACTTTAACAACACAACTGTTCAATGCTGGCTTCCTGCCAAAATGGAACTGTAGAGGAGAGTCTACTGAACAAGCCAGTACCTGCTGCATACCAGTACTACCATCTCTTGAGGAGTTACGAAGGTGGAGGCATTACTTTTCATTCAACCCTCGTAATAATACCAATAATAACACTGATCATATTCCTATATGCAAGTTGTTCAGCCCAATAATAATGGTGGACTTCTCCAATCATATTTTAAAAGTTTAAAAATAGATGCTATCCTCCTCTCAGTTGTTAATCTTCTCCTCTTCATATCCGGCCCCTTCCTTTCTTCTGGTCACCAAGTATTTTCAATGTGCCGGGTTAGAACAATATTGGTTTGGGGTGACGCTTCTATTACCCATCTGCTGCCTCTTGATATTTGAGTGAAAAATGTATCTGTTACTCCGAACCCTGGGAATGTTAGCTCTGTGGCCAGTGGTTTGCTGTTTATCTTACAACTCAGGGATGATGCTGAATATTTGGGAACTTTCCTGGGTCAGCAAAATGCTAAAAGGTTGATTTGTCTGGAGGTTTTTTTGAATATTTATTTTCTTAATGATTTATTTTCCCTACTTTAAAAAAACAACAACACTGTAGCTTTTGAGCCATTCTGGTTAGAGAGCTTCAAGGGGCGGCACTTCCCCCTTGCTTCTTGGTTTTGTTGTTGTGACTGTGGCTTGAGGTCACAAACACTCAGGAGTTTGTGGCTTCTTTAATTGCTTTGTTTGCTTGGGAGGCTTAGTGAAAGAACCAAGGTTTCCTGGCAGGCTGCCCTTACTCTAACTGCTAGGCATCACAGTCTTCAAAAGGGTTGTGTATAAGATTCAAGGGAACCCTGGATGCCATCCAGACAAGTGCATTGATGCCTAATTTCATCTGTTTATTTTCCACATGTGTAAAGCTAGATAAAAGGGGGAAATGGAGCAAGATGCACATCTGTCATAAGAAAAGCATCTCTTGTGGTTTGTCTAATCACAGAAGTAGCTTGCGGCAATTATCCATGTGCTCCTCCTTAGACCATTCACTTTGGTTGACCACTAATGTAAGCAATTCACTTAACAATGGCCAGCTGGATGGAAATAGAATTCAAGATTCTGGAAGGTTCTGCTTTCTGCCGCTGTGTTACACCACGGGCGAAATGTCGGAGGTGAGTTCAAATCCCATTTTTTCCACTAATAGATTCAGAAGTTCTGGCTTTCTATTACAGAAAGCCAGAACTTGGAGAAGTCACTTTTGAATTTAAAGCATTTATCTGCCACCCCTTCAAACTACAAGAAAGGAGATTCCATCTGAACATTAGGAAGAACTTCCTGACTGTGAGAGCTGTTCAGCAGTGGAACTCTCTGCCCAGGAGTGTGGTGGAGGCTCCTTCTTTAGAGGCTTTTAAACAGAGGCTGGATGGCCATCTGTCGGGGGTGCTTTGAATGTAATTTTCCTGCTTCTTGGAAGGGGATTGGACTGTATAGCCCATGAGGTCTCTTCCAACTCTATGATTCTATGATTCTAAGGCAATGGCAGAGCACCTCTGACTATTCTTTTGCCTTTAAAAATGTATGAAATTCAAGACATTGACATAAGTTGATAGGCAACTTGAAGGTATGGAGCTCCTTGTGGTGCAAGGGGTTAAACCCTTGTGGCGTAGGACTGAAGACCGACAGGTCGCAGGTTCAAATCCGGGGAGACCCCGGATGAGCTCCCTCTGTAAGCTCCAGCTCCCCATGCGGGGACATGTGAGAAGCCTCCCACAAGGATGGTAAAGCATGAAAACATCCGGGCATCCCCTGGGCAACATCCTTGCAGACGGACAATTCCCTCATACCAGAAGCGACTTGCAGTTTCTCAAGTCGCTCCTGACATGAAAAAACAAAACAAAACAACCCCAAAACTTAAAGGTATGTACATACATTATTCTCAACCC
Organism: Anolis sagrei; assembly: GCF_037176765.1. NCBI lineage: Eukaryota > Metazoa > Chordata > Lepidosauria > Squamata > Anolidae > Anolis > Anolis sagrei. The sequence goes on along the minus strand of NC_090035.1, from coordinate 67,333,761 downwards.
ATCAGGGTATCTGCGATGAAATACAATGGGTAGTCTCTTTGAACTGTAAATCCCAGAATCCCCAGTGGTCATGCTGGCTGGTGTTGCTTGAGGAGCTGTTACCCTATGATGTAACGTATCTGAGCTTTACTAAGAGCCTCCACTTTTTTACTCTTTTACACTTTTTTACTCTTTGACTCCTATTGTCTGGGGCTAATCCGACGCAAACTTCAGTTCTGTATTTTTCTCAGTCTCACCTTGAGATAAAATGCAATTACACTGTAAAACTGGGAACATGGATCACCTTAGGGTCATCATATGTTAAACAAATTTTGAAGGCACAGAACAATACAGAATACTGGGTTGCTGTGTGTTTTCCGGACATATTCCAGAAGCATTCTCTCCAGGTATTTCACCCACATCTATGGCAGGCATCCTCAGAGGTTGAGAGGTCTGTTGGAAACTAGGCAAGTTGGGTTTATATATCTGTGGAATGTCCAGGGTGGGAGAAAGAACTCTTGTGTGATTGAGGCAAGTGTGAATATTGCAACTGGCAACACTGATTAGCATTGAATGTCCCTGCAGTTTCAAAGCCTGGCTGTTTACTGCCTGGGGGAATCCTTTGTTGGGAGGAGATTGGCTAACTGTGATTGATTCTTGTTTGGAATTCCCCTGCTGCTTGAGGCAGGTGTGAATGTTGCAATTGGCCACCTTGATTAGCATTTAATGGCTTTGCAGCATCAAGGCCTTGCTGGTTGCTGCCAGGGGGGAATCCTTTGTTGGGAGGTGTTAGCTGGCCCTGACAGAATATTTATTCATGATTAACAAATATTAGAATCTGAATTAATGAATGGCGTTTTGAAATGTGTGTTTTTTTTTATAGTCCTGAAGCTCATCTGGTGGGGCAAGATAATATTAGCAATATGAATTTCATCCCTATCTCTGACTCATAAGGGAACCAATAACAACAGGATCGGCTTTAAGGATGCAGTTGGACCCAAAAGATGGAACTGGACAAAAATATATGTAGCTGGGAAGCTAGTAGATGTGCATAAATAGGAGGAAATAAGATTAGTGTTTTTATACATATTGCCCATGTAAATGGCAACCAATGGTCTAGTTCTGTTAGTCCTCATCAGAATGAACTAATGAATTGAATAAGACTGGTTAGCTACAAGTAACAGGAATTCTGTTGATTTTTATCTATTTTCTCAACTGGGTACCACTACTGGATTTAACTCAGTGTCTCCAGTGTGAGCAAGAACTATAGTATAGTTTGACTGAGATCCTGCATCGTACAACATTCTGTAAAGGGAGAGAGGCATGTGACTCTCTCCATTACAGTTAGTAGCAGTAGTAGCAATATGCTTTCAAGTTGCTTCCGACTGATGGTGACCAAATCTATCATGGGGCTTTCTGGGGCAGAGAGTGTGCGGCCTGCCCAAGGACACCCAGTAGTTTCTAATGCACAGGAAATTGGACCACAGTCCAATCCTCAAACAAATATATTTTGCTCTATTATTTATTTATTTATTTATTTTATTTACTGTATTTGTATACCGCCCTTCTCAGCCCTCAGGCGACTCAGAGCGGTTTACAGAGGCAACGATTCGATGCCCAATGCACCATAAAAAAATTAAAAGCATGAACACGTAATATAAAACCATAACAATAGTATTAAAAACATACATCAGTTATGTCTCCTAATAAAAACGTTATCCAATCTCGTCGCCCAGTCATTCCAATTCCTGTGTCATTTACCTGCATTTTCAAATGCTTGTTCAAACAACCAAGTCTTGACTCTTTTCTGAAATGTTAAGAGGGAGGGGGCCGATCTAATGTCCCCAGGAAGGGCGTTCCATAGCCAAGGGGCCATCACTGAGAAGGCCCTGTCTCTCGTCCCTACCAAACATGTTTGTGACGCAGGTGGGATCGAGAGCAGAGCCTCCCTGGATGATATTAAATTCATCTTAAAGCTCTACTGTTGATCTGCTTCCCTCTACCTGCGGCTTGACAGCTAACATGAGATAGTTTGGGACGGAGCACAAGGTGTGAAGGAATAGCTTCTTGTATTGCATTCAAGACACATACATGATTACTAACTGGGGCTAGATACAGGGAACAGTCAACCCCCCTGTTTAAGGAGCTCCACTGGCTGCCATTTATTTTCAGGGTGCAATTCAAGGTGCAGGTTATCACCTATAAAGCCCTAAACGGTTTGGGACCCGCCTACCTTCGTGACCGTATCTCCCTCTATGAACCAGCTCGGGCCCTCCGATCTTCAGAGGAGACCTTCATTTCGCCCCTGCCAGTTTCACAAGCTTCTCCTCTATGGCCCCCCAACTCTAGAACTCATTACCTGGATAGATTAGGAAAGCCCCTACCCTAGAAACCTTTAAAAAGAACCTTAACACCTGGCTCTTCTGCTGCGCCTTTGGTGAGTAGGTACACAACTTCACACTACTGAGTAGTAACTCAGTCTCAATGTTTCTGTCATTGGAGTACATGCCCCCCCCCCCCCGGGTGGGAAAGCTTGGTTCCACAACTCCGTTTTTAATGAGCTCCCCTTTGCAAATAACCTGCTTCTCCTTTTATCTCACCTGAGTTTTTAATCATTTTATTCTGCACATGTGGTTCGCCCATTGTCACTGTGATTGTGGTTATTGTAATTTCATATTGCTAATGTATTTAAATGTTTCTATGTAATTATGATGTCGTTGCTTGTTGCTTGTGTTTTTGGTTTTATTTTGCTGTAATTTGTTGTTTGGGCCTGGCATCATGTAAGCCGCTCTGAGTCCCCATTGGGGGAGATGGTGACGGGGTATAAATAAAGATGATAATGATGATGATGATGATGATGATGATGATGATGATTACCTCAAGTATGTCACCAGCGGGATGCAAGCCTTTGTGTTCAGCTGTCCTTTTTAGTATTGGATATGTGGTGGGGCTTGTGCGCAGTGGGACAATAGAAATAAAAATATTAGGCATTCACTAGGCAAATGGTTCTGGTGGCAGGTATGATCCTTGACTCACGCTTCCCTGGAAACAGTTAGCTGGATTGGAGGAAAACCTTGCACAAGCTGCTGTTCCAAAGCCTTTCAACTTCCAGTGTGGTGTGTTTGAAGTGGCTTCTGAGAAAGATCAGTGGAGCAATCCTCTTGCTTTTTGGGTCAATCGAGAAAGGGTTAAGCCTGCCCCAGCAGTGGTCCCTGTGCCAGTGCTCCACAGGCAGCCAAATAAAACCAAATTGGGCAATGGTTTGTGGGCAATGGACTCTGCCTTCCAGCCGCACGTCTGGACTCTCTATTTTCCTAAGAATGCACACGCCCAACCTGTGAGTGTCCCTGTCCCATAGCAGGAACAACAGTCTATAGAGAGTTTTTTTGGAGGCAGATTGATGTTCCCAAAACAGCTCCAGGCGTGAAGGTGGAGAGGCTGGGACTGGAGCAGTTAGGTCAGGAAAGCGAGAGGAGGGAGGTCTAAAAGGTGAAGCTCTATCAGATTCTCTACCTTGGGACGGTAAGTAGGATTTGATAGCCATTCCAGAAATGCTGTACATGATTATGACATCTTTCTCTTTTCTTCCCTTCTAAGGAGCTCAGAAATTCACAGAAAGTTCCTTTCCTTATTATCTTCACAAAAATCCTGTGAGGTAGATTAGGCTGAGAGACTGCTCCAAGATCATCCAGCAGCTTCATGGTCTAGGAGATATCTGAATTCAGGTCTTCCTTAGTAGTAATTTATTTATTTATTTATGTACCATATTTATATATGGGTTATATATAATGTAATGGGGTAGATAACCTGCTAATCACCATATGATTTGGATTATACCTCCCTTAAATCCAAGTCAGCAAGGATAATGGTCAGGGATTATGGGAAAATGTAGTCATACACACACAAACTAGAGGGATCCAGTTTTCATTTTCCAGCTGTAATCAGTTACTTTCTGCCACTAAACCACATCAATGTTTTTATTTATGCTTTATATTAGAAGCTCTTACTGTAATAAGATACAGAATCTCCCTTTTGGGGGGGGGGGATAGATCTCTCAATCTCTCAGCCAGATGAGCCAGTGGTTAAAAATCCCCACTGACCAGGCTATCTGGGGATTATGGGTCTTCTAGTTCCCAAAAGGAATTTTCCTGAGCGGTGCAAAATGCCTATGATAATAGATGCTTACTGCCTGCAATCTGGGAGTGTGCAAGGGCAAAATAAATGCCAGTCTGTTTTGAAGAAACTCAATGTCGGGTGGTTATTTTAAACTTCAGAAAAGGAAAATGTATGTGCTGGAAAATAAGCAGTTAGAAGAGTTTCAAGGCAGAAGCGGACCGTTTTCTAACTTTGCATAGAACTGTAAAAATTACTGGGACTAGATGGCTAGAATTATGTTGAGTCCTCAGTGTGCTTTGTAAATACTCCTTATCCAGTAAAATTCATGGGTGAATATTGAACCAAAGCAGAATATAGCTGGACATACTGGAATGGCTTACTAAGAACTGTGTGACAGTGGAACAAACTGCTTTGAGAGTGGAAGGGCTCTCCTTTGCTGGAGGGATTTAAGAGAAGGTGGGATAGTCATCTATCAGGGATGCTGGAGCACTGTGGTTCTCAACCTTCTTAATATTAGTCACCTGTACACAGTTGGACTTCAAATTCTGCCTTAACTCAAAACCATGCAGATTTTTATCCTTTTTGAATCTCTCCAACTATACCAGTGGTTCTCAAACTTCCAAATGTTATGACCCCTTAATACAGTTCCTCATGTTGTGGTGACCCCCAACCATAACATTATTTTTGTTGCTACTTCACAACTGTAATTTTGCTACTGTTATGAATCGTAATGTAAATATCTGATATGCAGGATGTATTTTCATTCACTGACCAAATCTGGCACAAATACCAATTTATGCCCAAATTTAAATACTGGCAAGGTTGGGAGGGGAATTGATTTTGTCATTTGCGATTTGTAGTTGCCGGGATTTATAGTTCACCTAAAATCAAAGAGCATTCTGAAGTCCACCAACAATGGAATTGGATCAAACTTGGCACACAGAAATTCCAATGACCAACAGAAAATACTGGAAGGGTTTGGTGGGCATTGACCTTGAGTTTTGGAGTTGTAGTTCACCTACCTCCAGAGAGCACTGTGGACTCAAACAATGATGGATCTGGACCAAACTTGGCATGAACACTCAGTATCCCCAAATGTGAACACTGATGGAGTTTGAGGGAAATAGATCTTGACATTTGGAAGTTGTAGTTGCTGAGATTTATAGTTCGCCTACAATCAAAGAGAATTCTGAACTCCACCAATGATAGAATTGGGCCAAACTTCTCACACAGAACTCTCATGAGCAACAGAAAATGCTGTGTTTTCTGATGATCTTTGGCTACCCCTCTGACACCTCCCTCGTGACCCCCCGGGGTCCCGATCCCCAGGTGGAGAAACGTTGCTGTAGCAACAATTTGCATTGTCAGTTGATGCTAGGCTGGGGTTGAGACTAGATGGCCTCCAAGGCTAACAAAATGAATTTCAACAGGCATAAATGTAAGATAGTACATTTAGGTAGGAAAAAAATTGAATGCACAAATATAGGGTGGGTGACACCTGCCTTGAAAGCAGTTGAATGGATATCGTTCAGCAGTGGCAAGGAGTTGGACCAGGCAGCCCTTGTGGCCCCTTCCTACTCTATGATTCCATAATCCTAAAACTTTATAACACTATACAACATGAATTTTGCTCCTAGATTATAAATATCATTTCCTAATTCATTCTATCATAAAAATGTGGAAAAGGGTTATTAAACTACAAAACCTTTGTTTTTTGGGACATCCTGCAACATATTTTGCTATAGTTTTACAATGAATATCTAACCGAGTCTCAACCAAGTCAACATAGTTTGTGGCAGCCACAGAAAACGAAAATTCTGGAGTATAACAACTACTTTCAAAGTAAGTTCACAGTTAAACAGGATATAACACTTTCAAACCAAGACCTCTGAGGAAGCCTGCCATAGATGCAGGCGAAACGTCAGGAGAAATGCCTCTAGAACATGGCCATATAGCCCGAAAAAACCCACAAGAACCAAGAACAGAACATTTTTCAAATTTTGTTACATAGCTATACCAGGGCTGGGCAAAACGCAACCTTCTTGGACTGCAGGTCTTATTAGCCTTAACCACAAATGTTTTGGAATGGTTGTACTTGCAGTCTTGCAAATTCTGAATAGTGATGCTTTGTCTACACATAGCAAAGAGGAAGAGTTCAGGATCTATATCAGGGAATATTTTATTATAGTATGTAAAAAGTTTTCCCCTGACTAAGTCCAGTCGTATCCAACTCTGAGGGTTGGTACTCATCTCCATTTAGAAAGAGCCGGCATTATCCGTAGACACCTCCAAGATCATGTGGCCGGCATGACTGCCTGGAGCACCTTACCTTCCCACTGGAACAGTACCTATTGATCTACTCACATTTTCATGTTTTTGAACTGCTACGTTGGCAGAAGCTGTGGCTAACAGCAGGAGCTCACACCGCTCCCCAGATTCAAACCTCTGACCTTTCAGTCAGCAAGTTCAGCAGCTCAGTGGTTTGACCCACTGCACCACCGGAGGGCTCCTTTTTTATTACGGTATATCATGTATAAATGAAGTCTGGTGGATCAGCAATCCTCACTGTAGGCGAAGCTGGCTGTGGCTTTTGGGAGCTGCAATCCAATTAAGAGGAGTGCAGTTTTTCCAGCCTTGCTTTAGGCAAAAAGCAAATCTGGCTTATCCATTTCTGCCTATTTCCAAAGTGCTTGATTCCCACACATTTGTAACTGCCAAAGCTTTGGAGTGAAGAATTCTAATTTCTAATTCTCGGGGTATCATTGTCTTGAAAGTGAAACTGTCTCCTCTCTGCCAGCAGCACCACACCCAGCTTTGTTTGTGGCATAAGACAGATGCTGGATGAATGTGCAGTGCAGCACTTTAAGATTATGTATGCAGCCTAGAAACACCAAAAGGACTGCATTAAGTCTGCATTGCTCTACTACCATCTTGTGGCAAAATACTGCATAGTTCAATCTAGCATCGTAAGGCTGACTTCCCTGAGATCTGTATAAAGGCTGTGCCAAATCTCCAAGCTTTGGGTTAAATCACGCATGGGAAGACTTCGGCCCTCCAGGTGTTTCAGGCTCCCACAATTTGTAACAGCTGAAGTTTGCCCATGCCTGGGTTAAATCCTACAGGAATGTAGATTCGGTTTGAGCCAAAATGAGAGTGTTGCCTTCCCAGTATGAATGCTGCTTCCCAAATGAAATTTCCATTTCCATAGACCAGAAATCCTCTCTTTGCTGTGCTTGCATTCCCTTGATAATTTGACCTGTTTGCTTTATTTAGATGCTTAAGGTATATTGCGTAATATCTGCATTTTAAGTTTCCCAATACTTTCTGATGTTACTCCTGCTTCTCACATTCTTTTCTGCTGCATCCTCTAACCAGTGGTTCTTAACCTGTGGGCTGTGGACCACCAGTGGGTCGCTAGGACAAAATTTTGATCTGCGAGCCTCCTTCCTCTTTGTTTTATTTTATTTCTGCTCCTTTCATACCACCTGCCACTCCTTCCCTGTCTCTGACCATGGCATATTTTCTGTATCAGAAACTAGAGCTGATGTGGTCTATCCAATGCAAATTTCTGAATCAGCACCCCAAATAACCGAACCGAATTTAAAGTTGACCAAAAACTGACTCATAACCCTTTTGGTACTAATGCTGGAGAGTGGTCCCTGGTCAAAGTGGTAAAAAAAAAAAAGGTTGGGAACCACTGCTCTAAGCAAACCTACAGTGGCAGAAGAAAAGTGAAGGAACAGTCACCACTTCTTGCTGTGTTCTTTTTTCCCTTAAGGACTAGGACCAAAAGGCAAAGCAAGTTGACACCAAATCCTACAACTACTCCAATTTGGGAGGAACAGTCCCTCTTAATTCCCACTTTTAAATTTTCTTTAAAAATGTCCCAGTTCCTCTCTGCTCCTTCCACTTTCCCCCTTTGTACTCAGCTTGCTTCGGTTGCTGCAAACTGAATTCCAAGTTCAAAAGTACTTTGTGATCAGCAAGGGAGATAGAAAGAGGCAGAATATTGACGTTTCCTGCAGACCAGTGGTTCCCAACCTTTTTTTGACCAGAGACCACTTTGACCAGGGACCACCTTGACCAGAGACTACTCTCCATCATTAGTACCAAAAAGGCTATGAATAAGTTTTTGGTTAACTTTAGTTTCAGTTTGGTTATTTAGGCTGCTGATTCAGAAAATTGCATTGGATAGACCACATCAGCTCTAGTTTCTGATGCAGTACATTTGCCATCCAGTAGTCACCATCTGCTCGCCCACAGAAAACCATATTTAATAATCAAGAGCTGATGTGGTCTGTCCAATGCAATTTTCTGAATCAGCACCCCAAATAATCCTAGGAAGAGGCCTAAAAACGAAGACACCAAGGCACCCCCACTTCCAGGCGCCACATGAAACAGCTTTGCTCAGGGGGAGGAAGGAGGAGGAGAAGCAGCAGCCAGGAGACTTGTTGTCACACCTTACGTGGGTAGTCAGCCTTTCCCCTCCTGACATCCCCATTACCTTGGCACTATAAGAGGGTTTTGAGAAGCCAGTCGGTCTTGTTGCAATGGTGTGGTAATGGTGACGCCAAAGACCATATTTTACTTCTGGGGGACCACAGTTTGGGAACCACTGCTGTAGACAATGGTAAAAGCAAAGGTGGTAGCCTCTCCTAACTTATATGTCCTTCATCATGAATAACTTTTGCCATATTGACCAAACTGAGGTTGCTTGGTCATGTATGACCCAGCTTTCATCTGTGAATTGTTGGAAGGTATGTGATCGGTATCAGTCTATCTGAGGAAGATGTACCTGCTCAGGAAGGGTTATGGTAAGGTGAGTAACTTGGAGGGCTCTGGAAACTGGGCCTGCATTTAAGGTTGATTTTAGGGGGAAAAATTAAGATACGCATATATGTCTGAGTGCCATGTGTAATTTTACTATTTATTTTGAAGATCAGGAAATAAAAAGCACTGTGCTCAAAATACAATGCTGGGGAAACTAGAAATATAATCTAGTTATATTTCTAGAAATATAATCTAGAAATATAATCTAGTCTCAGGCTGCTGCTGCTCCTGCCACAGGGGTCCTGAATCCTTCCATCCAGCTTGGCTGCCCTGGACTACTTGTGAGTAGGAGAAGCCCCAGGCCCTTTCCAACTGGGTGCGACTCAGCAATCCTCCAAGGAGGGAGGGACTATAAAGCTGTGTTGCACCTGCCTTGGCCTAGTCTCAGACTGCTGCTGCTCCTGCCACAGGGGTCCTGAATCCTTCCATCCAGCTTGGCTGCCCTGGACTACTTGCGAGTAGGAGAAGCCCCAGGCCCTTTCCAACTGGGTGCGACTCAGCAATCCTCCAAGGAGGGAGGGACTATAAAGCTGTGTTGCACCTGCCTTGGCCTAGTCTCAGGCTGCTGCTGCTCCTGCCACAGGGGTCCTGAATCCTTCCATCCAGCTTGGCTGCCCTGGACTACTTGGGTCCTGAATCCTTCCATCCAGCTTGGCTGCCCTGGACTACTTTCCATCGGGCCTTCTTACCAACGCGCCAGCTTTTCCATCTGCTGAGCTATTCATAGCTAAAGCCCTTGTTGTCCCAGTTGCCGGCGAGGATTCCTCCAGGGGCCGGAGCAAGCTGCTGGGCCGCGGGCCAACTGGCCAAATTGAGCCGAAGAGAGACGGTCCCTTGCCGGGTGGCTTCGGCCTGCGGCCTAACCATCTGGACTTGTTTGTCTCCTTCGGCCGCTGGGCCAACTAGGCTTTCCACCTTTGCCTATTCTGCCCGGGCCCTACTGCCTTTCCACCTGGCCCTCACCACCGGCCAAGCGGCGCCCCCCCCCCATCTGAGCTGACCGCCACCGTGTCGACCACCTCCGGAGGTCCATCCGCCAATTTACATCAAACGTCAGCTATTTACATCTGAATCATAGCACTTTACTAACTGCCAGTCTCCTGACCACTGTGTACATTTTGCGAACATTGCACGGTATAATCCGTCCTACCTCTGCTGCTAATGTGGTAATAAGACCATAATATAGCGCTTAGTGGCGCCTGTTCCGTAGCCAACTGTTTGCACTTTACCAACTGTGGCACTTTACCCCTCCCAACTCCTCCTGCCGCACTTTAGTAGTATAGAGGGCCAAATATTTTCTGTTGAGGCTGTTGCACTTTAATATCTTGTTGCACTTTAAAAACCTTGCACCTTAAGAATTACTCGGTAGCCGCGGAATTTACCTTGCACTTTGCACTTTAAGACTCTAGTATTCAAGGACCATCCTATTTCGCGGCTAACGCTTGGCTCTGGTACCCTTCATCTACCGAAGTGTCCATTTCGATCCATGTGGTCCCCCACCCTCCTATGCTTACTGTCTCTGTCACTATTATCTGGTGGAAGGGGCAGGGGAGGTAGTGGGCTGGAACCTGTGGGAAACAATGAGGGGAGGAGGGGGGATGAAGAAGGCCAGCACAATTGGCAAGATAAAACGCCAACATCCCAAACAGCTGGTGAAAGTGTGATTAAGACCCTAGCCAGAAATAGCGGCATGGAGGAGGGGAGGTGTTCCACTAGCCGAGGGGCCCCCATAGAGGTCGTGGTGGGAAGGAGGAGATGCGGGAAAAGGAGACCTCAAATTCGGCCAAATTCGGACCACTTATCTATAATCAAAATTCCAAATCGGTCTCCTAAGGTAAATTGGTGTAACCAGGTGAGCGGACCCTCCGGTCTGAAGGTGGTGCTGTTGAACGCCAGATCTGTCAACGGAAAAACGACCTGGATCCAGGACTTAATCGTGGACGAACGGGCAGATCTGGCGTGCATCACGGAGACCTGGTTGGATGAAGCTGGAGGAGTAAATCTGACCCAGCTTTGTCCTCCGGGTTTCTCCGGGCAGCACCAACCTAGATCCGGAGGGCGTGGAGGCGGGGTCGCAGTGGTCTATAGGGACTCCATCCATCTGACCAGGTGCCCCATCCCGCAGGCCGCAAATTTCGAAAGCGTCTACCTGAGGGTGGGTGACCGGGACAGTATAGGGATTCTAGTAGTGTACCGTCCACCTCGCTGCACTACAGTCTCCCTACCTGAGCTAGCGGGGGTGGTCTCGAGCCTGGCATTGAAGTCTCAACGGCTTCTTGTGCTGGGAGACTTCAACGTCCATGCCGAGACGACCCTCACAGGCGCGGCTCAGGACTTCATGTCTGCCATGGCAACCATGGGGCTGTCCCAACAAATATCTGGCCCCACCCACTGTGCTGGACACACATTGGATTTGGTTTTCTGTCAGGGATGGGAACAGGGTGGCGGTGTGGAGGAGTTGTCCATCTCTCCGTTGCCATGGACCGACCACTTCCTGATCAGATTTAGGCTCACTGCGCCCCCTAACCTCTGCAAAGGTGGAGGACCCATTAAGATGGTCCGCCCCAGGAGACTGATGGATCCGAATGGCTTCCTGACGGCTCTTGGGGATTTTCCCACCACCTCGGTAGGTGACCATGTCGAAGCCTTGGTGGCTCTCTGGAATGGGGAGATGACCAGGGCTATTGACATGATTGCTCCGGAACGTCCCCTCTCAAGTAGCCGAGCTAAACCAGCCCCTTGGTTTACTGAGGAGCTGGCAGCTATGAAGCGAAGGAAGAGGGAACTAGAGAGCGTGTGGCGTTCGGAACCGAGCGAGTCAAACCGAGCACGGTTTGTGTCCTTTCTTAGGGCATATGCCGCGGCAATAAAGACCGCAAAGAAAACTTTCTTTGCGGCCACTATTGAGTCTGCAAAGAACCGTCCGGCGGAGCTGTTTCGGATTGTCAGAGGTCTTTTAACTCCCGCCTCTGCAGGTGGGAGCCCTGACAATTCGGTCGCGCGCTGTGAAGCATTTGCTCGGTTCTTCGCAGACAAAGTCGCCTTGATCCGTTCTGGGCTGGACGCCGCATTAGATGCAGACTCTGTGGATGTAACCAGAGCACCTGCTTGTCCTATTTTGTTGGATTCTTTTCAGTTTGTGAAACCCGAGGATGTGGACAAGATACTTGGAGGAATGAGGCCCACCACGTCCATCCTAGACCCCTGCCCATCCTGGCTTCTGAGAGAGGCCAGAGGGGGATTGGCCGAGTGGGTAACAGTGGTGGTGAATGCCTCCCTTCGGGAAGGCAAGATTCCAGCGAGCCTAAAACAGGCTATTATAAAGCCGCTGTTGAAGAAGCCATCACTGGACCCCACTAAATTGGACAACTTTCGGCCTGTTTCCAATCTCCCCTTTTTGGGCAAAGTCATGGAAAGCGTGGTGGCCTCACAACTCCAGGTATTCTTGAGAGACACGGATTATCTGGATCCGGCACAGTCTGGTTTCAGACCGGGGCATGGTACCGAGACGGTCTTAGTCGCCTTAGTGGATGATCTGCGCCGGGAGCTAGACAGGGGGAGTGTGTCCCTGTTGGTGCTCCTGGACCTCTCAGCGGCCTTCGATACCGTCGACCACGGTATCCTTCTGGGGCGCCTTGCGGAAATGGGTCTTGGAGGCATTGCTTTGCGGTGGCTCCGGTCATTTCTGGAGGGTCGCACCCAGAAGGTGTCATTGGGGGACTCCTGTTCCGCACCACAACCTTTGACTTGTGGGGTGCCACAGGGTTCCATACTGTCCCCCATGCTGTTTAACATCTACATGAAGCCGCTGGGTGAGATCATCCGGAGTTTCGGGGTGCGGTGTCATCTGTACGCAGATGATGTCCAACTCTGTCACTCCTTCCCACCTGCTACTAAGGAGGCTGTCGAGGTCCTGAACCGGTGCCTGGCCGCTGTAACGGTCTGGATGAGGGCGAACAAACTGAAACTAAATCCAGACAAGACAGAGGTACTCCTGGTCAGTCGCAAGGCCGAACGGGATATAGGGTTACAGCCTGTGCTGGACGGGGTCGCACTCCCCTTGAAGGCGCAGGTTCGCAGCTTGGGTGTGACCCTGGACTCATCGTTGAGCCTGGATCCCCAGGTTTCAGCGGTGACCAGGGGAGCATTTGCACAGCTTAGGCTCGTGCGCCAGCTGCGCCCGTATCTCGGGAAGTCTGACTTGGCCACGGTGGTACACGCTCTTGTCACATCCCGCCTGGATTACTGCAACGCTCTCTACGTGGGGCTGCCCTTGAAGACGGCCCGGAAGCTTCAGCTGGTCCAGCGTGCGGCAGCCATGTTACTAACTGGAGCGGGTAGCAGGGAGCACACAACGCCCTTGTTGTCCCAGCTTCACTGGCTGCCGATTTGCTACTGGACCCAATTCAAGGTGCTGGTCTTGGCCTACAAAGCCCTAAACGGTTCCGGCCCAAAATACCTTTCGGACCGCATCTTGGCCTACGAGCCCACGAGGACCTTGAGATCGTCTGGGGAGGCCCTTCTCTCGATCCCGCCTGCATCACAGGCACGGCTGGCGGGGACGAGGGAGAGGGCCTTCTCGGTGGTGGCCCCCCGGCTGTGGAACACTCTCCCGGCACACATCAGACAGGCGCCCTCCCTCATGTCCTTTCGAAAAAGCCTTAAGACCTGGCTGTTCGAGAGGGCATTTAATTAAGTGCTAAGCAACAACATTACGGTAATGAGAACTGGAATGGTATAAGGAAAATGAGACTGGCTATGATTCTACTAAGAGACGAAGCGGATTTTTATGTAGTTTGTATTTGTTGTATAGTCATATGTTGTTGATACTGGCCTCTGTAACTGTCTTTTTATGTGTACTGTACACCGCCATGAGTCGCCCGTAAGGGCTGAGAATGGCGGTCAATAAGTGCATCTAATAAATAAATAAATAAATAATAAATAGTTCGAATGCAGTTTCCTAAGAACTTTTGAAAAAAACCCAAAAAACTAGACTGTTAGTCCTCGTTGTTGGGGGATATATCCTATAAAGTGATGAAATAGCTAGAACACACCAGTATTTGGAATTGTTGTTTATTCGTTCAGTCGCTTCTGACTCTTCATGACCTCATGGACCAGCCCATATTTTTGGAATTTATGCCTAGAAAATACATGTATGTGGAGGAAGGGTGGGTTTTCTTCCTGACCACTCGGAGTCCATTATTGTTTCCCATGAGCAACTTGTCAAAAGTTATATAATAGAGTCTTGCTTATCCAACTTTTGCTCATCCAACGTTCTGTATTATCCAACGCTGTCTGCCTCCTGCCTGGATCGACAGCCATTTCAATACATTGCGATGTTTTGATACTAAATTCGTAAATACAGTAATTACTACATAACGTTATCATGTATTGAACTGCTTTTTCTGTCGATTTGTTGCAAAACCTGATGTTTTTGTGCTTAATTTGTAAAATCATAAGGTAATTTGACATTTAATAGGCGTTTCCCTAATCCCTCCTTATTATCCAACATTTTTGTTTATCCAACGTTCTGCCGGCCCATTTGTGTTGGATAAGCGAGTCTCCAAGTCCAGGTCTGCATGTGAAATATTTAGGTCCTTAAAACCATCTTGGAAGAATTGTTACTGGAAATGCTGGTATTTGTAGCTGCACTTCTGTTTTTGCTTTTTTGAAAAAAAGTCATTGGGACACATCTGCATTTCTTGTGATTCATGCTGGGTTTTTCGCCCATTCCCGTAATAGTGTGTATTATGAAGTCAGCTCAAGTATCTATCTACATACTGTAGAGTTTCATGGTAAGAAAGGCAAAGGCAATTATTTTATGTTCCTCTCTTCAATTTTCTCTGTTATTTTTCAAAAGTGTTATAGCATTATGATTGTACATGTGAAATAGCATATGGACATGCTGTTTCATTATGTTGCTGGTACACTATGACTCTAAAGCAACATGACAACCAATAATACTTTTAAAATATAGGAACCTCAGAAAATCACAACCTCATTTTTATATACATATACATATACATACATACATACATAAATATACATATATATATATATATATATATATATATATATATATATATATATATGAGAATGAGGATTTAAAGCATTGCTATGTCCAGCTGCAACCCCCCCCCCCATAACAGAAAAGAGCCTACTGACAAAGAATAAGTGGATGATCAATGGTAATAAACATCAAAAATTATATAGCCAGAGCTCTTACATCTTTAGACCAGAGCCCTTAACTTCATAGCTTGTTCTTAGCCAGTCTGCGTGTCTTGAGCATTTGACAGACAATGTATGGGTTGTTTTCCCCCATCTTGTTCAAGCAATGTTTTGTGTCTTCACAGGTCACCTTCACAACACGTTTTCCTCCTCCAAAATGGACACCAATGCCACCTCTGAAGAAAGCCTGTATGGAGACAATGAAGACTATCCTGATAACGATGACCATGCAGGTCTCCGGGACTCAGTGCATCTACTCGCCGTGGTGATCTACAGCATTGCCTTCCTTTTGGGAGTGATTGGAAATGGCCTTGTTATCTTTGTCACTGGCTTCCGTATGAAGAGGACCGTCAATACTGTCTGGTTCCTCAACCTGGCCATAGCTGACTTTGTCTTCACTTTCTTCCTCCCACTGAGTGCAACCTATTTGGCTCTGGGCTTCCATTGGCCCTTTGGGAAGGTCCTCTGCAAGCTCAGCAGCACTGTTGCCTTCCTCAACATGTTTGCCAGTGTCTTCCTCCTCACCATAATCAGCATGGATCGCTGTGTCTCTGTAGTGTGCCCCGTCTGGGGTCAGAACTACCGCACACCTCAACTGGCATCTCTGGTGGCTGTGGGCATTTGGGCAGCCGCTCTGGTTCTCAGCTCTCCGTACCTTGTTTTTCGAGATACACGGCCCTCTCCTTCTGAAGAGAACATCACTCACTGTTACAACAACTTTGCCTTGTCTGATGACTTTCAGTCTGAGGAAGCTGATGAGTTGAGTGAGCATCGCCACCAGGCCATGGTGCTGACCCGTTTTGTGGTTGGCTTCTTGGTGCCATTCACCATCATCCTGATTTGTTATGGTATTATTATGGCCAGGCTGAAGGGGAATCGCCTCACCCGCTCAAGCAGGCCCTTCAAGATCATGGTGGCGGTAGTGTTGGCCTTCTTCATTTGCTGGTTCCCATATCACTTTTTCTCATTCCTGGAAATGTCGGTCTCTACAGTAACGCCCTGGCTAGAGATGGTCCTCATGGTGGGGACGTCCTTGGCTTCAGGCCTGGCATACTTCAATAGTTGCCTGAATCCCTTTTTGTATGTCTTCGTGGGTCAAGACTTCAGGGAGAAGCTACGGATGTCAGTCTTAGCGGCTTTTGAGAATGCTTTCAGTGAGACCTCAGCACAGGCATTGACAAAGAGCAAATCGAGCCTAGAGGTAGACTGTCACCTTGTCTAAAGTACCTTGGGCCTTTAGTTTCTGCTAAGGCCGGGGCTCACTTCAAGGACCCCAAATAGATATCAAAATCCATGGATACCCAAGTCCAACTATATGTAATTTCATGTGAATATGGTGTCAATAGTAATCAGGCCCTGGATGGTTGCTTCTGCCAATTGCATGAAGTTGGTGGAATGTCATCCAATATAGATCTCAAGCAGGCGGGCATCATACCATACTCCCCAACTGTCCTGATTTAGCAAAAACTGTCATGATCTTGAGTCTCATCAACCAAAGCTAGATACAAAATAGTCACTTGTAAGAATAATGCTAAGGGGGAAAAACACAACAAGAAAGGCTAGAAAAAGTGCTGAGGTTGCAATTGTTCAAAGAACTTGTATGCATCTAGGAACTCAGAAAATTTTGAATTACAACTCCTGGAAATCTCCGGTCAACAGTGGCTGCCGTTGATTTCATTTCAGTGGGGCTCACCTCCTATAGCAGATTCCCCCCCTCCTAGAACAAGTATCAGGGTTGGCCCGAGGTAATTTTATTGCTTGAGGGTAAAGTCAAGGTCCCAATCCACACAGTTATGTTCACAAAAGCCGATTGAGCTTATAATTGAATTTTGCTTCAACACTGACAATGAGACAACGTTCTTCACCTGAGTTGTTGGGAGATACAAGGAACACAAAAAGGCAGAGGAGGAAAACATTCATTTGAAAGCATTGGTTACAAAGCAAGAAAAATAGCCTTATAATTTTTGGTTTTGAAAACTAGCAAGGTTATCAGAAGAAGTGTACAATGTTGTTTTTGGAGAGGGAAGTGTGATTCTACCATCTGTAAGCACAACTATCAAAAAGGAAATTGGAAGGCACATTTCTTTTTTGTATTTTTATCTATATACCGTATGTATTCATTCTATAGTCTAGTTATTTTTTATTATTTCTTAATTTTATTGTATGGCATATACATAAGCAGATTGAGGAAATGAGCAATCCTTAAACGGTCAGCGGTAGACTGTGACGAGAAATTCACTCCTTGAGACATTTTAAGTGCTGACATTAGCTATATGATAGTGTCAGCCATGGGATTGGTCACCCCCACCCCTTAGTTACAGCCTCAACAGAGAGGTTGTTGCTGTTGTTGTTGCTGGGGAGGCCTATATGGACAGAAGACAAAAAGTCCTGATGAATTAGATCAGTAATCTTGTTTGTCCAGCTTGCTTTTCCTTGGTCAGCCATCTCTCCGAGAAATGCACAGACAAGGTGCAAAGATAACAGTCTATGACTCCTGTAACCAAATATTTAAGGAAAACTGATTCTCCGCTTGGACTGTTCTATTTAACCACCAAGAGATGACTTCTCCTCCATGGATTTGTTTCATCCTCTTCTAGAGCCACAACTGGCAGCACCATCATATTCAGCAAAAGACATGCCAGGGCCCCAAACATCAAAACAAAGAGCCCATGCACCCCAAAACTGACCTATTTTGAAGGGAAGGGAAGTGATGAACATTTTTGCAATCTAAACAGGACCACCCCAAAGTATCATCAAGTCCAAAGGAGATCTTTCGTAGAATAATAAGGTTGTCTGTATTGACCTAAGTATGTCATATTGTGATTTGTGTACAAAAGTTACTGTCTTTGTGTTGTCGAAGGCTTTCATGGCCAGAATCACTGTGTTGCTGTGAGTTTTTTGGGCTGTCTGCCTATGTTCCAGAAGCATTCTCTCCTGACATTTCTCCCACATCTATGGCAGGCATCCTCAGAGGTTGTGAGATCTGTTGGAAACTAGGCAAGTGAGGTTTATATTAGGGCTGGGCGGTTTCGTTCGTTAATTTCATAATTTGTTATTAATTCGTTATTTTTTTTTATAACGAAGCGATATTGAACCATTCAGGAGCAACTAAAAAACGAAACGAATTTTTTCAATTCGTTTCGTAATTGTTTCGTATTTGTTTTGAAATCGATTCGTAATTGATTCGAAATCGTTTCGTTATTATTTCCGCATGTCTGGTGCAAGTTTTATAGTCGTTGTTTGTTTTCTCAGTGAAAAAAAAAATAAATTATCACACCAACAGTCAACAACAGAGGGAGAGGGAAGCTTCCTGTCCCATTTGGAGGTTTTTTTAGCGTATTGCGCAATCGCGCCCGCCATTAACGAATCTATTCGTAATTGTTTCGAAATAGATTCGTAATTGATTCGTAATTTATGAAATTTCGTAAATATCGAAATTTTTTAAAGGAAAATTTCGGAATTAATTTAAAAATCGAAACGCAAAAACCCCCTAAAAACGAATCGAGTTTAGAAACAATTTTTTCCGTGGTTGCCCAGCCCTAGTTTATATATCTGTGGAATGTCCAGGGTGGGAGAAATAACTCTTGTCTGTTTGAATCAATGGAACTTGTGTAAGAACTGATTTGATGTATTCTCATAGATTCAGAGGACCTACTCTATTTGGGGATAACAGTTGGATTTTTCCAGGGGACAGTATTGCAAGACAAGAATTCTTTCTCTTACCTTGGACATTCCACAGATCTATAAACCTCATTTGCCTGGCTTCCAACTGACCTCACAATCACTGAAAAACCCTGCCATAGATGTGGGTGAAATGTCAGGAGATAATGCTTCTGGAACATGGCCATACAGCCCAGAAAACTCACAGCAACCTAGTTAGTGTCTTGTTTTGCATGTTCAGGATGACTGAAGGTGCACCTAGACTATACAATCAATGTAGTTTGTCATTACTTTAACTACAATAGCTCAATAGTAAAGTTTCATGGAAGTTGGGAGTTTTAGAAAGTCTTTATGTGTTGAGTTTTGGTGCCTCACCAAACTACAAATCCTAGGATTGCATAGCATTCAGCCATGGCAGTTAAAATAGTTGCGGACTTCATTCGTTCTACTGTATAAATGTAACCTGGATCATGCCCCCCCCCCTTTGCTGTTCAACAAACCTCTTCCTTATTGCTAAGTTTGAGTTTGGTTTTTGCACTCAGGAAATGTCATTCTCCTCTTTGGATATCTTCATCTGACCTAAATATCTTGCAATACTGTCCCTTGGCCAAATTCCAACTGTTATTCCCAAATAGAGTAGGTAATCTATGGGAATACACAAAATCAGTGCTTACCTGAATTCCATTGATTCAATGTGTCTACTTTAGTTGGAACTATCATTGGTTTTAGGCTCAATGAATACATTTGTATTAAATAGCAAAGACTTATGCTTTGTGTGTTAGCATCGTTACATATAGCTACAACGTTTGTCTTGTTCCACCAACAGTTTTGTTAAACACCAGTATTAATACTGTAATTGTACTTTCTGTATTTTATTCCTCTCTGACTATAAGGTCCTCAGTCAACTGCATGATGGGAAGAGGAAGAATTTGCACCCCAAATAAAGATTTTTATGCCCTGAAATTTTCCCTAGAGTTATAGTGTTTATAGAATTTCAGAAAGTAAAACACTGAAAATAATTAACACCCAAATTCTTCTACTTTCTGCTCTACTTGCCTTCCAATGGAAACTTTGACTGCTGCCTTTGTTTGGATGCATAAACTATATTTCTAAATGCTTAGTTGATATTTTAAAATGCTTATAACTTTGAGACGGAAGGAATTGGGGATAAAATTCATATGGGGGCAACAATACCCTAATTTCCTCTCCCCTACAGATACACCAATTTATATGTATATTAGACTTGAGCCCAGATCTGTTTATAGCTGTTCCCTTTGGCCAATCTATCTTCTTCAGTTTGATTTGATATCCATAACGGCAAGGGCCCAGCTGTTACGGATTCCCATCTGAAAAGGGCTACGTGGCAGCCGATCATGGTTCCTCCTCTCCTATTTGGCATCACAAATTAATCTTTTTGATTTTCCTTTATTTTACTGATTTGTTTTATTTAGTGGGACTGACTGGGAGTTGAGAACCTGAGGGAAGGTGGGTGGGGTGCATGTGCACGTATTTGGGGGCTTGAAGAGTCACACTTTTAGCTTCTTTTTCTCCTCCTCTTCCTCTCTTGCAGAAAAGACTTCTAAAAGATTAATAATTTATTAATAATGAACTGTACCTGGCCACACATTTCTGTGGCACTGTTTGGTAAAAGGAAAAGGAAGAATACACACACATACACATGCATTATCCCTATACAAAAATAGAAGTCTAGTATCTAGATCCAGGAAAGTCATGCTACTCTTCTATTCTGCCTTGGTCAGACCACATCCAGAATATTGTGTCCAATTCTGGGCATCACAGTTGAAGGGAGATGTTGAAAAGCTGGAAGATATCCAGAGGAGGGTGACTAAAATGATCAAGAGTCTGGAGAACAAGCCCTGTGAGGAGCAACTTAAAGAGCTGGGCATGTTTAACCTGCATAAGATAAGGCTGAGTGTAGACATGATGACCATGTATGAATATGTGAGGGGAAGTAATAGGGAAGAAGGAACAAACATGTTTTCTGCTGCCTCAGAGACTAGGACACAGAACAATGGCTTCAAATTGCAGGAAAAGAGATTCCACTTAAACATAGGAAGAATTTCCTAACTGTGGGAGCTGTTCAGCAGTGGAACTCTCTGCCCTGGAGTGTGCTGGAGGGTCCTTCTTTGGAGGCTTTTAAGCAGAGTCTGTATGGCCATCTGTCAGGGGTGTTTTGAATGTGATTTTTCTGCTTCTTGGCAGGGGGCTGGACTGGATGGCCCAAGAGGTCTATTTCATCTCTATGATTCTATGAAAATCACATATGGGAATTTTGTATAGAATACGTCCCTAGTCATGAAAAGAGTCAAACACTATGGCTTTCAAAGATTGTCTTGCAGTGGGAAGAAGACTGCTAAAATTAAATTTCTGAAAAATGATGAACAGGATGCTGCCCAACGTATGTTCTCCAATCTACCCAAAAGGATCATTTATCTGTAAGATTGTGGTTGAAAATTTAACTGATTTTTTTTTTTACAGAAACTGCTATAAGGTGGCCATGTAGACATTGTGAAAAAGAAGAAAATATTTCACGCATCACCATACAAGAACACAGAAGAGAAAAGATTTGTATTGAATATATTTAAATACGGTCAGCCACATTCACTGGGGTTAAGGGCATAGGACCACAATGAAAGCGAAAAACTGCAAATACAGAAATTATTTTTACCTGAATACATATCTAGGAATTTCTAGTTCGTCCAGCATAACTCTATGATCAGCTTTCACTGGAAGCTGACCATACACTGCACTGGAGGACATGCAGATTCCTAGAATGATGTTCTCATTGTTATTGTTATTATTATTATTATTATTATTATTATTATTTTACTTTTCTCCCATGGTTGGGACTCAAAGCCAGCCACCAGAATTAATCCAGTCTCTGCCTGATTTCGTTGGGGAAGTTCTGGTTCCGTCTGCCACAGTTAAAAGCCTTGGGGTTGTGTGGGACTCATCGCTGATGATGGAGGCCCAGATCACTGCCATAAGTAAGCAGGCCTTTTTTCATCTTCGCCAGGCAAGGAAATTGGCATCCTACCTTTCGGTAGAAGCATTGACAATGGTAATCCACGCAACAGTCACCACTAGGTTGGACTATTGCAACGCCTTATATGCCGGCCTTCTGAAGTCAACAACCCAGAAGATTCGGATGGTCCAAAATGCGGCAGCCAGGCTGCTAGCGGGGTCATCTATAAGATCCCATATTACACCGATTCTACAACAACTACATTGGCTACCAATAGAACATCGGATCTCTTACAAGATACTGATCCTGACATTTAGAGCTCAAAATGGCCAAGGACCTTTATATCTTAGGGACCGCCTCATTCCTTTTTCCCATCAGTGGCTACCTTGATCCACCCAAGAAAATCTCCTATACATCCCAGGCCCTAGAGAGGTACACTTGGAAGCTACACGGCATAGAGCTTTTTCGATCTATGCTCCAATTCTGTGGAACTCATTGCCTCCATATATTAGAGCAATGTCGGAGTTGCAACCTTTTGTAAAGGCGCTTAAGACTTGGCTGTTTGGTTGTGCATTTAAGTAAAGTGATCAGATCTAATTTGCCAAATAGTCACTGTTGTATGCTTTTATGTTGAATGTTTTTATATTGTGTAAATGCTATTTTAAATTGTAAGTCGCTCGGAGCACCTTGGTGGAGAGCGACTAATTAAGAAATAAAGTGAAGTGAAGCGAAGAAAAAGCAAAACTACATAATACATAATACAGATAACCATCATTCCCCCAACCCAACATTAAAACAATAACTCAACACATTGCATAAAACACAAATTACAAAAATATAAATAAGCATAAAAATAACTGCATATATCATTATCATTAATCTTTAGATTAAAATCCCTATGCTTCAGGACACTGAGGTTATCCTAAAACATTAAAACATTAAGCTAAATGTCTTGAAGCTCCAAGTTTTTGGCTATATGAGCCTTGTCTGACTGAGATTACCTGCTATTGTGTGTTTCACCTTGGAGCGGAAGGCCAATAATGAGGGAGTTGAGTGTGCCTCTTTGAGGAGGGAATTCCAGAGGGACAGGGCCAGCACCGAAAAGGCCCTCTCTCTCATTCCCACCAACTGTACTTGTGATGACGGTGGGACCGAGAGGAGGGCCTCTCCTGATGATCTCAGGGCTCGTAAAGGCTGATAGGAGGAGATGCTGTCCCTGAAGTTGGCTGGTCTGAACCATTTTGGACTTTATAGACTAAAGCCAGCACCTTGAATTGCTCCCAGAAGCAAACTAGAGATTTCTCTAGAAATCTCTAGGTTCTCCAGCAAGACTGGAGTAAGTTGACTGGAGAGTCACACTGGAGAACCTAGGGATTTATTGGAATAACATTTTCAATCAACTCTAGAAATAAACAAAAGTCAAAGCTGCAAATGTGGAGGAATGACTGGGAATGAAGACTTAAAATATTATAATAATTTAAATGGAAACACAACACATCTTATTTCTGTGTGAAAATCCATGTCCAGTGTTCACCTTCAAAGCTTCTGATCTCTCTTCTTATAATTCTTTTTTTGTCCAAAATAGTTTTAGTAATTATTATGGTTCTTTATCCTTAAAACAGGAATGAATTAAATGGGCTTTCAGAAGAAGGTGCCTATGAACAGAGGGGTGGCATAGAAAGCCTTTCAAAAAGTCTTGTCTGTAATGACATAGAATGTATGGCCGTTCTATGACTTTTTCAATAAGCCAAAAGGAATGCTCATTTGTGTACAAATCTTACGAAGCTTATTCCTTCTTTCTTTCCTTCCCTCTCAGGCAAAAGCAAACTGTTGTAGCCTCTCTTTTGTGTGTCGTTTCTTCCTTAATTATTGTTTTTGCCAGTTTAAGCATACATGTTCAATGTGAGCTTACATCTGTCAAATGTTGCAGTGTATATCAGGCTTCTTTGTACCAGGCCTGCTTGCTCAATACAAACAGAAATACACTGTTCTACTGCAGCGGTCAGATGGTGAAGTGGGTTGAGCAATCTATGAAAAGGCCAGGCAGAAAGTGGTAACAGCAATAGTTGCTGTAACTTCTGGAGAACTAAAGGTGAAAAGGGTTTTGCAGTAAGGTTATAGGGCATGATCAATGAATGGATAGATCCGTGGCAGGGAAAGCTTGTCTTGACTGAATGCTTAGGAAATACTAGGCTTATTTGTGGTCAGAAAATTGGGAATGTGACACCTCTGTATTTGGAAACAGAACATTTCTCACTTTTATTAAAAGGGTTGAATATTCCTTATCCAAAATGCTTAGGACTAGAAGTCTTTGGGATTTTGGATTTTTCCTGGTTTTTGGAATACTCATACTGCACACACACACACACACACACACAATCTTTGGGAATGGGCCCCAAATCTAGACACAAAATTCACTGATGGTTCATTTGTATACAACCAATATCCAAAGCCTGGAGCTGATTCTACACAGACTTTTTAATAAGTTTGTGCATGAAATAAAGTTGGGTAGACTACAGTACATGTCTTCTCAGCAATAACATCAGCAGTAAGTTCTCAGAGAATTTATTATTTTATTATTAATGTTATTATTACATTTTCATTATTTTACTCAATTATTACACTTATCACATTTATTATTTCACTCTCTTTATTATTATTATTGGAAGGACACAAATACAATAAGAACAAAAGCAACAGAAAGACTAATCTACAAACCTCTCACCCATTACATCAGTGGTTCCCAACCCTTTTTTTGAGCAGGGACCACTTGACCAGGAACCACTTGACTGGGCCCACTTGACCAGGGACCACTTTGATAAGTGACTACTTGACCAGGGCCCACTTGACCAGACACCACTTTGACCAGGGCCCACTTGATCAGGGATCACGTTGACCAGGGACCACTTGACCAGATCAAGGTGAAAGTTAGTAATTACTCTTCTCTCTTAGGGAGATGAGGACCATTGGTTCTAGTCTCTTTGATTCTAGATCAGTGGTTCCCAACCTTTTGTTGACCAGGGACCACTCTCCAACATTAGTATCAAAAGGGTTACAAATCAGTTTTTGGTCAACTTTAGATTCAGTTTGGGGTGCTGATTCAGAAAATTGCATTAGATAGATTGCATCAGCTCTAGTTTCTGATACAGAAACAGGGAAGAAGTGGCAGGTGGTGTGAAAGGAGCAATAATAAAATTAATAAAAACAACTTCCCACACATAATAAAAATAATAAAAATAATAAAAATATCAACAACAACAATAATTTTATTTCTTATCTACTTTACTTCATGGTGGGTTACAACATAGCCAAAATACACCATCATTACATAAAATACATACATTAAAATGTATTTCTACCAATTTCATATTAAAATACACAGAACAAAGATTAAAACACAAGACAGGAGTTTAAAATTTATGATTTAAACTGACTAGTACGCCTGTTGGAATAGATAGGTCCTCAGGTGTGTTTTAAATTCCAACAGCTCATTTAGCTGTCAGATCTCTTCAGGCGGGTCATTCCAGTCTTGGGATGTCTAATGATAGGGTCCTCTGGGTGACAGTCTCAAGGGATGGATTGTATTGGAGAAGGAGATCCTGTAGGTAACCTGGACCCAAACCATGTAGGGCTTTAAAGGTAAAAACCAACACTTTGTACTTTGTCCAGAAACTAATTGGTAGCCTACAGAATGACTTTAGTGATATGCTCACTTCTGGATGTTGCTGTAACCCATTTTGATGCTGTATTTTGAACCAACTGGAGTTTCCCAACTTCAGACAAACCTAGCCCAATGTAAACTGCATTGTAGAAGCCCAACCTTGAGGTTACCAGTGTGTGCACTACCTTCTTTAGGTTTTCCAAATCTAGGAAGGGACACAGTTGGCATATCAGCTGAAGCTGGTAGTAAGAACTCCTGCCTGTCACATTTACCTGGGCTGACATTTGGAGAGACAGATCCAAGAGTCCTTGTCCCAAGGTGTGATCACAATCTTTCAGGGTCTACTGCTGGTCTGCCATTGCCATACTGTTGCCATCTGACCTACACATTCTATCCATCAGCCCTAAACTCACAATTGTTTTTGCACCAGTCTGCCCACCCGTGCCAGGAAACTGATCATTATTGCAGAGCTCATTGGTAACTGGTTACTGTTTGCTTTTTAAATATTTTGTTATAATGTTGTTGTTTTATTCTGCTTTATTCTGTTGCGTATATATTTTAATGTGCTATTTTTTAACCATGTTGATCGGGCCCATCCCCATGTAAGGTGCCCTGAGTTCCTTTGGGGAAATGAAGGTGGGGTACAAAAATAAACTATTATTATTCCGGACCAGCTTACCTATCCGAACGTATTTCTCCTTATGAACCATCTAGGACACTAAGATCTTCTAGGGAGGACCTGCTCTCGGTCCGCCTTCCTTACAGATGCGTTTGGCGGGGATGAGAAACAGGGCCTTCTCAGTGGTGGCCCCTCGACTGTGGTACGCCCTTCCCAGGGATATAAGAGTGGCCCCCTCCCTCCTGACTTTTCGAAGAAAGGTTAAAACCTGGCTTTTTGAGCAGGCTTTTGCTAATCCAGTATAACTATGGAATGACCTGACGATGCAATTGAATAACGATTTTAACAAGGAGACGCTCACGATAATGTTTTTATGGTTTTGTACAGTTTTTATATTTGTATAAAATGTTTTTAACAGTATTTTATGATTGTTTTATTTGTTGAGGCATCAAATGTTACCAACTGTGAACCGGCCTGAATCGCAGTAGTATACACATACTATACAAAGGGCAGTATACAAATATAGTAAATAAATAAATAAATACAATTATTATTATTATTATTATTATTATTATTGGGGGAATGTAACTCCATCCAGAACAGGTTGACACACCTTCACCCCCAGATGGCAAGCATATGTTGGAACAGTTACTTTTGAGAAGAACCTATGGACCATGCTGAACAACAACAACAACAAAATCTGGATCATTTTGTCCAGAAGAGAGATTTTGTCAACTTTTCCTTCCACAGCATGAGTTTCAAATGTTATATACGTTGGTGGAACCCCATTTGGCTTCATTGACAGAGTTCCCTCCTGGAATGGGAAGAATACAACAAATAAAAAGTTAGTAGGTCTGTTAGCTGGAGATGACGATGAAGCAAATGCCACAGAAGCTGAAATTTTGCTTGCTTTGCAATTGTAAAAGGCGTATGGACAAACCCTTTATATACCTCCAGCACACAATAGCAACCACTTCTGCTTTGCTGTTCTCATCAAGAACATCCTGACCAAGTTAGAAGCAGCAAGACAATAGCAATCTACTTTGTTGTAAGGTAAGGATCCTCACATAGACACATTTCCTTTTCTTTTTTCTTCTATACAAGACTGGTCAGAGAACAAAATGTTCTCCTGCCTTGTTTGTAGTTCTCAGATGGCAAAACTGCCATTCCCTAGGATAGTTGTCTTTCTCCTTCTTCCTTGACTGATTGTACTGTGACCCACCTCAAGCCACAAGGAGGGACGAGCAAGAAATTATTATTATTATCATCATCATCATCATCATCATCATCATTAGCCTTCAAGCATTTACCAACTTATAGTAGATCTACCACAGGTTTTCCTGGGGCTGAGAGAACATGATTCACTCACAGTGGGTTTTCAAGTCTGAACAGAGAGTTTGAACCCCAGTCCACAGAGTCGTTTTCTAACACTCAAATCCCTACTCCATGGAGGCTTTCTCTCCTTTTACTGGCACAGAATTTAGACATTTCTCATGATGGTCAGTGTTGAAAAACTTTTTCAATATTGTAATCATTTTGAATATATTATTAGTGCCAAATCTGAAAAATGCAATAAGAATGTCACACCACACACAGTTCTTTTACAAATTCGATATTTTTTTTAATCAATTGTGTTGTTTGCCAGTTTTAAGTGCAGATGCTAGATCAGTCATGAGCAAACCTGGCTCTCCGGGTGTTTTGAACTTCAACTCCCACAATTCCTAATAGCCTACTGACTGTTAGGAAGTGTGGGAGTTGAAGTCCAAAACATCTGGAGGGCCAATTTTTTTTCCCCCAGGCCTGTGCTAGATGTTTCAATACCAGTTGTTTTAGTGCTTTTGAATTGAGGTATGTGTTTCATATCAATAAATTAACCATTTTAAAAATTCACTTAGAAGACTGTAAACCCCTTTTATCATTTACTTTTACTTGCAAAGAGATCTTACTCCAAAGAGGAAGAAGTTGCCATAGCTTTGCATGTAGTTTATTTATTTATTTATTTGAAGCATTTACATTCTGCCCTTCTCACTCCATAGGGGACTCAGGGCGGAACACAACATATATACGGCAAGCATTCCATGCCGAAACATAAAATAACTCTAAATATACACAAACATTAAAATCAGTTATATCCACTTTAAAGAACAGATGTATGTTGATATAGAATATATGTACGTTGAAACTTGTGGCTGGACCAAGTTTATCAATCATTTTTTGGATTTTTTGAGTTGTTATTGATGTTAAATCACTGGGTTGTTGTAGATGTTGTAGGATGTTAAGTCAGCTTCAGCTTACAACAGAGATCTCAGTGAGCCTTGTTCATCAGCAGTGGCTCGCGTCTTGCAAACTCAAGGCCTTTTCTTCCCTTACTGGATCAATCCATCTGAAAATTTTGGTCTTCCTTTAGTGTTAATACTTTGTCTCCTGTGCAGAAAATGTTATCATATTCTGTGCAAAATCCCCACATATTTCTGTGAACAAAATGCATTATTCCTACACAAAACATCCACATGTGAATTTTGCACAGGATAAGGTTCCAATTGCAAATAGGAATCAAAAACTGTGGTTTTCAAAAATTGCCTTGCAGTGGGAAGAAGATAGTGGGAAGCACATTCCGGATAAATTACAAACAGGATGCTGGCCGACATATGTCCTCCAGTCTGTCCAGAAAGTTCACTTACCTGCAAGATTGTGGTTGAAAAATCAGCTATCTAAAAATCTGCTATAAGATGGTCCTTTATGCATTGCCAAAAAGAAGAATTGAAGAAATACATCACCAGAGAGGAGGAAATATTTGAATTGGCTATGTCAGCCCTTCACATTCAATGGCGTTAGGGTCAAAAATTGCAAGGCAAACTTTGAAAACAGTTTGGGACCTGCCTATCTTCATGACCGCACATTCCTTTACGAACCTGCATGATCTCTACGATTTTCTGGGGAGGATCTCCTCCTGCTCTCACCCTCATCAGAAGCATGGTTGATGGGGACAAGGGAGAGGGTCTTCTTGGTGGTGGTCCTCTGGCTCTGGAATTCCCTCCCCAGGGAGATTAGGCTAGTACCCTACCCACCATCTCCATCTTCCGCAAAGATCTAAAGACATGAATGTTCCACTGTGCTTTTGATTAGATAATTCCCCAGACAATGTTGGCCCCAGCTATGACCCAAATCTCATCCTTGCACTTTGCTACCGTTCTCTACCTAGAGATATAATGCTCTATCTATATTGCCCTCTATCCCCAATTTTGCCATTCAACTTAGGCACTTTTTCTATCAGCCCATCCCTCATAATTGATTGCACTAGTTTGCCAAAAACTGGTTACTACTTCAAGTCCATTGAGTTGTTGGTTCAATGGTTGTTTTATATTTTGTTATAATGTTGTTGTTTTATTCCTTTTTATGCTGTTGTTACGTTTCATGTATTACATTTTAACTATGTTGACTGGGCTTAATCCCCATGTAAGCCGTCCGAGTCCCTTCGGGGAGATGGAGGCGAGGTCCAAAAATAAAGTTATTACAGTAGAGTCTCGCTTATCGAATGTAAACGGGCGACCAGTACATTGGATAAGCAAAAATGTTGGATAATAAGGAGGGATTAAGGAAAAGCCTATTAAATGTCAAATTATGTCATGTTTTTACAAATTAAGCATCATGTTTTACAACAAATCGACAGAAAAAGCACCTCAATACACGGTAACGTTATGTAGTAACTACTGTATTTATGAATTTAGCACCAAAACATTGCAATGTATTGAAATGGGTGTGGATTTGGAGGCAGATTGCTTTGGATAATACAGAATGTTGGATGAGCGAAGGTTGGATAAGCAAGACTCTACTGCATTATTATTATTATTATTATTATTATTATTATTATTATTCCCAAATAAAACTGAACAACCGCAAATAAATATTTTTTTTATATGAAAGCATAGTTCTCTAGAAATTTCTAGGTCTACCGTCATGGCTCTATTGTCAACTTTCATTGGAAGCTGACCATAGATGCATTGGAGGACCTAACAATTTCTAAAGGAATGCACTCTCTACCTCCTCAAGCATAACCGGAGGAAGCTGAGCCAAGAGTCACACTGGAGAACCTAGAAATTCCTTGGGATAACATTTTAATTCAAATCTGTAAATAAACAAATCCACAAAAGGCAAAATTGCAAAAACAGAGGGACAACTGAATATGCAAACTTCAAAACAATTACTATAATTTAAACAGAAACACAAATTATTCCACCATAGCGTGAAATAGCATGTCTTCCTGTGGGTCTGTCTACTCTGCTGTCCAGTGACCACTTTCAAAACCTCTGATCTCTCTTCTTATGGCTCTTTATCCTAAAACTAGGCATGAACCAGGCAGGCTTTCGAAAAAAGATGGCTATGAATAGAGGAGTGGCTTTGATAGTCTTAAAAAAAACGCATTTCCACTTATTTCCAGCTGTTTTTAGCTTATTCTTGTAAGCCAAAACTTTTGTTCCTTACTGCTTCATACTATGAGGTTAGGGTTGCCCTTTTATTTTGCACCATGTCATACAACATGTGCTGCTTTGAGAATAACTCTTATGAGGCCCTTTAAATAAACTAAGAGAGTCAGGATGAATGAAAGAATCAATCAATCCGTCAATCAACATATGTGTGTATATGTGAGTATATATGTCTGTCTGTCTGTCGGTCGGTCTGTCTGTCTATCTGTCTATCTATCTATCTATCTATCTATCTGGCTTCTGGCTATCTATCTATATGGCTTCTGGTCCTCTGTCTGTCTATCCATCTGTCCATCTGTCCATCTGTCCATCTGTCCATCTGTCTATCTATCTATCTATCTATCTATCTATCTATCTATCTATCTGGCTTCTAGCTATCTATCTATATGGCTTCTGGTCCTCTGTCTGTCTATCCATCTGTCCATCTGTCTATCTATCTGTCTATCTATCTATCTATCTATCTATCTATCTATCTATCTATCTATCTGGCTTCTGGCCTTCTATCTATCTATATGGCTTCTGGCTATCTATCTATCTATCTATCTGGCTTCTGGCCCTCTGTCTGTCTGTCTGTCCGTCCCACCCTTCCTCCCTTCCTCCCTCTAGCTATCTATGGCTTCTGGCCCTTTAGCAATTTCTTAACAAGCAGGCATTCAATAGTTGAGATATTTCTCCTAATGGGCAAAATGTCTCACTTTTTGAATATTTCCTACTTTGTAAAAAGGCACAACAACTATCTATAGTGGAGAATATGATGCCACATTTGGAAGGTTTCTTAAGTCTGCCAGTGTTTTTCCTCTTCCTGTACTGAGGGTGACACAAGTGTCAACACCTCTTCCTGTCTTGGCTAATAACACATATCACATCCTCTTGGCACTCACCCTACTCAAGTCCCATGCCATTCCTCTTTCAATGACAAGGCTGCAGAACTCAGGAACCAAAGGAACAAGAAGAAGATGGAGATCAGAATGTGGGATAGTATCTTGAGAATTTGCTTTGATTAGTTGCTGAAATTGTGACTTCCACCAGGACATTTCCTGCAATGGTCTCAATTTGGCACCCCCAATTAATCTTGTGTTGTCCCACTTTTTCAGCTCCTTTTAGAATGCCCCGGAATGCATTTACATTGTAGTATTAATGCAATTTGGCACCACTTTAACTGCCGTGGCTCAATGCTATGGAATCATGATTGCTGTAGTTTTACAAGCTCTTTAGCATTCATTATCAAAGGGTGATTGATGATGTCTCAGCAAAGGACAAATCCCAGGATTCCATAGCATTGAGCCATGGCAGTTAAAGTGTCAAACTGTATTGATCCCACTGTATAGATGAACCCTTAGTCTTCCTTCCACCTTTTCCCATTACTTCTGTAATCTGAGTGCAAAATGTTGAAGTACAGGCAGTCCCCAAGTTATAAACATCCGACTTACAAATGACTCATAGTTAAGAACGAGGCTGAGACAACAGGAAGTGAGAGAAATCTACACCTCGGCGGGGAAATTAACTCCGGAAAGAGTTACCATGGGGGAAAAGTGTTCCTATTCATTCCTTTTGCCAAGTTAACCACATTAGGTAAAGGTAAGGGTAAGGTTTTTCCCCTGACATTAAGTCCGGTCGTGTCTGATTCTGGGGATTGGTGCTCATCTCCATTTCTAAGCTGAAGAGCCAGTGTTGTCCGTAGAAACCTCAGGTCATGTGGCTGGCATGATTGCATGGAGTGCCGTTACCTTCCCGCCAGAGTGGTACCTATTGATCTACTCTGATTTACATGTTTTTGAACTGCTAGGTTGGCAGAAGCTGGGGCTAATAGTGGGAGCTCATGCTGCTCCCCGGATTAACCTGCGACCTTTTGGTCAGCAAGTTCAGCAGGTCAGCGCTTTAACCCACTGCGCCACCAGGGGCTCCTAACCACATTACTTGGCCACATATGTCCCATTGGAGTTTCCATCTCTGAAATGTTGGAGTGTATGTCAGTTTTCTTTGTGCTGAGCCTTTCTTGCTTAATACAAACTGAAATACTACAATGTTCCACTGCAGTGGTTGAATGGTGAGGTGTGTTGAGCAATCTATTAAGAAACCAGGCAGAAGGTGATATCAGTTTCCATCACTTATGGAGAACTAAAGGTGAAAAAGTTTTCCAACAACATTATAGAGCATGATCAGTGAATGGATGGCTCCGTAGAAGGGAAAGCTTATCTTGACTGAACTTGCTACTGAATGCTTTGGACATACTAAGTATGTTTGCTCAAAGGGGAGGGGTGGGGGGTGTGACTCCTGTATATTTGGATGAAGGGCATCTCTCTTTTATTAAATGGCTTGAGTATCCCTTACCGAAAAAACCTACAACAACCTCAGGTCAACCTCTGAGGATGCTTGCAATGCTTGCCAACTTACAACAACCCAGTTTTTTCACACACACACACACACACACACACACACACACACACTAGCTGTACCCACCACACGTTGCTGTGGCCAACCTTCTCTCCCTCTTTCTTTCCTCCTTTCTTTCTCTCCTTCTTTCCTTCCTTTTTTTCTTTCCTTCTCTCCTTCCTTCCTTCTCTTGCTCTTCCCTTCCTTCCCCCTTTTCTTTCCCTTCTTCCTCCCCTTTCTTCCTTCTCTACCTATTCTTGGACTGCAACTCCCAGCAGTCCTCCTTATCTATCTATCTATCTATCTCTCTATCTCTCTATCTCTCTATCTCTATGTAATATATCTATCTGGAGGATTGCTGGGAGTTGAAATCCAGGAATAGGAAATTGGAAATATGCAGGAGTTGGGATGCTCTCAAAGAGATCCAAGGGGAAGAAAGCTTGCATCTTGGAAGCAGTGCATTTGGATCGTCCTCCTCTCCTAAAGGGCCTGGTCTAGGGGATGCTGGGAGCTGTAGTCTGAAAGAGAGTGTGGATATGCTACTGTGTGTTTTTTTTGCCCAGGAGAGTTGTTTCTGCACCTGCGCTGCAGTGTCTTTTTGCTTTTTTGGCCTTTTAAGTACCTTTTGCGGTGTTTTTCAGTGTTTTTATGTGTGATGGTAACTCATTGGCCTGATAGATGTATTGTGTCCAAATTTGGTGTCAATTCGTCCAGTGGTTTTTGAGTTATGTTAATCTCACAAACTAACATTACATTACATATATATCTTTTTTTTTTTAAAAAAAAGAATGCATACATTGTTCCCATCCTGATTTTAACTGCTTTATGAATTGTTTTCAGTAACACATTTAAATTTTGTTTTTGTCTTGCTTCAGCCAGGAAGACGCAACTGAAGGAGAGTCTCCCTTGAAGGAAATGGAAAACACAACATCTGATGATTATGACTATGATTATTCTGAGATAGCTGTCTTGCACAAAACGATGAATATTTTCACTATAGTAATCTACAGCCTTGCCTTTGTGTTGGGAGTCATTGGTAATGGGCTGGTCATTTTCATCACTGGCTTCCGCATGAAGAAGACAGTGAACACTGTCTGGTTCCTTAACCTGTCCATTGCTGACTTCACCTTGACACTTTTTCTGCCCTTTAGCATTGCCTACATAGCCCTGGGATTTCACTGGCCATTTGGCCAGGCTATGTGCAAATTCAACACTGCACTAGCTGTCCTCAATCTCTATGCTAGCGTCTACCTTCTCATGGTCATCAGCATCGACCGTTGCATTTCTGTCAGGTATCCGGTGTGGGCTCAGAACCATCGGTCTCCCCGTCTGGCTTCCTTTGTGACTGTGGGCATTTGGATCGTGGCCTTGGTGTTGACTTCTCCAAACTTCCATTTCAAAGTCACTGGTCCAGATCCATATGATGAGAGCACGATCCTCTGCTTTACCAATTATAGCCACAACATGGAGCAAACTAAAATGATACATTATGCTATGATCACCAGTCGGTTCATCTTTGCCTTCGTCATTCCCTTTACTGTCATTGTGGTTTGCTATGGGGCGATTGTTCTGAAGCTTCGGAGAAACCGGTTGACCCAGTCCACCAAACCTTTCAAGGTCATCACAGCGGTGATTGTGGCCTTTTTTCTCTGCTGGCTTCCTTATCATATTTTTTCTTTCATTGAGACCAAAGTTAATGAGACGCCTGGGCTGCACCTGGTAATCCTTATTGGTATTCCCTTGACGTCTAGTTTGGCTTTCATCAACAGCTGTCTCAACCCAATCCTTTATGTCTTTATGGGACATGATTTCAAGGAGAGGCTGAAACGTTCCCTATTCTCTGCTTTTGAGAATGCCTTTGCTGAGGAGGCCAGCGAGAGCACAGCACAAACCAAAATGAAGTCCTCCATTCAGCTGGATTCTCGGGACCTCGTAAATATGGCACCCTGAGTGGCCTTCGGGCTGATATGGGCGGGATAGAAATAGTGTAAATAAATAAATAATTGACAAGTGTATAGCTGAGAATGGCCTAGGTTCTGCTTGACGTCTTTCAGACCACCCATCTTGCTAGATAATTGCTTCCATTATTGAACTACGCTTTCCATCAATATACTTCTCCAATTGTTCAACTAAAATATAACCCCCTGTAATGGAAAGTTTGCAAGATATGTCATTATGAGACCTACAGTGCAAGCAAGCCTCTTTGTCCATGTGCTTTTAAGATAATGTGCTTCAGAATTGCCTTGTGCCCCCAAACATAGGCCTAGATTTAGGCAGCAATTTCTTGGAGTCACATTCTGAACATTACATCTTCCAACTTTATGATTTGCCTGGTTCATAGTAGGTCGCACTGAAGTTATCCAACATGAAAAATTGGCTGTCCTCTAGGATTGTTTACCTGGGGCAACACTTGGGAGAGTACCTTTTGAGCTGCAGTTCCTGGAGTTATCCAGTCAGCACGCTTTCTAGTGGAATTTGGGAGCTGTAGCTCATGCCCATACCTGGCATTTAACAGAGATCTTTTTCATGTTCCACAATTATAGCACTTTTTGCCACTTTAAATGTGAGGGCTTCATCCTACAAAATTCTGAGATTTACAACTGCAGGATGTGTTTATATATTTCTACCAGACAGCTGTAATGCCTTATTAAACTACAAATCTCAGGATACTGTAGGTTTTTAAAGTGGTTTCATGGTACTATAACTGTGCTATCCCCATCCACCTAGCAGATGGAAAACCGCAATGCGAATAGATGAATAGCAACTGCATTAAGCAGGGAGGTATTTTAGGCTTGGCACAGTTTACAAAGAAAGCACTTCGGTAAGGAAATGGAGCAACAGCACCCTCCAGTGACCGGAACTGAGCACAGCCTCCAAAAGATGTCGAATGAGATAAAACCTAAATATACCTCTATCTGTTGTCTTTCTTATCATTGTATACTCGACATTGAATGGTTGCCGTATATGTGTTCTGTGATCTGCCCTGAGTCTCCTTCGGGGTGAGAAGAGTGGAATATAAGTACTGTAAATGAATAAAGAAATGTGTGAAAGCAACCAAATACCATTTTGTGGCCTGTGGTCTAATGCCATGTTATAGATACTTTTCTAAAGAACATAGGGACAATCAGCTTTAACTCATTGTTTGACTTTTAACTTTTCTGTACTGGAATAAACCTATTTGTTCTTATTCAGTCATTTGTGTATAGCCTTTTTTGGGCGCTTACTTGGGTTGCAGAAAGATGGGGTGCTGGGAGAGCAGGAATTTTAGGGGCAGTCATCCAGGGTTTCCTTCAATAGAAGGAAATCACTGCAAATGAAGACGTTTGGCAGTTCAAGCCACAGGTTGGGATGAGTTCCCACCATTAGCCTTCCTGGCAGTTCGAAAACAATAATGTGAGTAGATCAACAGGTACTGCTTTGGCGGGGAGGTAAAACACACCCATTCAGACATGCAATACGATCAGGAAGGAATCCACAGACAAGGCTCCTCAGCATGGAAAATAGAACCACAGCACCTCCCCATGGCCAGAGTCAAGAGCAGCTTCCAGATGCTGGAGATGGAAAGAGGGAAGCCTTTGCCTCTGTCTGTGTATTGTCTGTCTGCTGTTAATTGCATAATGGCATTGAATGTTTGAAATATATGTATTCTATAATCTGCTCAGGGAGATAGAGCAGAATATAAATAAAGTATATTACATTATTATTAATCCCAATTAATCCGCTGCCCCCTACCTTTTCAGATGATTTTTAAACACCCCAGTTTCCCCCTCTTCCTCCCTTTGTCCTCAACTTATTGCAATTGCTTTCAGCTGGCTTTGCCCTTCTTGATAGGCTCAGGCAGATGCAAATTTTGTCAGCATTTCTGAGTTTGCATTAATAACTTTTGCTATTTTAACTGCACTGTAATGTTGCCTGGCCCCTCTTGTTTCAGTTTTTACCTGTGAAATGTCAGAGGGTATGACTTTGCTCTGCCAGATCTCAAGGAGAACAATCTCATTTCTCTTCCCTTGCCACTTCAGTGTCCTGTGCACTTCCCTCTCAAGGATTTGACAGTTGCCTGCCTGTACTGGGAGCATGAGCTACATACAGCAAAGCATAATTTTGGTCAATATCATCTAATAATCAAGTGTGAGTAAGAGCAATAGAAATAAGTGGGGCTGGTTGTTATTAATGAGTTGAGAGAAGAGGACACAAGCCTCTTATACATATAATTCAGATTATCAAAGCAGATAATCTGCATGATCTGCTTTGAACTGGATTATCTGAGTCTACACTGCCATATAATCCAGTTCAAAGAAGATAATCTGGGTTTTACATGGCAGTGTAGAAGGGGCCTCACTGTTATAATAGCAGCCACCTGGGAGGTGGCAGACTGTAGCAGTAGTATGTGTAGAAGGGGCAAGTTTGCTATATGCATGCTGTTGGATGAATGTGATCAGTGTGTGAATGCATTGTTATGACTTCATTTGAAGTAGCAAAACAAAACTTTTTTCAGACAAAATCCATGCGCTAGCACACTTTTGTGGGTCTTCAATTTTATTTATTCACACACTACACATGTTTTTTTTTTACCCCAAGACCAGTGACTACCTATACAAAGCTTTGAAATTCAATATTTTTGTATAACTAGATAACACTGGATAATTTTATTCCTTTTGACAAAAAATATTCATGCACCTTAGAATTGGGGTTTTAATTCCCCCTCCACCATGTTTTTTTTTACAGACTGGTAAAATGACTTGGCTTCTAGATTGCCAACTGGTAAGTAGACAGTTAATAGTCTGGTAAGTATGAAAAGGTGCAGCTCAGGGAAAAGCTCCAAGTTCAGTCATCTGATATTTCCAGCTTGGATAACAAGTGATGGGGAATTTTTTTAAAAAAAAAATGAAAGAAACAATAATACTGTGCCCCCCCCCCCCTCCCTAGATATCCCTTGGGGCTCATTTCCAGGACTTCTGTGGATACCAAAATTGGTGGAAGCTCGGGTGGCAAATTGAAATGGCAACCTTTATATAAAATGTCAAAGTCAGGGTTTACTATATGGATTTTTTCCTAGATATTTTTGATTCATGGTTGGTAGGCAGTACTAATTGCAGTGACTGTACTAATTCTAAACAATTTAACAACATTCAAAACACAAAACGAAGGGCCAAAGTGGCACAGCAGGTTAAACCGTAAACTGCAGAACTTGCTGATGGGAAGGTTGGTCGTTCGAATCCAGGGTTCAGGGTGAGCTCTTATTATTAGCCCCAGTTTCTGCCAACCTAGCAGTTTGAAAACATGCAAATGTGAGTAGATCAATAGGTACCACTTCAGTGGGAAGGTAACAGTGCTCCATGCAGCAATGCTGGCCATATGGCCTTGGAGGCGTCTACAGACAACGGTGGCTCTTCAGCTTAGAAAGGGAGATGAGCACCACCTCCCAGAGTTGGACATGACTAGGCTTAATGTCAAGAGGAAACCTTTACCTTAAAACATAATAGCCAGAATAAATGCACAATATTTTCTTAATAAAACACTCTTTACAAACATCTAAAAACATGTCTGAATAAATAACTTTTTGCCTACAAAGGAAACAAAGCAGAAGAGGGCTGAACTGACTTCTTGTGGGAGCTCCAAAACCTGGAGAGGACACCAAGAAAGACTTCTCGTTTTTCTTTACCGAATGTACTTGTTAGATATAGACTTCCCTAAAAAATTCAAAAACTTGGCCAAGCTCATATTTATGCCCATAGACATTGAGCAATACCCACTCCCTTCCCTCAAAACCTGGAAGTGGTTGGAGGTGGCCATGCAATTATTCCCCTTGATTTGAATTATCATAAACTCTCTCTCTCTCTCTCTCTCTCCCCACACACACACACACAAACACACAGAGTCTTTCATGCAAAACAATGCCCCCCCCCCCCCCGACCTCTGCTTTGCTTTTAAAAACACATTGCATAAGTGACCATACTCAGTGAAAACAAATCCTTCCTTGCATCTTCCGGAGATCTCCACCAAGTTGCACAAGGGTTTCAATTTGCAAATTGAGCTTGCACTTCTTTGATGGTACTCAGTGTTGACTGCATCTAAGCCTGGGAAAAGATAATTCAAACCATACTAGATTCCACGCCTGATGTGGAACTGGAGTTTCTGTTGCTGGAGAAAGAGGACACCACCCAGTTTTCACTGAAAGCTCCTTTAAAGGTGGACAGGAATGATCGGCAGTCAGTTTGTCTGCAATTGGGCCCAATGAAGGCATACAAGAGGGGGTTCAGGCAGCTGTTGAGGCAGACCAGACCATGAGCCAATGGCATTCCTATGTCAAGGATGGGCTTCATTTCAAAGTTATCACCCTCCAGCACATCAAGAATGGCAAAGAGGTGGTAGGGGAACCAGCAACAGAAGAAGGCCACAACTACCGCTACTATGATTTTGAAGGATCGGCTAAATCGACCAAAGATCTTCCCTCTTAGCTTGATGACGATGGCACAGTAGCAGCTCAAAATGATATGGAAGGGAATAAGAAAACCTATCACAAATTCAGTAATCACTAAAGAACGGTGTGTCCATAGACTGTTGGTATCATCCGAACCAAAGTTGTAGTTGCATTGTATAGTGCCATCCCATATGTGTTCTGTGTCACGGAAGATGAAGTAAGGCAAGCTGAGGGTCAAGGCAGTCACCCAGATGACTGCAGATACAATGGAAGCCAGTCGGAGAGTACGGTTATTCAAGGCCCAGACTGGATGCACCACTGAAACACAGCGGTCAGCACTGATGGCTGTCAAGAAGAAGACACTGGCAAACATGTTGAGGAAGGGCACCACCATGTCAAGTTTACACAAAGCCCTCCCCAATGGCCAGTGATCCAGGACAGCATAAAGAATCTCTGAAGAGAGACAGATAGCAAAAACAAAGTCGGCCACAGCAAGGTTGAGATACCAAATGGTGGTCACTGTCTTCTTGAGATGGAAACCTGTGAGGAAAATAACAAGGCCGTTGCCTGTGGCCCCCAGAAACAAGGTTACACTGTAAATTGCTATGGAAATAGATTTCATCACCCAAGAGATGTGCAGTTCATTGTAGTTAGGTCCCGAAAGCCAGTCTCCATCCCAGCTAAAGTTGTAGAAATCATAGTAGGTAGATGATGGAAATTCAATGCTTCTGTTGAATGGAAAGGAGGTGAAAGCATCCATCTCTTCTCACAATCACTCGTGTTTCTTTCTCTATTACGATTTCTTCTGTTTAAACAGAAATGAATAAGGAAGTCTATGTCAGAAAATGAGAGATCCAGGTCCAGAAATCAGAAATACAGTTGGCATTTTTAGCAATCATTTTTAGTAATTATTCGTAGAATCATAGAGTTGGAAGAGACCTCATGGGCCATCCAGTCCAACCCCCTGCCAAGAAGCAGGAAAATCACATTCAAAGCACCCCTGACAGATGGCCATCCAGCCTCTGCTTAAAAGCTTCCAAAGAAGGAGTCTCCACCACACTCCGGGCAGAGAGTTCCACTGCTGAACAGCTGTCACAGTCAGGAAGTTATTCCTAATGTTCAGGTGGAACCTCCTTTCCTGTAGTTTGAAGCCATTGTTCCGTGTCCAGGGCAGCAGAAAACAAGCTTGCACCCTCCTCCCTATAACTTCCCCTTACATATTTAGACATGTCCCTCATCATGTCTCCTCTCAGCCTTCTCTTCTGCAGGCTAAACATGCCCAGCTTTTTAGGCTGCTCCTCATAAGGCTTGT
The DNA here is from genome assembly GCF_037176765.1 of Anolis sagrei. Lineage (NCBI taxonomy): Eukaryota > Metazoa > Chordata > Lepidosauria > Squamata > Anolidae > Anolis > Anolis sagrei. The sequence continues at coordinate 67,293,092 of NC_090035.1, read as the reverse complement.
TCTCCAGATCCTTGATCATTTTAGTCACTCTCCTCTGGACACATTCTAACTTGTCAACATCCCCCTTCAATTGTGGTGCCCAGAATTGGACACAGTATTCCAGGTGTGGTCTAACCAAGGCAGAATAGAGGGTAGCATGACTTTCCCGGCTCTTGACACTATACTCTTATTTATGAAGGCCAAAATCCCATGATTCCATAGCACTGAGCCATTGCAGTTTGGTGTCAAACTGCATTAATTTGATGTAGATGTATCCTCGGTTGTAAGGAAAGACATTCTACTTACCTGAGTATTAATTAGTTGTTCTCTCCAGCTTGATGATGGCTTGGATGACTCTTCTCTTGTTGCTTTGCTGGACAGTTGCACCAGGTCTCCATTAAGTTCCTTCCGGCCTTTCTTATCACGTTCATTGCCAGCTATCTCTTGCTGCCTTTCTAAAAGATGTGCCCCCACAATCTGAGCAGTTATTGCTTAGGGAGATCACATCTGCATCCACAGACTCTTCAGGGGCACATTGTCAGTTCCCTTGGGCAGAATTTAATATAGCACAGATTCTATAAGAAGTACCTTTTCTGGACAATAGCCCTGCATCTGCCAACCAGCTGGATGATTCTAAAAGCTTCAGCCCAAAATAATAACTTTCCTAAGCCCTGACAGAAAACTAAGAAATACCTCTGAACTGGAACTGAGATTGTGATAGGCAGGGGCAGCCAGTGGATATGGAGCTATAGTGAATTCCAAAAATACTTTTCTTTTTAAACCTGAGGACATATCTCGGGGAATCTCTAGGTTCTCCAGCATGGTCAACTTTCAGCAGAAAAGAGAATATATTATATTAGTCAGTTCTGCAAATAATAAGATCTGTGAAAGCTACCCTATATACTCAAGTATAACCCGACCTGAATATAAGCCAAGTCACCTAATTTTACCACAAAAACTGGGAAAACGTATCGACTCAAGTATAAGCTGAAGGTGGGAAATGCAGCAGCTACTGGTAAATTTCAAAATAAAAATAGAAAATTACATTAACTGAGGCATCAGTTGATTAAATGTTTTTGAATATTTACATAACACTGTGATTTAAGATAAGATTGTCCAACTCTGATCAAACCATTATTCTAACCTTCTTGGATGTAAATGTGTTTATGTATCCTTTCAAATAATAATAGAGTAAAATAATACATATAATAATAATAATAATAATAATAATAATAATAGAATAATTTTTTTCATGTTAGGAGCAACTTGAGAAACTGCAAGTCGCTTCTGGTGTTAGAGAATTGGCCATCTGCAAGAACGTTGCCCAGGGAACACTCGGATGTTTTGATGTTTTACCATCCTTGTGGAAGGCTTCTCTCATGTCACCACATGGGGATCTGGAGTTGACAGAGAGAGCTCATCCATGCTCTCCCAGGTGGTGCAGTGGGTTAAACCCTTGTGCCGGCAGGACTAAAAACCAACAGGTCACAGGTTCAAATCTGGGGAGAGAGCGGATGAGCTCCCTTTTGGTCAGCTCCAGCTTCCCATGCGGGGACATGACAGAAGCCTCCCACAAGGATGGTAAAACATCAAAACATCTGGGTGTCCCCTGGGCAATGTCCTTGCATATGGCTAATTCTCTTACACAAAAAGCGACTTGCAGTTTCTCAAGTCACTCCTGACTTAGAAAAAATTGAGTAAAATAATAAAAATAAAGTAAAATAATAAATGTAATAATAATAATAATAATAATGAATAGATAGGTAAAATAATACATGTAATAAAATAATAATCAACTAAAATAATGTAAATGTATCAATAATAATACATAAAGTAAAATAATGTAATAATAATAATAATAATAATAATAGAATAAAATAATAAACAACTTTGACTCAAGTATAAGCTGAGTGGGGGCTTTTTCAACCTAAAAAAAGGGCTGAAAAACTCAGCTAATATTCGAATATATATGGTAAACTCACAAAATTAGCAAGCTGGTTGTAGTTGGGGATGTAGATAGCATCACTTAAATCTCCAAAATACAATCACTTTGCGCAAAACCTGAGGCTATCTGGAAAGCTTTTTGTAACCGTACATTTCTCTCAGATTTGTCAAGGGGACATACACAGCTGTCCTCCTCATTTTATCCTCACTGGGAGGTTAGAATGGCTGAGAATGTGAGTGACTGATGATTACCCAGAGAGTTTCAGAACCCAGTGGGAACTAGATCTCCCAGCAGGCCCTCTGGACACTATTGACTTGATACACTTGATACAAGATGGACTCCTTTGTTTGTTTGTTTGTTTGTTTACGACATTTATATCCTGCCCTTCTCACCCCCAAAGGGGACTCAGAGCGGCTTACAAGATATATATACATATAATATATTATATTATTAGCATAGCATAATATCAGTATTATATTGAGTCACCTGAGAGCCAAGAAAAGCGGTATAGAAATAAAGTAAATAAATAAATATTGTACTATACCATTATATTGTAACATTATATTACATGTAATATGAAATATATAATTATAACTAGCTGTCCCCTGCCACATGTTGCTGTGGCCTAGTCTGTGTATATGTGTTTTGTGTGTCTATGTATTGTTTATATATGTGTGTATATATGTGTGTTTGCATATATATATGTGTGTAGTTTTGCGTATGCATTGTAATGTATTTTTATTTTTGGCTTTTTAAGTCTCTTCCACTGTGTTTTTCAGTGTTTTTACAAGTGATGGTCACTTGTTGGCCTGACAGGTGTATTGTGTCCAAATTTGGTGTCAATTCGTCCAGTGGCTTTTGAGTTATATTAATCCCACAAACGAACATTACATTGTATTGTCGGAGGCTTTCATGGCTGGAATCACTAGGTTCTTGTGGGTTTTTTCGGGCTATATGGCCATGTTCTAGAGGTATTTTCTCCTGACGTTTCACCTGCATCTATGGCAAGCATCCTCAGAGGTAGTGAGGTCTGTTGGAATTAGGAAAATGGGTTTATATATCTGTGGAATGACTGGGGTGGGGCAAAGAGCTCTTCTCTGCTGGAGCTAGGTGTGAATGTTTCAGCTGACCACCTTCATTAGCATTTGAAGGCCTGGCTGAGCCTGGAGGAATCTTTTGTTGAGAGGTGTTAAGATGTGCCTGGTTGTTTCCTCTCTGCTGTTTTGCTGTTGTAATTTTAGAGTTTTTTTTAATACTGGTAGCTTGATTTTGTTCATTTTCATGGTTTCCTCCTTTCTGTTGAAATTGTCCACATGCTTGTGGATTTCAATGGCTTCTCTGTGTAGTCTGACATGGTGGTTGTTGGAGTGGTCCAGCATTTTTGTGTTCTCAAATAATATGCTGTGTCCAGGCTGGTTCATCAGGTGCTCTGCTATGGCTGACTTCTCTGGCTGAAGTAGTCTGCAGTGCCTTTCATGTTCCTTGATTCGTGTTTGGGTGCTGCGTTTGGTGGTCCCTATGTAGACTTGTCCACAGCTGCATGGTATACGATAGACTCCTGCAGAGGTGAGAGGATTCTTCTTGTCCTTTGCTGAACGTAGCATTTGTTGGATTTTCTTAGTGGGTCTGTAGATTGTTTGTATGTTGTGTTTCTTCATCAGCTTCCCTATGCGGACAGTGGTTCCCTTGATGTATGGCAGGAACACTTTTCCTCTGGGTGGATCTTCATCTTGACTCTCGTGGCTTGTTCTTGGTCTTGCACCTCTCTGATGTCTGAGGTGGAGTATCCATTGGCCTGGAGAGCCCAGTTTAGGTGGTTCAGTTCATCTTGGAGGAGGTGGGGTTTGCAGATTCTTTTTGCATGGTCTGCCAAATATATAATTATAATATATATATATATATATTGTTCCAGTTTTCTTGAAGGATCACAGAGAACAAAAATGAGAGAATGAAAGAGAGAGTGAAGGACGAGGAAATCATGTGCATTCCTGGTCATCTATTCACTGTCTCAGGAATGTGAAAGCATGTGAACAGAAGTTGGGATATGAGATGCACTGATGCTGGGCTTTGGTGGCCCCTTGGAGCTCTGAATGATGATTTTGTAACACCCCTGCTCTCTACCCCTGTGGATCATGAAAGTGGCATGGCTCCCTCCTACCAGTGAGTCTTTTTCGGCACAGAGCTTAATATCGCTCCATCTGCCCATCTCATCAGGGCTGCCAGGGTCTCCAGCTGTTGAAAGAGCACATGAGAGAAGGCCGTTGACGTTTATCTTGGTTTCCTGTGGCTCATATCCCTCCCCCCTCCAACGTTTTGCAAATGAAACAAGGGAAAAAAATTGGCAGCAAGTCCTTCATAGATTTACAAACTAAATATGGGCCAAATATTCTTTCCCTAGATTAACTGGGTCTTGCATACCACACAAATGAAAAGTGAAAGGTAGCATGTAACACTATACTGAAGACTATTGATCTTTAGGTAAAACAGCGTTTCTCAATCTGGGTGTTGGGACTCTTTGGGGGGGGGGGGGGTCAACAGGGTGTGTCAGAGGGGTCACCAAAGACTATCAGAAAACACAGTATTTTCTGTTGGTCATGGGGGTTCTGTGTGGGAAGTTTGCTCAATTCTATTGTTGGTGGGGTTCAGAATGCTCTTTGGTTGTAGGTGAACTATAAATCCCAGCAACTACAGCTCCCAAATGTCTATTTTCCCCAAACTCCACCAGTGTTCACATTTGGTCAAATTGAGTATTTGTACCAAGTTTGGTCCAGATCTACCATTTACTTGTGGTTGTGGGGGTCACCACAACATGAGGAATTGTATGAAGGGGTCGCGGCATTAGGAAGGTTGAGAACCACTAAGGTAAAAGGTAGCATGTAATAGTGTATTTGACAGCTGTCCGTCTTTATCCAAAAACTGGCAAAATAAGGCTCTCCATGGACAGTTCCTGGGAAAAATTGAGAGCCAAATTGAAAAAGAAAAAACATGGCTGTGGCTCACAAATTGAACTTTGAAAAAGGAGACGGAGGGCCTGATTCTGGCAGCCCAAAACAAGCCATTCGAATCAATGCCATCAAAGCCAGAATTGAAAAGTCAATGACAGATCCCAGATGTAGACTCTGCAAGGAAGCAGATGAAACAGTAGATCACATCCTCAGCTGCTGCAAGAAGACCGCGCAGACAGACTACAAGCAGAGGCATAACACTGTTCCTCAGATTATTCATTGGAACTTGTGCCACAAATACCATCTACCTGCGACAAAGAACTGGTGGGATTAGAAGCCAGAAAAAGTTACAGAGAATGAACACGCCAAACTCCTCTGGGACTTCCGGATTCAGACAGACAGAGTTTTGGAGCACAACACTCCTGACCTCATAATCATGTTAAAAAACAAAGTATGGATCGTCAATGTCGCAATTCCAGGTGACAGCAGGAATGAAGAGAAACAACAGGAAAAACTGACACGATATGAGGATTTAAAGATCGAACTGCAAAGGCTCTGGCACAAGCCAGTGAAGGTGGTCTCAGTCAAGGTGGTCCTACACTAGGTGCAGTGTCTAAAGACCTTGGCCTGCACTTAAACACAATGGGCGCTGACAAAATTACCATCTGCCAGCTGCAGAAGGCCACCTTACTGGGATCTGCACAAATTATTCACCGATACATCACATAACCCTAGACACTTGGGAAGTGCCCGACGCGTGATCCAATTCAACAGCCAGCAGAGTGTCTGCTGTGGACTCATCTTGTTGTGTTTCACATAATAATAATTATTATTATATACCGCTCTATCTCCCCGAGGGGGACTGAGAGTGGTTTCCAAGTAACATCACTGAAACAGAAGAAGTAAACAGAATAATATAAAATTAACAGAACAACATAAGCATAAAATTATCACAATAACACATGTATATTAAAAAAATCCCGACTATTCAGAGCAATTAAAAAGCTGTGCCAAGGCTAGTGCAAATTCAAAATATGAGGGGGCCGGGAATTAAGTACAGTGCTATAACAGGCTAACGACAATAGCAGTTATGGGTCTGTGGCTGCGCATTTCCAGGGCCTATTAGAGGGATGACCGGCGTAATAGGTAAGGGTGCAAGGCCATATTCAACAATGTTTGGACTGGACTAGAACTGGTCATTCTCAAAGGCCAGTTGAAACCACCAGGTCTTCAAGGTCTTCAAGTACTTATGAAAGGAGGGGAAGGATGGGGTCTGTCTTATTTCCCTTGAAGGGGCGTTCCAGAGGCGGGGGGTCACCACTGAGAATGGCGCTCTCTTTTGTCCCCACCAACCGTACTTGAAGATTGATCATTTTTAAGGCATGAGGCATATCTAAATATTATTTAAAAGGACTATTTTATTTCCCTCTGTTCTCTGTGTCATTTCAAAAAGACTGCTGTATATATTGTTACTATCTTTGAACTCTTGAACTGAAGTAAAAATACTGTTATTTGTTTCACAAGCTTGTGCAATTCGATCTTTAAATCCTCATATTGTGTCAGTTGTTTACTAGTTGTTTCTCGTTGTTGTTGTTGTTGTTGTTGTTCTTCTTCTTCTTCTTCTTCTTCTTCTTCTTCTTCTTATCATTATCATTATTACCCACCAAAAAGTGGGGACAACAGAGCATTAATTGGAATTCTTCTTGCCAAATTGGGCAAGTTGGAGGGTATATGCTTCTCCAGATCTCAGATCCTTACTGATAAATTCCTGGTCTATAGTTTGCTGAAAGGCCAAGCAAGTCAGCATGGGCCAGGCATGTAGCCGGGGAGGGGGCTCGGGGGGCTTCAGCCCCACCCCCCGAAATTCTCATGGTGGTTCGCGAAAAGGCCTTACTGGTGCATTATTTAAACTGTTATGTTTATTCATATCATGATCTGATCACCATACTCAATATATCCCATATGCATGGGGGTATTGGGGTAATGATACAAAAGGTTTGCTAGGCTAGACCCTCTTTCACTCAGACTCAGCCCCCCCAAAAAACTCAGCCCCCCCGAAACCCCCCCTGAAAAAAATTCAGCCCCCCCCCCCCCCCCGAAACGAAATCCTGGCTACGGGCCTGGCATGGGCAAAGCTGATTTTCTCTTGGCTGTATTCATCAGCTAAATCAGAAGGTGGTTTTGGCATCAGAGGAGTCCTGTGTCCCAGTGGGTAAAGAAAACAACAGCTACTCCCCCCCCCCCCCCCCCCCCCGTGCTTGAGACTTCGGGCTTTTATTTTATTTTATTTTTTTTTTGCTCCAGATTCATCTGGAAAGGGGAAGGGGAAAAATTACTATGAGTATTGCATGCACCATTTGCATTAACCCTCCAAATTGGCTAAAAGCAGCAGGTGATTATTGCAAATGTAAGCATAATGATCTCTGTGATTGAGAAATGGAGGAAGAGTAAGCACTGTCGTGGCATTGTTCCCAGAAAATGATGCAGACAAAGGAAGTAATGTAAGCTCTGAGTGGTTCTTTGTGGGTTGATAAAAAGGATATGGATGCTGGTAAGCTGAAGAGATGTGTGAGCTCATTGCTTGACCACTGAAAGCGAGGAAGTGCGATTGCTGCCACAGTTGACACGAAGGGACCCACACGCACTGTGATTAGCAGTAGGAGCACATCGTTCCTTCTATCCTTATATTGTTGGATTCCAAATCGAGCAGATTAACAGCCAATCTCAGTGGCCTGAGATGACGACAGTGGACAGCTATGGTTTTATGTGAAAGCTTTCAGCTCTTCTCTTGCACACAATGATTCTCTGTGCTAAATGGTCCCTGCATCATTTGCCATAGTGACCTTGTTTCCCTGCTGCAGTGGTACCTCCTCCCAATTGGAAATTGATTTGTCCTGCTTGGTGTGCCAGCTGATGACTTGCACTGCAAAAGCAAGCAACCTGAAAAGCATCTTCTCACTGCTCCATGGCTTAGGAGGAATTATGCAAACCTGAGGTGCATGATCAAATAGCTAAAAAAAACAAAACAAAAAAAAACCAGTTAGGGATATAACAGGTGGGAAGGAAATATCTCCAGCTATTACTGCTGGTGGCTTTGTCTTATATCCTTTTCAAACAAAACATTGGCTGGGATCCTGCATCAGGACATGTATCAAGAGTCTACATGTCCTGATGCTATTTGTCCCAAAACACACCTTATTAGAAGCATAGTCTCCCAAAACAGCCACTTCCATGTTGTTGGAGAGTAGGTGGGGAGTGAATTATGACCTCTGCAACTACCAAATATGCATAAGTCTTCCAGATGAGGCTGCCAAAGTCTCTAGTTTGTGCAAGAGCTGTTCTACACAACCATATAACCCAGAATAGTAAAAAGGTAGGTAAAGGTTTTCCCCTGACTTTAAGTTCAGTGGTGTCTGACACTAGGGGTTGGTGCTCATCTCCATTTCTAAGCCGAAGAGCTGGTGTTGTCCATAGACTCCTCCAAGGTCATGTGGCCAGCATGACTGCATGGAGTGCCGTTACTTTCCCACTGGAGTGCTACCTATTGATCTACTCACATTTGGATGTTTTCAAACTGCTTAGTTGGCAGAAGCTACTGCTGACTGCAGAAGCTCACATCGCTCCCCAGATTGAAACCTGTGACCTTTCGGTCAACAAGTTTACCAGCTCAGTGGTTTAACTCACTGTGCCACCCTTTGTATAACTGGAATATATGGCAGTGTGGGCTCAGATAACCCAGTTCAAAGTGGACATTGTGGGGTTTTCTGCCTTGATATTCTGGTTGTCTGGAAGGGCCCTGAGTTAGAGGCAGGTGGGCTTTTCAATTTGACAGTTTTTATGGGAGCAACTTCCCAGGCAAAATTCAAGGCTCCATGCAAACCTTTGGTCAGATAGGGATTCGACTTGTCCAGCTACTTGCAGTTTGTAAGATTTATTAAATTTATTTATTTATTTCATATCAAAAGCATTGCATAAATTAGTATAAAACTGATAAAAATAGAAGGAGCACACAAGGCTAAATATCTTTTGACCAAAAATGGGCAACATCAATGGCATTGTCTGTAGCCTCCAACAATTCTTCCTCTGTACATGAGGCAGGGCATAGTGGACAAGCATACAGACACAGAGTTGTCTGTTCTGCTCCACAGTCACACATTGTGTGGGATTCTTTTAGGTAGTGCCATTTTGCCAGGTTGTCATTATTAAATGTGTGTGGGTTTGGAATTACAATTTCCCAGCAAAGTGATTGCTTCATTCATATTGTGTAATGACATCATCAGGCTCTGCTTCATGACATCACTAGGATTGTATTTGCATCTGAGCTCAATGCTTTGCTTGGGGACAAGATAGCTGAAAAATTGGTTTTACCCATGAGACCCTGTCTGAAATTTAAGATCCTCAACATCCTTATGTTCCATTAATACTCAAAGGCTTTCTTTGTATAGAATCATAGAATCTATACAAGTTGGAAGAGACCCCATAGGACATCAAATCCAACTCCCTGTCATGGAGGAAACACACAAAGTACCCCTGAGAGATGGCCATCCAACCTTTGTTTAAAAGCCTCCACTACACTCTAAGGCAGAGAGTTCCACTGCTGAACAATTCTTACAGCCAGGAAGATCTTCTTAATATTCAGGTGGAATCTCCTTTATCTCCTTTCCTGCCATTTGAACCCATTGCGCTGAGTCTTCGTTTCCAGGGCAGCAGAAACGAAGCCTGTGCTCTGTTTCTTATGACAGCTTTTCAAATATTTAAACATAGCTATCTTGCCTTCTGCAGGCTAAACCCAACTCTTTAAGTTGCTGCTTATAGGGATTTATGGTCTCTGGACCTTCGATTATTTTAGTCGTCTTTCCCTGGACACAGGCCCGTAGCCAGGATTTCGATTTGGGGGGGGGGGGCTGAGTCCGAGTGAAAGAGGGTCTACCCTAGTAAACCTTTTGTATCGTTACCCCAATACCCCCATGCATATGGGATATATTGAGTAGGGTGATCAGATCATGATATGAATAAATATAGCAGTTTAAATAATGCACCAGTAAGGCCTTTTCACTAACCACCATGAGAATTTTGGGGGGTGGGGGGCTGAAGCCCCCCGAGGCCCCCCCCCCCCGGCTACATGCCTGCCTGGACATGTTCCATCTTTTCAACATCTCTCTTAAATTGTAGTGCCTAGAATTGGATATGGTATTCCTGATGAGGTCTAACCAGAGCGGAATAAAGGGGCAACATGATTTCCCTTGATCTAGACACAATACTTCATTTGATGTAGTCACATCAGATTGTTTGTTTGTTTGTTTGTTTACGGCATTTGTAGCCTGCCTTTCTCAGCCTTACGGCAACTCAAGGTGGCTTATAGAAATTGGCAGAATTTTATGCCATACATTCATAAAGTACAATTAAAAACATTCAACTTAATATTATAAAAACCATATAACCATTAAAACCATTAAAAACATATAATCACCAGTGTTGTCTTGTTAAAATTATTGTCCAGCAGCATTGTCTAGTCATCCGGAGTTTCGGAGTGCGATGTCATCTGTACGCGGATGATGTCCAACTCTGTCACTCCTTCCCACCTGCTACTAAGGAGGCTGTCGAGGTCCTGAACCGGTGCTTGGCCGCTGTGACGGTCTGGATGAGGGCGAACAAATTGAAATTGAATCCAGACAAGACAGAGGTACTCCTGGTTAGTCGTAAGGCCGAACAGGGTATAGGGTTACAGCCTGTGTTGGATGGGGTCGCACTCCCCCTGAAGACACAGGTTCGCAGTTCGGGTGTGATCCTGGACTCATCGCTGAGCCTGGAACCTCAGGTTTCGGCGGTGACCAGGGGAGCATTTGCACAGTTAAAACTTGTGCGCCAACTGCGCCCGTACCTTGGGAAGTCTGACTTGGCCACGGTAGTCCACGCTCTGGTTACATCCCATCTAGACTACTGCAACGCTCTCTACGTGGGGTTGCCTTTGAAGACGCCTCAGAAGCTCCAGCTAGTCCAACACTCGGCAGCCATGATACTAACAGGAGCGGAGCGCAGGGAGCATACAACTCCTCTGCTGCACCAGCTCCACTGGCTGCCGATTTGCTACCGGACTCAATTCAAAGTGCTGGCGTTGGCCTATAAAGCCCTAAACGGTTCTGGCCCAAGTTACCTATCCGAACGTATCTCTGCCTATCAGCCCGCCAGGACCCTAAGATCTTCTGGGGAGGCCCTGCTCTCTATCCCGCCTGCTTCACAGGTGTGGCTGGCGGGGACGAGAGACACGGCCTTTTCTGTGGTGGCCCCCTGGCTGTGGAACGCCCTTCCTATGGAGGTAAGATCAGCCCCCTCGCTAATGGTGTTCCGAAGAAGATTAAAAACTTGGATGTTTGAACGGACATTCGGTTAAACAGTGCAATGAATGTGATGATTACAGGAATGGAAATTGGACGACGGATTGGATCACGACTCTAGTTATGAGATGCATTGTGTTGTCTATTGTTGTGTCAATATTGTATATTATGCTTTTATGGTTTTAAATTGTATATCGTTGATTGATTCTTATCCTTGTTGTAAACCGCGTTGAGTCGCCTGTTGGGCTGAGAAACTGCGGTATACAAGTAAATAAATAAATAAATAAATAAATTCTGTGTTCATTCTTCCTATTTCATAATTATTTATTCCGCTGCATTTCCAAAAGTTTGTTCAAAGAGCCAAGTTTTTACTCTCTTTCTGAAGGTCAGGATGGAGGGGGCCGATCTAATATCCCTAGGGAGGAAGTTCCACAGCCGAGGGGCCACCCTTGAGAAGGTCCCATCAGACACACTTGTGAGGAAGGCAGGATTGAGATCAAGGCCTTCCCAGACGATCTTGAATTCCTAGATTGCTGGCTCACGTATAGCTAATTGTTCACTGTAGTTGTCCTTTTGCTAGGAAATATCTTCTCAAGTGAAGTTAGAAAGTTCCATTTCTAATGACCTTCTACCAGGTGGTCAAAATTGTACTGTTGTGCATTATATTTGCTCCTTAAAACACTTTTAGGTTGGCATGCTATTTTGTTTTCATGTCATCATGAACTGAAGTAGGGCCATGGAAACGGGGATTGTGATGGTACACAACTTTCATATTCTCAGGAAGGGAGCAGAAATGTGCTTTGAATGCAGTTTTCCTGATTCTTGGCAATGGATTGGACTGGATGGACCAAGAAGTCACTTCCAACTCTATGATTCTATAATTCTGTGTAGAACTGTTGTTCAAATGGAATCAGCACCATGGACATCGTACCATTGGGCCCATAGAATAAAATGGGCATCGGAGTGCTATGGTCCTGTGGTGCAAAGACTGCCAAACTGCTACCGGATTTGTAGCACAATGGGAACTATTTTATAACTGGACTCCCATGTAGGATGCCAAGAAAAAATGACAGTCAATTACACTAGAAATATTGTGTGTGCTGTCAGCGGCTCAATCTTGTAAATTCACAAATTGTAACTTCAAATGCAAGATCATAGCCTTAGTGTTGGTTCTTGGGATTGTTTTTGCTGCTCGGGTTTTTAAAGCTGTTTTTTTCTTATTCAACAAAAAAGGGAAAGAAAAGTGGTTATAATCTTTTTTAAAGAATGTTTTTGTCTGTTTGCATCCTCTCAGGAATGCTGAGAGGCAATAAATAATACTAATATGCTCATTTCAGAAAATAAACATCTGAATGCAGCAGCATGAGGCACAGCAAGAGCTGGTACTTGAACCACATAACATTTCCCCTCAACTGTGAAGTGAAGTCATACACCCCATAAGTACCTGTGTGGTAGAATAACTGCTTTAATATGTTTTTTTTTAAAAAAATGGCCAGTAATAGGGCTGTCAGAGTAAAACTGAAGATAGCTTGTGGTCTTGTTGAAAAGGGAATTTCAGCAGGTTTGCTCACCAGACAGCAAAGTAACAAAACAACATTTGCTAAAATTCTGTCACACAGCCATGAAAGGTTCAGAAGCCATCTCCGGTTACAATCTGGAAACACTAGCAAGTATATGTACTTTCATTTTTCTAAGGCTTGGAGTCCAACTCCTTAGCTGCAGCAAGTAGTTTAAATCTAGCTGTGTATCTATAGGAAAGAAGGGAGGAAGAATGTTGCTTGCTTACTCTCTTTTCCAATGGAAGCCAGAAATACTGAGATTTGTCATTTACTGAAATCCATTGCACCTGCAGACCTTTAATATGTACAGCTTGGTTATCTCCCCACAAGACAGGTACTTTTGGAGATCAGAGCATAACTTGTGATGCAATTTACAACTGTCAGTTGTGCTATGATAGCCATTGGAGAGACTGATGTGCATTGCAAGAGTGCCCAGTGCCTAAATGTATCTGCTGTCCTGTTGCACTCCAGGCCAGGAAACACCTCTGTATTTAACCACCACACTCCAGTCCAAGTTAAATCAGCAAAGCAGTTTATTGAAGATTATATAAAAAAGCAATTCAGCAAAAACAGTACAAGCTTTAAAGTTTATAAATATAAAATAGTCCACAAGGTTAAAGGGACAAGAGTAATCCAAAATCGCAAGGCAACATGACATCCAGTACAGGAATACAAGAAAATCAGGAAGGCAAGGCATTATAGCATCCAATTTAAAAATCCAGAAACAATCCTTCAAACTTGGAAGGAATAAAGACATGGAACTAGAATTCCCTCAGAAAGCTTTACTAGGACTTGGCAAGAGCTTTTGTCTCAATTATCAGTGTTGACCAGACTGGGTGGAAAATGTTTGTGGCCTCTCTAATATAGACATGAAGTCATGCCTTCTCGCATGAGTTTCTGATATGAGTTTCTTCTGTAACAGGTGCTGTGACCTTCGGGAATTCTTCTGAGCAGCCCAAAATTTACAAAAACAAAGTCTCCTATCAATCAGCTCATGATTCTCTGCACCTAGGATTTCAGTCTCTGAACTCTTCCCTAGAGACTGGCTCTTCTGCATCATCTCAGCAACTCTCTGGAATGTGACCTCTGCTGGTGACACAGACTGATCATTTTCAGGACTTAAAATTTCATGTTGACTCTCAGGCCTAGAGTTTCCATGATCCATGTCCACATTGACATTGGTATCAGCCACAATCATGGGCTGAACTACATGTCCTGATGAACTCTCTGATGTGTATCAGGACCCCAAATAGGAAATGCCAGAATTAGAAGTAGCCAATGTCCAATGAAACACATTGTCCAGATGTGTATCTTTGCTATCCACTAGCAAGGATTTCTTGTGTTTCTGCAATGTAGCCACAGAACCATAATGTTATGATCTCTGCATTTATTTAAACCTTTAACAAGATTTTCTTTTATGTTGTTATCCCCTTGGAGGACATAGTCTCAACAAGTGGCTAACTAAGGAAACAAATCCAGACACTTTCAACCCATCTCACAAGATTAGAAGTAGTTAAATGGAAAGGTAGAGGATCCCTAGCAAATACCTGCAGCCATCTGTATTGGAGGCACTTAGAGCAAGATTGCATTAGCTGTGTTTGTAAATCAAATGCAACCGTTAACCTCCATTGGGCTAAAACGTTAATTGGATTTCAGACAGACTCTCTAGTACAATTCTCGGATCCTGCATTAACAATTTCTCCAAGTGATGCATTTTAGTGAAGAAGGTTTTCTGGTTTGCACCACCAGTAGTGAAGTTTAGTTCTGCTTTTCCAGGCCACCTGCATGTGGTTACAGAAGATGTGGCTGGTTTTTCAGTTTGTGCTCTAACTCCCGGAGTTTCTCTTTTCATAAAAGATGTTATCTCTTTTTCTTTGGAGTTGCCAAGACCAAGCTTGAAGCCTAGACTTGATAATGAGGAAGTATGGAGTTGACTAGAAATGAGAGCTAAGGGATGGACATCTTTTGGCAAAGGAAGGAAGGCAACATATGGCATTGGGAGAAGAGGAATGATCAAATTAATGAAATTCTGCATTTTGCATTATTCATTTCCTAATTTGATATGGGTGGTGTTGGCACTGTAAGGGTCCCAAGGTATCAGGCAAGTTGTAAGATAAATATGTTTCACTGATTTAACTTCTATCAGTGCAAGCCTTTGGGTTACAAAGATTTCTTTATTGTTGACAGAACAGAAAGCAAACAAACACAAGAGAGCTGATGGGTCAGCTTCTTACATATCAATGTTTGCTAATGAAACTTGTTAATTGCAAACTATTTTTTAAAAAAAATGCATTGAAGCCTTCAGGTATCCAAAAAAAGTGTTTTACTTTGAAACTGGAGTATTGAATGTTCTGTGTCCCACTAGTAAGGTTAAGACACTGTGGAAAGATGGACAAATTCTTTTTAGCAGCGATACCTCAAACAGGACCAGGATCAAGGTGTGGCCAAAAAGCAGAGCATCAGAGTCTAGCCAAATTATTTTGAGAGATAAATTTTCTCCTTCTTTTCTCTTTGATAAAGAGACTACTTGGCCATTTTAAGTACCAACTTCATGACACTTCAATATCAGTTTCACAAGGCAGCCACCTCTCTTTGACTGATGATAGAGCCAGTCTCCTCCACAGGATCTATAAATGCATTCTGTGTTGTATTGGTTTTGGGTTATAATAACATACCTCCAAGTAGCCAAATTATAAACAAATTATCTGCTTACTATTTTGTGATGGACTGGATGAGGGCTAATAAGTTGAAGGTACATCCAGAAAAAAACAGAGGTACTCCTGATGTCGGAAGGTGGATCGAGGTGTGGGATTACAACCTGAGCTGGATGGGGTCACACTCCCCCTGAAGGCACAGGTCCACGGTCTGGGGGTGATTCTGGATTCATTGCTGACCCTAGAACCTCAGGTGTCAGTTGTGGCCAGAAATGCCTTTGCACAACTAAAATTTGTGCTCCAGCTGTACCCATACCTTGAGACAGTAGTCCACACCTTGGCTACTTCTCATTTGGACTACTGCAATGCTCTCAACGTGGGGCGGCCTTTGAAGATAGTTCAGAAGCTTCAATTACTTCAGAGATTGGCAGCCATGTTACTAACTGGAACACCGTATCATGAGAGGATGATTCCCATGTTGCGGCAGCTCCACTGGCTGCTGATTTGCTTCAGGGCTAAATACTAAGTGCTAGTTATTACCTAAATGTCCTAAATGGTTCAGGCCCAGACTATTTGAAACAACGCCTCTCTGTGTATAAACCAACATGAGCACTGCAGTACGTGGAGGAGGCCCTGCTCTCGGTCCCACCTCCATCTCAAGCACGGCTGGTGGAAACAAGAGAGGGGGTCCTTTCTGTGATCACTCTCTACCTCTGGAACACCCTCCCAAAATAAATGAAAACTGCCCCCTTACTCCTCTCCTTCAAGAAACTGTTAAAAACCTACCTATGTACTCAAGTGTATGGGGAGGAAGAAGATTAGCACTTTATTAACTCTGACTCAGTGAATGGAGACATGCTTCAGCCTGGGCGGCTTGCCGCAAATTGTATTATACATTTCAAAAATTTTAATTGCTTATTATTATTAGAGTCATTAGATAAATGTGTCCCAATTGTTCTATTTGCATATTTAAATTTTTCATTTGTTATTTCTGAGTTGTTTTATAAGTTGTTTATTTGATTGTCCATGATTTGATGTGTTTTGTTTTGTTTTTCACTGGCATTAAATGTTTGCCAATTTTTGTCGTAAACCACCCTGAGTCCCTTTTGAGAGATAGGGTGGGATAGAAATAAATTGTTGTTGTTGTTCTTGTTGTTGTTGTTGTTGTTGTTATTATTATTATTATTTGAAACACAACAAGATGAGTCCACAGCAAACAAGTGTCACATGTCGGAAACTTCCCAAGTGTCTAGGACTGTGCGATGTATCGGCGAATAATGCATGCAGATCCCAGTAAGGTGGCCTTCTGCAGCTGGCAAATGGTAATTTTGTCAGTGCCAATTGTGTTTAAGTGCAGGCCAAGATCTTTAGGCATTATTATTATTATTATTATTATTATTATTATTATTATCATCTCCTTAAAAGCATTTCTGCTGGTTGTGGTGTTGGCATGAAGGACTCTTTACCTGTAAAATGTCTATGAATGCGAGTGTGTGCTTATGTGTATTTGGTATGTCAAGGGTCACGATGTCAGCAAATGTTATCTGCTATGTTTGCCTTGAGCCAAGATGGCCCAAAAAAGTTCTCCACTTTGCATATTTTATTGAACTGACATAGTGTGATGAGATGCAAATATCGAAGATTTCCTTAAATTAAACTTGTCAGAATTCAGGGCGGGAGTGAAGAACCCCCTTCCCTCAATATTTATAAGGTTTCCAAATAACCGCATGGCAAAATCTTTAATATATTTATTATACATACATATTTTATTGTATTAAAATACAATAGTAATAACAGTAGTATTAGAGTAATAAAATATAAAAATATACAACTATACAGGGCATTAATATAATTATAAAATGTAATTCAAGCTCACACATAGGGGTTCCATCTACCCTAACCCCTTAAACATACTGATATTGAAGTTTCTCCAACTTAATTCCCATTACTGTAATTGGTTTGAAGGTCCCAGGTATTCCCAAATCAGCATTGTCCCAGCCTCTTGTGATGCCATTCAATTTGTAAACTCTTCTGCGGGAGCGGAGAATACGCTTGACTAAGTAGAAAACAAACAGGATGAGCCAGTGAGCACTGCAAGCAGAGAATCCAAAGATCAGGAAATTGAGATCTTGCCAATTTCCTGCTGCCTCTTTATAAATAGTGAAGGCCATACAGTCCCCAATGATACACCACCAGACCAATAGAGGCCAGAGGGGCGAATAATTGGTTTGGAGGTAGCGCCATCCGGAGGTGTCCCAGCTTCGTGTCCAGGGCAAAGTGATCAAAGCAAAGAGCTGGGTGGGCAGCAGCACAGCAATGTAGAGGGCAGATGAGAGGGAAGCCAGGAGCATGGTGAACTTCTGGCGTAGGATGGTTGCTGAAATGGCTTTCATCAGGCCACTCAACTGGATGCAGATGAGTAGCCACAGCCACACTAACATGCTGCAATTGTAGACAAGGTACAAAGCTGGACCAGCTACCAGGACTAGGAAATGCACCGAAACAATGATTTCATAGGCGATCCAAAAAGAATAGCGGGGCCACCACACAACTCTTATGATCCACTCCCGGATGTAGGAACGGGAGCATCGGGTCCACTGAGGAAGCCAACGCAGGAAGTGGGAAGGTATATTGATGCGACAGATGGAACGTGAAGCATACCTGGGAAGGCAAACGAAAGGAAGAGGGGTGGATAAAACTAAGGTCTAGGCAGAAAGTCTAAGACAAAGAAAGGAAATGTCATCATCTGTTCTAGTTCTCTGGAGATATATAGACCTTTTCAAAAAATGTGCATTTTCTCATTCTTAATATGTAAGTGTTGATTTATTTTTCACTGTTATAAATCAATATTTTAAAGTGGAGTGTTGTTTTATGATGTTTAAATGTTTGCATTACAGATGACATACAATGTAAAAGGCTTTGGATTGTATATGGGAGTAAAACGGGATTATAGCCCTCTTACTTAGTGCCATAACCAAGGCTCAGGATGCAATTGGTGAGATGCCCGTCATCTACAAAAGTGGCAAGAAAGGTCTGATGGTACCAGGGTTCCAGTATCTGCTGCAAAAGGTCATCACGGTACATGCCTGGAAAGATAGAGTAAAGGATGAGAATATGATAGTAATATATCCATTTAGGTTGAAAAAAAAGATAGATATAAAGGATACAATCTTATTGGTATCTCATGCCTACATGTTCTCCTATAGGAGGGATTGGGTGTTTTTGTGCAATGTAGAATGTCCATACTTTGTTTATGATTGTAGATTTCATGCAGGTTGTGTAGTTGAACATCCATCTGGTTGTGCAACATTGTCATTTAATGTTAACATTGCTTAACACAATTTACGTGTAACTCTGAATGCAGTGATTCACAATGTGCAGCCCCAATATAGTCTCTTGGCTCTTGTTAACGATTGAAACTAGATCTACCTCATGCTTCAATTAGTTAGAGGGCATAATTGGGGATCTTGTAAGTACATTCATAAGCTATGTTCCCTAAGACTTCCCAATTTCAGCAAAACCATACCCTGTATTGATTTCCAAAAATGGTAGCTTTAAGGGTGATCAGAAAAGCTGAGCAACACAGCCCTCTTTTGTATTAACCATGCTTTCCAATATTTTGAGCACTATATTGCAGTAAAGTTGAGATAATGGGTTGTTGTAGGTTTTTTGGGCTATATGGCCATGTTCTAGAAGCATTCTCTCCTGACGTTTCGCCTGCAATTATGGCAAGCATCCTCAGAGATTGTGAGGTCACAACCTTTGAGGATACTTGCTATAGATACAGACAAAACGTCAGGAGAGAATGCTTCTAGAACATGGCCATATAGCCTGAAAAACCCTCAACAACCCAGTGATTCCAGCCATGAAAGCCTTTGACAATACAACGTTGAGTTATCTTGGATGCAAATGTATGCATATACAACTTGTAACTTACCCTGTCTTGAATTCTATGGGCTCTTATATCTTCTGAACATTCTTGTTTCTTGTATTGTCGAAGGCCTTCATGGCTGGAATCACTGGGTTGTTGTAGGTTTTTTTGGGCTACACCTCACTACCTCTGAGGATGCTTACCATAGATGCAGGCGAAACGTCAGGAGGGAATGCCTCTAGAACATGGCCATTTAGCCTGAAAAAAACCTACAACAACCCATTCTTGTTTCTATCTAAGTGATACTGTTTGAAAAAATAATTTATAAAAAATGTTCAGGTTTTTTTTTGCAGAAATCAGATTGGTTGTCCCTAAATTATATTAAATATCCATAGTTGTCTGAGTACTTTGTAGATCTCTGAGATCATTAGACATCTCAGGATATTCCTTTTGATGTGATTTTTCTGAGGCTTTGAAAAGTAACATGACTATAGTGTGCAAGAGTAATGGTCCCAGTCCTCTGAGAACCTCCTTCCTTTACCCCAGATCATAAATTAGATGTTATTTCCAAGCTAAGGCTCACCAAGGGGACCACTGATACAGGAGACGCAGTTGAAGAAAGACTGGCAGGCACGTTCAATGTTGAAGTCCATCCAGGAGGACAGTCCGCTCATGAAGTTGAAGTAGGAGTTTGTGGAGTTGATGATCTTTACCTGCCCTCCAACTGCCCCACAGTTTGAGTTCGATGTCAGTACTTTCACCAGCTCCATTGTTGCACTTGAGTCCAGTATGATATTTGAATCACAAACCTAAGTGAACATTAATGTTGTTGTTCATTCATTCAGTTGTCTCCGACTCTTCATGACCTCATGGACCAGCCCACGCCAGAGCTCCCTGTCGGCCATCACCACCGCCAGCTCCTTCAAGGTCAGTCCAGTCACTTCAAGGATGCCATCCATCTTGCCCTTGGTCGGCCCCTCTTCCTTTTACCTTCCACTTTCCCCAGCATAATTGTACATTAATGTAGTGGGTCAGTAATGGAAAATCTCTGTTTATGACTCTTTCTGCAAGACCCCCTTTCTCACAGCACATTTTTGTCCATGTCCCTCCAGATCAGAGTTGCCAGAAACCCAGATTTTAAGGGACAGTCCCATATTTGAATGAAATGTCCTGTGTCTCATTACATTCTTTTCCAAGACATCAATTGTCCAGCCTCTCCTCATTCCCTCCTTCTCTCCCTCCTTAACTTCCCAGAGTGTAAATATGCAGCAGCTTATTTTAAGTCCCTTTAAGGGACCATTGCAATTCCTTGCAACTGTCATCTGACTGTAAAGATAAAACCTTTCATATTCATTCCCAAAGTTTTTCTGTGCTGGAGAAAATAACACATTTTCTAATGGCTTGGAGAAGCTATTAGTCAACTATGTCTATTTAGAAAAAAATACTTTTCAATAACCAGTAAACAATAGGAAACATTAAGAAGAGATGAGGAACATTGGCCACCTCTTTGTGTTGAAATACATTTCCTATTGGCTCTTGGCAATACAGCAAATGCCAAATGCTAGAAGTTATAGTTCAACATAACATCACCCAGGCTGAACAGAACATATGCTGTTACTGCACAGGAAAATATTCAATGTTATTTATTAAGATAAGGATGAAGAAAAGGCATACCTGGACGTAGTGCACTTTGTCCTGCAGGGCTTTGAATGCTGTGTACATCACTTCCCGCTTTCCACCCTGTTTCTGCATGATACAGACACACCTCCTGGTCCGGATCAATGTCTCCACTTCTTTTTTCTCAAGATCTTCTGCTATGCCACCTGCTGTTGGGCAACTATGATAGTTGTTCTTCCAGGCATATGTTCCCAGGTCTTCCCCACAGAATACCTCCTCAAATATTTTCATCATATACTGATCTTCTGGATTGTTGCCATCAATGATCATCACAACAGAGAGCAGGTGCTTTGGGTAGTCTATATTTCTGATTGAGGTAAGGCACTGGCGGAGGTAGGAGGGATCTTCCTGATAGGCAGAAATGGTGATGGCCACCTTTTTGGCGAAGCTTCTGGGTGTAGCAGATCGGCGTTGCCTGCGCAGTTCCCGATAGGCAAAAGAACCTTGCAGGAGGTTGTGCAGGATCAGGTGGACAGTATAGATTCTCAGAGGAATGAACTTGAGTGACTTGTCCATCATCTCCAAAGCCATAATGTAGGAATCAAAGATGATAACAAAGAGGATAAAAGGAAAAAGACGAGTCTGCAAACAGCAGGAGAGAAAGGGCTGAACCTCGGTTAGGCCAGAGACTGCCATGACTGTCAATTGAAGGATGCGTTGAAAGAGACTGTAAAGAGACTGGAACATGAAACCAAGAGAAAAAAAGTTGTACATATATTAAAACACAAGTTTTAGGTTTCTCGGCTATTATGTTCTGCTAGGGTTACTTTGGTTTTCAGTGTGTGCTCACATGGAGAACCTTGTAAATTATCTTGACTGAAATTGTCTTTCACATGTATCTACACATTTATATTTATTAAATTGATCTCCTCCTCCCAGAACTTGTCTACTAATATTTTTGGTGTGTAGTATCTTTCCAGACTTGTTCATGGAAAGATTAGTCCCTGAATTACAAATTTCTGATTTATAAATGACACAGAGTTAAGAACAGGGGTGAGATAACAGGAGGTTGGAGGAATCTACCGCTTGGAAGGGAAATTCACTCCTGTAAGAGTTATCACAGGGAAAAGGTGTCTCTGCTGAAGATTTCTTACCAATCCTTTCCACAACAAGCCAAACTTTTCAAAATCCCATGATTACAGGGACAGAAAGTGAGGTGAAATCTTCTGAACAGGGGTACAGGAAGAAAAATAAACACCACATAGGTGTTAACCTTTCCCTATGCTATCCAAATACAAATACACACTAGCCGCCCCTGCCATGCATTGCTGTGGCCCAGTCTGGTGATCTGGAAAATAAAGTAATGAGAAAGTGGTGGTTTTTAATATATGTAATGTCTTTATGCTTGTGAGTAAACAGTATTTCTTGTTGTTTCTTTCTCAGTGTTGATGTAGAGATTGTCTGGTTTGCCTACTCTGGAACATGCAACATATAATTGTCCTTCTTTAGGGGTCCTTTTCAAATCTATGATACTCTATTCTCTTTGATTGTAGGTTAACTATAAATACCAGCAACTACAACTCCCAAATGAAAAAAAATCAATTTTTTTGAGTGATGGTCTCTCCTTGGGTTAGTAGGTATCTTGTAGCCAGATTTGGCGGCAATTTGTCCAGCGAATTTTGAGTTAAGATGTCACTCAAAACAAACAGGGCATACAAACATACATATACATACACACACACTAGCAGTCCCCTGCCATACGTTTCTGTGGCCCAGTCTATTGATCTAGAAAATAAAGTAATGAGAAAGTGTTGGTTTCTAATATATGTAATGTCTTTATGCTGGTGGGTAAACAGTATTTCTTGCTGTTTGTTTGCCAGTATTGATGTGGAGATTGTCTGGTTTGTCTACTCTGGAACATGCAACATATAATTTATGATACTATATCTGTCATATACTGTACATATATGTGTGTATGTAAATGGCTGGATGGCCCTTTGTCAGGAGGGCTTTGATTATGTTTTCTTGCCCTGGTGAAGGGAGTTGGACTGGATGGCCTTAAGGCAGCATTTCTCAACCTGGGGTTTGGGACCCCTTGGGACGGGGGGGGGGGGGGGGGGGGTTGAGGGGGTGTCAGAAGGGTCACCAAAGACTTCCAGAAAACACAGTATTTTCTGTTGGTAATGAGGGCTATGTGTGGGAAGTTTGCCCCAGTTCTGTCATTGGTGGGGTTCAGAATGCTCCTTGATTGTAGGTGAACTATACATCCCAGTAACTACAACTCCCAAGTGTCAAGGTCTATTTCCCCCAAACTCCATCTGTATTTATATTTGGACATATTGAGTATTCGTGCCAAGTTTGGTCCAGATCCATCATTGTTTAGGTCCACAGATGTAGGTGAACTACAACTCCAAAACCCAAGGTTAATGCCCACCAAACCCTTCTAGTGTTTTCTGTTGGTCAGGGGAGTCCTGTGTGCCAAGTTTGGTTCAATTCCATTGTTGGTGGAGTTCAGAATGCTCTTTGATTATAGGTGAACTATAAATCCCAATAACTACAATTCCCAAATGACAAAATCATAATTTTTAAGTGATGGTCACTCCTTGTGTAGTGCCAAATTTGGTGTGATTTCTTCATTGGTTCTTTTGTTTTTAAGGTACTCATTATGCACAGAGCATTTATATATATATAGATACACACACACGCATGCACCTGTTACAACTTGCATACAAACCTACAGAAACTATCTTGTTTGTAACTTCGGGACTGCCTATACAGTTCCCCACAGGCAGCATAAAAATTGTGATAATTGTGACGAAATAGTGATGGTAATACAGAACAGTTACTATCCATCTAGTGGAGCATGGCTGAATGGGATTTTGGCCAAGGGTGTTGGGATGGAGAGTGGTCAATCTAGGAGTGGTTACTGAGCCCATCATTTTTGGACTTGGAATACCAAGTTTCCTGCAGTGTTAGAAAGGCAGGGTATAAATGAAGTAAATTAAGTAAACAATAAACATTTATTCCAGCTCGCATCTTGAAATGTTACTTCCTTCCCTCTCAACATAGTCTATCTCCACAAACCCTATCTCAAAGGCGGCCCTAGGTAATTTTCAACGGTAAGCAAACAGTATTTTGGCCACCACGCCCCCCCCCCCAACCAATCATTGATATATATTTTCTGTTTGTCATGGGAGTTCTGTGTGCCATATTTGGTTCAATTCCATCCTTGGTGGAGTTCAGAATGCTCTTTGATTGTAGGTGAACTATACATCACACTTGCCGCACTTGCTCCCTTGCCTGGCCCGCTTTGGGTCCAAAGACCCTGGCGTGCGCACCAAAAGTCACCTCTTCTCCTGACTTTCTCCTCAGCCATTGGGACCGAGAGAGAGAGAGAGAGACAGAGGTGGAGATGCCCACCTTTCCTGAAGGTATGAGCAAAAACAAAGGAGGGAGCAGAGGTGGGAGATACCTCCAGCTGGAGGGGCTCTCTCTCTCTCTTGGTCCCAATGGCTGAAGAGAAAGTCAGGAGAAGGATTGTGGTTTGGACGATGAGACGATGCTGAATGGTTT
The DNA here is from genome assembly GCF_037176765.1 of Anolis sagrei. Lineage (NCBI taxonomy): Eukaryota > Metazoa > Chordata > Lepidosauria > Squamata > Anolidae > Anolis > Anolis sagrei. Next base: position 67,268,614 of record NC_090035.1, on the reverse strand, counting down.
TCGTAGTAATGATGATGTTTTTGTATAATTGTTGGATTGTGAATTGTTTTTATACTGTGTCTTGAATTTTGTTGCTCCTATGTTGCCCCCGGGCTGAGAACAGCAGTATATAAGCAAAGTAAATAAATAAATAAATAAATAAGGAGAAGAGGCAACTTTTGGTGCACACGCTGGGGTCTTCAGACACTCCTCTGGACCCAAAGCGGGCCAGGCGCCGCGGCTCCGCCCCTTGGCCCACCCGCGGATTGGGGAGAGGAGAGGAGAGGAGGCGGGTGGAGCGCTGGGGGAATCAGGAAAGGGAGCCAGTCATGGGGAAGGGATCGAACGCGAAGAACGATTGAGCGCCGGCTCTGCTCGTGCACCCGGTGGCCGGGTGGAGCAGGAAAAAGAGGGGCGAGGCGAGGCTCAAGGGCCCGGCCCCTTTGGGAAGAGGATCGCCCGGCAGCAAGGCAAGAAAGCCGAGGCTCCCCCAGGACTGCTAGGGCTGTTGTGAGCTGAGGGGGCGTTCCTCAAGTGGCGGTCAAGGGGCATTTACAGAGGCGCCTCTGCACCCCTGGCCAAAAAAAAGTGTTCTGCGACCGCTTACTTCGCGTAATGGTCGAACCGCCCCTGCCCTATCTTTAAGGCTCACCCTACTTTTTACTTTTCTCCCAATCTGACCCCTCTGGCACATTCTCCAGGAGCCACCTCTCAGCTAATGCAACAACATCTCCTCATATCAGCTCAAAACAAATAGCCCTCCTAAACAACATATCTTATCTTATTACCAAGGTCACCCAAAGAACCATACCTGCTTTGGTTTCCAGTACGATTCTTTGGGATCTGTTATGTATACTGCTGATTTTTTAAATGCAACCATAGAAACAGCCAGTTGCAGTTGGTTGGCTCACCATTCTCTTTGACATCATGCTTAGCAGTTACTGACCAACATTCCAAATCTGGAAGTGTACATCATTTCTGCCATCCTTGCATTAATACTGTTGTCCAATTCACCAAACAAGGGATGGGAAACCTGAATTTGGGGCAATAGATGAGAATAGGCAGGCATAGCCCCACCATGCCTTGGCTTAGAAGCAGATGAAAATCCTAACTCCATCCCAAATGCCATTGCTTTGGCTTCAAGGGGAGATAAGAACAAAGAGGCATGGTGCCATCATGGGTATACCCAAAAGTAAATGAAACAGAGGAACAGAGGATTAACTTGGACTTGTCAAATTGGAACATTCAGGCAGTATATAAATGGACAGTATAGGGAAATGGAAAGAATTTTTTAGCTATAATGATACATTGTCTTATTAAATTTACTTTGATGTATGGTGACCTCCTGAATGAATGACTTCCAAGACTTTATCCACATTAAAGAATTATAGCAGGTTGCACCACATTAACATTTTTATTTTTTGTGTTAGGAGTGACTTGAGAAACTGCAAGTTGCTTCTGGTGTGAGAGAATTGGCCATCTGCAAGAATGTTGCCGAGGAGACACCCAGATGTTTTACTATCCTATGGGAGGCTTCCCTCATGTACCTGCACGAGAAGCTGAAGCTGACAGATGGGAGCTTAACTCATTCCCCGGATTCGAACCACCAACCTTTCAGTCAGCAGTCCTGCCAGCATAAGAGTTTAACCCAGGCATCCTCAATTTGCAGCCCTCCAGCTGTTTGGGCCTTCAACTCCCAGAATTCCTGACAATTGAAAAAGCTCATTAGGGCTTCTGGGAATTGGAAGCCCAAACAGCTGGAGGGCCACAGTTTGAGGATGCCTGGTTTCACTCATTGCACCACCAGGGGCTCCAGACCACATTAACTGCCATGGTTCAATTGTTTAGAAGTTTGGGATTTGTAGGTTTGTGTGATTCACCCTTCTTTTTCAGAGAGCTCTGGTGACCCAAGAAAATTAAATCCCAGGATTCCATAGGATGGATCTATGGCATTTAGTGGTGTCAAACTTCCATTGTTGTGTACAGTGAATGGGAAGTCGGTCACTCTATCTTCATCAGTCTTGCTCAGCTCTTACAGACTTAGGACTGTGGCTAAGTCCATTCATCTGTCTTAACCCCTTGTGCTGACAGGACTGCGGACCAAAAGGTCCACAGTTCAAATCCAGGGAGCAGGGTGAGCTCCTGTTTGTCAGCACCAGCTCATGAGGAGACTTAAGAGAAGCCTCCCACAGTATGGTAAAACATCCGTGTGTCCCCTGGGCAATGTCCTTGCAGATGGCCAATTTTCTCACATCAGAAGCAACTTGCAGTTTATTGTTGAAGGCTTTCATGGCCGGAATCACTGGGTTGTTGTAGGTTTTTTTCGGGCTATATGGCCATGTTCTAGAGGCACTTGCAGTTTCTCAAGTTGCTCCTGACATGAAGAAAAAATCTGTCTTGCAAAATGATGCATGTCTAAAAAGTGTGTAGCCAACGAGAAAAGTTTGGAAACCTCTCTCACAGAATGTGGAAGGGGAAATCTCAAACAATGTGATGTATCTCGATGCTTCCAGCCACTAAGAGGCAGTGAAGCATCAATTTTAGAGAGAGAGAACCTCTCATTTCACACTCTTGGGGTTGTATATTGAGCTCATATGTCTGGATTAGCTTCTTTGCTGAAGTGGCATTTTCAGAGGAAAGTGTGAGGATGTCTCTGACCTTTACAGACAGACCTGGAGGATTGAAGGCTGCATGAGAGAAAAGGACAGTGGGGTGTGCGTTCATGCACACACAGAAACACACTGTCTCACCCCCAAACACAATGCAAGAGAGGTCAAACTAAGTGGCACCTGAATAGCTGAAACATGAGGAGGTGATGAATGTGTCCTATTGTCTTGTGCCAATTCCTTTCATGCATGGATGACAGGAAGAGGTGTTTAGAAAGGAGTACCTCGGACTCCAAAACCCAAAGTCAGAGAGCAAGGTCATACCATACCATGGCATTATCATACCATACCATGGCAAAGGCCAAGGGAATTGGGAGTGAGGGTTTTTAAATAGGCCATCCCATGGAAAACAGCCATAAGTTTACATTTGGTGTACACCTAAGGCACCCCTTTGTGGTGTGGGTCAGGAATGCAAACCTGATGAGCAGTGTTTATGTAACTGAATGAGGGCAAATGGAAATGGCCTTGAAACTGGGAGTCCTGGCTCCGCAAAATCCTTTGGACTTGGGGCAGAATTCTTTGTATCTTTTATGAGTGGTTGCCCTGGAGATGTTAAAATTGACCATATCTGGGGAACCAGCTTAGCTGAGGGGTAGGTCAACAAGGGCCACTACCTCGGCTAAAAACACACACCAGGTTCATGCCCCTTTAGTTATATTTCTAAATTCAGAAAAGTTAATTCAGGTAACATTTCAAATAAAGGTTGCCCATGTTTTAGTCCACATTGTTGTCTGGTCTCTTATTGAGATGGTGGAATGGCAAGTGTTGTGGGTTCAATGTATTGTCAAAGGCTTTCATGGCTGGAATCACTGGGTTGTTTGTAGGTTTTTTGGGCTCTATGGCCATGTTCTAGAAGCATTCTTTCGTGACATTTCACCTGCATTTATGGCAGACATCCTCAGAGGTTGTGAGGTCTGTTGTTGGTTTGGTTTTTAATCTCTCGAGTATTTAAGAGGATGTTGGGTTGTGTCCATGGAGTTGGCCAGGAGATTCAGGAAACTGAAGTCCAAAAAGTCTGCACAAAATAAACTGTAAAGTTTCTTGTTCCCGTACCTTGGGAAGTCTGACTTGGCCATGGTGGGCCATGCTCTTGTTATATCCTGTATAAACTACTGCAATGCACTCTATTTGGGGTTGCCTTTGGAGACTATTCAGAAGCTTCAAATGGTCCAACAGGCGGTTACTAACGGGAGCGGCACTCAGGGAGCATACAACTCCTCTGTTGCACCAACTCCACTGACTGCCAATTTGCTACCGGGAACAATTCAAAGTGCTGGATTTAGCCTATAAAGCCCTAAACTGTTCTGGCCCAGTTACCTGTCCGAACCTATCTCCTCCTATGAACTAATCTAGAAGCTTCAGATCATCTGGGGAGGCCCTGCACAATTGGTAGGGAAGAGGGAAAGCCTTCTCAGTGGTGACCCCTAGGCTATGGAACTCACTCTCCAGGGATATTAGATCAGCCCCCTTCCTCCTGACTTTCCAAAAGAAGGTGAAAACTTGGCTCTTTGAGAATACAGTAGAATAGATAACATGAAACTATGAATGATGAACTTGAATTGGCTAGATGATGTTACTGGAAATCTATTTTAACAGTATGACACCAGAAATTGCATGTTTTATTGGCTTTTCTATATGTTTTTATATTGTTATGTTGATTTCTTTTGCTCTTTTCTGCATGCATGTTATAATTTTTATTGTGAATAATACTCCAAAAGCCAGGAGAAACAAAAACGAAAAAAAAGAAGAAAATGGAAAAAAAAACGAGTTCTTGACTTCCGTTCATCTTCTTTATCACGTTGTCTGTATTTTCTTATTCAATATTGCTTTTGTCCTTTCCCTCTTGGTAAGTTAAGTAGTTAAGTCGATATTGTATTTTCTCTGAATATATTCTTCTACTGGAGACCAGTCAGTCTGCGTTGGGCCTCTGCCATTGTTTTTCTTAAGAAGAAAAGTTAGTCTCTTTTGTGAATCTATAGCATGGAATTATGCCAGCCTGTAACCCGCCTTGAGTCTCCATATGGCTGAGAAAGGCGGGCAATAAATATTGTAAATAAATAAACAAGGTTATTTTCATTGGGGTCTTCTTTGGCCCTTGACAATAATTTGTACAATGTTTCAAGTATTTTCCAATATTTGTTTCATCCCTAATCAGAAACATACCTGGGCAATGTGTAGGTGGCGCTGGGTTGTACAGTAATTGTACCTCTTAATACAGATAAGAGAAAGGAAAGGACCAGGCCCGTAGCCAGGATTTCGTTTCGGGGGGGGGGGGGGGGGGGGCTGAATTTTTTTTCAGGGGGGGTTTCGGGGGGGGGGTGAGTTTCGGGGAGGGGGGCTGAGTCTGAGTGAAAGAGGGTCTAGCGTAGCAAACCTTTTGTATCATTACCCCGATACCCCCATGCATATGGGATATATTGAGTATGGTGATCAGATCATGATATGAATAAACATAACAGTTTAAATAATGCACCAATAAGGCCTTTTCGCGAACCACCATGAAAATTTCGGGGGGGGGGGGCTTCAGCCCCCCCCCCCCCCCCCGGCTACATGCCTGGAAAGGACAAAGGCGTCTGAAGAGGAATAGAATATATGTGTTTATTAGAAAACGGCTGTCTAGACCATGTATTGTTTACATAGGATTGAGACAGTCTTGAGAAGATAAGATAGTGACCTTTAGAATCTGGGGCTCTGAAATACGAACCTCTCTGAATACAGATGGCTAAGAGAAAATGAAATCAAACAATGAGCTCCATCTGCCCATAGCAACAACCTGCGAAGTCCCCTCACAGTCTGAGATAAATTAACCACATAATAGCTGGAATTTTGTTGGTCTCCTATGTTGGTCTCCAATGACGATTATTTCTCCAGAGCCGTGCAGGGCGAGCAAAGTTGGGCAAAATCTAGTGGTTCTAGCAGTCGTTCCCTAAAGCCTTCTGAGTCTTCACAAGTTTGGTGCCCATGGCCTCTTCCCACTTTCCAGCTTTTCTGGGAAATTTTATTTATTTATTATTTATTTACTATATTTATATACCACCCTGCTCAGCCCACACGCGACTCGGGGCGGTTTACAATTGGTGCCAAGACCATAAAATAAAAATTCAATACAATAAAAACAATAGAGTAATAAAAACATAACAAAACCAGTAAAATACATTAACATTAGGGTCTCCTGTTAAAAACATTGTCCAATCAGTTTGTCCAACAGTATTATAGGACAAATAGGGTAACAACAGAACTCTGTCCCACTGAGCAGGGTAGCGATCAAAGATAGGAAGCAAGGGACTGAGAAGACCCTGATCTGATATTATTTGGCTAAGAAGAATAGAATCACAGAATTATAAAATTGGAAGAGACAAAAAGGGCAGTCTAGTCCAACCCCCTGTCATGTAGAAAAACACAACTAAAGTACCCTGAGAGATGGCAATCCAATGGCTGTTTAAAAACCTCTGGAGAAGGAAACTTTACCATGCTCCCAGGCAGCCTATTTCATAATTGAATAACTTTTAACATCAAGAGGTTTTTCCTAATGTTTAGGATAGTTGTTCTCAACCTGTGGGTCCCCAAGTGTTTTGGCCTACAACTCCCAGAAATCCCAGCCAGTTTACCAGCTGTTAGGATTTTTGGGAGTTGAAAGCCAAAACATCTGGGGGACCCACAGGTTGAGAACCACTGGTTTAGGAGGAATCTCTTTCCTAAAATTTGGATCTTATAGTTGTGGTTTGTCTATGGAGCACCAAAAAATCAAGCTCCTCAATATGACATTTTTTTTTCAAATATTTAAACTTGGCTATCTTGTCCCTTCCTAAACTTATCTTTTCCAGGATTAACATACCCAGTTCCCTATGCCATTCCTCATAGGGTATGGCTTCCAAAACTTTAATCTTTTGGTAGTCCTTCTCTGGACATGTTCCATCTTGTCAATACCCTTGAATGGTGGTGCCCAGAATAGGACACAGTATTCCAGGTGAGGTCTGACCACAATAGAATAAATTAGTATTATTACTTCCCTTGATCGAATGTATCTTGACTCCACTTTAACAGCCATGATTTTTTTCGTTATCCTGAGTGTCTTGAGAAACTGCAAGTCGCTTCTGGTGTGAGAGAATTGGCCATCTGCAAGGATGTTTCCCAGAGCATGCCCGGATGTTTCTATGTTTTGCCACCCTTGTGACAGAGGGGGCTCATCCATGCTCTTCCTGGATTCAAACCTCCAACCTGTCAGTTTTCAGTTCTGCTTGCACAAGAGTTTAACCCATTGTGCCATTGGGGGCTTCAGCAGCCATGATGCAATGCTATGGAATCCCGGGATCTGAAGTTTTACAAGGTCTTTAGCTTTCTCTGCCAAAGCGTGCTGTTGCCCCACAAGACTACAAATCTCAAGATTCATTGCACTGAGCAATTGCAATTAAAGTGGTGTCAAACTGCATCAATTCTGCAATGTAGATGCACCACAAGAAAACTTAGTCTGAAGCAAAGACCTATAGTATTAAGGCCTTAATTGTAACTCATGATTAAGTATAGTAGTAAAAGTAAAGGTTTCCCCCTGACATTAAGTCCAGTTCTGTCCAACTCTGGGGGTTGGTGCTCATCTCCATTTATAAGCTGAAGAGCCAGCGTTGTCCGTAGACACCTCCAAGGTCATGTGGCCGCATGACTGCATGGAACAGCAAAAATAGTAAACCAAAGTGATGATTCCTAATCTAGCAAATAAGTGGTAGGCGTGATTCTTCCCCAGATCTATATCTCTCTTACTCTAAACCTGCAGCAGTTTGGTTAAACCTACCAAGCAATGTTATACGTATTCATTGACCCTTCTGGATTTTCAGATTTCCAAACATATTGAAGACCCATAAGACAGTCCTATTGTCAAAGGATTTGAATATTGAAATGTAAACTTTCCACTTTGTCAGAATCTGATCCCCTTGAAAGTAATCTCCAAAATGTTAATTATTCTCTATGCAGAATTAAGATTGAGATTCTGTAGACGAATTGTAGCTGAGAGGTAGATATGCAAAGCAAAAGCTAATAATAAAAGCTTTGCTTGGGCTGCATTATTCTAGAAGGCAAGTAAACATCTTGGTTGGATGTTCTCCAAGGGAAAAACAATCTCAATAGAAAACTTGCTTTCAGACTTCATAAACAATATGTATTTGGTTTATCTTTTTCTTTGCTTTATTACTGGATGTATCTGGGAACTGTGTTGGATTAGGAATGAACCGATCAACTATTTAACCCATCTTCTTGTTACCCAAAGTAATACTGTATTTATTGATGAGCTCTCCATTCAGTACAAACATAAAAACAAAACAGGGCTTTGTTGGTGGTACTGAAATTAGTATGCATAGAACTGATGGTGTCTTAGAATTGAAGGAATATATTTATTTCCAAACTGTCAGAAAATAGCATTGAACTAATTGCTGGGGAAAAGGGAAGTCATTTCTTGAGGGTGGGGGAAGAACAAAATCAAGTGGCAGCTGCTACCATGGTTCATAAAAAGCATTGAATAGAATCTCAGTATACATTTTATTAGCTAGGAGATTTAGGATCTCATCACATGCAGTCTTATCAGCGTTGTGATTCACCAGCTTCTGTAGCAAATCAGGGTGGCAGTGGGGCAATCCTGGCACTCCAGCCAGCTGCTGACGCTTCCCCATCTCACGTGGGAAAGCATCAGTGCACACTTGATGCCCAGAGCAACCCCATTGCTCCTTATGGACACTGCAATGTTCTCGTATTGGTGGCAACAGCCTCTACCATGCTGCCTTCCCAATTTACCAATGGAGCCCCACCAGAAGCCACCCCAACATCATATGATGAGCAGTGTTGGGATCCATTGGTGAACTGGAGCAGAAGTGTCCTAGGACGCTTATTTTGCCCCGTGTGATAAGGCTGTAAATGTCAGCCTCAGACTGGGACTGGACAAATGAACAAATGCCAGAGCTCAGGAGGCAGAGCACTGTTGGTATCCAGAATCCTTTCACTCCATTAACACTGAAGCATCTGAGAAGGTCCAATGTCTTTCTCTGGCTTCCTTCGCACACAACCTATATCTCAGAAGAGAAGGAGTGGCCAATGGTTGGATGGCAAAAGTTAGCACATGGAAGTCACTTTGATCAATAGTATCCTAAAATTTGGTGTAACCATGCTGAACATGAACGAAGTTATAGGTCCATAGTCCAAGTCAGATATTCTTTCTTTTATGAACATGTAAAATTGCAACACTCAAGTCCAACTTTCTTTTGGTCCTGAAGTCTTTTGATTAAGACTCCGTGATGCTTCTGCTGCAACAGATCCTTCATCCTCTTCAGTTAGTGCCTTCCGGAAAAGACCCAAGAAGGAGGTCTGGCGGCGAAGACCTCTTACCCGAAAATAACCCACAAAACAGTATAGCACTGGGTTGACACAGCTGTGGAGGTATGCCAGAGCATTTGTCAACTTGAGCCCAATTCCCCATTGCTCCTTGGGGAGTGGCATTGTACTGATAAGTACAAAGATGTGGTGGGGTAGCCAACAGATGAAGAAGAATGCAACAATGATGGCTACTAGAGCGAAAGTTCGGTGGGAGCCTTCCCAGCGTCGCCCACGGAGCTTGAAAACTAGAACCAAGTAGGCTGAAGAAATGATGATAAAAGGCACAAGAAATCCCCCAAAGAACCTGCTCAGCCTCAAGGGCAGTTCCGTAGATTTCTTGAGAACTTTCTGATAGACACAGTAGGTGCCTCCATTGCTTTCTACAGTATGACGGACTACCAGATAGGGAATGCTGAAGGCCAAAGCTAAGATCCATGCTCCAATGCACATCAGGGCTTGACAGTGAGGCCCCCGATGGTTTCGGGCCCAGACAGGTCGTGCTATCAATAAGCACCGGTAGACACTTATGACAGTGAGGATGAAGACACTGGAAAAGACAGTGAGGTAGCGGGCAAAAGCATGTAGCTTGCATAAGGCAAGGCCAAATGGCCAGCAGGAGTACATGATTTCCTGGACCAGGGCAGGAATACGGCCGAGAGAGAAGAGGAAGTCTGCAACAGCCAGGTTGAAATAACAGATGGAAGTGAAGGTTTTCCGCTTCTCCCGCATAGCGATGACCCACATCACTAGCCCATTGCCAGAGACTCCCAGAATCAGGATGACCACATTAGTTACTATGCCAATGTGGCGCATGGCATCTTCCACGGCAGTAGTATTGAAGGGTGTACATGAGGCATTCATGGTATCTGCAAAGAGAAACCCAGACAAATTCAGTACCCATTGTTTTCAACCCTTGCATATCTCCTAATATCATTTTAAAAACATACCATTCTGGGGGTTCTCAGACTTAGGACCTCATCACATTGAGGGTCTGCAGCTGAGTAACAGTGGGAGAATCTGTGTGGCAATGGAGGAAACAATTGCTCCCTGCCCCACATGGCTTACATCACTCACATTGACCCCTTCCCCATCACACGGAGGAACTGTTTCTGCCTGGCTTCCCCCCATGCTCTCCCCGGCTTACCTGAGTAATAAGTCAGTATGAGTCACTCATGTTCTGAATTCTTCCTCCCAGCATGCTTTCAATACAGAGCCCTACTGGAAGTGGCCCTATGCCATGTGATGGGTCCCAGGAAATTTTGTATCAACTAAACTGAGCATGTTGTGCTTTGCCATGTCATGAGTGGAACGCAGTAGGGGAAAAGAAACATAGATGCATTGACTATCAAGGAAACTATGTTGCAAAGACTGCAAAATTGGAGCAGGGCAGTTGACTAGGGTCCTTGCGGGGTCTCTCTTGTCTAGAGTTGTATAAGTTAAAGTCAGCTTGATGGCAAATGGTAACAAGTAGCACCCTTCTAAATTAATTGAGAAAAAGAAATTTCTAGCATAAGCTTTTGTGGAGTCCATTCCATCTTGTCAGGTGCATGGAGTGAAGTTTTATTCCATGCAATGTTTGAAGTGGACCAGACTGGACTCCATTAAAGTGTATGCTAAACATTTTCATGCATTTTCATGCATCTGATGAAATGCTGTTCTCAAAAGCTTATATTAGAAGCTTCTTTTTTCTCAGTTAGGACCTCAACAGATGGTGGTAGGGATCCATTTCCATGCACTCCGGAAACGGAGCTCCATGGGAGTCCCATGGAAGCCATCCCACAACACAAGAGCATTTCTTGTGGGACCCTAGTTAAGAATATGTATATATTAAGACCCTTTGAACTTACCCACACCTGGAGAAAAATTGTCTCTCTAGACCAGAGTTTCTCAAACTGTGCTTCTCCAGATGTTTTGGACTTTAGCTTTTGAAATTCTTAACAGCTGGTAAACTAGCTGGGATTTCTGGGAGCTAAAGTCCAAAAAAAACCTGGAGGAGCAGACTTTGAGAAACACTGCTCTAGATATATATGATTTGGCAAAACTTCTGGCCGCACAACTACAAACAAACCCATATTGAGCTGACTACATACTATATCAGCCCACTCCATAGAAAAAACCAGCAATCTCAAACTCAACGTCAATGACAAACTTTTCAGCTTCGATGTGGTGTCTCTATTCACCAAGGTGCCATTGCACTCATCATATAGATGCACATATAGATGCCATTGCACTCATCAACTGGAATTTCCCAGAAAACATTACAGCTTTGTTTCAACACTGCCTCATCACAAGCTATTTCCAGTGGCACAATGAATTCTATGAACAGAAATCTGGAGAAGCCATGAGGAACCCTCTTAGTCCTGTCATAGCAAATTTCTACATGGAACACTTTGAGAGACAAGCCCTGGAAACAGTACCAAAAAAAGCCCATTATTTAGTTCAGATATGGATGACACCATCACCATTTGAGGTCATAGAGCAGAAGAACTAAACAAGTTCCTGGACCACAACATCCACCCAAACATCCAAGTTACCATGGGAAAAGAAAACAAAGGAAAGCTACCATTTCTTCATGTCCTAGTCATCCACAAACCAAATCAACAATGGGGCCACACAGTTTACAGAAAACCTATGCACACCTACATAAAAACACCAACCATCACCCAGGTCAAAAAGAGAAGTGCAATAAAAACCTTGGTAGACCATGCAAACAGGATTTGTGAATCCCATCTCTTCCAAGGTGAACTGAATCACCTAAACTGGGCTCTACAGACCAATGGATATTCTAAGACAGACATCAGAAGAGCACCAAGACCAAGAACAAGCCATGAGAGTAAAGACAAAAATCTGCCCAGAGGAAACGTGTTCTTGCCATACATCAAGGGAACCACTGACCGCATAGGGAAGCTGATGAAGAAACACAACCTACAAACTATCTACAGACCCACCAAGAAAATTCAACAAATGCTACATTCAGTAAAGGTCAAGAGAGATCCTCTCACTTCTGCAGGAGTCTATCGTATACCATGCAGCTGTGGACAAGTTTATATAGGGGCCACCAAACGCAGCAATGCTTAGACACAAATCAAAACACATGAAAGGCACTGCAGAATAATTCAACCAGAGAGGTCAGCTACAGCAGAGCAATTGATGAACCAACTTGGACACAGAAGGCTATTTGAAAACACAGACATGCTGGACCACTCTGACAGCCATCATGTCCACAGAGAAGTCATTGAAATCCACAAGCATGTGGACAACTTCAACAGAAAGGAGGAAACCATGAAAATAAACAAAATCTGGTTACCAGTATTAAAAAGCACCAGAATCAAGAGAGTAAATAAGGAACACTACTCTAAAGCAGAGGAACTCCAGACAGAAAACAATCAAATTGCCAGTTAACACCTCCCTTAAGGCAACAACAGCCAGGCTATCTCTATGGCTACTCAATGCTGTTCAAGCTGCTAATTGCAACATTCATACTTGCTTTAGACAGACAAGGGTTCTTTCTCCCACTCTGGACATTCCACAGATATATACTCCACTTGCCTCACCTCCAACAGACCTCTAAAGATGCCTACTACAGATGGTGAAATGTCAGGACAGAATGCTACTGGAACATGGCCATACAGCCCCCCCCCCAAAACAAACAAACAAACAAACTCACAGCAACCCTCTGCTCTAGATATTTGCTAGGTCCTCCATGTAACATTATAGTCAGCTTCCTGTAGACCAAATAAATGTCCAGAGATGATACTTCTTTAGGAATCTCTTGATTCTCCAGTAGAATGTATCCCCCACAGATATTGCTAGGAGGGGGTATCTTATTGTATAACTACTAATAGCTGATATAAAGAGACACCACTAGATATCTTGAAATGCTTTCCATGTCACAGTTCATGCTGAGAATATGCTGATCAATATTTCTCTTAAGGCATCTGTTCTGATTGCATCCTTTCCCCCTATGCTCCTCCATACCTGTATCTGATGTCTTAAAGCTGATGCTTCCATATTATTGTGGCTGATGTTCTAAAGTGGTTGAGAAACTATCAACAACCATGAATTTAGAAGAAACCACAGCTTCCTGTTGTGGCACAAAGGGTGGCTTCTGTTCCACAAACACAGAGTATCCGGTCGAAATGGACTCTTCAGTGGCCACGCTTGTGCGGTGGGACCATATTCCCTCAATGTCAGTATGCGTGTCAAAGGGGAGAAGAAAGTGAGGCGGGTCTATATATTTGTCCTTGAAGGCACTGAAATGTCCATTGACAATGTAATAGCTGCTAATTCAATTTTGCTGACATGACTGTATTGAAGATAAACTGGAAAGAAGATACCCATTAAAACAAGATGTGGTTCTCCATCTCAGATCATCTCTTATAATTAATCACTTTGGCTTGGGCTGATAGGAAATGTATTCTAAACTCCTAAGGGGAGCCATATTCCAACTCTGTTAATAGACGGGTTTCCATGAGCCTCTTAGAGGGTTTCCACAGCCAAGTGGGCAATTGAACACTCATAGAATAATAGAATCATACAATCATAGAGTTGGAAGAGACCTCATGGAACACCCAGTCCAACCCCCCAGCCAAGAAGCAGGAAAACTGTGTTCAAAGCACATCCAGCCATCTGTTTAAAAGCCTCCAAAGAAAGAGCCTCCACCACACTCCTGGGCAGAGAGTTCCACTGCTGAACAGTTCTCATAGTCAGAAAGTTCTTCCTAATGTTCAGGTGGAATCTCCTTTTCTGTAGTTTGAAGCCATTGTTCTGCATCCTAGTCTCCAGGGCAGCAGAAAACAAGCTTTCTCCCTCTTCCCTATGACTTCCCCTCGCATATTTATACATGGCTATCATGTCTCCTCTCAGCCTTCTCTTCTGCCCAGTTCTTTGCCCAGTTCTTTAAGCCACTCCTCATAGGGCTTGTTCTCCAGACCCTTGATCATTTTAGTCGCCCTCCTCTGGACACATTCCAGCTTGTCAATATCTCCCTTGAATTGTGGTGCCCAGAATTGGACACAATATTCCAGGTGTGGTCTGGCCAAGGCAGAATAGAAGGGTAGCATTACTTCCCTGGATCTAGACACTATACTCCTATTTGTGCAGGCCAAAATCCCATTGGCTTTTTTTGCTGCCGCATCACATTGTTGGCTCATGTTTAACTTGTTGTCCATAAGGACTCGAAGATCTTTTTCACATGTACTGCTCTTGAGCCATGCATCCCCGATTCTGTATCTTTGCATTTCATTTTTACTGCCTAAGTGGAGTATCTTGCATTTGTCACTCATCTCCAAAGTCACTGTCCAACACTCAAACTATTACAGGATGCTAGGTTTCAACATTAAAGCATATAATGCTGCATTGTATTATAAAGTAAGGTGGGTACGGTTAGGACTATGGGCCACAAGTGCCCCCAAATTTCATATTTATAGCCCTTAAGGCAGTGGTTCTCAACCTCTGGGCTTTCAGGTGTTTTGGCCTACAACTACCAGAAATCCTAGCCAATTTACCAGCTACTGGGATTTCTGAGAGTTGAAGGCCAAAACATCTGGGGACCCACAGGTTGAGAACCACTGCTTTAACGTCTCTTGATAGTCCCCAAACTCTAGTCCTCTCCCTCCAACTTCCAGACCAACTTCCAACTGAACAGATCGACTAGACATGACACGATGTCCTATCTGGCACACCACAATGCATTGTGATGTGGATATGGGTGCATGCTGCAGCACAAATTGGTCCCTGCCTTTCCCTCATAGCCTGCCCTCCTATAGAAACCAAGAGGACAGAGAAAGGAGCTTCTATGAGATACAGACAAATCCGAAACATCCCAACTTTCTGTGGCATCGCTGGCATATAATGTTTGCTCACCACACGCTGCTTCAGAATGTCTTCTGTACCACAATGTAGGCTGATTCTGAGTTAAGCATGTCTTGAAGAGCTGCTGTCCCAATGCGTTGTAAAAATGAGTGCAAGAGGAAGGCAAAGGAACCTAAATAATCCCTGCCCCATCCTCACTTTGCAAAATCACAATGCTGCAACAACTGGTGTGAGGAAACGTGAGGTTACAACATCTTTATCACTCACTTCCCTCTCACTGAAGAAGAGCACAACTGTGTGTAGATGAAAAACCACCAGCCTTTGCTGACTTCCAAGCACTGGAAGGAAAGTTGGTTATGATGGGAGCAGAGATTTTAGCAATGCAGGGTGGAGGTGGGGAATGAATAAAAATAATAAAAATAAAATAAAATAAAAAATCCACCCTCCCCTTGATGATTTCCTTAAACCACCAAATTTTAATACAATGTTGTCATTTAAGACTTCAGTTGAGCATTTAGAAACACTGTTTGGATATTTATTTATTTGTTTGTTTATTTACCATATTTATACTCTGCCCTTCTCAACCCCATAGGGGACTCAAGGTGGCTTACATATATAGCAGTGGTTCCCAATCTTTTGTTGACTTGATCACTTGACCAGGAACCACTCTCCAACATTAGTACCAAAAGGGTTATGAATCAGTTTTTGGTCAACTTTAGATTTGGGTTGGTTATTTGGGGTGCACAGTGGGTTAAAGTGCTGAGCTGCTGAAGTCGTTGAATGAAAGGTCACTGGTTCGAATCTGGGGAGCGGCATGAGCTCTCGCTGTTAGCCCCAGCTTCTGCCAACCTAGCAGTTTGAAAACATGCAAATATGAGTAGATCAATAGGTACCGCTCCTGTGAGAATGTAACGGCGCTCCATGCAGTCATGCCGGCCACATGACCTTGCAGGTATCTATGGGCAATGCCGGCTCTTCAGATTAGAAATGGAGATGAGCACAAACCCCCAGAGTCGGACACAACTGGACTTAATGTGAGGGGAAAACCTTTACCTTTACCTTAGATGCCATCTGCTCGCCCACAGAAAACCATATTTAATAATCTAGAGCTGATGTGGTAGTAGTAATCTTTTATGGGTAGTCAGCCTCTCCCCTCCCGACATCCCCGTTGCCTCAGCACTATTAGAGGGTTTTGCAAGACCAGTCGCTCTTGTTGTCACGTGATTTTGAGGCAACGGTGTAGTAATAGTAAGGCCGTGGACCATATTTTCATTCTTGCAGACCAGTGGTTGTCACAAGAAATTCAATGTGCAGATTTATTATTATTATTATTATTATTATTATTATTATTATTATTTGCATTTGTTAACCGCCACTCTCAGCCCGGAGGCGACTCGTGGCGGTGTACAGAACATAGAACATAGAGACAACAGTTACAGTAGATTCAAGGCCATGACATACATCTTACGAACACACAGATAATTAAGCTAAAAATCCGCTTCGTCCTGTTTGGGTCATAATCAATCTCGTAGTCCTAGTCCAATCCGGTGGTCATACCAAAGCATAGCACTTAATTGAAGGCTTCTTCGAAGAGCCAGGTCTTCAGGCCCTTGCGGAAGGCCATGAGGGAAGGCGCCTGTCTAATTTCAGCAGTGAGGGAGTTCCACAGCCGGGGGGCCACCACCGAGAAGGCCCGCTCTCTCGTCCCCGCCAGGCGTGCCTGTGAGGCAGGCGGGACCGAGAGAAGGGCCTCCCCGGATGATCTCAAGGTCCTCGTGGGCTCGTAGGCCGAGATGCGGTACTCAAGGTATTTTGGGCCGGAACCGTTTAGGGCTTTGTAGGTTAGCACCAGCACCTTGAATTGGGCCCGGTAGCTGATCGGCAGCCAGTGGAGCTGGGACAGCAAGGGCGTTGTGCGCTCCCTGCGTCCCGCTCCGGTTAACAACATGGCTGCCGCGCGCTGGACTAGCTGGAGCTTCCGGGCCGTCTTCAAGGGCAGCCCCACGTAGAGAGCGTTGCAGTAGTCGAGGCGGGATGTGACCAAAGCGTGTACCACCGTGGCCAAGTCAGACTTCCCAAGATACGGGCGCAGCTGGCGCACGAGCCGAAGCTGTGCAAATGCTCCCCTGGTCACCGCTGAAACCTGGGGGTCCAGGCTCAGCGATGAATCCAGGGTCACACCCAAGCTGCGAACCTGCGCCTTCAAGGGGAGTGCGACCCCGTCCAGCACAGGCTGTAACCCTATACCCTGTTCGGCCTTGCGACTGACCAGGAGTACCTCTGTCTTGTCTGGATTTAATTTCAGTTTGTTCGCCCTCATCCAGACCGTCACAGCGGCCAGGCACCGGTTCAGGACTTCGACAGCCTCCTTAGTAGCAGGTGGGAAGGAGTGACAGAGTTGGACGTCATCTGCGTACAGGTGACACCGCACCCCGAAACTCCGGATGATCTCACCCAGCGGCTTCATGTAGATGTTAAACAGCATGGGGGACAGTATGGAACCCTGGGGAACACCACAGGTCAAAGGCTGTGGTGTTGAGCAGGAGTCCCCCAATAACACCTTCTGGGTACGACCCTCCAGAAATGACTGGAGCCACCGCAAAGCGGTGCCTCCAAGGCCCATCTCTGCAAGGCGTCCCAGAAGAATACCGTGGTCGACGGTATCGAAGGCCGCTGAGAGGTCCAGAAGCACCAACAGGGACACACTCCCCCTGTCTAGCTCCCGGCGGAGATCATCCACTAAGGCGACCAAGACCGTCTCGGTACCATGTCCCGGTCTGAAGCCAGACTGTGACAGATCCAGATAATCCGTGTCTCTCAAGAATACCTGGAGTTGTGAGGCCACCACGCTTTCCATGACTTTGCCCAAGAAGGGAAGATTGGAAACAGGCCGAAAGTTGTCAAATTTAGTGGGGTCTAGTGATGGTTTCTTCAACAGCGGCTTTATAATAGCCTGTTTTAGGCTCGCTGGAATCGTGCCTTCCCGAAGGGAGGCATTAACCACCACCGTTACCCACTCAGCCAATCCCCCTCTGGCCTCTTTCAGAAGCCAGGATGGGCAGGGGTCTAGGATGGACGTGGTAGGCCTCATTCCTCCAGATTTGACAAATATGAATTTAATATGATGTGTGGGAATGAATGGAAGAATGTGTGATTGGAGTTAATAATTTTGGAAACACCAATATAATATTAAGGCCTCCAATGACTAACTACCTGCTTGCTGGAACTGTGATCAAAACCTGCTAATGAGAATGGATAACAACTGTGACAATGGTTCTTTCAAGTTAGGGAAATGTTTGCAACATTCCTTATGTTAAGAAGGAAGTCAACATAAGATCAACACCAATAAAGAAGGTCAACATCTGGTTAGGAAACTGAGATGGAGCCAGTATGGAAGTCGTCTATCATTCATTTACAACTTTGGGGCCACATCAACAGAATATTCCTATAAAAGACTCAGTCTAATAATGCTCAAAGTGTGACCGACCTGAGGAGTCTGGTTCACCTGCTATCCTCTGCTCCATAGGAAGGAGAGAGATAGTGTACCTATGGATAGTGGCAGATTTTCACGAGAGCAGTCTGGTCACTTTGGGGCTTCTTTCTCAAGGGAAGAGGAAGAAGTGCGCTTTTGGAGTCTTAGATTTTGTGCAGGGATTTAGGTTCTGTTGTGTGGAAAACAGAGATCTGGTCCTTGGCGTTGTTCTTAGGGAAAGAAGTTTTGGCATTTCGGAGTTTTGAAGTTTTGGCAGGCTGCAGGAAAGCAGGGTCTGGCCTAACAGGTGCTTCCGCAAGGAGGGAGAAAATGATATTGTAACATTTGAATGCCTGAGGATGAATGCATGTATATGTGGTGTGCCTACTGAGTGAAAATGTAATTCCCCTTTGTTTGTTTGTTAATCAATGTAATTGTAAATCCAATGTAGTTGCATAGAATCTGTATGTCTGTAGGTCCTATTCATTCTTTGTCTAAATGTTTTCTGTTATCTGATATACCCTCTCACACTGGAAATTGCAATAAAAAGAACCTATGCTTCAAAGTTATTGAAAAGTCATTCATGACATGGTAGTCCATGGACCACTGATATACAGGCAGCGATTTGGTGCCATATGAACATACATAGTAAAATAAATATAAACATCAAAACAATAATTAAAAAAATAAAACCTTAAAACCATTATTTAAAATCATGCAATCCAATATCATATTCCGCAGCCATTCAAATTGTCATTGCACTACTCCATATTCTCTTATTGCACTGATAGATTACTCACTGAATTCTTGATGACACAGTCATGTCTTTAGCCTTTTCCTAAAGGTCAGGAGGGAGAGGGCTGATCTAATTTCTCTTGAGAGGAAGTTCCATAGGTGAAGAGCCACCACTGAGAAGGCCCTGTCTCTCATCCCTGTCAACCACACCTGTGAAGGAGGTGGGACTGAAGACAGGACTTCCCCAGAAGATCTTAACCTCCTAGCTGGCTCATAGAGGGAGATACATTCGGAAAGGTAAGCTGGGCTGGAACCATTTAGGGCTTTATAGGTGAAAGCCTGCACTTTGAATTGTGCTCAGTAGCAGACTGGTAGGATATCCAAAGAACAGGATAGCACTGAATCCCACACAACACTCAAACTTCAGGAACTTACTAACTTTGTCTATATACAAGGAAGGCTTTCCATGAAAACATACTTCATAGGCTGCAGCAGAACTCACTTTTCATGCAGTTACAGCTCTGTTATAAAAGTCATTCTCAATTTTGACACATATGATGACACCACACAGGCATTCAATACTTGAACAGAGAAAGCAATTGTATTAATCTTTTGACAGTAGTGTATTTGAAGGCATTTTAAACAGACAGCATGCCTGCAAATTTGCAGAGAAATTATGGTTCTTTAGAGTTCAAAGCATTATGACTTTCTCAATATTCATTTACTTCCTAGTCACAATCACTGTCATTTAGTTTTATGCAACTGTTTTTGTGTGTGGAACATACTGCATTTTAAATTGATTCATCTCTTTTGGAAGCTTCACAAAATACTTTCTAATTAAAATGCATTACTTTGTTAGCAAACTAGCAGAGTAATCAATTAAATTTAATACAACATACCAGTAGTTCTGACCTCAGTGCCTTCAGAGTTGCATTTCCTCTGCTTCTCTTCTTGTGGTTGGTGTGATGTTATTATTTTCTTTCTGAGGTTGGTGTGATGTTATTGTTTCCTTTCCACTGACTTAGTGGAAGAGCTACAAGACTGGAATAACTCAGCAGTAGATCTTGGAAAAAGATAAGACTACAGCTGCTAGAATTGCCCAACCACCGTGCCCAATGGAATTCTAGGGGTTGCAGCCCCACAAAATAGAACTTTCTGAACTCTGAGCAGGACAGTGCTAACATGCCTAACACTCAGTTCTCTGAAATGTGTCTTTCTGATGTGTGGAGTATGGGAACGAGAAGGTTTCAGAGGATCTAGGAAGAAACATCCAGATCTGTGAGCTGCTTTTCTCACCAACATAACAGAGATGTTAAACACTTTATCCTAGGTATTAGGGCTGGGCGGTTTCGTTTCGTTAATTCGTAATTCGTTAATAATTCGTTAATTTTTTAATTACAAAACGATAACGAACCATTCTGGAGCAATTTTTTTAAAAAACGAATTTTTAAACACGTTTTGTAAATGCTTCGTATTTTGTTATTGTATTCATTTCGTTATTGTTCCGAGGTCTTTTCGTTATTATTTCCGCATGTCTGGGGCAAGTTTTTTGTTTAATTAGTGAAAAAAATTATAATATCACACCAACAGTCAACAACAGAGGGAGAGGGAAGCTTCAGAAGTTTTTGGAGGTTTTTTAGCGTATTTCGCGGTCGCGTCCGCCATTAACGAATCGATTCATTATTGTTTCGGAAATCGATTTGTTAATGTTTTGTAATTTTTTTCACATTTACGAAATTTCGTAAATATCGAACTTTTTAAAAGGAAAATTTTGTAATTATTTTAAATAACGAAATGCAAAAACCCCCAAAAAAGAATCGATTTTAGAAACAAATTTTTCCGTTGTTACCCAGGTCTACTAGGTATGCCATATCAGGGTCCATATTTTTCTTATTGATGATATCATTTGCCAGTCTCAACAAAAAATATTTCTGGTGACAATGGTATATTCTGTTGCAAAGTTATTTGGATTGTTTCTTTAACAGTTGTCCAATATACATGGTTTTTATGACAAGTCCACCACATGTACCTTCTTTTCTCTTACATTTCCAACATTTATTATTCATTCTTCTGTTTTTATTTATCTTGGCAAGTTTTAGAAACAAATTTTGGAGTGTGGCTAAGGGGAACTGTGCATAAGAAACACCTGGCATCCTTAGACTGATGCCCAGAGGGGACCTGTAGTCCTTTATGAAGTCTGGTGATGCCTTCTGATCCATCACTGCTCAGAGGGTCAGAACTTTATGAAATCCTGAGGTTTCTTCTGAGCTGTGGCTGATGCCCAAAGGGGACCTGGAGACCTTTATGAAGTCTAGTGATGCCTTCAGAACCATCACTGCTCAGAGGGTCATTGAGGTTTCTTCTGACCCATGGCTGCTGCCCAAAAGGGACCTGGAGGTCTTTATGAAGTCTAATGATGTCATCTGACCCATCACTGCTCAGAGGGTCAGACCTTTATGAAGTCCTGAGGTTTCTTCTGACCTGTGGTTGATGCCCAAAGGGGACCAGGAGACCTTTATGATGCAAGCTGGACTCCTCCCAAGGCTTTGCACTTGTCTTTCCAGCCAGTATTGGCAAAGAACCCAAGGTGGCAATGTCACCTTGGGTTTGCTGATGATGATGGAAGAGGCAATGCTGTGTATTTATTTTATTTCTGGTAATAAATGCCTTAACTTTCTACTTGATTTGGGAGCTCCTGAGAGAGAACCCTCCATTATGGCAGGAACTGTGTCAAACATCCAACAGATGCCTTTCTGCCTGCCTTGGAATTGTGTCCTAGTTTTGGCCCTTTGGAGAACGGGTGAGTACTTTTGCCTCTATAAGTGGCCCAAAAAACCAATGGCTGAACACCAAGGAACTGAGTGTTCTGTCCATCTGTATAGACCTGTGCAATCAATGGGGAAAACAATCAATACTCATTACTAAATTGTGGGGGGGAGGGGGGAGTGAATCATTTCTAAAGTGTTTCCAAAATATCATAAGAGGTCCGTATCATAACTATAACAATATAACAAATTGTTGTTACTTTTTTGTATAAGAGCCGTAAGTCCAGAGCTATACGTTTCTGGGCATATTTGGTCAAGTCAACAGTATAAACATGACCCTGGAGATAAAGCGATTATCTTTTTTTTTTTTTTTTACATATACAAAAGAGATTATATTATCAAGTCTGGGAGATCGCTGGAGGGATACTTGATGCCCTTCTCAGAAGGTTATGTTAATAGAGGGCACTGGGGAAAACAGTACATTCACAGTACATTCCATTTTTGATTTTATACATTTAGGAATTAATACAACACACAATGAATACAAGTTACATGGGATGGTCCAGGAAGTCATGAATAGCCGGAAGAGACTGAACGAATAAACAACAATATTTTGCTTGAAGTCTTCCAAATGTCTAAATTAATTTGGGAGGGTGGCACATACGGTGGCTTGACAACAATGGAAATTACCATGTGGCTGGCTATCTTTTCTGATGGAGATATATCTTACAATTCATATATTTTATATCATTCATATTGTTGGGGGCCTGACTTCTTGATAACCAGATCTTGCCCTTCCCAGGGCACTCACGAAAATGAGCCCTTCTAGGATTTACTGCAGTATAACTAGGGATTTCTCTTTCTTTCTGCTTTCCTCTTGGCAGGTTTGTGGAAGCTGCAGAGAGAGGTTGCAGGAGACAGCAGCACGACGAGGAAGACGTAACGCTCCTTCTGCCCCAAATGTCTAGAGGACTAATGGTTTTCAAGGGCTGTTTGCTTCCAAAGGCTCTCCCTCCCATAGTAGGAGGTTTGGGGTCTCCTCCATAGGCTTTGTATTCCCCCTCTGGGCCATTTTAGGGGATGATTTTTTAGGGGAGTAATTTATAATTTGGGGAGTATTTTGCTTTGCTCTAGAAAGCACAATCAGATTTAACTCTTGCAGATTTGATTAATATCTCCTCTTTGGGATTCTGCTGTGTCACCAATGTTGTTGCAGAGTAGTTAGAGATTCATCGGGAGGACAGATTAACCAATATATAAGTCCTCCAACATGACTCCATGGTCTGCTTATGCCAAGTGTTGATTAATTATAGGGTTGTGCTGGAGGACTAAGAGAGAAAGAGGGAGTGCTGGTGTCAAAGAGGCACTGCATTTGTCATATTCGCTTTGAATACAGGAGTGGGATTTTCACTTGTGGGAAAGGAATAGAAAGGCAAATGCTTCATAGTGTGATTTCTGGGTTGCATCTCTTTCCATCCTGTCTTATCCTTCCTCATGCCTTTTCAGGGAGAAGACATGGGGCATCGTCCACCATGCCACAATTGTGCAGTTGCTGCTTTCCAGAGATGGTACATAAGAAGAATCGAGGTCGAAAGTGCTGCGAAGGGTTCGCCAATTGTTCCGATGACCAAATCTCCATCACTTTTTCTACAACCACCCATGAAAGGTCTTATGTTTCAAGCACAGAATCTTGTTCAGACCTCTCCTTCAGCAGCTCAGAGTATAGCAGCACAAAATCCATCCGGGTCAGCCAAAGACACAAGAAAAAGGCACTGAAAAAGCAGAGAAGGGCTAGGTCAAAGCTAAGGTCCAAGCGTGTCATGAGCATACAGGGTGGATCCAGCGAGGCCCAGCAGGCCCAATTTGCAGTCATGCCTATTTCCTTCATGGAGGAGGATGTGATCGCAAAACTAGAGTCTCACTGCATGGTCAAGAGAACACAGCACCTGATGGGACTACCCTCAACCCTCCTCAGGTCCCTCAGGGCCTTCATGTCTCCTGCTCCAGACCCTGTTTCCCGGAGGCCCCGGAAGGAAACAAAAGTATTATTGAAGGTGAAACCTTCTTTTTTTCTGGCGAAGGAGACCATGAATAAACTGGAGCAGTACTTACAGAAAATGATCATGCAGAAGGCTTGGCAGCTGCCCAGAAGTGTCCAAGAGGCTGTCCAGCTCTTTGAGTCCAGGGAGGAGAAGGCTCCTTTGACCGTCTCTGTTCAGGACAGAAGGGGAAGACCACCCACCAGACCTGGAACCTTGGACTCCGCTCGGACTAATAGAGGACACCTCCAGGGCCACACTGTGAAGACATCCATCTGGATGAGACAAGAGGGCCTCTCTGTGCAGAGCGATGAAGAACAATGCCACCTGCCCCTGCCCAGGCTTATTCCCTTCGGTAACAGCTACCTTCAGCAGAGGATCAGCCTGTGATTGATCCTTTGGAGGAAAATGGATGTTGTGGAGATGAACGTCAAATGCAAACGCCTTCACTTCAGTATCAATCCCTTACTTTTCCAAGAGATCGAAAAAGAGGAACACAAGGATGGAAGCAATGGTGGATGACAGACACTACCCAGTTGGGCTGTGGCAACCACTTGGGCCAATGACATCAATAGGCTTACTACTCATTGGGGAAACTGAACAATCCCATTCCAAGAGATCAGAAAGGAGTAAGACAATGATCGAAGCAATGGTGGATGATAGACACCACCCAGTTGGGCTGCGGCAACCACTTGTGCCAATGACATCAAGAGACTTACTACTCATTGGGGAAACTGAACAATCCCATTCCAAGAGATCAAAAAGGAGTAAGACAATGATCGAAGCAATGGTGGACGATAGACACCACCCAGTTGGGCTGCAGTAACCGCTTGTGCCAATGACATCAAAGCAATTGTGGATGATAGACACCACCCAGTTGGGCTGCTGCAACCACTTGTGCCAATGACATCAAGAGACTTACTACTCATTAGGGAAACTGAACAATCCCATTCCAAGAGATCAGAAAGGAGTAAGACAAGAATCGAAACAATGGTGGATGATAGACACCACCCAGTTGGGCTGCTGCAACCACTTGTGCCCCTTGACATCGAAGCAATGGTGGATGATAGACACCACCCAGTTGGGCTGCTGCAATCACTTATTATTATTATTATTATTATTATTATTATCATTATTATTATTATTATTATTATTATTATTATTATTATAGCTTTATTTGTACCCTGCTAGCATCTCCCGAAGGACTTGATGCGGCTTACATAGGCCAAGGCCTCAAAACACAATACAACAATACAATACATAAAGCAAATTAAAAACAAATTAAAAACAGCTAAGCAGTATAAACAACAACAATAAAACAATACATCAAGACACTATAAAAACTGGGCCGGGCCAGGGTAATGGGTACAAGATTAAAAGTGCTGATGTGGCAGGAGGTATGCAGGATTATAAGTAAGTGCAGTGTGCAGAGTGCAGCAATCTTAATTCTACTAAAGTGCTTCTAGGACTTGGTATTGGAGATTCCTAATCTGAGAAGGCACATCGGAATAGCCAGGTCTTCAAATTCTTTCTGAAGACTGCCAATGTAGGGGCCTGTCTGAGATCTTTTGGGAGGGCGTTTCAGAGTCGGGGAGCCGTCACAGAGAAGGCCCTGTCTTGAGTCCCCACCAAGCGCGCTTGTGACGCAGGTGGGATCATGAGCAGGGCCTCCCCAGATGACCGAAGCGATCGTGTGGGTTCGTAGACGGAGATGCGGTCATGCAGGTAGTGCCAGTGACATCAAGAAACTGAACAATCCCATTCCAAGAGATCAGAAAGGAGTAAGACAATGATCAAAGCAATGGTGTACGATAGACACCACTCAGTTGGGCTGCGGCAACCACTTTTGCCAATGACATCAAGAGACTTACTACTCATTGGGGAAACTGAACAATCCCATTTCAAGAGATTAGAAAGGAGTAAGACAATGATCAAAGCCATGGTGGACGATAGACACCACCCAGTTCGGCTGTGGCAACCACTTGTGCCAATGACATCAAGAGACTTACTACTCATTGGGGAAACTGAACAATCCCATTCCAAGAGATCAGAAAGGAGTAAGACAAGGATTGAAGCAATGGTGGACGATAGACACCACCCAGTTCGGCTGTGGCAACCACTTGTGCCAATGACATCAAGAGACTTCTTACTCATTGGGGAAACTGAACAATCCCATTCCGAGTCATCAGAAAGGAGTAAAACAAGGATCGAAGCAATGGTGGACGATAGACACCACCCAATTGTGCAGGCAGTGAGAGCAGCAAGAGGAAGTCCAGGATAAGGTTGAGTGGAGAACAGCTTCCTCTTCTCTGCCGTCAAAGCCTTCCAGACAGTAGAGTTCTCTTTCCTCCCTAGAAGCTGTTTGGCTCTCAGTGCAGGGCAGCGCACCTGAGAACCCTTCTAGCTCCCTGCAGGTTAGAACAACAATGATGACCTTGGCTTAGAGAAAAGAATCCATCTCTTGGTCAGAAAGGAGCAATAAAAAACCCTTTCAAGACCAACAGGGCACAGATTTCAATCACAGAGATATGGATCTTGCCCTCTTGCCACCTCCTCATTTTGAGTCTCAGTCTTCCTATGAGGATCTCGTAGGGAGGAACTACCAGAGGGCAAGGAGTGAGAAACGTGACCAAACAAGTGCCTGGCAAAGGCAAAGGAGAGACAACAGACTGAGTGGGAAGGCATTGTCCTGCCAAATCCTGGGAGACATCGCCACAACTTCGAAGGCAGGGCACATCTGTGGGACGTGAATCCATATTTATTATGGATTCCATTGTTGACCAAGTGGCTGTCATTGCTGCAGCCCTGCAGAAGAAACTGAACTTTGAGGAAAGGCTGCTTATATGGCAAAAGTACAGTGAATTTGCATGTCTGGAGGACACAGAACCTAGAAAACCTGAGTACAGCCCTCAACTCACACACAGTTTGGACGCCAAGGTCCAGAAAGCCACCATCACTGCTGCAAATCAGGAGAAGAAGAAACTGTGCTGAGAAGATGAGTAACTGGTGGAAGAGCCTGACAGTTTCATGCCTGAAGACCAAAAGATCTGCCATTTAACATTCCAAATTTTACTTCCTGAATTATCCAACATACTTTTGAAACTTGCCATTTAGTTTGATTTATTTTAAAATTA
This sequence comes from Anolis sagrei, assembly GCF_037176765.1. Classification (NCBI taxonomy): domain Eukaryota; kingdom Metazoa; phylum Chordata; class Lepidosauria; order Squamata; family Anolidae; genus Anolis; species Anolis sagrei. The sequence goes on along the minus strand of NC_090035.1, from coordinate 67,241,656 downwards.
CAAATTCATTCATATAACATTAAATAACATTAAAGCTCTTCAAGAGTGTGGGTGTCCTTTTCTGATTATATTTATCTGAAATGTATTTAGTTGCATTAATTGCACTCAAGATGGATTAATTGGCTGCATTCATTAATTGTTCCAGTTGAGTGGGTTTTCCTGATAAAAATAAATCATTCATTATATAAATCTCTTCCCACCTCTGAAACCGATTCTATTTATCTTCACATTATAAAAATTGGTGTTCTACAAATAGGCCGAGGGGTTGAGGTTGAGACTCAGTTCCCTGCCAAAGTGGAGCACACCAGGCACTGGACTCTCAGCCTGTTCCTTTGGCAGGGAACTGAGCCTCAACCTCACCCCTCGGCCAATTTGTAGAACACCAATTTTTTTTCACAATTGTGATGTCTGGTGTATTGTGTTCCAAAACTTTGTCAGTCTGGATTTGAAAGTCCCACAGTATTTTTGCACATTCATTTTCCAGGACCTTTGCGGGTTTATGATCCCATTTGCCTTTGAGGACAGCCCCACAACCACTTGGAAAGGGTAGTTTTTGGAGCATGGTTAATTGTGGATATCAGATCTATGGGTTGCAATGTATTTTTTCTTTAAAAAAAACAATGTTGTCATGTGTATATGTGTGAATGATTCTGTATCATGCATGTGGGACTGACATCTGGTTTTAAAACAACAACAGTAGCAACCAACCAGCACACAAAGTTTATTTCTGGTTTACCAGAGTTGCCATGCAGACATTTTTTAGAAAATAAACAAGCATTTGCTTGTTTGTTGGTTTGTTTAAGCTATATGCCAATGTTGCCTCTAAGCTCACAAGAACAAGCAAACAAACTAATTAAAACAGTACAAAGCTAATGTCTGAAACACATTAAGACACACACACTTTTTAAAATGCCAACTCTCAAAACAATCCTAAAACACAGTTGCAAAACAGTCAAAATGGAGAAGTTCCTAACATTAACGGTCATGTGGAGCAACACTGTTTTAGCTGCCCCCCAGAAGCTCAGAACAGATGGAGCTAAAATAAAGTGCATGGGCAGGGTGTTCTATCATTGGAGAGCTACTACAGAGAAAGCTCTGTTCAGTGTGCACACCAACCTAACTCTGTGCATTGCTGGCACATGCAATGAGGATTTCAAATTCTGCGCAGGGTCATATGGGAGGAGGCAATCTCGCTGCTACATTTTGTTGCTGTAGCTACAAGGGCAGGTTTATGCAGAGTGCCCTATGGTGATCCAATTTGGAGACAATTAATGCATGAGCCACTGTGGCCAAATTTGACATCTCCCACAAAAGGTACAGTTGGTACACCAGTTGAAGATGACCAAAAACACTCCTGGCCACCACACCTCCTTAACCTTCCAAGAGCCAGGCTGACTCTAGTATTTATTTATATTTTTTTATTTCGGTTACTTCTACCCCGCCCTTCTCACTTCAGAGGGGGACTCAGGGTGGCTTACAAAGGCACAATTCGATGCCGGCATCAACATAACAGTAGAATAAAAACAATATAGCAGCAATTAAACAATTAACGATCAGTTTCTGCACTGCAACAATAAAACTAATAAAACCAATAGTACAATCCTATAGAATAGGCACTTAGACAATGATCCTAGTCCCAGTCTAGTTTTCACCCTGTCTAGCAGTACTTCCATCGTGCGTGGATTGTGCTTCAGTTCCTTCACTCACATCCAGTTCTTTTCTGTACCTAACCACAACTTAGGACTTCTACAAATACTCAGTATTTAATGTATTGTCGAAGGCTTTCATGGCCGGAATCACTCAGTTCTTGTGGGTTTTTTCGGGCTATATGGCCATGTTCTAGAGGCATTTCTCTAGAACATGGCCATATAGCCCGAAAAAACCCACAAGAACTCAGTATTTATTTATCGTGTCAGGAACAAATTGAGAATACATTTATAATGCATTAAAATCACAAACCAAGTTTAAAACTTGGCATTGCTCTAAATTTCCTTTTACAAAAAGCTGGCTGCTTGGAGTGCCTCTGGTGTCGCTGTAAGAAGATCCTCCATTGTGCATGTGGCAGGGCTCAGACTGCATTGTAGTAAGTGGTCCATAGTTTGCTCTTCTCCGCACTCGAATGTTGTGGATTCCACTTTGTTGCCCTATTTCTTAAGCTTGGCTCTGCATCTTGTAGCATCAGAGCACAGTTTGTTCAGGGCCTTCCAAGTCACCCAGTCTTCTGTATGCCCAGGAGGGCGTTTCTCATCTGGTATCAGCCAAGTTTGAGCCTGTCACTTTTGGACTCTTGCTTGCTGAGGTGTTCCTACCAGTATCTCTGTAGATCTTAGAAAATTATTTCTTGATTTAAGACATTGGCATACTGGCTAGTATCTGAACAGAGAATAGACTGGAGATGTCACTGCCTTGATCCTTTCATTACTGGCTGCTACTTCCTGACGGCTGTAAGGTGGTGCAATACCGGCTAAACAGTATAATTTGTCCAACAGTGTAGACATCCTGTGATTATGTGACATGTCTCTTTAAGAACTACATCCACTATTTTAATGTGGCGAGATGTATTCCACACTAGACATACATATTCAGCAGCAGAGGAGCAAAGCACAGGGCAGGTGTCTTCACTGTGTCCAGTTGTGATCCCCAGGTTGTGCCAGTCAGCTTTCATGGGATATTATTTCTAGCACTACTCTTTGCTTGATAATCAATCAGTGCTTCTTGTGAATCAAAGCAGGGTCCAGAGTAACTCCCGGGTATTTTGGTGTGCTGCAATGTACCAGTGGGATACTTTCCCAGGTGGGGAAGTATTGGGAGCCTTAAAATATTCTTTGGAAAACAAATATGTTTTTGACAAACTTACCATTCAGAAATATATACAGCGATACCTTGACTCAAGAGTTCAAGTTGTTCCATGACCAAGCTCTTAACTCAAAATGCTTTTATCTAAAAAAAGAAAAAAAGAAATGCATTCAAATATATGACCTGACCAATTTTTTGTTATGTGTTTTTAAATAAGAAAAATGTACTTTATAAATAACAAATAATGTATAAATGCACATTCACGTGGAACAATAAAAAAGAAAGATCAATTTTTAAATGGTAGAAGCACAAAGTGGTTGCACAATGTTAGAAACACAAAGTTGTGTCAAGGAAACACAAAGCACAAAGTGAAGGCAGAAGCATCATTTTCTTTATACTGTACTTATTCCAGCCTCCCAACTCTCTTGCTCTTTCTCCCTCTCTCTCTTCATGAAGCCAAACAAACCAGGAATAAAAACCACATAAAATCAACTAACCCCAAATTCATCAGAATGGACAAGAGCAAAGCAGTCAGCAATCTCCAAAAGCAGTCAGAATATGAAGCGTGGAGGCTGCTCCCTTGAAGACTTAAAGCCTTGTACTTTGGTGCTAGCTCTCCCTCTGGCACTCCAAAACACTCTTAAGTTTGGAACTCTTAAAAAATTATTTATTTATTTACAGTATTTATATACTGCCCTTCTCACCCCACAGGAGACTCAGGGCAGATTACAATGAACATATACATGGCAAACATTCAATGTCATTTAGTCATACAACATATATAGACAGACACAGAGGCAATTTAACATTCCAACTTTTTTGGCTTCATGAGGGTATGCTTAATTCTGGCCACAGGGAGAGCTGTCACTTCACTGTCCACTTGTGACACTGAGTCCTTGATAGAGTACTTCCTCATTCTTACACAAGCTGCTGGAAGGTTTTATGGTGTCGTAAATTAGTTAAATTAGCCTCCCCGCATAAAGTGGTACCTAATTTTCCTACTTGACAGATGCAACTGTCTTTTGAGCTGCATATGTCAACAGAAAGCTAGACTATTAAATATCGGGAGCTTACTCTGACCCAGGCTGGTTTCGAACTCATGACCTCTTGGTCAGTAGCGATTTAATGCAGCTGGTTACTAACTATCTGTGCCACAGCTCATTCCACAGCTAGTTCCACTAGCTACAGAGATTCCACTGTACTACATAAAAAGGTCAAGTACAGAGCCAAATTTTCTAAGTCTTCATCTAAACTGCATTATATGGCAGTGCAGATGCAGCCTTATTTTAGTAGTCCACACTCATGGTGTAGTTCCTTGTGGCTGTTTCAGGAGGAAATTCTGAGACAGACAAGTAGAGGGCAGTCAAACCCAGTTTTTCCAATAAGTAGGAGTTGACAGCAAAATAGCTGAAACGAGGCTAATGGCTTTCAATATTTCCTATAATGTTTCTCAAACTGTGTTCCTTCAGGTGTTTTTGACTTCGGTTTAAAGAAATCCCAGCCAGCTTACCGGGTGTTAGGAATTGTGGGAGTTGAAGTTCAAAACATCTGGAGGAGTACAGTTTGAGAAACTCTGGAGAACTCATATACTAAGCCTTGCTCAAAATGTTGGGAGGCAGAAACTAACCATGAATATGCATGTTTATCTTGGAATCTATCTAGGAATTAATGCTACTTTTACTTTCTGTTCTGTCCTGTCAAGTGAGATTCAGAAGATCAATGTTTACACCTGTTTCCTGCAAACGATTCATGGTGCAAGGAAAAATGTGACAGAGATTCTGCGTCTGACTGTCACACCGGAGATCGCTGGCTCCTATTAATGGTAAAAATATCGGTTTTCTGCAACACGATCAACAGGAGAATAGACCTCAATTGCTTGCAGTAGCTGCTGCTTAGTCAGACGTTTGGTGAAGTTTAAACATTTGAAATTTTAGCAATTGTGGGTTTTTTTCAATGAATTTTGGCAAATTCTTCCATGCCAAACTAAAATATATTACACCACTTTCCTGTCCAAAATCTCCAACAATTCCTAGTTTGAGAAGGACCATGTTGTATCTGTTTGCTACATTCACATTATGGGAGAGCCGGGGGGGGGGGGGGGAGAGAAATTTAATTCAACTCTGACATGGGCTTCAAGCATTTAAAGGCTTGAGAAGTCATTATGCTTTGCCTGGAAGGATTATTTTAATATGTGCCTAACTCATAATAATTTTTGGTCAAAGTTCTGAAGAATGGGTGAACTTTGGAAAGTTCTTATTTATTTAAAAAGACAGAACAAACAAAATATCTTCCTTTTCATGTAAGGATGAACACAGAACTTCCCATGCAGCTAGGAAATTTGTGACACCTACTACTAACAAAAGTTTTCTTATGAAAAGTGAATATGGGGTGTATTCACACTGCCCTAAACATTTGGCTAGTCATGGAAACCTAAGAGGTGCTTTGAGGAGGAATTTGAAATTCCCCAGTCTACTTCCAATTGAATGGTAAAGCTATCTTGCAGAGAATTTTAAGCATCACATGAAAAAGAAATCCTAGCATTCCATAGAATCGGCACATGGCACTTAGGGCAGTTCCAGACAGCACCAAATTGCATGCTTTAGTTGGGGCAAACAACCCAGGACTTGAGAAATTGTCCAGATACAGGCTTGTTGGTCCCGAGATTTCTGCCTCCATCGTCCACACTTGCTGCATTGTTGTGGGATTTTGCACACACACACCCCCCCCCCCAAGATGGCCACCACAGAATTTCCACCAGAAAACTCAGGTTTTTTTAAACTTAAGATGCAAAGATGCAAATATTTCTATAATTTCCATTCCTGGGTTATATAAGCTGCAGGGTCATCTGTACAGACAGGGCACTGTTCCTGGGTTATACGTGTCTGTTCCCGATTGCTCTTATTGCAAAAACAAATACAGTGTTGACTAGGGGACCATGACTTTGTCCTGACCAGAGAAAATGTGCCCACATTTCATGAAGTTTCTGGCACACAAAATTTTTGTGTTCTACTCTACTGTCACCTTCTTTTTAGGAACTAATCAATCAGGAACAGACATTTAAAACCTGGGAACAAACCCAGATAAAAATCCCATGATTTCTGAGTTCAGGGAAATATAGACATTTGAAGATGCGGATTTTTGACTCAGAACCGGGATATTCCTGCACCTGAAAATCTTGCAGTTTTTGATGTTCATAGTGATTGTGTTCACATTTACAGGGAACAGCGTTTGGCCACCCTCCTGTTTGTGGGAGCTCTTGGGATAAAGATAATATCTAGACGGTCCCTGAAGGTTTTTCCAAAGTGCTATCATTTTGTACTGTCACCTCTGTTTCAGAAGAGACAGCTTCTCAAAACAGAAAGTATTTGATAAAAGCAAATTGCAAGCAGTGGTTAAGAGTGTCAAAGCACTTAGTATGATTCCAAAATGTTAAGGGAAACCGAGAAGAAAACAGTTTGGAGAAATGACAATAAATAAAAAAAGATACCAATGTGGTAAATGAACAAGGAAGTAATAAACTGCACAAAGACTTCCTTTAAGTCCAAAAGTGGCACAGGCTCTGTAAAAGGAAATGCCTTTTACAGACTCTGTAAAAGGAAATGTCTTAAAGAGAATTTGAAGAGCAGACTGTTTAAGACAGGGTTTCTCAACCTGTGATGGCACGAGTGGCGCCACCTATGTGTAGAACTGTTAGTTGCAAGATTTAAACTGTTGTATCATGCTTAATCCTGCCTTTTTACCCTGCTTATGTATACATTGGATTGATTGGTTACTTATAGCTGTCAATCAGTACTGTTTGGCTCCACCTCTTCCTGCAGAAGGGGAGTGCTTCCTTTCTTTTCATTCTGCCATCAGAGTTTCTACCGGATGGACGTAAGACACTTGACTCTAAAAGACCCCGATTTAAATTATCTCTCAGCACCAGTTCTGAGGTTTTTTTACCCTTGAGACTTATGCTTCATGTTCAGACCAACCTGAATGACATTGGAAGTCTCAAGAGCCTTCAAACTGGTTCTTTTGGCACCAGAGGAAGATCCTGAGTCTTCAAACATAGGCCATCTGAACTGGGGTTGTGGTTTGCTCCAGCATTCACAGCCATTGAGGAAAGAGGAAACTTGGAAAGGCTTCTCAGCTTCAAACACCTTGGACCCAGGACTAACTGAGACTGTAACATATATTTTCCTTCACCCCTCTGAAGTTTCCAGCTCATTGCTTTAAAGAAATAACTCTTTGTGATCAATAAAACTTATTTTGAGCTATTTACAGGGTTTTTGAGAGTTCCAGTTTCCTATAGGAGGGCAAGAAGCAATCCCCTGGGGAAAGATGCCACGTCCATGCCTCCTTCATTAAGAGTTATAGCCCCCAGGCGCGACGGCACAACCTGGGGGTTGGGACCCATGGCAGGGGACTTGTGAGGGGGTGTCAGGTCACCAAAGACCATCAGAAAACACAGTATTTTCTGTTGGTCATGGGGATTCTGTGTGGGAAGTTTGGCCCAATTCTATTGTTCGTGACGTTTAGTATGCTCTTTGATTGTTGGTGAACTATAAACCCCAGCAACTACAACTGGGGGGGGGGGGGGGGAGGGGATAACAGGAAATGAGGGGAAATGGTTTTACTCCTTCAACCCACCCTCTGCCACCCATAAAATGGACTATCCCTCTCTCTCTAGCTCCTCATTTTGGCCTCCAACCAGATAATGGAACAGTACCACTCCCCATGTATATTTTGCAAAAGGCTTCCAAGTATTTTGAAAACATTGTATTATTTTATTTCTAAGAAGACAAGTCAATTCATTAATTTCTGCAGAGTTTAGCAGTTTGGTCAACCATTCACTTACAAATAAAAATGGAATAATTATTTCTTTCCAGTATCTGACATAGACTATCCAGGCAAATTAATAGCACTTTGAAAGAAAACCGTATATTTCTTATTGATGACATTATTCGCCAGTCCCAACAAAAATATCTCTGGTAAAAATGGTATATTGTGTTTCAAAATTCTTTGGATTGTTTATTTGCTTCATTTTTATACCGCATTTATCAGCCCGTTCGGCGACTCAATGCGGCTTATTAACTGTCCAATATGCATGAACTCTATGACAAGTCCTTTTAGATACAACCTAAACTTGTTCTTCATTGGGATACTATTTGGAGAATTGTTATGTCAAAACTTTTTTTAAAATCCCTAAAATCAGTAGAGGTATGAATATTTCTGAAAGTTTGGGGGAATGATCCCTTGTTATCTTGTGTAAAAAATTCAAGGAGATAGTGCTTGTCATTTTAAAAAAATAATGTTATTTTTATAAAAACTTTGAAAATTTTCCAAAAATCCTTGGATAGGTGAAAAGGTCTGAAACTTAATGGGCCAACAATGGTAAATGTGTTCTACCATTGCAGCAAGTTTCATCCCAATAGTTGTAAAACTGAGGGGAAAAGGAGCCCCTGAAGTTTCCCCACTTGTGCAATTACTATAATGAAAAAGTAACGAAATTTAATTACTCCTATTATAGTAATGAAATATTTACTAACAATACTTTAGAAATACTTTAGAAACAAAACATTGGTGCTCCCTAATTTTGTAATGGCTTTTGAAACTTTTTTTTTATTGATCACACGGCTCTACTAGATATACTTAAAGTTCTTCAATCTGGCCCACACACACGCTTTGTAAAGACTAACGCTCAAGATGTCAGCAGTCTTCAGAAACTGGAGTTTGTGAAGATTTTTTTTTTGCAGTGCAAAGAAAATCGCTTAAATTGCTCATTATGTCCTTTGAGAACTTCATTGTTGGAGAATTACAGTCCTAGACCTTTCCAAGAAATAGAGCCATTTTACAAAATTGTCTCTTGGAGAGTTGTCAATAGTTTTGGAATTGTAGCACTTGCTATCTACTATTTTTTGTAATGGACTAAATCAATTTGGAACAAAAAACCATCCTAAGAAACCTTTTGCTATGCAAGTTTTTTTTTAAAAAAACCCATCTACAGAATATTTCTTGCTTTGTCAACCTCAGAGAGTTATACTTTTTTGGCAAAAGGTAGGGAATAGATACCAAACAAATCTTTTACTATGCGTGGACACATTTTTCTTTCTTGTTATTGATTTTGCATTCACAAGATTCCATTAGAAGTTGCATTGGAAATCAAGGAATACTCCAAAATAAGGCACTCAGTTGAAAAATCTACATGGATGAGGCCAATTTTGCCATTCTATGGGCATCCTCAGAGGCTAATGTTCCAACACAGAGGCCACTATAAACTTCTAGACGTTTCAAGCCCTGTACAGTAGAGTCTTGCTTATCCGACCTTCGCATATCCGACATTCCATCTTATCTAACGGTCTTATCTGATGTGCCCCCCGCTCTTCTAGCATTTCCCCTTCAACTAAAGGAGTACTCTCCAACTCAGGGGAGGAGGCGAGAGGAAAGGGGGAAAGGAGGAAGGACTGGAAGCAGAAGTATCCTCCTTCCTTCCCTCTGTGATTTCCACACTTCTCTTCTGCATCCGGGCACTTCCTGCTGGGACGCTGTAGCCCCGATGCATTGCCTTGTCTTAACCCTTTGAGTCCTTGTTGTTTGTATTCTAGGTGTCTAGCACTGCATCAGACGGGTAACAGTAGGAGACACCGTATTATCAAACATTTTTGTTTATCTGACATTCTGCTGGTCTGTTTATGTCGGATAAGCGAAACTCTGCTGTACTTCTTTACTTTGCCTTTGCTTGCACATTCTCTATTTATGTCATGAATGTTGGACACATGGCTATGTAGATGCTGATGGGATTCGGTTCCCAAGATACTTTACCTTTCATCATGCTGTTTAGACATGATAAAGATTTCAGTCCTACCTATTATGGCTGCAGGGCCACACGTTCCCTATCATCATCTCCTCCTCCTCCTCCTCCTCCTCCTCCTCCTCCTCCTCCTCCTCCTCCTCCTATTCTTCTTCTTCTTCTTCTTCCTCTTCACATAATGTGTTATATGAAGCAAATATTAATAATATATTGTTGTGTATATGCAATTGTGAAATGTTACATCGATTCCAGTGTTCCTCAACTTGGGAATCGGGACCCCAGGGGAGTTGTGAAGGGGGTTGAGGGGTCATTAAAGACCATCAGAAAATACATATTCACTGGCAGAGGAGGCTGAAGATCTCTCCACCGGTACTCTCTTTGGAAACAACGAATCCTCCCACCAAAAGCTCTCTTCCTGCTGTGATTGTAGGTGAACTATAAATCTCAGCAACTACAACTCCCAAATGTCAAGATCCATTTCCCCCAAACCCCACCAGTGTTCACATTTGGGCATATTGAGTATTTGTGCCAAGTTTGGTCCAGATCCACCATTGTTTGAGTCTACAGTGCTCTTTGGATGTAGGTGAACTACAACTCCAAAACCCAAGGTTAATGCCCACCAAACCCTTCCAGTATTTTCTGTTGGTCATGGGAGTTCTGTGTGCCAAGTTTGGCTCAATTCCATCATTGGTGAAGTTCAGAATGTTCTTTGATTGTAGTTTAACAATAAATCCCAGCAACTACAACTCCCAAATGACAAAATTAATCTCCACTCCTTCCCAACCCCACCAGTATTCAAATTTGGGCATATCGGGTATTTGTGTCAAATTTGGTCCAGTCGATGAAAGTACATCATGCATATCAGATATTTACATTATGATTCATAACAATAGCAAAATAACAGTCATGAAGTAGTAATGAAAATAATGTTATGGTTGGGGATCACCACAACATGAGGAACTGTATTAAGGGGTCATGCCATTAGGAAGGTTAAGAACCACTGATCTAACCAATAAAGAAAATCCCTATCTCTTCTTTGATCAATGGCACATACTGGGCTCAGAGAAAGAATGTAAGTGTCCTGGAAGTGGCAGTAATGGATAAGTGGACTGAGGCTTAGTTGGAAACTCCTTTGTGTCCAAGATTCCTCTAAAACAGTGGTTCTCAACCTTTCTAATGCTGCGACCCCTTAATACAGTTCCTCATGTTGTGGTGACCACCAACTGTAATATTATTTTTGTTGCTACTTCACAACTATAATTTTGCTACTGTTATGAATCATAATATAAATATCTGATATGCAGGATGTATTTTCATTCACTGGACTAAATTTGGGACAAATACGTGATATGCCCCAATTTGAATACTGGTGGGGTTGGCAGGGGATTAATGCTGTCATTTGGGAGTGGTAGTTGCTGGGATTTATAGTTTACCTACAATCAAAGAGCATTATGAACTCCAACAATGGAATTGAACCAATCTTGCCACACAGAACTCCCTTGACCAACAGAAAATACTGGAAGGGTTTGGTGGGCATTGACCTTGAGGTTTGGAGTTGTAGTTCACCTACATCCAGAGAGCACTATGGACTCACACAATGATGAATCTGGACCAAACTTGCCATGAATACTCAACATGTCCAATGTGAATGAACACTGGTGGAGTTTGGGGAAAATAGACCTTGGCATTTGAGAGTTTTAGTTGCTGGGATTTATAGTTCACCTACAATAAAAGATCATTCTGAACCCCACCAATGATAGAATTGGGCCAAACTTCCCACATGGCACCCCTATGACCAACAGAAAATACTATGTTTTTGGATGGTGTTTGGCGACCCCTCTGAAACCCCCTCGTGACCCCCAGGTTGAGAACCACTGCTCTAAAACTTGGATCTGGCATAACATCTCATAGGCTGCACATTGCAGTAGATGGCATTGTTCTCATCCATGGCTTGGTGGGCTCTCATGTTGTATGAAGACTCCTTCTCTTCCTTCTCTTGCTTCTCCTTCTGCGTTTTCCGAAGTCTAAAAATAAATTTTACAGAAGGGACTTGTCAGAACAGATTGCGATTTTAAAAAAGTGCTAGGTGGCTAATACGCAGAACAAAGTTGAGGTGAGAAAAGACTGACCTGGATAAGCAGAGACTAAGCAAGAAAATGCTTGCTGTGATCAAAGAACCACAGACTGCAGAAACAAGGATTGTCACATAGGCATCTGCAATGGGAAAAAATTAAATAACAGAGAATTGGGCCAAGAGTTCCAATTCCTATCCTCAGGTGAGTCCCCACAAAGCTTCTCTTCTACAAAAGCACACATGGCTGCAATTGCTTTGGACAGCAGGATATTAATATTTGGAGTACATATCTTCAGCCTTTTGATTGTGCCCACTGTTGGAATATTTGCCAATACATTCAACACCATTCTCTGATTTTAATATCACTGTGGACCTTTGTCTGTGGAAATGATTTCAATTAGATTTAGCAATATATAGACAGCTTCAGCTTGCACAGAATCAGAATTTGCAATATATTAAGTGATAAAAGAATGAGCTCTTTGAGCCAAATGTATCAAAATTCATGGAATACTTACAGGAAATAAATCTTAATGATTAGTTTTCCTACTAGGAATGTATGAGAATTTAATTTTAATTTGCATTTCATCAGGTTTCACTAAAATTTGTAAATTTCAATCTCATAAGCTTATCCATAGCTAGTGAAACTCCCAGTCAGTCCTGTACTGGCAGACTGATGGCAGAAAAGTTAGTGGTTCAAATCTTTGGAGAGCAGGTTGAGCTCCCTCTGTCAGCTCCAGCTCCCCATGCAGGGACTTGAGAGAAGCCTCTCAACAAGGATGGGAAAGCTGTAATGAGTATAGTTTTGGCCTAGTAGAGCTGTAATGAGTATAGTTTTGGCCTAGCGCTTGCAACAGTCATGCCTTCTTTTTACAAATTCACTGGCTCAAGTCAATTTGGATGAACACAGATCAGATTTGAAGCAGGATGTATATAGGCAGACATTAATTCAAATCTCAGGAGCCCCAGTGGCACAGTGGGTTAAAACCTTGTGCTGGCAGGACTGAAGACCGACAGGTTGCAGGTTCGAATCCAGGGAGAGCACAGATGAGCTCCCTCTGTTAGCTCCAGCTCCTCATGCGGGGACATGGGAGAAGCCTCCCACAAGGATGGTAAAACATCAAAACATCTGGCCGTCCCCTGGGCAACATCCTTGCAGACAGCCAATTCTCTCACACCAGAAGCAACTTCCAGTTTCTCAAGTCGCTCCTGACACGAATTTTTTTTCCAAATCTCAACATTTGGTGGATTTTGCACAGAACCCAATGACAGGCTGTTCTAGATAGCAACAAAGATCTAGGAAGAACTCTGAAGGAACCTTACCCACCCCCCCACTTTTTCCTAGTTCCAACAGACCTCACTACCTCTGAGGATGCTTGCCATAGATGCAGGCGAAACGTCAGGAGAGAATGCCTCTAGACCATGGCCATATAGCCTGAAAAAACCTACAACAACCCAACTTTACCTTTTGTTGGGGAGTTGAGCCGGAAGTGCACAGCATAGGTCCCCAAAGCATTGGATCCAAGACAGATGAGGGGTTGTCCCCCTTCCAGACTTCCACTAAAATTCAAGGAGCTGACAACCTCATTTGTGCGGACCCAAGACATGGTCTGCAGGGCTCCTCTGGTGCTGTTGCCACTAAGGGTCTCTCCTTCCACTTGCCATTGGATCTGGGCTGGTACCTGGGACTGGAAGGAGCAGATACAGAACAGGGCATTGTCTTCATGAATGCAATTGGCTGGGTGGGTGCTGCTAGGTTGGAGGTAATCTGGAATGGACCATAAAGAGAAGCAATACATTACAAAGCAAAACAGCATTTAATAGCACAATAACTACCGGATTGTGCCGCAGCTAGTTAGTACCCAGCTGCATTAAATCACTACTGACCAAGAGGTCATAAGTTCCAAGCCAACCTGGGTCAAAGTAAGCTCCCGGCCATTAGTAGTCTAGTTTGCTGTTGACCTATGCAACCCGAAAGACAGTTGCATCTGTCAAGTAAGAAATTTAGGCTATGCTTTATCCGGGGAGGTTAGTTTAACTAATTTACGATGTCATAAAACCGTCCAGCAGCGTGCAGAAAAATGAGGAAATACTCCATCAAAGAACTCAGTGCACAAGTGGATGGTGAAGCAGTGGCTCCCCCTGTGGCTGGAAGAGAGCATACCCTCATGAAGCCAGATAAGCTGGAATATTAAATTGCCTCTGTGTCTGTCTATATACGTTGCATCTCTAAATGGCATTGAATGTTTGCCATGTATATGTGCATTATAATCCACCCTGAGTCCCCTTTGGGGTGGGAAGGGCAGAATATAAATGCTGTAACTAAAATAAATAATACATTTTTCCTTGTGGAACCCTGAAACAGCAGCAGCAGCAACCACAACCACAACAACACAGGATAAGCATTCCTTATCTTGGAATTTTAAAATCTGAAATTGTCCACTTGGATGGCTAAGCTAGTGACATCCTTGCATTCTGATGGTTCAGTGCACACAGACTTCATTTTGTGCACACAATTATTTAAATTTAACATACAATCAATCTACAAACCCACCAAGAAAATCCAACAAATGCTACGTTCAGCAAAGTGCAAGAGGGATCCTCTCACCTCTGCAGGAGTCTACCGTATACCATGCAGCTGTGGACAAGTCTGCATAGGGACCACCAAACGCAGCCTTGCCCAAACACGAATCAAGGAACATGAAAGGCACTGCAGACTACTTCAACCAGAGAAGTCAGCCATAGCAGAGCACCTGATGAACCAGCCTGGACACAGCATATTATTTGAGAACACAGAAATGCTGGACCACTCCAACAACCACCATGTCAGACTACACAGAGAAACCATTGAAATCCACAAGCATGTGGACAATTTCAACAGAAAGGAGGAGACCATGAAAATGAACAAAATCTGGCTACCAGTATTAAAAAACTCTAAAATTACTACAGCAAAACAGCAGAGAGGAAACAACCAGGCACATCTTAACACCTCTCAACAGAACATTTTCCCAGGCTCAGCCAGGCCTTCAAATGCTAATGAAGGTGGTCAGTTAAAACATTCACACCTAGCTTTAGCAGAGAGCTCTTTGCCCCACCCCAGTCATTCCACAGATATATAAACCCATTTTCCTATTTCCAACAGACCTCACTACCTCTGAGGATGCTTGCCATAGATGCAGGCGAAACGTCAGGAGAAATGCCTCTAGAACATGGCCCTATAGCCCGAAAGAACCTACAAGAACCTAGTGATTCCAGCCATGAAAGCCTTCGACAATAAATTATTTAAAATATTGTATAACATTGCATCCAGAAATGCAGCACCTCATCTTTTCCTTTTGTTATTATGCTTATGTGGAAGAACAGGAAGTGTGAGAACTTGCGTTTCCTGTTCTTTCATGCCATGAGTCAATAAAAAAGACACTTGCCTGTCACAGAAACTTGAAGTGTTTTGTGATAAAAACTGTATTTTAAGATATCTCCTTGTTCGACTCTAAAGTAGTATGATCCTTCATCCTCTAATTGGGCATCATTGATCCGAAAGGAGCAGTTGCCTTGCTCTACATCTCCATCTAACTGCATCCGGTTCTTAGTGGATTCCTTAATGGTTTGTCCTTCATTGTTGGTGACCACAAGAAGACCTGGGTTGCTTTTGCTAGGAACTGAAGCGCATTGGACTGGTTCTTTCTTATTCTTAAACCAGTAACCATAGAATGTTGAAAAATTATTTGCGTGTTGTTTGTTATAAGTGAACTGGCAAGGAATGTGAACCTGGAGACCTCGTTGCACAGAGACAAAGGCAGTTGTTGTCAGTGTATAATCTGCATGCTGGCTTAGCACACCTGTCCGGAGAAAGAACAAACATGTTAATATCTTGGTGGAGATGTTGGTATATAAAATCCAGTTTTGCACATTATTATATATTTATTTGCCATATTCATACCCGGAGGGGACTCAGAGCAGCACAATGTTAAAAATTATAGAACAGTGTTTCTCAACCTGGGGGTCGGGACCCTTGGGGAGGTCACAAGGGGGTGTCAGAGGAGTCACCAAAGACAATCAGAAAACACAGTATTTTTCGTTGGTCATGGGGGTTCTGTGTGGGAAGTTTGGCGTAATTCTATCATTGGCGGGGTTCAGAATGCTCTTTGATTGTAGGTGAACTATAAATCCCAGCAACTACAACTCCCAAATGTCAAGGTCAATTTTTCCCAAACTCCACCAGTGTTCACAATTAAGTATATTGAGTATTTGGGCCAAGCAGGATGTATATAGGCAGACATTAATTCAAATCTCAGGAGCCCCCAGTGGCACAGTGGGTTAAACCCTTGTGCTGGCAGGACTGAAGACCGACAGGTTGCAGGTTTAAATCCAGGGAGAGCACAGATGAGCTCCCTCTGTTAGCTCCAGCTCCTCATGCGGGTACATGGGAGAAGTCCCCACAAGGATGGTAAAACATCAAAACAGCCGGCTTTCCTCTGGGCAATGTCCTTGCAGACAGCCAATTCCCTCAAACCAGAAGCAACTTCCAGTTTCTCAAGTAGCTCCTGACACGAAAAAAAAATTCAAATCTCAAAGTTTGGTGGATTTTGCACAGAACCCAATGAGAGGCTGTTCTAGATAGCAACAAAGATCTAGGAAGAATTCTGAAGGAACTTTACCCCCCCCCCCTTTTTTTTTTTCTTAGTTCCAACAGACCTCACTACCACTGCGGATGCTTGCCATAGATGCAGGTGAAACGACAGGAGGGAATGCCTCTAGACTATGACCATATAGCCTGAAAAACCTACAACAACCCAACTTTACCTTTTGTTGGGGAGCTGAGCCGGAAGTGCACAACATAGGTCCCAAAAGCATTGGATCCAAGACAGATGAGGGGTTGTCCCCCTTCCAGATTTCCACTAAAATTCAAGGAGCTGACAACCACATTTGTGTGGACCCAAGACATGACCTGCAGGGCTCCTCTGGTGCTGTTGCCACTGAGGGTCTCTCCTTCCACTTGCCATTGGATCTGGGCTGGTACCTGGGACTGGAAGGAGCAAATACAGGACAGGGCATTGTCTTCATGAATGCAATTGGCTGGGTGGGTGCTGCTAGGTCGGAGGTAATCTGAAATGGACCATAAAGAGAAGCAATAAATTACAAAGCAAAGCAGCATTTAATAGCACAATAACTACCGGGTTGTGGCGCAGCTAGTTAGTAGCCAGCTGCATTAAATCACTACTGACCAAGAGGTCATAAGTTCGAAGCCAACCTGGGTCAGAGTAAGCTCCCGACCATTAATAGTCTAGCTTGCTGTTGGCCTATGCAGCCCAAAATACGCTTGCATCTGTCAAGTAAGAAATTTAGGTTACGCTTTATGCAGGGAGGCTAATTTAACTAATTTATGATGTCATAAAACCTTCCAGCAGCGTGCAGAAGAATGAGGAAGTACTCAATCAAAGAACTCAATGTCACAAGTTGATGGTGAAGTTGCGGCTCCCCCTGTGGCTGGAATTGAGCATAGCTTCATGAAGCTGGAAAAGCTGGAACATTAAATTGCATCTGTGTCTGTCTATATACGTTGCATCTCTAAATGATATTGAATGTTTGCCATGTATATGTGCATTGTAATCCACCTTGAGTGCCCTGTGGAGTGAGGAGGGCAGAATATAAATGCTGTAACTAAAATAAATAATACATTTTTTTCCCTTGTGGAACCCTGAAATAGCAGCAGCAAAAACAACAACAGCACCACAGGAGAAGCATTCCTTATCCTGGAATTTTAAAATCTGAAAGTATCCACTTGGATGGCTAAGCTAGTGACATCCTTGCATTCTGATGGTTCAGTGCACACAGACTTCATTTTGTACACACAATTATTTAAAATATTGTATAACATTGCATCCAGGAATGAAGCACCTCATCTTTTCCTTTTGGCATTCTGCTTATGCGGAAGAACAGGAAGTGTGAGAACTTGCATTTCTTGTTCATTCATGCCATTTCTATTACAGGTAGAGCAGCTCTCATTCCATACTCAATGAATCAATAAAGAAGACACTTGCCTGTTACAGTAACTTGAAGTGTTTTGAGATAAAAACTGTATTTTAAGATATCTCCTTGTTCGACTCTAAAGTAGTATGATCCTTCATCCTCTAACTGGGCATCATTGATCTGAAAGGAGCAGTTGCCTTGCTCTACATCTCCATCTAACTGGATCCGGTTCTTAGTGGATTCCTTAATGGTTTGTCCTTCATTGTTGGTGGCCACAAGAAGACCTTGGCTTTGGCTAGGAACTGAAGCGCATTGGACTGGTTCTTTCTTATTCTTAAACCAGTAACCATAGAATGTTGAAAAACTGTTTGCGTGTTGTTTGTTATAAGTGAACTGGCAAGGAATGTGAACCTGGAGACCTCGTTGCACAGAGACAAAGGCAGTTGCTGTCAGTGTATAATCTGCATGCTGGCTTAGCACACCTGTCCGGAGAAAGAACAAACATGTTAATATCTTGGTGGAGATGTTGGTATATAAAATCCAGTTTTGCACATAATTTATATATTTATTTGCCATATTCATACCCGAAGGGGACTCTGAGCAGCACAATTATAAAAATTATAGAGCAGCATTTCTCAACCTGGTGGTCGGGACCCCTGGGGAGGTCACAAGGGGGTGTCAGAGGAGTCACCAAAGACAACCAGAAAACAGTATTTTTCGTTGGTCATGGGGGTTCTGTGTGGGAAGTTTGGCGTAATTCTATCATTGGCGGGGTTCAGAATGCTCTTTGATTGTAGGTGAACTATAAATCCCAGCAACTACAACTCCCAAATGTCAAGGTCAATTTTTCCCAAACTCCACCAGTGTTCACAATTAAGCATACTGAATATTTGGGCAAAGTTTGGTCCGGATTCATCATTGTTGGAGTTGACAGTGCTCTCTGGATGTAAATGAACTACAACTCCAAAACTCAAGGTCAATGCCCACCAAACCCTTCCAGGATTTTCTGTTGGTCATGGGTGTTCTGTGTGCCAGGTTTGGTTCAGTTCCATTATTGGTGGAGTTCAGAATTTTTTGATTGTAGATGAACTATAAATCCCAGCAACTACAACTCCCAAATGACAAAATCACTCCCCTCCCATCCCACCAGCATTCACATGTGGGCATATTGGATATTTGTGTCAAATGTGGTCGAGTGAATGAAAATATACCCTACATATCATATATTTACATTACAATTCATAACAGTAGCAAAATGACAGTTATGAAGTAGCAACGGAAATAATGTTATGGTTGGGGGTCACCACAACATAAGAAACACTATTAAGGAATCATGGCATTAGGAAGCTTGAGAACTACTAATATAGAGTCACAATTCAATGCCATACTTCACATATGATACATATCCAGCAATAAAAAACATAAAAATTAAAAAAAACATATCAACATTAAAGTTATTAGTCCTCCACTAGTGCTACCAAGGCATTCAAAGAGCCATTGGACACAATGACAATGAGTACAGTAGCCCCAGAATGCTAACAAACAAAATAATCAATTGCTTTCGGGATGCTTCTGGAACTCAAGATTTGCAATTATGGGGCCTGGTCCGCATTTCTAATATTCTGGGCACTTTGTAATTCTCAAATGTTTCAATATTCATCTATATTCTATTTTAGTCCTAACTGCAGTACAGCTACTGAATCCACTGGTTTTACCTACCGTATTTAATATACTGTGCCACTGAAGGCACACCTCAATTTTGAAACTGTGCATAACAAAAAAAAATATAGATTTGCTGTTGAATGTAATGTGATGTGAAGTGGTGGTAGTCACAAAAAGGCTGGTGGAAAGCCATGCCCCCCTGTCTGGTCTTCCCATCAGCCTTTTCATGGCCACTTCTCCCTCCTCTGTGATTAGCTGGGATCTCTTGTCCAATAGGAAAGATGGCATTCGGCACATGACTTTAATGCTCTGATGTTACTTAGCTATATATATTCCAGTTTTCATTTGTGAAATATTTAAAGGTAACCTACAAATCATCCAGATGTCTTCTGGGACATAAAACTCACGTTGGGGTACCCTTGTGGTACATCACACATACCTTTGAAGAGAAAGGGGAAGAGCAGAAAGATCCACACTGCTATGAAACAGATTTGATTTTTCATTTTCCAGGAAGATTCCATAAAGTTTCCCCAGGCATCCAGCTGGAACTGGACTTTTCTACAGAAAGAACTCTGTTGCAAATAGAAAGTACCACAAACCACAAAGAGTATAATTATATTGGCTCTGCTTGTAAATAGGCAAAACTATGGAGGAAGTTGTTATTGTTGTTTCATTAGGTGATAGGCATTCTTAACAATGTTATGAAAATGCGATGATAATTTGTACCTATTTGTAGGAGTTCCATGATGGGGAATAATCCCAATCTCCTTCTCCATAAACAGAATGAAATTTTATTCAATTTCTGAACAAAAAGCACCATTATGTTTTCATTTTCCTAAGATAGTCAACAGCTGCTAACTACAAATCCTAGGATTGCATAGCATTGAGCCCTGGCCATTTAATTACACTGTTCAATGGAAAAAAAGTTTCGGGCCTGAAAATAGTTGTTCTTTTATGATTTTGGGGTGCTGAAAACGAAAATGACATTTAAAAATGTACATTGGCTCTAGTTTTTATGATATAAGCAATCACGTGATCCCGTATGGTTGAAAAAAATGCATGTTGCGACTTACACTATGGAAGATTCTAGAATACTCTAGAAAGTTTGATGACGCAGTATTAGTGCCGTGTGCAAAAGCCAGAAAGCCCTATATAAAGCCAGACTTTTGAACGGTGAGGGTCAGTCAGTTGAAGACAGTATCATTAAACATCATTTTACATTGTTCTTTTTACTGTAGTTATGCCTCGCACGTGTGTAAATAAAGCACCATGGAAAAAAGATATCAAGGCAAATGGACTCCGTCAATGCTGTCAGACTACTGCTGGAGCATTGTAAGAGACAATCCTTTCCTTGAATACAAAAGAAAAGTCAAGAGAAGCAAACAGGATATAAACTAAAGTCACGATTAAAGCAACATTTAAACTTTCAGACTTTTCAACTGCATTAGGCCTACTAATATACTTTCTTGCTGCACAAACATAAACAATAGACTAATTAAATAAATATTTCTCATGTATAAACTATTGGCAATATAATTTGACTAAAATTTAGTAAATATTCACGGTTTATATACATGCAGTAAGGTTAGGCGCATTATCATAATATTAACGAATTACCTATTGTGGAGAAAATTGAAATAGCTGTTGCATAAAAACCAGAGCTAATTAACACATTTAATTATTATATTTGAATTCAGCATGTTAAATTTATTAAGAAATGGCACATTTCGTTTCCGTAACTGAGAAAAACTGAAAATTTGTAGATCAGTGTTATAGATTACGTCCCTGAAAGAGGAGCTCCAGGTGCACCTCCTGAAGCACCTTCCTCTTTTGCTTTAGCTCAGCACTAAGATTACTGTATGATACGAATCTAATGTGCACCCCAATTTTGGTAAGGTAATTTAGCCAATAAAGGTGAGCCTTAGAACACCACCAGTATTCAAATTTGGGCAATTTGGGCATTTGGTCCAGTGAATGAAAATACATCTGGCATATCAGATATTTACATTATGATTCATAACAGTAGCAAAATTACAGTTATGAAGTAGTAAAGAAAATAATGTTATGGTTGGGGGTCACCACCATATGAGGAACTGTATTAAGGGGTTGCGGCATTAGGAAGGTTGAGAACCACTTCTAGGTTTAGCTAGGTTGTCTTTTCATCTGCCAACTCCACTTCTGAGTCATTTCAGAGACTTCCAAGTGGCCTGTTCTTGGTTTGCTTCTGGAGGCATACCCTTGGGGGGGGGGGGGTATCTAGTTGGAATTTCCTGGTTTAACTGTCCAGAGGGATACTTTTGATGTTGCTGGGGGAACGTTAAGAGGAGTGGTGGTTCTCATGAAGCTTTTCCTTGATTTGAGTCTACTGGGAGGAAGTTGATACCCAAGAGAAGGCTCTTAATGAGACATGTCACATTATACCAGGATGTCTACACCCTTCACCACTGGAGAAATTATACTGTTTAGCTCAAGGCAGGGAAAAACACAGCTACCAAATTATATAGTACAAAGATTAAAACATGATACCAATAGAATATAAATTTAAAATTCACAAGGGACACAAGCTTTACAAGTCCTCAGGAAGTACACGTTATGCAACCATTCTCTGAAAGACTGCTTTTAGGAAATGAGTTTAAGAAACTGATGTTTTTAGATATTAGATAAGCTGTTCAGAAGAATAATTGTCACGAGATAGACACTATTTGTTCATTTCTTGCTGAAATACCCTGTGCTCTCGGTTCTTAGTCTCTTCAGCCCTGGAAGTTCTGATGGCAACCATTTAAAGACCAACAGATCCAAATCGTCAAGTAAGTTGCTATATTAGGGGATAATAGAAGAAGGGATATGTTGGGAAAGCCATTCATTTCTCTTAGGGCCCTTCCAGACAGGCCCTAAATCCCAAGATGTGATCCCAGGTTTTCTGTTTATCCCAGATTATCTGGCAGTGTGGACTTATATAATCCACTTTAAAGCAGAAAATCTGGGGTCAGATCCTGGGATATAGGGCATATCTGGAAGGGCCCTTAGTTTCCTGTCCTAGCTCTAGAAAGTAAGAACTTCAGAAAGGAAAAGATGGGATTGTGGCATCAGAATTACAGCATGGAATATGACATATTACATGTGACAACGTTTAAGATGATGAGACTATACGTACATAAAATAGTTAACAAAACAAAAAAACAGCAGTTGACGCTTATCCTTCTGATGTATTTGTGGACATCCAAACTGATTGCGAAACATATATGTATATTGGCTTGGAAACTGACTGAAAGAGTGAACTCCCAGCCCAAAATTAAATATATAGAGCAGCGTTTTTCAACCTGGTGGGTGGTCACAAGAGGGTATCAGAGGGGTTGCCAAAGATAATCAGAAAACACAGTGTTTTCTGTTGGTCATGGAGGTTCTATGTGTGGGAAGTTTGGCTCAATGCTATCATTGGTGGAATTCAGAATGCTCTTTGATTGTAGGTGAACTATACATTCCAGCAACTACAACTCCCAAATGTCAAAGCCTATTTTACCCAAACTCCACCAGCATTCACTTTTGGGTATATTGAATATCCATGCCAAGTTTGGTTCAGATCCATCATTGTTTGAGTCCACAGTGTTCTATGAATGTAGGTGAACTACAACTCTAAAATTCAAGGTCAATGCACACCAAACCCTTCCAGTATTTTCTGTTGGTCATGGGAGTTCTGTGTGCCAAATTTGGTTCAATTCCTTTATTGGTGGAGTTCATAATTCTCTTTGATGGTAGGTTAACTATAACTTCTAGCAACTACAACTCCCAAATGACAAAACCGTGCTATAAAGTTGTTGTTGCAAGGACAAGGCAGATAGAAAAATGCAGGGGCCAGATGATAGTTAGGGCTAGAAAGGTAATGTCGATTAGAACACTATATTTATTGGGCAGGGAACAGTGGTAAAGTGCAGGGGTGCTTCAGATGCACTTGGACTACAATTCCTATCAGTCCATGTCAACCTTGATGATCATGAGAGAGAATTGGAAGGATAGTATTTTATAACTGCCACAATTTTGCTTACCACATATACTCGAGTATAAGCCAACCCGAATATAAGCCGAGGTAGCTAATTTTACCACAAAAAAACCGGGAAAACTTATTGACTCAAGGATAAGCCGAGGGTGGGAAATGCAGAAGCTACTGGTAGATTTCAAAATAAAAATAGATATAAATAAAATTACAGTAATTGAGACTTCAGTAGGTTAAATGTTTCTAAATATTTACTGTATTTCAAAGAAAAACAGTAAACTAGCTCTTTGAGTGAAAAAGTACAAAAACAATGTTATCAACAATAACTTAATAACAACAACAACAATAACTTAACAACAACAACAACAACTTGATTTGTTTCCTGCCCTGTTTCCCCATGGGGACTCAGGCCGGTTTCCAACATACTAACAGGCAAACATTAAATGCCTATATAAACAATGCAGAGCTAGATATAGATCTATAATTATATATGCTAATTTCACATATGCTTTCCCTCTGAAACACTTGCAAATCCCCTCTCTCCATATGTGCATTTCCCTCTTGCAATATTTGCAAGCCCTATATATCTATGTTTATATCTATCTAGACATCTCTGTGTGTGTATTTCCGCTGCAATATTTGCATGCCCTATATATCTATATTCATATCTATCTAGATATGTTTATATATATTTGTGTGTGCATTTTCCCCCAGTGATATTTGCAAGCCCTATATATCTATACTCACATATATCTATCTAGATGTCTCTCAATATATAGATAATTATATTAATATAGAATTTGCAAAGACATATACAGGTATATAGGTGCCTCTATATATTTATCCATGTCTATATAGGATTTGCAGAGACTTTCAAACATGTGAAGAGAAAATTCATATATAAAAATAATGTATACAGTTATACAGGTACATGGAATCAATAGATATCTATATGTATATAGGATTTGCAAAGATCTGCAAACATATGAGTGAAAAATCATATATAAAATTAATGAATATAGATAAACACAGATATATAGGTACATAGGCATTGCAAAGGCTTGCAGGGGAAAATGCCTATATATCTGTAGGAGAGATTAACAACTATTTCAAAGGAAAATACTTTTATAAGATTAATGGATGGATATTCCTAACTTGCAAGGGCTTCTCTCCCTCTCCTTTCTCTTTTCAAAACATTCCAGCATGGGAGGAGAAGCAGAGCAGAAGAAAAGGAAACACACTATTTAGGGAGGGGAAAATGAGGGAGAAATATATCATATATTGCAAGGAATAGGCTCCAGACTCCGCCATCCAGCTTGGTCCCATTATAAGCTGAAGGAGGCTATTTCAGTCCATAAAAGGTCTTAAAAACTTGGTTTATCTTCAAGTATATACAGTACTTGTTTTCAAAGTGTTTATATGGTATGGTTTTCTTCTGTTCCAAGAATCCTTTGCTTTCCCCATTGTCATAACTACCCAACAATTCTCAATTGATTTGTTCTTTTCTCTTCTTACACATCTTTCTTTTCGGCAGATTCTGGCCCTCTTCCAGGCCCTTGTGGACAAATGGACAAGACAAAACCCATGAAATATATCTCAGTCAAGGAAATGAACACCAGCTACAACTCAGAAGCTTCCATTAACATAGCCCTTGGCTCCTTTGTCTTAGTATCTTTTCTGTTGGGGATGGGTATGAATGGGACCATTTTCTGGTTGCTGTGGAGGAAGATGACGAGAACTCTAAACACACTCTGGTTCCTCCATCTGACTCTCTCCTATTTGATTGCCTGTTGCACTCTGCCATTCTTTGGCATCTACAATGTCCTCAATCTCCATTGGGTCTTTAAGGATGTCGTGTGCAAGCTTGTTTTCTTCTTTCTTACTCTGGGGATGGTCTCTACAGTCTTCCTACTCACCACCATCAGCCTGGACCGCTACCTTCTCATCTGCCATCCTGTCTGGTCCCAACACAATCGTACAATACCTCGGGCATGGAAACTGATCACAGGGGTCTGGCTTCTTTCTGTGTGTATAAGTGCCCCTTACTTGGCTTTCTCTGAGACTCAAGAGGCAGACAAAGATCGGAGCACATGCAAAATTAATTATACAGTCTATGAAAAGTGGGATGGAAAGAAAATGGAACTGGTTTTCATTGTGATTCGGTTCTCACTGAACTTCTGGCTTCCTTTCTTTATCATCATGTTCTGCTATTGTTCAGTGGGTTGGGAAATGAAGAAGAAAAGGTTGGCGAGGACAGGGAAGCCCTTCAAGGTGCTCGGGGTTGCTGTGGCATCTTTCTTCATCTTCAGGGTTCCCTTCTACCTCTATATGTGTTTCCGTCTGACACCACTAGAAGAGACTCAAGAACATCTGCGGATAACTTTTCACATTGGAATCTGCCTTAATATCTGTTTCACTCCTGTTCTCTATCTCTTTGTTGGAGAGAAATTCCAACAAGTCTTCAAGATGTCTATTGTAGTTCTGCTTAAGAAAGCTTTCACAGAAGACCCCAGAATGCTAGTGGATGTGGCAAATCTTAGAACAGAAGAAATGCAGATTAGGGTTGTGCATTCGGGGTAAAGCTTGACCTGTTTCATGCCACGGCTTTTCGGTGGGGACCCCAATCTGTTTTTTGGGAGCCTCCCGAAACCGGGAGGGCAGATATCTGTTTTTATTCTGGGGTGCTAAAAGGTCCGTTTTCTATCGGTTCATTATTGGGGGGGGGGGGCTTCCCACCCAGGCTCCCCTTCCCGGCACATGCTTTAAGAGGGCTTCTTCTTACCTGCTGTTTATACTCTAGAGGAGACACTTGGCTGCAGGCACTGGCAGGTGTGTGTGTGTTTTGGGCCTGCATGCCACACACACATTCTCTTTCCAAGGCCCAGAAAGCACTTGTGCCTGCCAGTGCCTACAGCCAAGCACTTCCTCTAGAGCAGGGGTCCTCAAACCTTTTAAACAGAGGGCCAGGTCACAGTCCCTCAAACTGTTGGAGGGCCGGATGATAATTTGAAAAAAATGAATGAATTCTTATGCACATTGCACATATCTTATTTGTAGTGCAAAAAACACTTTTAAACAATACAATAATTAAAATGAGAAACAATTTTAATAACTATCAACTTATTAGTATTTCAAAGGGAAGTGTGGACCTGCTTTTGGCTGATGAAATCGGATTGTTGTTGTTGTTGTGTGCTATCAAGTCATTTCAGACTTAGGTTGACCCTGAGTGAGGGCCGTGTAAATGACCTTGGAGAGCCATATCCCGCTCCCCGGCCTTAGTTTGAGGATCCCTGCACTAGAGTAAGAGACCTTTCTGGGCTTGCACGCCACACACTTTCCAAGAGGCAAGTTCTGGGAAATGCTCAGCTGCAGGCACACGTGTTTTCTCTCTCAGGCTACCTCAAACCAGCCAGCCATGCACTCTCCACGGCATTTTAAGAAGGCTTCCCAGTTCCAGGTAAGGAAGAGCAATATCCAGGAGGAAGAGGAGTTTTGCAGGAACGAGAATTTACTTTTTGTTTGATGGACAATTAATATGCAAGATTTAACTGTGATGCCGAAAAGCTGGCCAGGAGCCGGCACTTGCTTCCTCTCATGTCAAGCTAATTTTCGTACCAGGAGAGGCCTTCCTGTTCTGTACTCCCAAAATACCGAAAGAAATGAAGGAAATGGGAGAAACAAATTCTGCACACAACTCTAATGCAGATAAGTAATAGCAGTAACAACTTGGAAATAGTGACTATTCATGGGAAAGATTGCGTACTTTTGTGAATAAATTATCTTGCTTAATGTGTGTGTGTGCCTTCAAGTATCCATTGACTTATGTCAACTCTATTAATTTTTAACATTAAAAAACCCAGAAATTTTGAAAAAAATCCAATATTTGTATCATTTCCTTAACTTGGAACTATAAAGACACTGGTGCCACATTTGAAGTTAGTTTGCTATCCAAAAGTATAATAAAACTAAGCTCATATTGAGTAAAGTTAAGCTCTTCAGCCCTTTCACGCGACATAGTTATAGTCTATAATGCTACTCAAACTGCCATGGCTGCAACCGGGAAAATCCTCAAACTTACTGTCTAAAAATTCTAGATATTTAGAACTTTAAGGCACAACTCTAGGATCTTTTCAAACCACAGCATTCCACAGAATGCAGCTGTGGCAGTTAATTTTTTTTTGTCATGTCAGGAGCGACTTGAGAAACTGCAAGTCGCTTCTGGTATGAGAGAATTGGCCATCTGCAAGGATATTGCCCAGGGGACGCCCAGATGATTTTTGATGTTTTTATCATCCTTGTGGGAGGCTTCTCTCATGTCCCCGCATGAGGAGCTGGAGCTGATAGAGGGAGCTCATCCGCCTCTCCCCAGATTTGAACCTGTGACCTGTCAGTCTTCAGTCCTGCCGGCACAGGGGTCTAACCCACTGCGCCACCGGGGGCTCCGGCAGTTAAAATGGAAGTAAAGAATAATGCTACAATTAGGCAGAATTAAAAAACTCATTGCAGTGAATTTAGACACTCCTGCATATTTATCACTATTGTTATTATATTTACCAGCAGGCCCATAGCCAGGATTTTGATTTGGGGGGGGGGGGGGCTGAGTTTGATTCGGGGAAGGGGGCTCAGGATCTACCCTAGCAAACGTTTTGTATCATTATCCCAATGCCCCCATGCATATGGAATATATTGAGCATGGTGATCAGATCATGATATGAATAAACATAACAGTTTAAATAATGTACCAGTAAGGGCTTCTCATGGACCACCCTGAGAATTTCAGGGGGGGGGGGGGGGCTGAAGCCCCTCAACCTTCCCCCCCCCCTCGGCTATGGACCTGATCACCAGCATATCGTTATTATCATTTTAATCACTATCTATCATCAACCTTCCACATTTATGAGTTTAACTTTGTATTTTATTTTATGCATTATAATTGTATTCTCAATTCACTCCTGACGCGATAAATAAATAAACTTTGCAGATTTGATTATTTGTGCTTTTGAGTAATATGTTATCTATAGGAATCTTTAGGTCCTCCAGCATAACTCTAGTCAATTTCCAGAGGAGATGCAGAGTCCAAGACAGAACACGTTTCTTTGCATTTGTAGGTCTTACAGTGCTATTCTGTGGTCAGTCTTTGGAGGACGTTAGACACAGAGTTGTGTTGGAAAGACTAAGTTTTTTTAAAGTATTTTTAATTTATGTTTTTTCCCATTTCCATGGGGGTCCTGTGCCCCAAAAACCTGCAAAAGTTTATTTCAGTTGCTGCAAATGAAATTCAAAAGGCAAAAAAACCTTGCACTTAGCATCAAGGCAAAAGAGGACAGAGGGTGGAATCTTGTACTCCCCTATAAACTCAGACAAAAGTAAACTGCTGCAGTTTCTCCAAACTTGTGTGTTCTTCATCACTATTAACATTTGCTATCTTGCCAACACTCAGTTATTGTTTGATCTCTTATGTCCCGATTTTCTTTTCTTCTTCTTCTCCATTTTAAATTCATTTTAAAGATAAAAAACACAAATTGAAAAAAACAACAATACTTATATACATACCCATAAACAACAGCTGCATCACTAACTATACAATTTATCCTACAAATAGGAACCGCGGTGGTGCAATGGGTTAAACCTTTGTGCCAGCTAAACTGCTGACTTGAAGGTCGGCGGTTTGAATCCGTGAAATGGAGTGAGCTCCCATCTGTCAGCTCCAGCTTCCCATGCAGGGACATGAGAGAAGCCCCCCACAAGTATCCTCTAGGCAACGTCTCTGCAGATGGCCAATTCTCTCACACCAGAAGCAACTTCCAGTTTCTCAAGTTGCTTCTGACACGATAAAAACAAATCCTACAAATGTACACCCCTACTCTAATTGCATATAATTCTAAAATAGAAACATAATAAATCAGTTTACAGGATGATTTTCTGCTTCTCTTTTGTCAATTTCGGTATAATTTAAAATTTTGTTTCCATCTTTATATCAATCACAAAGGACTAAAAATAACCCTTCACTTGCTGACTCTTCTGCCAAATTTTCCAACCGTTTCCTTACCTAAAGAAACAGATGTAAAGCATTCAGCCTTGAAAAGGAGAACTGTTTTCTCTAATGGTAACAGCTGTAGTAAGTTACACTCAGCCACAAAAGTCCTGTTTTCTCGCCAGTAGGAGTCACATTTGCAGGGTGAGAGGATTAGATGAGTGATTTAGGAACCTTTTAGCTGACACATTCAGACCACATTTGTGACTTCTGGGTGTGGGTTTTAGAAAAAGTTCTATGCTGTGCTTGGCACCTTTTGCTGGAGTGCTGCCAATTATAAAGTGTTAAATTTTTCATATTTTGGAACACCCTTCCCACTACAAGCAAATATGAAAGATTTATCTGTTTGATGCTGCCTTCAGTTGCAATGGGAGCCCCCAGTGGTGCAGTGGGTTAAACCACTGAGCTTCTGAGCTTGTTGACTGAAAGGTCGCAGGTTTGAATCTGGGTGGCAGTGAGCTTCCACTGTCAGCCTCAGCTTCTGCCAATTTAGCATTTCGAAAACACACAAATGTGAGTAGCCCAATAGGTACCGCGCCGGTAGGAAGTTCAAGGCGCTCCATGCAGTCATGCTGGCCACATGACCGTGGAGGTGTCTACGGACAACGCTGGCTCTTGGGTGTAGAAATGGAGATGAACACCACTCTCCAGAGTCAGACACACTAGACTTAATATCAGGGGAAAACCTTTACCTTTACCTTCAGTTACAATGGCAATTGCCCCGTACTGTCAAAGCAGCTTTGTAATGGATTCTGTTTTCCTGGCACTGTGACCATTATTTCATGACTGTGTTTTGGTAAGTACATTGTTTTGCTGGCATGTCATGACTCCTGGAGGCATAGTGGGTTAAACCGCTGAGCTGCTGAACTTGCTGATCGAAAGGTTGGTGGTTCATATTCGGGTAGTGGGGTGAGCTCTCACTGTTAGGCCCTGTTTCTGACAACCTAGCATTTCAAAAACACACAAATGTGAGTAGATTGATAGGTACCACTTCTGTGGGAAGATAATGGTGCTCTATGCAGTCATGCTGGCCACATGGCCTTGGAGGTGGCTATGGACAATGCTGGCTCTTCAGCTTAGAAATTGAGATGAGCACCACCTTCCAGAATCAGACTCAGCTAGACTTAATGTCAGAGAAAACCTTTACTTTTTAGTTTTGGTTGAAATCTAAAAGTGGGGCTGCTCAGCCATAAAAAAATACTGGGTGACCTTGGGCTAGTCAGGCTCTTTCAGCTTTAGTTTAGACTAGATCTACTGCTGCTCAGAAGTTGCGAACTACAGCTCCCTTCAGCCTTGATTACATGGCTAATGGTGAGGAATGGGAGTTGCAATACCTTAGAGCAGGGTTTCCTCAAATTGTGCTCCTCCAGATGTTTTGGACTTCTGCTCCCACAATTCCTAACAGCAGGTAAGATGGCTGGGATTTCTGGGAGCTGAAGTCCAACACACCTGGAGGAAACACCTGGAGTTTGAGAAACACTGCCTTAGAGAATGTGGACATGGAAAATGAAGACTAGATATGTGTGTCTGTGTCTGGGATGGGGAGGGTGACTTTGATCCCACCATCATCTAAGGCAGTGGTTCTCAACCTATGGGCCCCCAGGTGTTTTGGCCTACAACTCCCAGAAATCTTAACCAGTTTACCAGCTGTAGGATTTCTGGGAATTGAAGGCCAAAACATCTGGGGACCCACAGGTTGAGAACCACTGAACTAAGGCATATCTAGTCTGGATTCAAGAATATGCTTTCTTTGCGGGTTTATTACAGGTAAGGAGCTGGATGTGTTGACGGCCAACAGGGAACTTTTTAGACTTTATCAGAAAAAGATGACAATCTAGCCAAAGGCTTTTAGTTCTTTGGACCTCATCCCATTAGGAGCATAAAGGGGAGGGAATTGTCTTCTTACTGTACTGTTTTGCACCTTTCCATTTTTATTTTTTTTATTTTTAGAAAAATAGCCTCTTAATAGAGGGAGAAAAAGTGGAGGCAGTGACAGACTTAGTATTTCTAGGTGCAAAGATTACTGCAGATGCAGATTGCAGCCAGGAGATCGGAAGACGTTTACTTCTTGGGAGGAGAGCAATGACCAGTCTTGATAAAATAGTGAAGAGTAGAGTAGAGACATCACACTAATGCAATGAAGGTCCACATTAGTTAAAGCAATGGTATTCTCCATGGGATATTAGAGGCAAAGATGAAGTACTTTGGCCACATCATAAGAAGACAGGAAAGCTTAGAGAAGACAGTGATGCTTGGGATAAAGGAATGAAAAAGGAAGAGGGGCAGACCAATGGCAAGATGGATGGATGGTATCCTTGAAGTGACTGGCTTGAGTCTGAAGGAGCTGAGGGTGGTGACGGCCAACAGGGAGCTCTGGCGTGGGCTGGTCCATGAGGTCACAAAGAATTGGAAGTGACTGAATGAATAAACAACAACATTCCCCATAGTAACCTATGGATGCGAGAATTGGACCATAAGGAAGGCTGAGTGAAGGAAGATAGATGCTTTTGAACTGTGTCGTTGTAGGAAAATTCTGAGAGTGCCTTGAACCACAAGAAGATCCAACCAAAATAAAGCCCAACTGCTCATTGAGGGAATGATAATAGAGGCAAAGGTGAAGTACTTTGACCACATAATGAGAAGACAGAAAAGCTTAGAGAAATCAATGATGCTGGGGGAAATGGAAGGGAAAAGAAAGAGGGGGCAACCAAGGGCAAGATGGATGGTATCCTTGAAGTGACTGACTTGACTCTGAAGGAGCTGGGGGTGGTGACGGCCAACTGGGAGTTCTGGCATGGGCTGGTCCATGAGGTCACGAAGAGTTGGAAGCGACTGAATGAATAAACAACAACAAGAAGAATAAAAACTGGAGAGGGCTCCTGCACAATAGTTGTGTAGAAGACGGGATTTCAGCACATGTTGCTTGCAAACTGATTTTGTTACAAGCAGCACTAACCAACATTCCCTCTTCTACACAACTACTGAAGGTACAGCAGTCCTCTCAGTTTTCAGCCATGTGTGGGAAGTCAGACTTGACCATGGTAGTCCATGCTCTGGTTACATCCTGAATAGACTACTGCAATGCGCTCAATGTGGGGCTGCCTTTGAAGACTGTTTGGAAGCTACAAATGGTCCAACAGGCATCAGCTAAATTGCTCACCAGAGCGTTGTACAGGGAGCATACACCCCCCCCCCCCCCGTTATGTCAGCTCCACCGGCTGCCAATCTGTTACCGAACACAATTAAAGTGCCTGCTTTAGCCTATAAAGCCCTAAGTGGTTCTGGCCCAGCTTGTCTGTCCAACGTACCTCCCTCTATGAACCACTGTGGAGTTTAAGATCATCTGGAGAGATCCTGTTGTCGATCCCGCCTCCTTTGCAGGCGTAATAGGCGGAGACAAAAGACAGGGCCTTCTCAGTGGTGACTCCTTAGTTGCGGAACTCCCTCCCCAGGGATATTAGATCAACTCCCTCCTTCCCAACCTTCTGCAAGAGAGTGAAAACGTGGCTTTGTGACCAAGCCTTTAGAGGACTTATACAATAGATAGACTTGGAACAATGTGCAATAACCATTGGAACGGCCCATAATAGATAATAGAGGCAAAGGTGAAGTACTTTGGCCACATAATGAGAAGACAGAAAAGCTTAGAGAAATCAATGATGCTGGGGAAAATGGAAGGAAAAAAGAAGAGGGGCCAACCAAGGGCAAGATGGATGGATGTTATCCTAAAAATCTGCCTTGACTCTGAAGGAGCTGGGGGTGGTGACGGACAATAGGGAGCTCTGGTGTGGGCTGGTCCATGAGGTCATGAAGAGTCGGAAGTGACTGAACGAATAAACAACAACAAGCCTCCCACATGATGTACTCTGTCTATTTCTACAGAAATCCTCTGCTTCCTGAGCCATCACATAGACAATACCACCCTTTTGAATTAAAAAAGGGGAACCTCAGAACTGGAGAAGTCTGAAATCTAGGTCTAAAAAGAGGGAGAAAATATAGCAACAGCAAACTAGTTGTGTATTAAAACTGTGCAATTCCTGAAATTATTTTACTAGAAAAACAATATTTGCAATATTATGTACTCAGGAACACCAGCCTGATGTCATGAATACATATAGTGCCAGACCTTGAGAAACATCATCATCAACAAGATGTTCTAAAAACATTATGTTCTGGCCATATAAACCTTATATAAAGCTTACCATGTATGCATTAAGAGACTGCTCATGTGTACTCTGCCTTTGTCTGTGCAACTCTGAAGTTCTATAAAATACTGATGCTTGGAATAAACTATTATCTACCTTGGCCAGTACTATGAATAGGTTGGACTGAAAGCACTCTTCTAAAAAATTTTGCCCCCATAAATCTCTGAGCTTCCAATTTCCTTTGGCAGACTTGGATAACTGTTTTCCCCTCTTTCTTTCTCAAATGGAGGCACTAAGGTCTTCTAGACTCCAGGCCTGTAGCGAGGGGGGGGGGGGGTAGGGGTTCAACCCCCCCGAAATGTTTCAGATTTTTTTTAAAAAAAACTGGTTTACTCATGAATTTTAACTGGTTAACCAAATCCCCATGCTAAGTCTATGAGAAAATTAAGAGTCCCTCCAGAACTGCAAGCACTATCTCAAGCAAATATTGACAATTTATTCACACTGTCATTACTTGCAGCAATAGCTGATATAGTGAAGCAACCAAGTTGGGTGTGTGTGTTGAATGCTCTCATTAAGGAGGCCAGACTTGGTGGAGGCCAGACTTGCTTCAACGTGAGATAGGAGGCAGGTTTCAACCCCCCCTGTGAAATTTTCAACCCCCCCCCCCCAAAATTTCAACCCCTCCCGAATTTTTTTTCTGGCTACGGCCCTGCTAGACTCACCCTCTTTATCAGACAGAGATGTAAAATTGCAGATTTATCCATCCTTTGGCCAAATTTATTGTTTGTTGGGAGCCCCCGGTGGAGCAATGGGTTAAACCGCTGAGCTGCTGAACTTGATGACCGGTTCAAATCCGGGGAGCATGGTGAGCTCCCGCTGTTAGCCCCTGCTTCTGCCAACCTAGCAGTTCGAAAACATGCAAATGCGAGTAGATCAGTAGGTACCACTCTGGCAAGAAGGTAATGGTGCTCCTTGAAGTCATGTCGGCCACATGACCTTGGAGGTGTCTACGGACAACGCCAGCTCTTTGGCTTAGAAATGGAAATGAGCACCAAACCCCAGAGTCGGACACGACTGGACTTAATGTCAGGGGAAAACCTTTACCTTAACCTATTGTTTGTTGTCTGTTTGCATTTCTGCTCAAGTTCAGGGCTCATTCTACCTTGTATCTCACCTTAAAGGACACTGTAGAGTTGATATTTCAGTCCTACACAGCATCATCAGATATGAGAAAGAAATAGAACAATGCCCTCTTATGTCTATCAATTGCATTTAATTCCTTTTGATGGTAGCATTAAGCAGAACACTTTCACAATGTCTAGTGGTTGGCTGCGGACTGCATGGCCTGATTTCCTACATGGCTGAACCAATTTTAC
This sequence comes from Anolis sagrei, assembly GCF_037176765.1. NCBI lineage: Eukaryota > Metazoa > Chordata > Lepidosauria > Squamata > Anolidae > Anolis > Anolis sagrei. The sequence continues at coordinate 67,206,815 of NC_090035.1, read as the reverse complement.
AATGCTGGGGTTAGAGAGAGCCATGACCAGCACTGGGCTCTGGCAGCTGCTCAAGAAAAACTAGTGCCGTACAGAAAACATCAGTCTGAGTCCTAAAACTCCACTTACTCCATTGCACTCAGAGGAACTGAGCTCTGATGGATGTGTTTGATAAAGCTGCACAAATGTTACATAAACACTAATCACAATAAATAATGGAAAGTTCACTCCGCAAAAAAAGAGAAGTAGTTTTTATTGTTTTGTTTTGTTATATTTTCACTTCCGAAAGTCATTTTAGTTCATCATTGCCTGCGTTTCATATACATGACCTTTAGGGCCGGTTGTTATGTTCAGTCTGTTGCCAAAGATCAAGATCCTACCTCAACCAGCCCACCCTCCAACTGTCTTGATTTGAGAAGGATGATCCCAATTAGATATTTCTCATCTCACTTATTTTAGCTGATTTTTTAAAGGTCCCAGTTTTTCTCTTCCACCCCTTCCTTTATTTTCAGTATTTTTCATTTGCTACAGACAAAGCTCAAAGTGCAAAAGCGTTTGTACTCAACTTTAACTCACCAGGAGAGAGAGGAGAGGAGGAATGCTTGCATCTTGCCCTTTCCAGGAGCCTCAGTCAAAAACAAACTGCTGCAGCTTTTCAAAGCTTTGGTTGTTGTCTTTCTCCCACCCTGGACATTCCATAGATATATAAACCTCATTTTCCTTGTTTCCAACAGACCTCACAACCTCTGAGGATGTCTGCCATAGATACAGGCGAACATCAGGAGAGAATGCTCTGGAACATGACCATACAGGCCGGAAAACATACAACAACCCTTTGGTTGTTTGCCATTGATAAAATCTGCTGCCTTGGCCACACCCAGATGTCATTTGAGATCATTTATTTATTTATTTACCACACTTTTATCCCATCCTTTTCAGCCCGAAGGCGACTTAGGGCGGCATACAGACCAGCAACAGTTAGAGGCCAAACACACATAAATACATTGTTTCAAACAGGTTAAATCACATAATAAAATTTATATAAAAACAATTTAAAATATAAAAATCAATGACTTCCAGGTTTAAATCCATGTCCATTTGCATTGTTAAGCCATTCCATATTCGTTCACAATACTGAGTTTATCTGGTTACAATGAGGTTCCAAAAGCTTGTTCCAAGAGCCAGGTTTTCACTCTTTTCCTAAAGGTCAAGAGGGAGGGGGCTGTTCTAATGTCCCCAGGAAGGAAGTTCCACAGCTAAGAGGCCACCAATGAGAAGGCCCCATCCCTTGTCCCCGCCCAACACGCCTTTAAGGCAGGTGAGATCAAGAGCAAGGCCTCCCCAGGTGATCTTAAATTCCTGGAAGGTTCATAAGGGAAGACACATTCAGATAGGTAAGTTGTGTTTCAATTTTTATCTGGAGGGTATGGTGATCAAAACAACTGGAAGACCAAATATTCCTCATAACAACAAGTTAAACATGAGCCATCAATGTGATGTGGTGGCAAAAAAGCCAATGGGATTTTGGCCTACATCAGTGATGGGCAACCTTTTGAGCTTTGTGTGTCAACATTTGCCAAAAATCTGACCATAACTTGGGTGGGGTGTCAACTTTGAGATAAAATAAATGTAATTTTGCAATATTTATAGTTTAAATAAGAAAAATTTATATTCCATGCTGAGTTATGGAGTGAACAATGCTCAAACATGCAGATGTTAAATTTTTAGAGCTTTTTACAATTTTAAAGATGGAATTAGATTGGCTCTTATAAGGTGTACTTCTCTGTATGCGGCCGCGTGTCATCAAAAATAGCCATGTGTGTCAGTGCTGACATGCGTGTCATAGGTTCACCATCATGGGCCTACATCAATAGGAGCATAGTGTTTCGATCTGGGGAAGTAATGCTACCCCTCTGTTCCGCTTTGGTTAGACCACACCTGGAATATTGTGTCCAATTCTGGGCACCACAATTCAAGAGAGATAATTTTTTTAAATGATCTTTATTGTGAATTTTCCTTTAACAGTGAAAGAGGGAGAACAATGATGATAATAGGAAAGTAGGAAAATAGAAAAGTTACTAAAGTGTGGATAGGGGGGGAGGAATAAGGAGGGAAGACATTCAACCAAAATAAAATAGAAAAAAAGGGGGGGGGGTAGTGGTAAAGATGTTGATAAACCATTGGTAACTTGCGTTCAGTCCACAGAGGTAATGTCCTTAAGTTATTAACATCTTCTTATGGTCTTCTTTTTGTTCTTTGTTCTATTTGACTTCTCATAATTGATTTTATATTAATTTTTTATATGTTGAGTTTCTTTTCCCCTTTTAAATATTCTTTGAGTTGGCTCCAATTAGTCTGTTTCCCCTTACTCTGATCACCCAGTAAATGTGAAAGCCTTTCCAAATCCATAAATTCTACAGCCTTTATCCAATCATCGTTTGAAGGGATTTCTTTGGTCTTCCACTTTTGAGCAATTAATATTCTTGCCGCTGCTGATAGATATAAGAATTTTTTTCCTCATTCTTCTTTAAGTCAAGGTCTATTATACTCAACAAATAGTACTCTGGTTTCATATCAAATGTTGTTTCTATTATGCTTTGTATGTGTTTGTGGATCATCAACCAGAACTTTTGGGTCTCCTTGCAGCTCCAATATAGGTGGTAATATGTTCCTATTTCTTTCTGACACTTCCAGCATAAGTTGCTATATTTCCTATTGAATTTGGCCAGTTTGGCTGGCGTTAGGTGCCATCGGTAAAATACTTTGTAACAATTCTCTATTATGGTAGTAGCTCTAGTAAGTTTTATTTTGTTTTTCCAGACCTGTTCCCGTTTTCCCAGCAGTATGGAGCGACCAATATCTCTTGCCCATTTGGTCATGTTTTCTTTTACTAGTTCTTTTTCATTGTTCCATTCAAGAAGATTCTGATATAATATTTTAATCACTTTTTTCTTTTCTCATTATTATGTTCCAACAAGTATCATTGTCATTGAAGCCTACTTTGAGATCTTCCTTGAAGTAATCTTTTGTCTGTAGGTAGTGGAACCACCCTATTTCTCCATCCAATTCCTTGAGTTCTTCCATGGTTTTTAGATGCCATTCATTATTGTCTTTTATCAGAAGTTGTTTATAGCTGAGCAATTTTTCTCTGGGTATTTCTCTCCTATGAAATGCCTCCGTTGGTGATATCCATTTAGGTGTTTTAGTATAAATGTAACCCTTGTATTTATTCCAAACTTTTAGCAAGGAAGATCTAACATAATGGTATTAAAGCTTTTTTCTAGCTTATCTTTCCCATACCACAAGTAGGCATGCCATCCTCTTCTGATGTCATGTCCTTCCAGAGTCAGATTTTTTTTTTTGCTCGAGGGTAGCTCGAGGCCACGCTTTGGCCCAAGATAGGATGCACGCTTCATAGTATAATTGTAAATCAGGTATTGCCAGACCTCCCCTGTTCCTTGCGTCTGTTAATGTTTTAAATTTGATCCTTGGCTTTTTACCATCCCAGATAAAGTTAGAGATATCTTTATGCCATTTTTTGAAGCACACACTTGTTTTTTGTAATAGGGATTGTTTGGAACAAAAATATCATTTTGGGTAACACATTCCCCAGCAAAGATAAATTAAGATATTTCCAATTTTTAAGGTTTTTTTTATATTACCCCATGCCTTTTCGTAATTGTCTTTAAATAAATTTGCGTTAGATTAGGAAATTGATATTCCTAAGTATTTGATTTTTTTTCACCATTTCCATTCTGGTTTCTTTAGTGATATTGTCTTTTCCTTCTGCCTTGACGTTTTTGGTTAACATTTTGGTTTTACTTCTATTTATCTTAAAGCCCGCAAGCTTCCCAAACTTCTCTATTTTTGTTATCCATTTCTGAGCAGATTCAATCGGATTTTCCATAATATATACTACATCATCCGCAAATGCCAAAACTTTAAATTCCTCGGATCTAATTTTGGTGCTTCTTTTCAAAGGCGGAGGAGTAAAATAATTTCCCCATTTTCTTATTACTAAGTGTGAGAAATGTTTTTGAGCTATGTGTGTTTCTTGTATCGTGACTATATCACACTTTAGACTTTTAAGTTGGTTAAGTATTGCTTTTCTTTTATTCGGTGCATTTAATCCATTCACATTGTTAGACACAATCATCAACGCCATCTTTTTGATCTTATTCTATCAAGTCCTTTGTTGTTTTAGTTCTGTAGAATTGTTTTCTATCTCTCCGGATGCTTGCGCAGACTCTTTACCTTCCTCTTCCGATTCCATGTCATCTCTGGAAGCTGGTTCGTTTTTCTGTTGCTTTTTTTCACCATCGTATTCTTTTGTTATTTTCTGATAAAAAGCTTTCGCTTTGTCCACAGAGGTAATCCAGACTTTTTTCTCCTTTATAAGTTGCCATTACCCCTTCTTTCCTTTCCCACCGGAATTTTATTCGCTGTTTTTTAAGTTCGTAAGTTAAGAAATAGTATGGTTTCCTTTTACTCATTATAGATGCTGTCACTTCCTTTATAATGGCAATTTTTTTCCCTTGTAAAATGTTGGTTATTTAGCATTATTTTTTAGAATCTGGTCTCTTAAGCATTTCCTTGTTAGGTGGACCACGATATCTTTTGCTGTTCCATTTTTTTGGCATAATTTGTTTGTACTCGGTACACTCTGTCTATACTTGAGTCCATCTCCTCTATTGGTATGTCCAGTATTTTGGCAGTTATTTCTGTTACTATGCTTCTCACATTGTCTTGTTCCTCCTCCTCAATATTCCTAACTCTTAGTTGATATTCTGTTTCTCTTAGTTCTATTGTTTCTTGTTGGCTAATTAATCTAGTAGAAAACTCTTCTAGAGTGTCCAGTCTTTTCTTTGTTTTTTTCCTGAAATTTCTTCTGTATTATATTTTCTTTTTTCATTATCCCAATCTCATTTTGCATTCCATCCATCTCATTTTTAACTATTGAAAGTTCCTCTTTGATTTCCTCTCTCACCTTTCCCATTTCGTCTTTAATCATTTTTTCCAACTTGGCCTGCTACTTTTCTTGCGACGTTCGCATTTTTTCTTGTGTTTCTTGTAGTTTCTCTTGTGTTTCTTGTAGTTTCTCTTGCGTTGCTTGGATTTTAAGTAGCTCAGCCATTAAGTCTTTTAGGGAAGGTTCTGCTTGTTTGAACAGAGTGTCTTCTTATTGCCGGTATTTTGTTTTGTTTTGCTGTATTAGGCTTCTCCATCTTTAATGTCTTTATCTATTTCTTTCTTTAGTTGTTGTTGCTTGGGTCAGTAGAATTATAGAAATAAGAATCCCACTATGTGGGTTGATTATTTCTTAACTTTGACAATTAGGTATTTAGTCTGATTTGTGTTCTTTCCTGATGTTCATTAGATTCCGTCTTTGTTCTTACAAGTTTATAATGAATTTATGCTTCCACAAATCAATTTTTCTGACTTCACAATATTCAATATTATTTAATTACCTCAGTGTCTTAGTCCATCCAATATCTGAGATAAATTAATCCACAATTAAATAGCAATTAATGTAATACTAGAAAGATTCTATTTCACATTTATACAAATTCCATATTTTCAAATTTCATTACTTACAATCCATTATTACAAAAAATCACACTAACTCTATATGTCTTCATGAAATCAGTCAGTTCTTTAATTCATAATAAAGTTATTGCCATGAATTACTTATTCATATGGTTCTTATGATTTTAACCCAGTATAGATCTACTTGGTAGGTTCCCAATATAATTAATGTCAATATTATTACTCAATTACTCAATTACACTTATGGTTAGAATTTTAATTAATTGTAATTTAATTTACTCACTTTAGCTGGCTATAGTCCTCTGGTCCTAGTCTGTTTATTTGCCCTATTATATTCCTCTTACTTCTCGTAGATTTAAGAGTCTTCCAGACCTTCAATTCGTCCTCCTCAGCTTGAAGAACTTGTTTGGGTTTATTATGTTTCTCCTCCAAGCAGCACAGTAAAGCACAGTTAGGCGCCATGGAGGTGCTTGCAAATTTATTTTTAAACCCCTTTTCTCTCTTTTACTTCTCTTTTACTCCACTTTTACTTTCCTTTCGTGACGTCTTCTACTTTCCTTTTCTTTTCGGTGCCTCCTGGTAACCTCCTGGTTCTCCTGCGCCGACTGCACTCCTTTCCCGCTTCCTCGCCGCTTCTTCGCCTCTGCAGCCTCTCCGCCGCCTTGCCGCCTTGCACGGTACTTATATTAGTAGTATATTAGTAGTATGGTAATAATATAGTATAATAGCAGTTCAGTAATAATAGTTCAACAATAATAGTAGTAGAGTAGTAGAGTAGTAGATTAGAGTAGTAGAGTAATGGGGTTCTCCCACCTGTATGTGAAGAGTATCAAAGTTCAAAGTTCTTTACATTCTATTTACATTCTATTTGTATATCTCTCTTGCAACTCTTGAGCCTCCTTTTATTTATTTATATTTTGAGGGGTTTTACCCTTCTACCTCTCATTTCTTTCCCTCTGTTTTCTTTATCTTTCTTTCTTCCTTTCTTCTTTGAGTCCTTTGCTAAGCACAGTGAAGGCGGTAGCCTTGCTCACCGATCCCAATCGGTTGGCGTCCTTCTTCCGCGGCCTCTGTCTCTTGGGGCTCCGGATTGGGTTGTTGGGGCTCTTTGGGACCCCCACCTTCCCATCCAAAGCCACCTCAACGAATAAGATACGCCAGCCGATACTGGGGAGAAATGGCCTTCTCCAGGCCCGTTAGAAGAGGATTTCAGTTCCCTGGGCTCCCAGAGCTCAGAAAGCTGCTGCTACCTCCATCTTGCCTCCACCCGGAAGTCCTTAGAAAAAAAATTCAATTCAAGAGAGATACTGACAAGCTGGAATGTGTCCAGAGGAGGGTGACTAAAATGATCAAGGGTCTGGAGAACAAGCCCTATGAGGAGCGGCCTAAGGAGCTGGGCATGTTTAGCCTGAAGAAGAGAAGGCTAAGAGGAGATATGATAGCCATGTATAAATATGTGAGAAGAGGGAGCAAGCTTATTTTCTGCTTCCCTAGAGACTAGGACACGAAACAATGGCTTCAAACTACAAGAAAGGAGATTTCATCTGAACAAGAGGAAGAACTTCCTGACTGTGAGAGCCGTTCAACAGTGGAACTCTCTGCCCCGGAGTGTGTTGGAGGCTCCTTCTTTGGAAGCTTTTAAACAGAGGCTGGATGGCCATCTGTCAGGGGTGATTTGAATGGAATATTCCTGCTTCTTGGCAGGGGGTTGGACTGGATGGCCCATGAGGTCTCTTCCAACTCTTTGATTCTATGATTCATACTTTTTTAAAAAAAATTGAATTTTCCTTGAACAAAAAGTTATTTATGCTATAGTGTTTACAACCCACATCTCTGAGTTTGAAAACCAAGCTTAACAGTCATGTCCTCTTTGCTGGTATTGATGGGTGGCATCATAGACACATTTGCTTTTGGGTTCCTCTGCCACTCAACAAGAGTTCATTGGATGGAAACGATCCAGACTCTGTGCAAAGATTGGGCAGAAGAGATGTTATGAATTCTGTTGGTCTCACCCTTGCAATTTGTTCACACCCACTTGGATTAAGTTGAGTCTTCCTCCCACTTGAAAACCAGAAGACAACAAAAAATAACAACGAACAAAGAAAAACTCTGAAAGAAAATGGTAAGAGTACATAATCATTAGTCAGGAGGTGGGATCACATAAGAACACGAGGACTGTGAAGGATCCCAGTAATTATCACTGGGATTCCTCATATTCCTCATTTGACTTCAAGTTGTTTCTAATACAAAGCAGCTATATCATGGGGTATTCTGGGGATAAGAGAGTGTGACCCAGCCAAAGTCACACAGTGAATGTCCACGTTTGAGTGGAAAATCAAGCCCTGGACTCCAGAGTAATAGTCCAATTCTCAAACCACTGCACCAGTGTTTCTCAACTTTCCTAATGTCATGATCCCTTAATACAGTTCCTCATGTTGTGGTGACCCCCAACCATAACATTATTTTCATTGTTATTTCATAACTGTAGTTTTGCTACTGTTATGAATCGTAATGTAAATATCTGATATGCAGGATGTATTTTCATTCACTGGATGAAATTTGACACAGATACCTGATACGCCCAAATTTGAATACTGGTGGAAGGGATTGATTTTGTCATTTGGGAGTTGTAGTTGCTGGGATTTATAGTTAATCTACAATCAAAGAACATTCTGAACACCACCAACGATGGGATTGAACCAAACTTGGCACAGAGAACTCCCATGAACAACAGAAAATACTGGAAGGGTTTGGTGGGCATTGACCTTGACTTTTGGAGTTGTAGTTCACCTGCCTCCAGAGAGCACTGTAGACTCAAACAATGATAGGTCTGGACCAAACTTGGCACAGATACTCAATATGTCCAATTGTGAACACTGGTGGAATCTTGGGAAAATAGACCTTGACATTTGGGAGTTGTAGTTGCTGGATTTTATAGTTCACCTAAAATCAAAGAGCATTCTGAACCACATCAATGATAGAATTGAGCCAAACTTCCCACACAGAACCACACGATCAACAGAAAATACTGTTTTCTGATGATGTTTGAGAACTCCTCTCACAATCCATTGTGACTGCCCACCAGGGGTCCTGACCCCCGGGTTGAGAAATGCTGCACTACACCATGCTGGCTCCCATGTTATTTATTCCTAAAAATCCTCCCTTCCATTTCTCTTTTTCCAGCCAAAGTAGTTCACTGGATGGGCATCAAAGGCAAGTGAACACTTACTTGATGAGGAGTAGACCTATCAGGAAGGAAACTGTTGCATTCGAAGATCTAAACAGTGTAGAGAAGAAGTCCTTATGGGGTGCTGTAACAATAAGATCAGAAAAAAGACAACATTACTAGTTTAGTAACTTGTGAAAGTTCTTGTATTAACATATAGGACTTTATCAAACACACACACACACACCACCCCATACCAGTTCACCTGCAAGCATGGTGAAACGGCAGGTGCTCAGGGTGACTCCATTGCCCACGTGCTGCTCCAGTGCAGTGACTCTTCCCCCCCAAAAATGGGTGAAGCATCGCCTGAGTGTGGCAGAAGTGTGCTGGTGCCATTGGAGCCAGCACAACATGGAAGCCTTCCCATGTTGACGAGGAAACTATTTGGAGGTGGGGTCTCTGCCGGAAGTTGAGGGATGTAGTGTGATGAGCTGCATGTTCATCCATCCCTCAACTGGCTACAAGCATCCTAAAATACTTAAATTGGTAAGTCTGATGAGATCCTGACTTTATAAGGTCATGAATTTGCAAAGTGCAGTTACAAACAAGTTAGAGCTTCAATTGAACCAGTGAAAAACTCACAGCTCCCACCTCTTGCATCCTTAAACATGTTTGTCAAAGTCTTTCTGCAAATAAGCTTTTGCAAGAAGCCCTTATTGAAAATGGTTTCCTCTGCTCTACACACTTCAAGCATCCAAAATAGCTTCTCCTCGTGTTACTGATGATCTCTGTTCAGGTTTAATAAGAAGGTGAGGAAGGAGGGGAGGAGGGAAGGCTGCCTTTCCCCCCTCCAGTTTGGGCCAAGGAGAGGTAATGGGATGGGAGTGTTTCCCACCTCTGCTGCTTCTAGATGTGTTGTCAAAGGCTTTCATGGCTGGAATCGCTGGGTTTTGTAAGTTTTTTGGGCTAAATGGCCATGTTCTAGAAGCATTCCCTCCTGACTTTTCGCCTGAGGATGCCTGCCATAGATGCAGGCGAAATGTAAGGAGAGAATCCTTCTAGAACATGACCATATAGCCTGAAAAACCTACAACAACCCACTGCTACTAGAAGTTTTGCAATGAGTACTATTTCAGCATTGATATCCCCCAAATAGATTCTCTACTCATATGACTCCTATGAAGTTCAGAGTAAAAGATAGAACAATGTGATCTGAAATATAACACGACAGCTATTAGCAGCCAATGTTCAGAAACACTCTGAACAATACCTTCCTTTAAAGGAAATCAGATGGCAACTATAATCTGCCTAAGCCACAAAGTGATAAGACAGTGATTAGTGCTTGGAGAGGACTTTAGTAGATAGCTCAGAGGCACGCACCTGTCACTCTCACAGTTGTTTGAAAGTCATGATAATTTATTCTTGTTCTTCCTTTCTCCATTCTGAAGAAATACGTCTTTTGGTCAATATCTTGAACATTGGTGATGATGAAAGAGCAAACCCCTTGCTGTAGACCTTCCAGTAGATAAAAGCGCTTATGGGCATACTGTGCGATTGCTTTTCTGTCATCGTTGGTGGCCACCGGAGGATCAGAGACAACGTTGCTTCCTTCCTCATACCAGTATCCATACAGTTTGGCCATGTTGTTGTTGGCTAATGTTGGGAACGTGAAGTTGCATGGGATGAAGACAGACTGCCCCTCCTCAACTGACACAGCACGAGGGGCATTCAGTGTGTAATCATAGGTTGTAGACAATGCACCTGCAAAGAAAAAAAGAAATTCAGGTCCTTTCAATAGAGAACATTTGATCAAAGAAAATATTGTGTAGAATAATCCCACTTGGATTATTTCTGGCTCTGAGCTCTGTTCTCTCAATTTCTCACTTACCATCCCAATCCAGTGAGAAGGAAGCTAGTCCAAGCATCAAGATCTCAAAGAAATAGCTCATCCTACTTTTTGTTTTCCTCTGTGGAACTTTGGCCACTTCACAGCTCGTGTATTTGCTGTAGGATTTCGCAGCCTATCTGTAGTTGACAGTACGAACAATATCTATTGCACCAGGAAGTATGGAATCTGATTGGTTATCCAACAGTTGATGTTTCTAAGATACAAGGCTAGTTTGTTACGAGAGCAAATGCTTATTATAGCAGGGAGAGACTTCTGTGACTCAGAAGACAGAAGGCAAAAGTTGAGGAGAACTCAGATCTATAAAAAAGGGAACTCCAATGCATGACAACAAAGTGAAGCCATTGTGTAATAAATTCTTGAGTGTCTACCAATGATCTTCTGATGTTTACTCAGTGGCCACCAAAGTTTAGAAATGGGAATGACAATTTCTTTTTCTTTTCTTTTTTAAGGCTTAACTCAGCATTTCTCAACCTTGGGGTCATGACCCCTGGTGGTGAAGCGAGGGAGTTTTGGGGGTTCGCCAAAAACCATCAGAATTTTTTTTGATAGTCTTATGAACCCCTTAGGCAGAGAAAGCTGAAGATCTCCCTGCTTGTCATTATCTTCCTTTTTGGAATCTGGCAGCAAATCCTTCCATCAAAAGCCCTCCTCTGTTGTGATAAGCTGTCGTCTCAGCCAAGGGGAGGCCTGTTTCTGAGACTCCAAACAGGGAGGGGAGAGCAGGCATGCTCAGCGCATAGCAGCATGGTGCGCATGCATGGGTGAGGGAGAGCATGCATGGCTGGAGGGAGGTTTGCACCAAAGAGTCCCTTCAAGGAATGGGGGTTCTGTGTGGGAAATTTGGCTCAATTCTATCATTGGTGGGTTTCAGAATGCTCTTTGATTGTAGGTGAACTATAAATCCAAACAATCACAACTCCCAAATGTCAAGGTCTATTTTTCCCAAAATCCACCAGTGTTCACATTTGTGCATATTGAGTATTTGGGCCAAGTTTGGACCGGATCTGTCGCTGTTTGAGTCCACAGTTCTCTCTGGGTGTAGGTGAACTACAACTCCAAAAGTCAAGGTCAATGCCCACCAAACCCTTCCAGTATTTTTTGTATGCCATGGGAGTTCTGAGTTCCAAGTTTGGTTCAATTCCATCGTTGGTGGAGTTCAGAATGCTCTTTGATTGTAGGTTAACTATACATCCCAGAAACCGCAACTCCCAAATGACCCCCCCCCCCCAATCTCACCAGCATTCAAATTTGGGTATATCGAGTATATGTGCCAAATTAGATCCAGTGAATGAAAATACATCCTGCATATCATATATTTACATTACAACACATAGCAGTAGCAAAATTACAGTTATGAAGAAGCAATGAAAAAAAATTTCATGGCCGGGATCACTACAACATAAGGAACTTTATTAAGGGGTCACAGCATTAGGAAGGTTGAGAAACATTAGCTTAGCTATTTTCAGATGATTTAACTGCATATAGGAGAAGTGACAAACGGAAAAATACGAGACCACACCCAGAACGTTGGGTTGAAAGATGGGTCATTTTATTTAAAGTATAGCCTATTTAAGGTTCAACCTTTAGGATTATGCAAAAGGGAGGTGCAACCTAGTGTGGGAATGGCAGAGGCAGTTGGTCTCTGACGGACCTTCTCTCCAGCTTTCTTTTGGCAAAACATCTACATTCCAGGAGAACCCAAAAGTTGGTTTGCTCCATGCCCATTAGAAAATACATAATGATATGGGTGAACTACAATTCCCAGAATTGTGGGTCAATCCTTCCCAAATCAGACCTGTATGCACAGTTGGCCATGTTGGGTCTCTGTGCCAAGTTTGGTCCAGATCTGTCATCAGCTGGGTTCAGTGCTCTCTGGATAAGTGTGAACTGAAACTCCCAGATTCCCAGGGCAATCACCCTCAAACCCAGCCAGTATTTACAGTTGGCCTTGTTGGGTCTGTATGCCAAGTGTGGTCCAGTTTCTTCGTCAGCTGGATTGAATGCTCTCAGGATGCAGGTGAATGACACCTCCCAAAGTTCATTTCCCCCAAATCCCTGCAGTATGTTCAGTTGGTCACGGGCTTCTCTGTGCCAAGTTTGGTCCCGGTCCATTGTCAGACCCCTCCAGTCTGTTCAGCTGCTGATCACTTCCTCTGTGTTTGCTGTGTGTCATAGAAAAGAGTAGGAAAGGGTTAAGGAAGAGGTGGTGGGTGGGGTCATGCAAATTACACACAAAGAACCTTGGGATGCCTGCCTGTGGTGAAGGAAACAAATCTAGGATGAAATTCTCCCCAAATGAAAGCATTCCTTGAGTGCTGAGCCGTAGTGTTTGGGGAGGATATTGACAGCGTTTGGGCTACATGTTCATGGCGCTCTAAGTGAAATGTCATTTGAGGGGAGGCTTCGCAGCATTTGGAACTATAGCCTGTTTGTGTATAGATTAAGCATCTTAAGATCTATAGATCAGCAGCTGTTTCAACAGATGACTGTTTTAACTGCACACATTTGCACCTTCCCCGCTGTGTCTTTCTTTGGTTGACTTGAAGTTTTCTTGTGGCTTTCCATGTGGCTTTTGTTAGTTTCGAGATTACTGTTTCTAAAGCTGCTTGCACAAATTAAAGTACAGAATACATTTCATGATATTGCAACACATCTTCCAATTCCTCTAATTTGGCAGGAACAGTTTTAATGAATCCTCTGCCTGCCTTTTTTCCCCAGCTGCGTTTTAAACAACTCAGTGTTTCCCTTCCTCTCTTCCTTCCGCTTTCCCCTTTGTGCTCAGTTCCAGAAAGTGAGTTCAAAATGACCAATTTGCAGTAAGAGACAATTTCATTTTATTACAGATCTATAATACAGCAGAGTCTTACTTATCCAACATAAACGGGCCAGTGGAATGTTGAATAAGGAAGGATTAAGGAAAAGCCTATTAAACATCAAATTTCCATTCCATCATGATTCCATTATGATTTTACAAATTGAGTACCAAAAATCATGTTTTACAAGAAATTGACCGAAAAAGCAGTTCAATACATTGGTAATGTTATGTAGTAATTACGGTATTTACGAATTTAGCACCAAAACAGACAAGGATTCTTTCTTTCTCCCACCCTAGACTGTATTGGATAATGCAGAACACTGGCTAAGCGAAGGTTGGATAAGTGAGACTCTATTATTTATATAAACAAAGAATAGGAGAAAACTAAATGTGCCTTGGATGGGTGGCTAACTCAACATTCTGGTGATGTTTGTGGGAGACTATGGATGATGGGGGAGAACAGACAATGGATGATGGGACTTGCAGTACCTAAACTCACTTTCTGAGACCACTGTGACCCTCATCCAATGAATGATCAAGAACAGAACTTGGTGCACAGAGCCCCCACGATCCACTCTCCATTCTGGTGCAATTTGGAGGAGGATGGACCACAGATGATTGGATTCGAAGTACCTTCACTAACTTCCTGAGACCATTGCGAGCCATCTAAATAACTGATAAAAACCAACCTTGATACACAATTCCTTTCTCAAATAACCCAGGCAGCGCCGGGTCCCCAAGCTAGTAAGTAATAAATAAAGCTGCTAACGAATCATTCCATTTTTCTCTGCCACCCAAAGGAAATCCAACAGAAGACAAAAATGCCAAAGCTACAAACTCCAAAATAATAAAACCCTTGGAAATGAAAGCTGAGGGCTGACTGTAAATCTTTTTTGTTTTGTTTTGCTAAGGAACTTGGATAGTCTGTAAATTGTCTTTTATTTTGTTGGAGAGGAGCAGGAGAGGAGGGAGCAAAGTTTTGCTATTCGAATTGGCTCACACAAAAGCAATCTCCTGAGTATATATGAACATATATGAGTTATATATGTTCTTTTACTATCTTGACTCATTACGGTTCCATCTCCACAGTCACTAAGTCATAATTGTGAAACCTTTTCTATGATTTTAAACCATGTCCATCACCATCATTCTGACCCTTTAACCTCTTGACTAACGATCTTTACTAACTAAAGATGTTTAACATCTTTACTAATGATCAGCCACAGCCACCACACACAAAGAGCTTTATATATGCTGATGACCTAGGCCTAACACCACAAGTAAAAGACCAAAACAGTCAAAAACCAACTTCCTAATGCCTTGAAAGATGTCTCTAGCTACTACAAAGATAACCACATGAAGCCTAGCCCTGCCAAGTGTATGCTTTCCACTTACGCAAGCGTGAAGCCTGAGCTCTGCAAGTGCAGCATTTTTCCTAACGAAGCAGAGAGTGTTTGAGGACCAGGACATCCATAGGTATACCAAGGTGCTTGTTTATAAAGCTATTGTTCTCTCAACCCTGCTATATGCCTGCGAGACATGGACAGTCTACAGACGTCACATGCAACTCCTGGAATGATTCCATGTTCCAGGAGTTCCGTGCTGCCTCCGAAAAATCCTGCAAATCCCTTGGGAAGACAAGCGAACAAATGTCAGCATGCTGGAAGAAGCAAAGACCACCAGCATTGAAGTGATGATCCTCCGCCATCAACTCCACTGAATGGCCATGTTGTCCGGATGCCCGACCATCGTCTCCCAAAGCAGTTGCTCTATTCCGAACTCAAGAAGAGAAATTGGAATGTTGGAGGACAGGAAAAGAGATTTAAAGATGGCTCAAAGTCAACCTTAAAAACTCTGGCATAGACACTGAGAACTGGGAAGCCCTGGCCCTTGAGCGCTCCAGCTGGAGGTCAGCTGTGACCAGCAGTGCTGCAGAATTTGAAGAGGCACGAAAAATTTGTTTCTAAAATCGATTCGTTTTTTGGGGGGTTTTGCGTTTTGATTTTAAAAAGAATTCCGAAATTTTCCTTTTAAAAAGTTCGATATTTACGAAATTTCGTAAATGTTAAAAAAATTACGAAACAATAACGAATCGATTTCGAAACAATAACGAATCGATTCGTTAATGGCGGATGCAACCGCGAAATATGCTAAAAAACCTCCAAATGGGACAGGGGGAACTTCTGAAGCTTCCCTCTCCCTCTGTTGTTGACTGTTGGTGTGATATTATAATTTTTTTTCACTAATTAAACAAAAAACAACTATAAAACTTGCCCCAGACATGCAGAAATAATAACGAAACGACTTCAAAACGATAACGAAACGAATACATAACGAATCCGAAACAATAACGAAACGAATTTAAAAATTCGTTTCGTTTTTAAGTTGCTCCAGAGTGGTTTGGGGAGTGTTCAGGCCAGGGAATGTTACTTAACAGAGTGTGTTTAACTAAGTAGTCAATGTAGAATGCTGGTCATTATTATTAATTGGGTACTGCTATTACAAGCATTTGTTAATTGATTACTCTGGCCAATATACATTTTGGTGCCTCAAATGTTATCCCTGTTTATTGGCATAACTGACTCTGATTCCAAAAATGGCACCAGTTCTCCCTTTCAGCTTTAGTTTTTGAGATACAGAATGTATGCCATCTACCAGTCGCTATCTGCTCTCTCATAGAAAATCATGATAACCTTATCTAAGAAATTAGAGCCAATGTGGTCTATCCAATGCAATTTTCTGAATAAGAATTATTTATTTATTTATTTACTGCACTTGTAGACCACCGTTCTCAGCCCTAGGGCGACTCACGGCGGTGTACAACATATAAAAACAATTTACAATAAAGGCAATATCACAAACAACAATAACAACATCACTATCAATAATACAATTACACTAAATCATTCGTGACGTCTCATCATAGAATCACAATCCAATCTCGTTATCCATATTCCGTTCCAATCATCATTGCCAATTGTTGTAGCACTTAGTCAAACGCCTTCTCAAACAACCACGTCTTTAGTCTCTTGCGGAAAGTCATAAGGGAGGGCGCCTGTCTGATGTCTACAGGGAGGGCGTTCCACAGCCGGGGGGGCCACCACCGAGAAGGCCCTATCCCTCGTCCCCGCCAGGCGTGCCTGTGAGGCAGGCGGGATCGAGAGAAGGGCCTCCCCAGACGATCTCAAAGTCCTCGTGGGCTCATAGGCCGAGATGCGGTCAGACAGGTATTTTGGGCCGGAACCGTTTAGGGCTTTGTAGGCCAACACCAGCACCTTGAATTGGGCCCGGTAGCAGATCGGCAGCCAGTGGAGCTGGAACAACAAGGGCGTTGTGTGCTCCCTGCGTCCCGCTCCTGTTAGTAACATGGCTGCCGCGCGCTGGGCTAGCTGGAGCTTCCGGGCCGTCTTCAAGGGCAACCCCACGTAGAGAGCGTTGCAGTAGTCAAGGCGGGATGTGACCAGAGCGTGTACTACAG
Source organism: Anolis sagrei (assembly GCF_037176765.1). Classification (NCBI taxonomy): domain Eukaryota; kingdom Metazoa; phylum Chordata; class Lepidosauria; order Squamata; family Anolidae; genus Anolis; species Anolis sagrei. The sequence continues at coordinate 67,189,921 of NC_090035.1, read as the reverse complement.
TGGCCAAGTCAGACTTCCCGAGGTACGGGCGCAGCTGGCGCACGAGCCTGAGCTGTGCAAATGCTCCCCTGGTCACCGCTGAAACCTGGGGATCCAGGCTCAACGATGAATCCAGGGTCACACCCAAGCTGCGAACCTGCGCCTTCAAGGGGAGTGCGACCCCATCCAGCACAGGCTGTAACCCTATACCCTGTTCAGAACCCCAGGAACATGCCTAAAAACCAAGACAACAAGGTTTATTTTTATTGGGCTCCTTTATCACTATGGTGGATCCCCCGGTGGCACTATTGGTTAAACCCTTGCACTGGCAGGACCACTGACCGAAAGGTCAGCACTTCAAATCCAGGGAGTTGGGTGAGCTCCTGTCTGTCAGCTCCAGCTTCTCATGTGGGGACATGATGGCAAAACATTCGGGCATCCCCAATATCCTTGGAGATGGCTAATTCCCTCACACTTGCAGTTTCTCAAGTTGCTCCTGACTAGAAGCGACTTGCAGTTTCTCAAGTTGCTTCTGATATGAAAAAAAAAATCACCATGTCTCCCAAATAGACATCCTAAAATCAGCTAAAAACATTTTCCCAAACAAATTTAAAACTATTTAAAGGCCACTTATAAAACCAAAAGAACATAGGAACTGATAAGGGTTTTGGCCATCAGTCAGAGGTGCATTTATGATGAAGCCAGCCTGACTTCACTTGGGAGAGAATATCATTAGCAAGTGCATGCAAGAGCAAAATTATCTCCTGTACACATCAACCAAGACTCTTGAGATGTTAGCGCAGGCGTTTTGCTGAGAATAGTAAAGATCAATTTGGGAAATGCAAAAACATAACCACAATTCCACATAGTTGTAAATCAGGAAGTGGTTTTCATGGGTAAGTAATTTGCACCATGACAATACTTTTCATTTTCCACTAAACTTTTTCACAATCTCACAGATGCTTTTTTACTTTCTCGCAGACTGAATTGCAAGGCAGAAAAGGATGAGAGCTACCATTTCCAGATCACTCGATCAAGGCAATTATGTGAGTGGGGCTTGTCTGAAGAGGGGTGGGAATGTATCATTCCTGTTGTTTAAACCTTTCTGAGATTATATTTATAGATATTCATAGATATGCAGTATAAAATATTGAGGTGGTCAAAAGGCAGGGGTAAGGATCAGTGTTTAAATAGTGTGAGGTGTTATTGGCAATAGTTCATCAGTCTTGGTTTCCATCTCTCAAAGGAAAAGTGACTCTATTTACTCTATTTTTTTCTGGGTTTTCCTAGCCCCCTTTCCTTCCCATTATTTGCTTCTGCCTCAAATTTATTTTCCATATCCATCCATCTTTGGGATATAATAACCATAATTACATGGGAAGCGGTTATTATCCAGAAAGTGCAAGTGGGAACGGAAATGGTTTGGAGCTGGTAGAAGTTGAAATAGACTTCTATATATTTCTATTGCAGATGTACCTTGGGAAGTCAGACTTGGCCACAGTGGTCCATGCTCTCGTTACATCTAGGATAGACTACTGCAATGCATTCTATGTGGGGTTGCCTTTGAAGACTTCTCGGAAGCTTCAAATAGTCCAACAAGAGGCAGCCAGGTTAATAACTGAGGTGGCATACAGGGAGCATACAACTCCCATGTTATGCCAGCTCCACTGGCTGTCAGTTTGCTACCGGGCACAATTCAAAGTGCTGGCTTTGGTCTATAAATCCTAAACGGCCCTAGCCCAAATTACCTGTCTGAACGCATCTCTCCCTATGAACCATCACGGAGATTAAGATCCTCTGGGGAGGCCCTTCTTTCCGTCCCGCCATTGTCACAGGCACAATGGGTGGGGATGAGAAACAGGGCCTTCTCGGTGATTGCTCCCTGTATGGAACTCCCTTCCTGGTGAGATCAGGTCGGCCCCCTCCCTCCTGTCCTTTAGAAGGATGGTAAAACTTGGCTGTGGGACCAAGCTTTTGGGACAGGGCAATAAAGCGGCAATAGGAAAGATGACCGGGCCAATTGATCTGATGCGGATGACTAGGATGGTTTTAAATGGTGTATTTTAATATTTTGATAAATGTTTTTAATGTTTAAGTATTGTATGTGAATTTGTGTCCCGGCATTGAATGTTTGCCATGTATATGCTGTGCTCTGCTCTGAGTCCCCTTCGGGGTGAGAAGGGTGGAATATAAATTTTTTAAATAAATAAATAAATAAATGTTAAGTCAAAACTTGGGAAGCATCTTTTGAAGGTGTTGTGCAGTCAGTGATTTCTGAATTTCCCACTTATTTTAGACCTGTCTACTTGGCTGTTATGTTGTGCTTGTATGTGTGCATATAATATGTTTCTAGTTCTACCCGCTCTGATGCTGCAGGGTATTTGATTTTTAATTATGGCTTTCTTCAGAGTCCCCCAGCTGTAAGCAGAGCATCCAAGTGCTATGAAAGCTATCCAGGTGCTGAAGCTTGCTCTAAATATATGGGCAGCTATCAAGTCTAGGACACTGGCTGGAGTCTACATATTGTTACCAACCAGAATTTAATTCTACATTGGTTGGGGCTAGCAATTATCTTTAGGCCTCTCTCCACAAAGTTCAGATATCACCCAGAATGCCACTTTTCCCCATTCCCATAATTACATGTCCCCCTCTCAGGCAGTAACTTAGGGATGTGTGATTGATGAAAAACAGTTTCAAAACACATTACAAAATTAGGAGGTGTTGCCGTTTTGTTTCTAAAGTGTTTCTAAAGTATCGTTTAATTAAAATTTTGTTACTATAACAACAAAATTTTGTTACTATAATAACAAAATTTTGTTACCTTTCGTTATAGTAATTGCTCAAGTGGGAAAAATTCAGGGGCTCCTTTCTCCCTCATCTTTACAGCTATTAGGATGAAACTTGCTATGATGGGAGACCACATTTACCACTGTTAGCCTATCAAGTTTCAGAACGTTTCACTTATCCATGGACTTTTGGGGAATTTCCAATTTTTTTATAAGCAACATTTTTTTTAAACTACAAGACCTATCTCCTTGAATTTTCTGTACAATGAAACAAGATAACAAGGGATCATTCCCTCAACTTTCAGAAATATTTATACAGCTACTGCTTTTAGGGATTTTAAAAAAGTTTTGGCATTTTTTTTTAAACAGCTATCTCATTGAATGTCTCATATTAACCAAGAGGATTTTCAGTTAGGGATTTATTCCCAGCCCAGCAGATTTACTTAGCAGAAGTATCAGTCAGTCCTCCTCTTTGCAGATTTATTGGAACTCTAGATCGTGCCACTAGGGAAGGACAAATCTCTCCCCTATCCTGATTAGGGCTTTCTTATGCTGAGCAGAATTCTGGGAAATGTAGTTTAGGTCAGGGCCTTTTGAATTCTCGGGTCTAGGGCTCCTCGCATTTCCCAAAATCCTGTGCTTTCTCAGTCCCTTTCCCAATGAACTCTGCTTTCACCCTGCTGGTTCCCTCTCCTAATGGTGAAAGACCATTAATTTAAAGACAAATGGTAGCCTTTTTGGCTTTGCTTCGCTTGCGCTGAAAATGAAGCTGACTTTGAGAGGCTTCTGAGGTTTACAAAATTCTAATAAAAAGTATTGGCTAAGTTTCAACTCTTAAGTTTTTGGCATGGGCCACGCCCATGTGTAGGAAAACATTCATGCCATAAGTATGAATTTAACTAATTTGATCTGACTTATGAGGACTAACAATAATTATATATGTATGTATTTATTTATTTCATTTATATATCATTTCTGCAATCCCCAAGGGACTCAAGTGGTTCACAACAAGTAACTGGCAAAACTCGATGCCTCACAAAATATAAAATACATCACATCACTAAAATACACTACATCACTAAAATGGAGCCCCCAGTTGGTGCAATGAAGACTGGACTGAAGACGGACAGGTCGAATGTTTGACTCCGGGGAGAGTGTGGATGAGCTCTCTCTGCCAGCTCCAGCTCCCCATGCAGGGACATGAGAGAAGCCACCCATAACGATGATAAAACATCAAAACATCCGGGTGTCTCCTGAGCAACATCCTTGTAGACAGCCAATTCTCTCACACCAGAAGCAATTTGGGTCTCAAGTTGGTCCTGACACAATTTTTTTTTTTACTAAAATAGCATATAACAGTGAATTAAAACCAGTGAACTTCAAACATAGTTTTACACAGGCCTAGTATTTGCTTCTATTTTTTCTTTTGTCATTTCACCTGTTACCATTTTGTTTCTTTCCATTTCCTTCCAGGGCAGTGCGAGCATAGATGTCTTTGTGGCAAACATTTCAGAGACGGGAATGAACAGCACTTACTCTCCAATTGCCATAAACCCCACCAATGTTATCATTGCTGTCTTTTTGTTGGTATCTTTCCTAGTTGGCACAACCATAAATGGGCTGTTTCTCTGGGTGCTGGTGGTGAGGATGAAGAGCACAGTGAATATCCTCTGGTTTCGTCACCTACTTCTCATCTTCTTAATAGTCAGTTCCATCATGCCCTTTTTTGCTGTGCACGGCCTCCTTGGATTTCACTGGATCTTTGGTAAGGTTCTATGCAAGGTTCTCAATGCTCTCGGTTCGCTAGGAATATTTTTTGAGGTATTTATCCTCACCATCATAAGCCTGGATCGCTACTTCACAGTATGCCATCCCATTTGGTCCCAGCACAACCGCACAATATCCAGGGCCCGACGAATCATTGCAGGAACATGGCTTGTTTCTTTAGTCTTCAGTGTCCCATACCTGCTTTTTCGGGAAACTCATGAGGCAACAAATGGAAGGATCATATGTGAAAATAATTACACATTTTTTCTTGATGCAGAAAAAACAGAAAGAGATGCGCTGGCATATCGCATTCGGTTGGTTCTCTTTGTCATGCGATTCCTATTGGCCTTCCTGCTTCCTTTCTTGATTATAGCAGGATGTTACTATAAGATTGGACAAGAAATTAAGAAAAGAAGATTAGTGGGAAAATATAGGAAAACATTTAAAATCCTCATCACATCAGTAGTATCGTTTTTCATCTGTTGGCTTCCATACCATCTCTACTATGCTTCTCAGCTGTTGGGCGAACTTCCTGATGGAATACATCTTTTTCTAAGTGTAGTTATGAGGGTTGGCCTGTGTTTCAATTTCTGTTTCACCTCCAGTCTTTATCTTTTTGTTGGACAGAAATTCCAACAGGTCTTTAAGACATCCATTGTCACTCTGCTTCAGAGAGATTTTGCAGATGTTCCTTTCTTATTTGTTGACAATGCAAACATGGCAGCTGGAGACGACCAACAGCAACATCAGTTTGGGGCTCAAGGGAACTCAAAACATGGCTTTGCCAAGAAGTAGCCTTGCACTGCTCTGTTATGTTCTTATGTTCACTTATGTTATTGCCTTATTTTATTGCGTTGTTATTTTTGCTGTTTTGTATTCATTTTATTGTAATTGTATTATTGGGCTTGGCCTCAAGTAAGCCACCCCGAGTCCCCTTTGTGGAGATAGTGGCGGGGTATAAATAAAGATTAATAATAATAATAATAATAATAATAATGGAAGTTCACACCATTTTCTATCTGCTTTTGGGGAGTTTATTGCTCTAAGAACAGTTGGACATTCATTTTCTTCTTGGTATAATTGTGTTTTATGTAGTCATGTAAAACATGTTCAAAGCTTACTTCAGCAAAAATAAAAGTTTACAATGATAAACAGAGGTATGCCACTGTGTAACAACTAGGGATGTGTGAATTGTCAAAAATCCATTCCATTTTTGGTCTCATTTTTTGAGGAGTTCCATTTTTTGGGGAAATTCCCAAAATTGGAAGGGGAAAATATGATTTCTCAGATCCATCAGACAGAAGTTCTATTTTCGCTCCGGGAAGATTCGGCCCATTTGCAGTAATGGGGGAACTTCTGAGGCTCCCCTTTTCATTATTTTTAGGGCTATTGGGACAAAAATGGGCACACTTGGATGGCACATTTACCACTGCAAGCCTTCCCCCCTCCCAAGTTTCTGAATGTTTGGGTCATCCACTAATTTTTAGGAAATTCTTAAAGTTTCTAATCTCCTTAAAAAAAAAACAAACCCAAAACGGTATCCTTTGGAATTTCTCTACAGCAACAGTATAGGAGCAATGTATTGGTGAAGGCTTTCATGGCTGGAATCACTGGGTTGTTGTGAGTTTTCCAGGCTGGATGGGCAGGTTTCAGAAGCATTCTCTCTTGACATTTCCTCTGCATCTATTGTAGGCATCCTCAGAGGTTTTGAGGTCTGTAGGAAACTAGAAAAATGGGATTTATATATCTGTGGAATGTCCAGGGTGGGAAAAAGAAATCTTGTCTGTTTGAGGTAGGTGTGAATGTTGCAATTGGCCACCTTGATTAGCATATAACGGCCTAGCAGTTTCAAGGTCTGGCTTCTTACTGCCTGGGGGAATCCTTTGTTGGGAGGTGTTAGCTGGCTCTGGTTGTTTCTTGTCTGGAATTCCCGTTTTTGAGTGTTGTTCTTTATTTACTGTCCTGATTTTAAAGTTTCTGAATACTGGTAGCCAGATTTTGTTCATTTCCATAGTTTTCTCCTTTCTGTTTAAATTGTCCACCTGCCTATGGATTTCAATGGCTTCTCTGTGTAGTCTGACATAGTGGTTGTTAGAGTGGTTCAGTATTTCTGTGTTCTTAAATAATATGCTATGTCCAAGTTGGTTCATCAGTTGCTCTGCTTTGGCTGACTTCTCTGGTTGAAGTAGTCTGTAGTGCCTTTTATGTTCCTTGATTCATGTTTGGGCAGTGCTGCATTTCTATACCACTTTTCTCACTTCTGGGGGGACTCAGAGTGGTTTACAACATAATAAATGGCAAATTCAATGCCTCACATATATTTTTAAAAATCACATATCTAAATCAATAACATATAACTGTAGATTAAAACTATAAAAACATCAAACTTCGACATAAGCATGAAACATATGATTTCTGCAATTTACAGCTTGTTTATTTTAACTTTTGTTGTACTGTATGTTGCATGTTGTATGTGTAAAATGTGTTTGTCAAGTGTTTTGATACGGCCGATGGGCTAATCATTATAAAACGTACTGCTTTTTTGTTTCGGAATGGTGGTCCCAGTCTTCGAAAGAACTGGGAATAATGTCGCTTTTAGTTCCTTGTGAGCCTTGAATCTCACTGAATGACTTTCAGGTAGAATAGTTTCTTTTTGAACTCCCCCACAAGAATGTTCTGTGCATGAAACTGTGAGAAGGCATGCTTCTTTGAGCCCATTGAGGCAAAGGTTATACATGTAATTAATGGATACAAAATTTTCTAACACTGTTCAGAGGGTTGTTGTAGCTTTTTTGGGCTGTATGGCCATGTTCTAGAAGCATTCTCTCCTGATATTTCGCCTGCATCTGTGGCAGGCATCCTCAGAGGTTGTGAGGTCTGTTCATAGGATTCCAACTGCATCCACACTATAGAATGAAATAAGTTGGACATCACTTTAACAGCCATGACTCAGTGTTACGGAATCATGGGAGTTGGAATTTTACCAAAGGATTTCATTGCATTGGGTCATAGGGGTTAGAATAGTGTCAAACTTCATTCATTCTATAGTGTAGATCAGGGGTCCTCAAACTAATGTCCGAGGGCCGAATATGGCCCTCCAAGGTTAATTACCTGGCCCTTGCTTAGAGTCAACTTAAGTCTGAAACGACTTGAAAACACACAACAACAACAACAATCCTATCTCATCAGCCAAAAGCAGGCCCACACTTTCCATTGAAATACCAATAAGTTTATATTTGTTAAAATTGTTCTTCATTTTAATTATTGTATTGTTTTAAGTGTTTTGTGCATTACAAATAAGATATGTGCAGTATGCATAGGAATTCATTCATGTATTTTTCAAATTCTAATCCAACAGTTTGAGGGACTATGACCTGGCCCTCTGTTTAAAAAGTTTGAGGATCCCTGGTGTAGATGCACCTTCCAAGAATTGGAAAGGGCATAACAGATTGGAGATTCATTAAAGATGTCTTCTCTCCCTCAGGAAAAGAAAAGGAATAGTGTATGCATGTGGGGGGTGCAGTATTCATGATTTCCCCACTTTTATCCTGTATCCCCAACTTCCAGACAACACTAAATCACAGGGTTTTTAAAAATATTTTTTTATTGAATGCATTTCAGTGTTTACAATAATAAAAACTTGGGGGAGGTGTGCCTTGGGGTAAAAGGGTAGGGTCCAGCGAATAAAAACTGAGGATCTGGTGGGAGGGGGGAAACTAAGGTAAATATCTAGCTGGAAAGATTGGGGGACATGCAGGAATAACAATGGGTCAGTGGGAATGGGATCAGGGTTGGAAAGTTGAGGGGGGGGGGTTGTTGTTGACTCCCGAATCTCCTTCTCTGCGTCATGCTAACTCTGGTTTCTCTTCAGATCGTATAAATCGTTCGCCTTTTACTAAATCACAGGTTTTAAATAGGGCAAAAAATTGGTTGTTGTAGGTTTTTTTCGGGCTATATGGCCATGTTCTAGAGCAGGCATGGGGAACCTTCGGCTCTCCAGGTGTGGTGGACTTCAACTCCCACAATTCCTTGAGGCCAAGGTAAGCCTTTGGGGTGAATGCCGAGCCTCAAGGAATTGTGGGAGTTGAAGTCCACCACACCTGGAGAGCCGAAGGTTCCTGACCCCTGTTCTAGAGGCATTCTCTCCTGACGTTTCGCCTGCATCTATGGCAAGCATCCCCAGAGGTAGTGAGGTCTGTTGGAACTAGGAAAAAGGGTTTATATATCTGTGGAAAGACCAGGGTGGGACAAAGGACTCTTGTCTGCTGGAGCTAGGTGTGAATGTTTCAACTCACCACCTTGATTAGCATTTGATAGCCTGGAAGTGCCTGGAGCAATCTTTTTTTGAGAGGTGATTAGATGCCCCTGATTGTTTTCCCTCTGCTGTTTTGAGAAGCCATTGAAATCCACAAGCATGTGGACAATTTCAACAGAAAGGAGGAAACCATGAAAATGAACAATATCTGGCTACCAGTATTAAAAAACTCTAAAATTAAAACAGCAAAACAGCAGAGGGAAAACACCCTCTGGTCTTTCCACAGATATATAAACCCCTTTTCCTAGTTCCAACAGACCTCACTACCTCTGAGGATACTTGCCATAGATGCAGGCAATATGTCAGGAGAGAATGCCTCTAGAACATGGCCCTATAGCCCGAAAAAACCTATAACAACCCATGAAAGCCTTCGACAGGGCAAAAAATTCCTGGACGTCAGAGTAGGATCACATACAGACCTGTTGGTCCCGGCATTTCTGCCTCTGGTGCCTCTGGTGATGCTTTGCTGCAAGATTTAGAGGATCCCAAGATGGCTGCTGCAGGGCTTCCATTGGAAATTGCAGTAGTATTTTTAGAAAACGCAAGATGCGGATATGTGATAACTCAAACCACTGCAAAAGTCCCATTCATTGTTCTGCCCAGACATTTTACAAAGTTTCTGGCACAAAAACAAAACTTTTGCATTCTACTCAAGTGCCATCTTCTTTTTATGAACCGACCAATCAGGAACAAACATCTAAAACCCAGGAACAAACCTAAATAAAAAGAAATCCTGTGATTTCCGAGTGCAGGGACATACAGACATGCGAAGATGCACATATTTGGCTCAAAACCATGATATTCCCCAAATCTGGAAATCGCACGTTTTTTGCCATTTATAGCGATTGCTTCCGTGTTTACAGGGAACAGCGTCTGGCCACCCTCCTGTTCACTGCAGAAGCTCCTGGGATAAAGGTACTGTCTGGAAGGGTCCCCAATGAAAGTAGAGGGCTAACTGCATGCCACTTTCTGCAATAATTCGTTTTCATTTTGAAGAATTTTTTTTGTGAAATTGTTTTTAATGCATTAAAATCCACACACATTTAAGTACTAACTTCCAATCCAGTGAAACCTTTTCTCTGATAAATGTAATTTTTCCAAGTGCTTTTATTTTTGAAAGAAACAAACAAGCTTAAAGAGTGCTAAGATTTGTAGCAACAAAAATCAAGTCCACCCCATTCCTCAGCTTTTGGTATAGGGACCTTTTAAGGAGGCAGTAGAGAGAATACAATTCTTTCAAATGCTGGCGGTGCTTCCACTATTTCTGTTCATTTCTTTTCTGTTCTTTTCTGTCCATTTCTTTTTCTTCTGGAGCCATGGCAGGTTGCATCTTCTTAATATCTTTTATCACTCCCATTCTCACTTGAGCTTTCCTTTGGGTGGAAAAGGAAATCATGGCGAAAAAGAAGAAGAAACAAAGCAGCACTCTGAAAAGAGATGATGACAATTTTAAACAAAACAAGCAGCCAAGTACTAGGGGAAAAGACTCAAATTTGGTCATTTTCTCCCAGTTTTCAGCCAGACTGGTTTACAAGGCAGATCGTGAAACCAGAGATTACCCCACTTACTTGTTTAGGCAAAGGACTAGCAGTAATGGAGCAAAAGAGCTGAGGTCCCCACTTTCTGAAATGATTAAAAATATTGAATTATTTTAAACATTAATTTTATGTTACAACATCATAGATAAAACCAAAGAGGTGTTTGTTGGGAATGTCTGAACCAACAGACAATTTTTTTATGTGAAAAAGTGAGAGATTTCTCCATCATGATTTACCCAGAGCAAAGAGAGTCCCAGTTTAATCTGAGACTGGGCTGCCAGATTCATGGAGCATGATTTATGGATCGAAACTGAAACAGTGTACAATGAGTAAACAAGACCTATAGGCAGACAAAGAATGTAGATATAAAGCTAAAGAAGAAGCCTGAAAATTGGCAGAATGCTTTAAAAATATGATCCAAAGAAATTAAAGCATGCGAAATTCTTCTGAAGTTGGGTGGACATAAACATTCAAGTGTAAGATTGAATGAAAAATTGGATAGCAGCATTCTATTAATCTTGAATTAATATTTCCCTCCTGTTGTGTTTTAGACTTTATCCAAGCCAATGAATTGCTTCTAGAACATGGCCATACAGCCCGAAAAACCTACAACAACCCAGTGATTCCAGCCACAAAAGCCTTCGACAATACATTAAGCTAATGAATTGTATTATTGGAATAAGGTTATGGCAACCTATTGAGTGACCTTGGAAGACCCTCTCTGCACAAATCTTGCCAAGAGAACTCAGGATAGACTCAGGGTCACCATGAGTCATATATGGCTTTGAGGCATACAACAACAATGAAGACAACATATTGTTGAAGGCTTTCATGGCCGGAATCACTGGGTTGTTGTAGGCTTTTTCGGGCTATATGGCCATGTTCTAGAGGCATTCTTTCCTGACATTTCGCCTGCATCTATGGCAAGCATCCTCAGAGGTTGTGAGGCCTGTGAAGTGACCTCACAACCTCTGAAGATGCTTGCCATAGATGCAGGCGAAACGTCAGGAGGGAATGCCTCTAGAACATGGCCATATAACCCGAAAAAACCTACAACAACCCAATGAAGACAACAACCTCCACAACAACTGCAACCACAACCAAAGTAAAGGAATATTGTCTTACTCAAGGAAGGAAGCATTATTCCAGGCAAACCCTGACACTCCTTTTTGACTTTATGCTGGAACCCCTCCCACGCAAACACCTTTTTCTAGTGAGAAGTTGAATAACAAGATTGAATATCTCTGACCAATTTTTATGGATGTGAGAAACATTCATCTGGGAAAATCCTGTGTTTCGCTCACCTTGTATAGCAAGTTGGAAGTCTGTGTAGGCAACGCCCTCGCTGTTGTTTACCTTGCATGTATATGTGCCCACATCTGGTATCTGCACATTGGCAATCTTCAATTCCCTATCTGTTATGAAGTGAAGTCTTCCCAAGGATTGTGATTTCTTCAGCCAAATCATGCTGGGTAATGGATTACCATCCCCAAAGCAGTGCAAAGTGACCAAGTTGCCTTTTTTAACCACGATTTCAGCAATATCGTAGATGAGTGTGAAACCTGCAAGATTTCAAAAGGACAGTCATGTAGATAGGAAACTAGCTTCAAAGATCCCTAAACTATGTACTGTCCCCAAGGTTGGCTGATTTTCTGTATTTTTTAAAAAAATCTGCAGTGGACTAAGATTTCCAAAGGTAGCTCTGAAGAACCAGATAATATAGTAGTTATAGTAATGGATAATTAAATACAAAAACAGATACATTCACCTCTTCATATTTCCAATTTCTATGGATGGATATGAAAGCATCACCGGAAGAAAACTAAACCATTTCAATGCAACACTGGACAAAAGTTCTAAAAATATCATGTCATGCTAAAAAGATAAATGAAAGGGTTCTAGAGCAAATCACATCTGAGGAGCCAAGATGATTTGTCGGAGGCTACTATACAGTACTTTGGACACATTAAGAAAACCTCAGTCCTTGAGTCTGCAAGACCTGAGCTGGATAATTGATGACCAGGGATCTCTGAGGTTTCTCCTTCATAGGTTTAACATATGTGGAAGTTTGATTGATGGTAAACCTATGAATGGAAAACTCACAAGATTTCTGGCCATCAACTCTCCTGATCAGACTCAAGCAAACAAGTCTCTAGGGCAGTAGTTCTCAACCTGGGGTCCCCAGATGTTTTTAGCCTTCAACTCCCAGAAATCCTAACAGCTAGTAAACTGGCTGGGATTTGTAGGCCAAAAACATCTGGGGACCCCAGGTTGAGAACCACTGCTCTAGGGTCACTTGGAGATTTCTCATTCATGGAGTCATTATGAGTTGAACTCAGCTTTAAAGTAACAAACAAAAAACAACAAAAATAACAAGAAATACTTGACATCCCCTTTACCAATCTATATTTGGAAGTCAACTTCATTGGCCTTAGTACAGTAGAAGCCAGTTTAGGAGAATGGGACGAGCCAATGTCATATCTCCTCCAACAGAAGGAATGGTCAGATGGCTCAAGAGTAACAGCAAATGTATTGTTTTTGCTCTTGCCAGGAAGCTTTGCATTCTGAATTAACTGCCTTAGGCTGACTCTATTTTTATTTATTTTTTATTTATTTATTTCCGTCACTTTTACCCCGCCCTTCTCACCCCCAAGGGGGACTCAGGGCGGCTTACAGAGAAAGGCACAATTCGATGCCTTGTCACATATACATACATATATAAAAGCAATTAAGCAATTACAAATTAAAAATTAAATCATCAATACACAACAACACCATAAACACAGTAGTAGGCTAATCCTGAGCTCAGCGTTCGGAGTTCCGTAAATCCATTCCGTCTTGTCCAGGTATTTTTAAAGGTATCCATTGCACTTTAAAGAATCCAAAGTTTTAAATTCACCTTTCTTTTAATGAATTTCAAGACTGTTCAAATGCACAAAAGCAGAGAAAGCTTACTTTTGTTTTCTTCCCTAATTTCTGCAGCAGTTTGTACCATTTGTGGTGGATCTGTAAGACAAGAACAATATCTCTATGTGAGTGTTTCCCTCAAGTGAGGATTCAGCTGAGATTGGAAGAATCTGATCCTAAGCCTTCTCTCTATCTCTCTCTCATACACACACACACACACACACAACTGCCATGATAACATACAGAGGAGTCTTCAGTGTCAATGATGAGAAGAATCAGGACTTCATTACACAGTAGCTAAATTGACCTTTACCACACAGGGGCTCCTTTTCGGCAACAGATTGGGCAGGCTGAGGCCTCACCCCATCTGTGGGGTGCCTTGAGACCCTTTGGGGGGAGAGGGAGGTCTAGAAAATAAGTTTTATTATTCTTGCATTCTAGCTTCCTTGCCACCATGGTAAGAAATCATGTTTCGAGTAGATCTGATGGAGCTTTCCCGCATCTGATGGGCAACGTGGCAACGAGGCTTCCCACATCTTCCCCTGTCTGCTGGGGGAAGGGACAGGGCACCAACGTGTCTTGCCCTGATGTCCCCATGTGATAGAGGAAGGAGGGTGGGTGTGCAGCTTTTCCGAGAAACGGGACAACTAGCTCATCAGTATCATGAGGTTGTCAGTTTTGCAGTTTCATTCAAGATTGTAAAGGAGTTCTCCAGGGTGCTGAATCTATTTGGTGGATTGGTTCAGTACCTTGTGAATCATGTGTTGTTATGTTGAAAAAAAATTCAGAGTAATTTTTCCATAACCCTGAAGCTGTTGGATCATATATTCCTGAACAGATACAAACATGGACACAGATACAGACTTCAAATGCTAATATTTATTTAATTAATTAATTACAGTATTTATACCCTGCCCTTTTCACCCTGAAGGGGACTCAGAGCGGATTACCGAACACACATATGGCAAATATTCAATGCTGATTATACAATTAACAAGGACAGACAACACAAACAGAGATAAAGGCAGTTTTTCCCATTTTATTTCCGGCATCTTAAAGGCTGTGCTGTCACTCCATCTTCCATGCAAGGAGCTTTCCTCCGATCAATGTCCTTAAGTGTACCTTTATTACATCCTTGCTAAAAGCGGTACCTATCTACTCATATTTCTGCTTTTGATCTGCTAGTTGGGCAGGTGAGCTGGGGCTAAAGGCAGGTGCTCTCTCCAACTGGGGCTGGAACTACTGACCTTTCAATCTGCAGGATTTTTCTATAGTTCAGTGGTTTATCCTGCTGTGCTAAGCGTGGCCCATAAGATGCTTCCCCCAACTGGGTGTTAACTGCTCGTCCACCCCCTGATGAGGGTATCATGTTTAACTTCATTTTTCAATGGTAGTGCTCTGCGGTAGATGGCTTCATGCCACTGCCACTGAAATTAGACTTGTTTTGCAGCAGTTCTCCCCATCATCAAAGAGACACTATGATCTGAAGCATCTATCTGTTGCCATTTCATCATCTTGATGATATGGATAGACTGGCTGGAACCTCAAACATGGCTCATATCTGATTTTGTGCCAGCTAGAATTTTGCTCAGAGTTCCATAACATCATTAAGCATGATGATACACAGATTTGTCTTTTTGTTGTTAAAATGAGTTATCTAGAGTTCCCTTTCTTGGGCAACATGTTTTGAGTAATATGACTCACAACTATGTAACATGGAGAGAGAAAGGACACAGTGTAAAATGACTCACAATAATTTTAAACACACAAGGGTCATCAATTTGTTCAAATATGATTGATTACCCAATACTATAACATAGCCAACTTACAATCACAAAATACCAAATCCAGATACCATTTAAGTAACGCAAACACGCACACACATACACACACTATTTAACCAATATCAGCTCAATTACATAAAAGTAATAGAATCAGAGACCTAAACCTAATCTCTCCCTTACACATACATGTGCTTCCACTGTGCTGAGTTGATTGACAGTCTATCCTACTTTACATAGAATGAAGCATTTCCTTGAAATAAGAATTCATTTCAGTTACAGCCACACCTGATGCAAACATGAATAGTAAGTCCTTAAACCATTCCTGCTGAGATGTAGGGTATGAAAAGAAAGGGCCACTCACATCTGACATCCAGAGGAACAGACACCTCCATGGAGACAGAGCTGCTTCCTGTTCCATAGCTGACTGTGCAGGTGAGTTTCTGCTTGTCATCTGCTGCTGAAGGTGTAAAGTCCAACACATTGTAAATGTGGGTGCCATTTGACTGCAATTCAGAGGCATTCAGTATGAAATTTCTGGGCACTATTTCCCAGAGAATGTGCGGTGACTTCAAGGAACAACTTTCTGGGGCTGTACAAATGATGTTTGTTGGGTGGCTTGCCCGAAGATTTCCAGAAAGCTCTATTACTGGGTATTTCCGCTCTAAAGAGGAAGGAAAAGACAGTTATCAACATATAGCTATTTCACCAACTTTGTACGAAGCTTGAATGAAAAGTAATGCCTCCACCTTTGTAACTCCTCAACAGATGGAAGTACTGGTATGCGGCAGGTTCTGGCTTGTTCAGTAGACTCTCCTCTATAGTTCCATTTGGTGGGAAGCCTTAGCATTGAATGGTTGTATTGTTAAAGTGCAAAGTATGGAATCCTGCACAGACAGTCGGTCAATGCAACTTAAGCAATGTGCAGTCACTGAATTCTTTATAGCTGAAGGTGTGACTGCAAAGGAGATTAATCAGAGAACGCAAGCTGTTTGTGGTGATTGTGTTGATGTGAGTACTGTGCATTGTTGGGTGAGAAAGCTTAAAGATGTTGAAGTGGGAACATCTGACTTGCGTGACAAACAAAGTATTGGATGTCCTGTGACAGCAACCACCGAGTTTCACAAGCAAAAGGTTGACAGATTGATTCAGGATGATAATCGTATAACTCAAAGAGAAATTTCAAGCATTCATTTCAGGCCTCAGCATCCTGGGTACCCATCGTGCACAGATCTTCTAGTAGCCAAGCAAAGCAATAATGTGATCCACACATTCTTGTGAAATGCCGATTATGCCTGAAATGTCTCTCTGAGTGATATGACGATTGTCCTGAATCAATCTGTCAACCTTTTGCTTGTGAAACTCGGTGGTTGTTGTCACAGAATGTCCAGCTCTTTGTTTGTCATGCAAGTCAGATGTTCTCACTTCAACATCTTTAGCCTTACTCACCCACCAATGCACAGTGCTCACATCAACACAATCACCACAAACAGCTTGCATTCTCTGATGAATCTCCTTTGGGGTGACACCTTCTGCTGTCAAGAATTCAATGACTGCAGAGATAATCGCTGGAACACCTCAGCAAGCGAGAGTCCAAAAGTGGCAGGCTAAAACCCAGAATCTCAATCAATGGCTGATACCAAATGAAAGACTCCTCCTGGGCACACAGAAAACTGAGCGACTTGGAAGGCACTGAACAGACTGCACTCTGGCACCACGAGATACAGAGCCAACCTCAAGAAATGGGGCTACAAAGTGGAATCCACGACATGCGAGTGTGGAGAAGAGCAGACCACTGACCACCTACTGCAATGCAACTTGAGCCCTGCTACATGCACAATGGAGGACCTTCTTATAGCAACATCAGAGGTACTCCAAGTGATCAACTACTGGTCAAAGGACATTTAATAGAATGCCAAGTTTGCAAACTTTGTGTTTTGTTTGTTTGTTTTTTAATGCAATACAACTGTTTGGTTCGTTCCTGACATGATAAATAAATACTTGTCATAATTTGCTTTTCATTACTGTATTTCAATGTTAATATCAATACATAGTTTATGGTTTGGTATAGTATGGTCTATTTGTTTCCATTCTCAATTAAAATTAAAATTTTAACTGTCATCCAGTCAGAAACTACATTTATTTAGCAGTCTTCTGTAAATATAAATAAGATGGATGCTAAAAAAAAATTGAAATCATTGCCACAGATAAAAAGGGAGATGTTGATTTGAGGATGACACAAGAGCCTCCACACTCCTCTGATTCCTTTGCAAATTGAATTCCCTAGAAGTGCTCATGATCAGAGGCCAAAGCATCCTTTTTGTTCTGGAATCCACGCACTCTTTCCCCTCATAAAAATGGCACATTGATCCCAGTGTTTCCTGTTTCACCCTTCTACACTCCTATCTATGCTTCTGTTTGTGTCACAAATATTGTGCACTGCATTTCATGGAATGGTTTATTCAGAAGACCATGTTGGCCAAGAGATGGATCTAAGACGCTATGAGATGAACATTAGAAGCTATACACACCCGAGAAGCTGCACTAGCTTTAGGAACCTTTGCATGCTGGATCCATTAATTGTGAATTTGACAGCCATTGCACCTTTTTGGACCATATTACCACTTGCTCTCTGCCTATGTTTATAGTGCAGCCTATACCTCACCTTTCTTGGAATGGTGTGAGAAGGGGATCTGGTCTTATGGGAGTGGATTTATTTGTGTATGTCACTTGCAGCTTTTGCAGGGAGGCAGATGTCCTTATCGCCACTCACCTTTTACAGTCACGTTCAATCTATCTGGGAAATTATACTTTGATGTAGGTTCTTTCTCCATTCTGAAGCAATACTCCCCACCATCATTTATTTGGGCATCATTGATGACAAGAGAACAGTTGCCTTGTCCCACTTCCTCTGAAAGAAAAAAGCGATTCCGAGCATTATCTGCTATAGTTTTCTTTGGATCGTTGGTGGCCACTAAAGGAGAAGGTTGGCATCCTCCCTTAGACCAGTATCCATACAATTTGGAATTAATGTAGGCATCAGCTGGGTCATAAGTGAAGTTGCAGGGGACGAAGACACAGAGTCCCTCTTGGACTGTCACAGATTGGACATACAGCTTATATAGTATGTCACATTGCACACCTGGAAAGAGAGAACAAGAAGCTCAACCATACAGCAAAGAACTTCAGACTCACACCTTCCCTTAACTGGAAAAGGTGGGATGATCCAGAAAATGGATTCCTCTTTCTTTCACTCTCCTCCCTTGTTGTGCCAGCTCCACTGGCTGCCAATTAGCTTCCAAGCACAATTCAAAATGCTGGTTTTAACCTACAAAACCCTTTACGGTTCCGGCCCAGTTTACCTGTCCGAACGTATTCTCCCCTACGAACCATAAGGGCATTAAGATCTTCTGGAGAGGCCCTGCTCTCGGTCCCGCCACTTTCGCAGTTGCGTTTGGTGGGGACGAGTGACAGGGCCTTTTCTGTGGTGGCTCCCCAGCTATGGAACTCTCTTCCGAATGAAATTAGATCTGCCCCATCCCTCCTAACCTTTAGAAAGAAAGTGAAGTCTTGGATGTGGAACAAGGCATTTGCAGAGTGATGGCTGAGACGGGTAATTGACTAAGGTATTGACCACAATGTGCGGACTGAGTTGGACGTTGTTTTTATCCTGGTGAATGTTTTATTATGCTTTTTATCTGATATGTATTTTTAACTTCTTGTTTATATATGATGTTTTAAAGGTTTGTTTTGAGCATTGAATACTTGCTGTTAGCCGGTCTGAGTCCCTCTACGGAGGTAGAGAAGATTGGGATACAAAAGTTTTAAATAAATAAATAAATAAATAATAAAATTCTTACCATCCCAAAAGAGGTCAGTTGAAAGAAGTCCGAAAACTAAGACCTCAAGGAGGTAGCACATCTCCTCTCTTTTCTTTTCTTCTTTTATGTTCTCTTCCGGATGGAACTTCAATCTCTTTCCAACTCTAATGCTAGCTTAAGGATCCTATGAAATGGAAAGAATGGGGAAGAAAAAGTAAGCATACAAGCAGAAAGAATGATGTCCCTTTTCAGGGAATGGTGAAAATCTCATATGCATTACACTCTAAACACCTTTATCCCTGACAGTTTCTTTCTCTTTGTCCAAAAGTGTAGACCAGTTTTGCCCAGGATCTGGAGATGGAAGAGGATCACAGTCACAGCTGCATATTCTGGACAGAGATTTGGCAGGGACACTGTTCAGTTTCACTTATATTATTTGAATTTTTAAAATTCTTATTAAACTTTATTTATACCCTGCCACCATCTCCCCAAGGGGACACGGAGTGGCTAACATGAGGTCAAGCCCAACAATTACAATAAAGCAAAATAAAATACACACTACAAATAATAACATCAGATAAAATACAACCAATACACAATAACTTTCCTTGCAAGTGCGTCTGGTGGGAATGAGAGGCAGGGCCTTCTCAGTGGTGGCCCTTCAGTTGTGGAACGCCGCCCCTAGGGATAATAGATTGCCCCCCTCCCTCCTGATCTTCCAAAAAAGAATAAAAATTTGGCTTTTTGAACAAGCGTTTGGAAGTGCAGTGGAATAGGTAATTATGAAATAGGAGGAATGAACATGGAACGGCTGGACGATGCCGCTGGATAATGATTTTAACAGCACATCGGTGATTATATGTTTTTAAATGGTTTATATATGCTTTTAAAATATTTAGTTGAATGTTTTAATTGTATTTTTATGAATGTATGGCACTAACATTGCTATTTCCATGAGCTGCCTTGAGTCGCAACTAACCCAACGTTTTTAGGCCACCTGATGTCTTGTTGACGATAACTAATTGTGATTTCGGTGTTTAGAATACGTTTCCTCATTTGAGACACTGTAATCGGTTTTGATTTTTGGATGATTAGCAATTATATCCACCAATTCAATTCTTAGACCCATGTTGATTCTTGCTACTACTAGGGAAGAGAATGTATAACCCTTTGTGTCCTGTTGCATATAACTCTCCTTTCCCCACATGTGCCGTCACAGGGAAAAGCCACTGATCTGCTCATAACCTATGATAAATTATTGAACAAATTGGTAGCATTTTGGTCTTTCTCACTAAGCAAATACAGTTTCTCTTTGGTCTCTTATCCATTGTAGGAAAATGCCTTAAGATTTTCATACTAATGTGATGGACCACTTTTTAACTACTTTAATTTCTTGTTGGCACATTGTTGTTTGAATACAAACTAATTTTTAAGAGATGCAAAGATAGAAACATGCAAAGACAGCCTTTGGACTGATTTGAGGGCCTCACTCTGAAAGATGGAGTGAATCCATTCTGTCCAGATGATATTTAATGCTTTGAGATAGAAAAATCCAGAATTTAGAGTTCTAATAGATTGCAGAGCGTCTAAATAATTTTCTGCATCAACTCCCATGTTTCTACTACAATGCACCTCCTATAATTGAGAACAAAATCAAGGTAGGCTGGTTGTCCAGTACTCCTGCTCACTCTTACCCATATCCCCACTCACTTGATGGTGTTGATCTGCTTATCTTGAAACGGTTGTCCTCAGCACACCTTACTCTCCAGATCCGTATTTAGGACTGAAAAAAGGCTCTACAACTACAGCACATTTTAATCAAAAAGGAGAAACTCACATTATGCAACCAGAGAAAAAACCACTTCCTAATCTCAGTTTCACAACTCTAGAAATACGTGCAGGGCTTGATGAATCCAAGGCTGGAGTTAAACTTGCTGGAAGAAAAATTAACAACCTTAGATATGCAGATCACACCACTTTGATGGCTAAAAGTGAGGAGGAGCTAACCAAGGTGAAAGAAGAAAATGCGAAAGCTGGGTTGCAGTTAAACATAAAAAACCCTAAGATTATGGCAACCAGACTGTCAAACAGAGGGAGAAAACATGGAGGCAGTGACAGACTTTGTATTTTTAGGAGTGAAGATTACTGCAGACGCAGACTGCAGCCAGGAAATCAGAAGACATTTATTTCTTGGGAGGAGAGCAATGACCAATCTCAATAAACTAGTGAAGAGTGGAGACATGCATTGGCAATGAATATCCATATAATGAAATCAATGGTATTCCTCATAGTAACCTATGGATGCAAGAGCTTGACTCCTCTGTTGCACAGCTCCACTGGCTGCCAGTCTGCTACCGGGCACAATTCAAAGTGCTGGCTAAACGGTTCTGGCCCAACTTACATGTCCGAACTCATCTCCCCTTATGACCTATCTTTAAGCTCTTTAAGATCATCTGGGGATGCCCTGCTCTCGTTACTGCCTTCGTCACAAGTACGTTTAGTGGAGATGAAAGACAGAGCCTTCTCGGTGGTGGCCCTTGGCTGTGGAATGCCCTCCCTATAGATATTAGATCAGCCACCTCCCTTTTAACATTCTGGGAAAAAGTCAAGCCATGGCTTTTTGAACAAGCATTCGCAAATGCAGAGTAAATGACATAGAAAAATGGAGCGACTAGACAGTGAGTCCAGACAACGTTTTTTACGAGGAGACACTATGAATTTATATTTTATTGATTTGTTTATGTTTTTTGTTATGCTTTTAATTGTATTTATGACATTGTAAGGATTGAATTTTGTCCTGTTAACCACCTTGAGTCACCTATGGGCCGCGAAAGGCGGTATACAAATAAATAAATAAATAAATAAATAGGAAGGCTGAGCAAAGGAAGATAGACTTTTTGAACAGTGGTGTTGGAGGAAAATTCTGAGACTTCCTTGGACTGCAAAAAGATCAAACCAGTCCATACTCCAGGAAACAATGCTTGACTGCTCACTGGAGGGAAGGACATTACAGGAAAAATGAAGTACTTTGGCCACATAATGAGAAGACAGGAAAGCTTGGAGAAGATAATGATGCTGGAGAAAATGGAAGGGAAAAGGAAAAGGGGGCTCCACTTTCCCTGCTGAAGAGCTTTGTTTGTAAACTTCCTCCTTGGTTGAATTGCCAGCATTTTTCTGGCATTTCCTTATAGGTGCCTTAAATACCTCCCTACCTTAAAGCAGTATCTATTTATCTATTAACATTTGCTTTCAAACTGTTGGGTAGGCAGATGCTGGGCTAGGAGCTCACCTAACCAGGGCTTTGAACTGTCAACCTTTTGATTGGCAAGATTTACTGCAGCTGGTGGTTAACCTGCTGTGCTAAAGCTCAGCCCTATCTAAAATAATTAGTTCTGTGCTATCCTACTTTTCAGAAGCTTTTTAAAATGTCCGATTTATTTCCACTGTCTCCTGTTATCCTCAGCTTACTTTCATTGCTGAAAACTAAGTTCAAAATGCAAACAGAGTTTGCAGTCAGTGAGCTCAGCAGGGAGGAGAGACTCAGCCTCTCCTATCTTTTGTGTTCTTTTCATAAGTAATGTTCACCATCTTAACTATCTCTGATGTTGCTTGAGCCCCAATGTACATCTATGAAATGTCATAAAGTATGAATTAACTCATCATTTGCTGGCCTTTCATGGGAACCCAAATTTGCCTGAAATTATCTCTTGCCTCTATATCTTGCTCTTTTCTATAAGGTGATCTTCCTTTTCTTGCCCTCTTTACAGATTTCCAATGATGTAGTATTAGTCCATTTCAGAACAGAAAATAAAAGAAGAAAAGGGCACAAACATCTATGGGGCTAATTGTACAACCCTCCCTGTGTTGTTGGATCACAATACTCAGCATAATAATTGTTCTGTCTTCCAGGAGCTTGGTTTGCATTGTCTTTTAGTTGCATGGGATAACATTCCTTTGCATTTCCCCAGGGTTGCTCCAATTTCAGCTGCACCCTGAAAGTTAACAGTTTCAGAGGCTGGAAAGCCAGCCTGCAGGCCCTTTGCATTTATTGGTTTAGAAAGTATCTCTTTGGGTTTAGAGACCACCCTTTTTCCTGGGGTTGAGATCTCCATTTTGGAATCTCCCCTGCCTCCTTCAGTATAGAAAAAAGCCTCAGATGTGCTGTTTGGCCAGCCAGATAGCTCTGGAAAAACCATTGTAAGTACGATTGAGAAAGTGAGATAGTAATTGAGTTATAGAAGCTAATTGAGATATAGATAGATAGGCAATTGAGTTACAGATAGCGTTATTGAGCACTATTTGCTTCATCTCCAAAACTAACCTTGGGCTGGAATAGGGGAAGGCCTGCACCTTCTAAAAGATAGTAGCTCAGGGTTACGGTAAAGGGATTTCAGGATTTTTTCTACCATTTGGAGAAAGGCAACACAGCGAATAGAGGAAAAAGGAAAGAAAGAACATCTCTATTGTTTCATCAATTGACTGTTTTGTTCGTAACTTTGACAAGCCATGCCAAGTCTGGAAGGACTTTGAGAAATAAATATTCTGTTTTGATGTTCAAAGCCTGTAGTAGCCTCAGTTGCTGAGAATCTCAAGCTTCTAAGAAAGACACCCACAGTTTGCCCAGATCTAGAGAGAAGCACAACTTAGTTTTATTTTTATAGTGTCTGGGTGTGACAGCACAATAATAATAATAATAATAATAATAATAATAATAATAATAATACTTTATTTATATCCTGCCACCATTTCCCAAAAGGGACTCACAAAAGCACATAATTATGCTGCAAGACATTACAAAATATAGTAAAATACATAAACATTTATAAAACAATAACAATATGAATTAACATAAAACATAAAATATACAAAAAAATCCCCAATCAATTAAATAAAACTCAATAAAATGCAGCAAAAGGTCACCCTGACCTTTGGAGGTTGTGTTTCTTCATCAGCTTCCCTATGTGGACAGTGGTTCCCTTGCGGTATGCTAAGAACACTTTTCCTCTGGGTGGATCTTTGTCTTTATGAATGTGGCTCATTCTTGATCTTGCAGCTCTTTTGCCAAAGAGTTTTCTTCGTAACTTCCACCTTGATCAAATCTGGCATTTCCTTATGGATGCCTTAAATACCTCCCTGCTTAAGCCGCATCTATTTATCTACTCACATTGCTATTTTTGAAATTGCTAGGTAGGCAGAAGCTGGGATATGGCCAGGAGCTCACCCTGATTCGGTCTGCCAACTTTTTGGTTGGCAAGATTTACTACAGCTGGTGGTAAACCTGCTGTGCTAGGTTGTGTTCCCTCAAATAAAAGGGAAAAAAATTGTTGCATTGTTATTATTCATGTTTTTCCCAAATCTAACAAAAGAGCACTGTTGACTTTATGCCACTTTCTGCATTCTACCAAATGCTTTTATTTAAAATACAAACAAACTGAGAGAATAGTAATATGTATCATAACCAAGTCAAATCCATCTGTTGCCCAGTAATAGAGCAGTTTGGGGACTGGATAACAGAAATCCCTCAAACCCTGGTTGTCCTGTCATTGTTGCTCTTTGTTTCTTCTTTTTCAGGAGCCACAGCAGCTTGCGCCTTCTTAATGTCTCTTGTTCATCTTTTCATTGTTTGAGCTTTCCTTTGAGTGAAAAACGAAATCATGGGCACAAAGAAGAAGAAACACAGCAGCACTCTGGAAAGAGATGGTCATGTTTGAAAACAAAAACAATGAGCCAATGCTAATTTCTCCCATATTTCTCCTGGTTTTTTGCCAGACTGCCTTAGAGGGCAGATAGTGAAACTAAAGGACGCACTTACTTGTTTAGGCAGAGGATTAGCAGTAATGGAACCATTGAGCTGAAATATCCTGATTCTGTAGGTTCACCTTGGACCTCTGAAACAATTTAACCAAAATAATGTTGAACCTTAAAAAATAATTTTATGCCATAATATCCTTAAAAACAACACCAAAGGTTTGTTTGGGGGGGGGGGGGGGGGAACTGAACTAATAAAGCTGAGATTAGTCGAAAGCTATGTTGCCTTCTCAGAAGGACTGGACATGGTCCCATCTATTGAGAATAATAATAATAATAATAATAATAATAATAATAATAATACTTTATTTATATACTGCTCTATCTCCCCTAGGAGACTCAGGGCAGTTTCCACATAGGCAAAAAACATATAAAACATACAGAGTGAACATAAACATAAGCATGAAATTATTAACACAACATATAAATTAATATGAAATTCCACGCTATTCCTCCGTACAAGGTAATCTACCAGGGACCAGAATTTTGAAAAGAGCCTAGGCTGTTGAGAGGACTGGGCCAAGGCTAGCACAGAGAAAAATACGGGGACGGTGGAATGGTAAAGTGCAAGGACCGGTCCCAACAATGGCCATACTGGGGGCTTGGGCCACTTATTTCCAGGGCCTATTAAAGGACTATACCAAAGATCTGGGCCCGGGATGACAGAGGACTGGGATAGTGGGTGGATGGTTTACATCAGTGGTTCTCAACCTGTGGATCCCTGGATGTTTTCACCTTTAACTCCCAGAAATCTTAACAGCTGTTACCTGGCTGGGATTCCTGGGAGTTGTAGGCCAAAACATCTGGAGATCCACAGGTTGAGAACCACTAGTCTACATAGAGGAATCAGAGACCCAGTTTGATCCGAGGCCAGACTGCCTGATACAAGGGGCATGATTTATGGATAGAAATAGACAATGGCACACAGTGAGTAAACAAGAGCTATATGCAGATGGGGAATGTGTTTAGAACATTAAAGAACGACAGAAATTCATGTATTGGCAGACATAGGATCCAAATAAATTAAAGGATGTCACATCCTTCCAAAGTTGGTAGGATCTAAATATTCAGGTGGAAAAGGGAATGAAAATTGGGTGTTGGTGTTTTATTAATTAATATTTTCTATATCCCTTCTTTTATGTTTTAGACTTTAAAACAAATCAAGGAACACTTGTGGTTTGGGGTTGGACCAAGGACATGGAAACCCGCCTTGAACAAGCCTCAGCTTCCAAGGAACTCATGCAAGGAGCCATTGTTCTAGGACAATTCCCACTGCCTATATGGTACAACCCCCTCCCCCCACACACAACCCAATACTATTTTAATGAGAGTCAATGTTTGTTTGATCAAATTTATAAACTGTGCCGACTGTGTTTTCCTTACCTGTTATGGCAAACCGGAAGGTTTTCTCAATAACGCCTTCGCTGTTCTTTGCTTGACACTTGTATGTGCCTGCATGTTGTATCTCTGCACTGGGAAACTTCAATTCACTGTCTGTTATGAGATGAACTATTCCCAAGGATTGTGATTCATCCACCCATGCCACACTGGGTGAAGGGTTTCCCTTTGCCTTGCAGTGCAGTGCCACAATCTGAGTGGCATCTATGGCATTTGCGAAGTTTATCAAATCTGCAAGATTTCAAATGGATAGAGATGTAGAGAGGAAACCAGGATTAGATTTTCCCAAACAAGCTGGATGGCCATCTTTCAGGGGTGCTTTGAATGCAATTTCCCTGCTTCTTGGCAGGGGGTTGGACTGGATGACCCATGAGGTCTCTTCCAACTATATGATTCTATGATTCTAATATGCTCTCTTTTCTGGATACTATCATCAAGAATGGCTCAAGATATTTGGCTTCTTATAGCTGCCTGATTTTCTATAGCTCTGAAAAACAAGATAAGACTTTCCATTCTAAAGATGTATCATGAAATGCCAATCGAAATATCCAACTCTTTATATTTCAGATTTCTGTGTGTATATGAAAGCCTGTCAGCAAAGAAAGCTGACAGGAAGAAAATTGTGTCATTTCAAATACAATATTGGAAGAGAGATCTACAAATAGCATGGTTCACTAAAAGGTTAAATGAATATGTCCTAGAGCAAATCAGACTTTGGATGCCAAGCTGCTTCATGAGAGACTACTGTACTTTGGACACATCAAGATGACCACAGTCCTGAATTTGCAAGACATGAGCAGGATAATTGATGAATAGGGATCTTGGAGATCTCACATTTATAGATTCACTCTGAATGAACGTCTTCCAAGATCACTGGCCATCAGCTCTCGTGCTCTGTCTCAAGCAAGCAAGCCATATCACTGGAGTAAATGGAGATCTCTCATTTATGGGAACACTCAAAGTTGAAGTTGAGTTGATATCAGTTAGCAACAAACAACAAATTAGGAATAACAAGCTACCTGACATTCCCTTTACCAACCCATATTTAGATGTCAATTTCACTAGCCTTAGTACAGCAGAAAACAGTTTAGGGGAATGGGATTAGTCATGAAAGACACATATTTCTCTCTCCCCCAACAGAAGGAATGGTCTCAATAAGAACTTGAGTGACTTTCTAAGGCAGGCAGCAGGGCTCACAGCCTCACAGGGTAATCTGCCTCCCTCTCAGCACTCCACTTGTAGTCGAAAGAAACTGAAGGCCACAGTTTTCATCAGTTATGTGGTCTACTGCAGCTGATTAAAAATGGTGGTGGCACCTGTGCCATTCCAACTGGCCAAAAGAGCCGAACCAGCCAGAGCCCATTTTTCAAAACGGATATGTGCACAGCCCTAATATCCAGTGCAATCTCTCCCAAGAATTTAAAGTTTTAAAACCCATCTTCTTTAAACAGTTTGCAAGGATGCTCAGATCCACAAAAGCAAAGGAAACTTACTTTTGTTTGATTCCATAATTTCACTGGTGATGTGTACAATTTGTGGTAGGTCTGTAAGACAAGAACAATCTCCCTTTGTGAGGATCCGGTGGAGATTGGAAGAACTACTTATTAATTTATAATATTATAATGTAATACAATATAATACTAGTAATAATAATAAAATATAATTATAATTATACATTTACATTACATGTAATATTACTAATAATATTACAACATAATGGTTTAGTGCAATATAGTAATATATAATACTGATATTGTACTATTCTAATAATATAATATATTGTATGAAAATATATATTGTAAGCCGCTCTGAGTCCCCTTCGGGGTGAGAAGGGCGGCATATAAATGCCGTAAATAAATAAATAAATAAATACATAAATAAAATAAACTTCTCTCTATTCCTCCCCCCTCCCTCCTCTCTCGCGCTCTCACTCACTCACTCACTCACTCACTCACATATAATTATCATGGTCACATACAGAGGAGGTTTCAGT
This sequence comes from Anolis sagrei, assembly GCF_037176765.1. Classification (NCBI taxonomy): domain Eukaryota; kingdom Metazoa; phylum Chordata; class Lepidosauria; order Squamata; family Anolidae; genus Anolis; species Anolis sagrei. The sequence goes on along the minus strand of NC_090035.1, from coordinate 67,161,828 downwards.
GAGAAAAACTGGTTTCAAGATTTTAAAGGAGCTCTCCAAGGCACTGAAACATTTGTTGGCTAGAGTTTTAGATAGCCAGTTTAAGTGTAGTTGTATTGAGTAAAACACAGTAGTTTGCCTATAAAATGTTGGAAGGTCCTACACAGGTTTGGACACAGACTTCTGGTTGGAACTGCTAAATGTGATCTTTTTCTAGGTGATGTATTGTGGCATTGCTCTTCTGGATTAGAAGATCAATAAGAACTTTCTGTTTCCTCCAGAAATCGGCTCTAGAGAGCCAAGAAAGGCATTAAGGAAGGATGTTTCAACACGATTCCTCCAACTGTTCATGCAGTTCCTCATGAGAGTGTCAGGTCTAACTGCATTTTTCAACAACAGTACTGCTCTTTGGCAAAATGTTTCAGAAGATCAGAACTACGTATTAATATTGAGTTGGTTTGCAGCAATCCCATCATGAAGAGACACAATGTTTTGGTGCAGAAATTTGTTGCTGTTTCCTCATCTTGAAGACATAGACAGAGGTGGGCCTGAACTACAAACATAGTTCATATTTGAATTTGTGGCAGCCAAAGCTTTGCCCAAGGTTTAGTAACACTAAAGCATGCCTGATTAGGAACATGAAAATCCACAAATTTGTCTTTTTATTCCACAACAAAACAGAAGTGCTTTGCAAAGGTTTCTTCTTGGGTTTCCTGTCTTGGGCAACACAGTGTAAGTCATATTTAACACACAAGCATACATAGGAACTAGTGTGAGTAATATTACCCACAGCTATTTCACATACACAAACATGCGCGCACACACACAGAGTGATCCAAGGGCCATCAATGGGATCAAAGATAATTATTTACGAAAAAACGAAAGCAATGAAGAAGTAATGGAAGAAATAATGAAGGAAGAGGAAAAATTAAAGAGACCCAGAAAGCCAAAAGATAAGAAATAACTTGGCAATTTTACAAAAAAAAGAGAATATTTCGAGATGGAAGAAAGGGCTAATCAGTTAAAATTTGTCAAAGTAGATTACTTCCAAAACGCAAATAAACCTGGTAGGTGGCTGGCAAGAAAATTAAGGGACAAAAGAGAAACAAAATATATAACAAAAATAAAAGAAGATGACAAGATATATACACAAGAGACAGAGATAATGAACCAATTTGAAAAATATTACAAAAGATTATATCAGAGAGACCAAATTAAGAAAGAAAAAACTATGAAGTATTTAGAGCAAGCAAATATACAAAAAAATTACAGAAAAGGAAAGAGAAGAACTAAATAAAGAAGAGAATTATTTACAAAACTGTATGATGTAGTTTTTCTTTGGTCGTGTCAGGAGCAAGTTGCTTCTGGTGTGAGAGAATTGTCCGTCTGCAAGGACATTGCCCAGGGGACGCCTGGATGATTTGATGTTTTTATCATCCTTGTGGGAGGCATCTCTCATATCCCCGCATGAGGAGCTGGAGCTGATAGAGGGAGCTCATCCGCCTCTCCCCAGGTTCGAACCTGCGACCTGTCAGTCTTTAGTCCTGCCGGCACAGGGGTTTAACCCACTGCACCACCGGGGGCTCCATGATGTAGATTAGTTACAACTACAAAATATCAAACTTGGATATAGATAACTGTTTTAAACAAAATATTTTAGACATACAAATACACACACACATGTTAATCAATACCAGATCGAATAGAAACAGGGAACAAAATAAAAATAATAGAATCAGGGAACTAAACCTAATCTCTCCCATACACTTACATGCACTGCGTTGTTTGACAATATATGCTACTTTACAAAGAATGGAGCATTTCCTTGAAATAAATCATCTCATTTACAGTCAAACCAGATGTGAACATTAATGCTGATGAAATAATGCTGATGAAAAATAAATCCTTAGATTGCTCCTGCTGAGATGTAGGATATGAAAAGCAAGGGTCACTCACATCTGACATTCAGAGGAATGGATGCCTCCATGGAGATAGAGTTGCTTCCTGCTCCATAGGTGACTGTGCAGGTGAGATCCTGCTGGTCATCTGCTGCTGAAGGTATAAAGCTCAACGTAGAGTAAACATGGGTGCCATTTGACTGCAATTTAGAGGTATTCAGTGTGAAATTTCTGGGCACCACTTTGCAGACAATGTGTGGGGACTTCAAGGAACAACTTCCTGGGGCTGTACAAGTGATGTTTATATGATGGTTTGCCCGCAGATTCCCAGGATATTCTAACACTGGCTTTTGCCGTTCTAAAGAAGGAGGAAAGGAGGAGAGAAACATCAGGAGATAATGCTTCTGGAACATGGCCATACAGCTCAAAAAACTTACAACAACCCAGTGATTCTGGCCATGAAAGCATTCAACAACCCCCCATTTTCCTAGTTTCCAGTAGACCTCACAACCTCTGAAGATGCCTGCCATAGATGCAGGTGAAACATCAGGAGAGAATGCTTCTGGAACATGGCCATACAGCCCGAAAAACTTACAGCAACCCAAGGAGAAAAGTTTTTTTTTTTATCAGTATATAGTAACCCCACTAGCCATTCATACCCTCCCATTAGTTGTGGTTCGTCTCAAAAGAGTAGAACATTTAGGTACTTATTTCTGCTCCAGAATAATATAATGCATTTAGGTTTTTTTCCTTGATGTTCTAGGAGATAAGGAATCAGCAAAGTTAAAACAGTAAGTCACTGGATTGCAACTTGGAAGCTATTCTATGTAAAAATAAAAGTCAGCAGAAATGCTTTACTTCAAGATCCCTTTGCTGTTTTTGTTATGACAAGAACATGACACGCAGAGGTGGCCCTAGGTAATTTTCAATGGTTAAGCAAACAGTATTTTGGTGCCCCCCCCCCCCCAACCAATCATTGATATATATTTTCTGTTCATCGTGGGAGTTCTGTGTGCCATATTTGGTTCAATTCCATCATTGGTGGAGTTCAGAATGCTCTTTGATTGTAGGTGAACTATACATCCCAGTAACTACACTTGCCGCACTTGCTCCCTTGCCTGGCCCGCTTTGTGTCCAGAGGCATGCCTGAAGACCCTGGCGTGTGCACCAAAAGTCACCTCTTCTCCTGACTTTCTCCTCAGCCATTGGGACCAAGAGAGAGAGAGAGACAGAGGTGGAGATGCCCACCTTTCCTGAAGATAGGCGCAAAAACAAAGAAGGGAGCGGAGGTGGGAGATACCTCCAGCCGAAGGGGCACTCTCTCTCTCTCTCTCTCTCTCTCTCGGTCCCAATGGCTGAAGAGAAAGTCAGGAGAAGAGGCGACTTTTGGTGCGCACGCTGGGGTCTTCAGACACGCCTCCGGACCCGAAGTGGGCCAGGCGCGGCGGCTCTGCCCCTTGGCCCACCCACAGATTGGGGAGAGGAGAGGAGGCGGGTGGAGCGCCGGGGCGATCGGGAAAGGGAGCCAGTCATGGGGAAGGGATCAAACGCGGAGAACGATTGAGCGCTGGCTCTGTTCGCGCACCCGGTGGCCGGGTGGAGCAGGAACGAGAGGGGCTAGGCGAGGCTCAAGGGCCTGGCCCCTTTGGGAAGAGGATTGCCCGTCAGCGAGGCAAGAAAGCCAAGGCTCCTCCTGGACTGCTAGGGCTGTTGTGAGCTGAGGGGGAGCTCCTCAAGTGGCAGTCGAGGGGCATTTACAGAGGCACCTCTGTGCCCCTGGCAAAAAAAAGTGTTCTGTGACCGCTTACTTTGCGTAATGGACGAGTTGCCCCTGATGACACGAACATGCATTGTACATCGACATACATCCTGGGTACCATTGTGCAGAAGTGTCTTGTTTTTATTAAAAAGTGGGGCAAGAAAAATGGGCACAGATGAGAGATGCAAAAGTAGCAGGAGGAATATTTTTAATAACTCTGTGGACACATTAATAGACTCTACAGGTTGTGGGAAGGGATGATACACAAACTAGGGTTAAAAGACCCTAGTCACATCGGTTCTTGAGAGGAGTGGTCCCCCTCCCCCACAAATTCTATCTTCTGCTAATAATAATAATAATTTTATTTTTGTACCTTGCCTTCATCTCTCTGGAGGGACTTGGGGCAGCTTACATGGGGACAAGCCCAATCAACAATTAAAAAAATATATAAGACATTACAATGCAAAATATAAAATACATAAACAACAACATTAACAGAATATGAAAGCAACCATTGAACCAAGAACCAAGAACCCTGCCATAATCATTTCTGGGCACAGGTAAACAGTGGGCTAGTGAGGATATGGCTGATAGATAAAGTGTGAAGTCAAATGGCAACAGTAGGAGTAGAGGCAATGTAACCTGGAGCATGATAGTTTTGAATACAGAACAACAATAAAGTGGAAGGATGAGATTTTAGGAAACTGGGTCTAGTTATCTGGGAATTGTCTAGTCAAAAGCCCAGTGGAACATCCATGTCTTTAGTGAATTTGTGGGAGTTACTGAGGAATTGTAATCTGACTTTCTACAGAGACTTTCCTCCCCACCCAGCTTCAGTTAGGGTTAGAAAGAAACATAAGCCCCAACATGGATAGCTGGATACAGTTTATTCTATTTGTAATACTGTTCTGATTCTGGGTATTTAGATGCTCATGGGAAGCTGGGAGCCTGGGCCTCTTCGTCCAGCCTGCGGTCAAGGTTTTCTAAGGACAGTGTGCAAGAGGGACCTCCTCTCCAGCTCCAAGAATCCTATACTATTTCAAACAGTTTCTCTTTTCTCCCAGGTCAACATGTTTTACAAGCTTGCCTCCTGAAAGAATATCAAAGTTTCCACACATCTCCCCAAACTGGTCAACCTCACTGAGCAATTTTCTCTCTCGATATAAGTTGCTCCTTGTAGAGATGTGTTTATTATAAAGTGTTATTTATAATGTGTTTAAAACTGTATTTGTGGTTTACATTTGTTGCCATGGCCTAGCTGTGAGGGATAGGTTGCCATGGTGACAAGACAAGGCAGCAGAGGAGGTGGGCGGAGCTAAAGGAGTAAAAGGTTTGAAAGTGGCAGTTAAGCTCCAGTCCGGTGGAGGAGACCCGGAGAAGAGCAGAGCCAGTTAAGGGCTCTGGGAAATAGCAGAGTCAAGAAAGGACTCTGGGGAAAGTAGTTTAGTCCGGTGGAAGAGACCCGGGGAAGAGGAGAGCCAATTAGGGCTCTGTTGTGAAGCTGTGAGAATTCAGTAGTTCCTAGAATTTGTGAATATTTCTTCAGCAAGAGAGCTGAAGGTGTTACCTTGTTAGATTGCTTAGGTTAAAGGAATCTAACAGAGGGGGTTTTCAGGATTGCCAGTAAGGAAAGACTGGTGATCAGTGGTTTGTTCCGAGTATAGGGCAAACAGTGTGGACATTCACAATAGGGAACTCTGAAGTAGTATAAGCACTTCACTAAGAAGAAGTTTGTAGAATTGTATCATCAGAAGCATGTATCTCAAACCAGCCATTTTGTAACATCAAGCCTTGTGCCAAGTTCAAATTCTCAAAACTGCAACAATTACGTTCTGTTAACAATAAATCTTGTTCTCTTTGTATTTCAAACCTGCTTCCTTCATTGCTTTTATGCTTGGTGCATTCCACACTACCAAAGTCACCTCACAACACAACTAAAGATAAACAGAGACATAAACCAGCGTCTCTAAACATATTGGTGGCAGCTTAATTGATATTTAAAAGAAGCTTCCTCACATAATTTTGGTGGCATCTAGTGAGATTAGCGCTGCTTCTTTACATTTTTGGTTGACAAGCGGTGGGATTAACGCTTCTTTACACTCCTAAATTATTACTTTTGATAAATGTAAACTAAAGTCATCACACAATTAACTCTTTATTTATCTAAAGGAGGCACTATACTTAAAAATTAAATTTAAAACCCATCTAAAAACACATCTCTTTTGACAGGCCTACCCAGACAGTTTTAAGAATTTAATACAATTTGTGTCCTGTGTTTTAATCTCTATTCTGTGTATTTAGTATGTATTTTATAGAAATACGTTTTAATATATATATATTATAGAACTACCTTTTAAAATGTGTGTTTATAGAATTTTTGCAATGTTTGTGTGTTTTAACTGTGCTGTTACTTCCCTCAAGCCATGAGGAGAGGTGGGGAAGAAATAAAATAATATTAATCATCATTATTATTACAATTATTATTATACACATACTCAACATCTTTAGGCATACTTAAGATCTCTGCAAATGCTCGGTGTTGTCTCAGCAATCTCTTTATACTAGGGCTGGGTGGTTTCGTTTCGTTAATTCATAATTCGTTAATAATTCGTTAATTTTTTCAATTACAAAACGATAACGAACCATTCTGGAGCAATTATTAAAAAAAACAAATTTTCAAAAACGTTTTGTAAATGCTTCGTATTTTGATATTGTATTCGTTTCGTTATTGTTTTGAGGTCGTTTCGTTATTATTTCCGCATGTCTGGGCCAGTTTTATGGTTTAATTAGTGAAAAAAAATTATAATATCACACCAACAGTCAACAACAGAGGGAGAGGGAAGCTTCAGAAGGTTTTGGAGGTTTTTTAGCATATTTCGCAGTCGCGTCCGCCATTAACGAATCGATTCGTTATTGTTTCGGAAATCGATTTGTTAATTTTTTACCATTTACGAAATTTCGTAAATATCGAACTTTTTAAAAGGAAAATTTTGTAATTATTTTAAATATCGAAACAAAAAACCCCCCCAATTACAAATCGATTTTAGAAACAAATTTTTCCGTTGTTACCCAGGCCTACTTTATACAAGAGGAGCTATGAAGACCATGGGAACTATCAGACGTTCACCTCATCACTTGACAATGAAAGCATTGTCAAGGGTTGGTTTGAGCGAGTCTCAGATTGACCCTATTGAGATGACCCAAGAGTATCCATGGTCCTCTGATTTTCAAAGGCAGTCTGCTTCAGAAGCCAAAGGATCCAACTTGCTCTAGAATCAACAGACCCTCTCCCCTCGCCAAATGCTCCCATTTCTTGCTCTTACACCTCATTACATTTCTGTCTGTGGCTGTGTTTGTGGCATAAAGAGTATACATTACATTTCATGGAATGGTATGTGGCAGTAGATCATGTTCGCTATGCCTTAAGCAGAAGACAGCTTGGAGAACCAGTGAGGGGATATTAGGAGTGTATGGACAGCTGAAAAGTAGTGCCAGAGTTCATAACTCCTGCTTGCCCAGACCATAAATTGTGAATTTGACAGGTCCCACCCATTGTTGCTTGTTGCTTCTTGTTGAACTTTTGTTTGTGCCTGTGTTCATAGCACACCACATTTTTAGAACAGTGTATGTGGAGGAGATCCTATTTAGCAGCAAAGGATATATTTGTGCATTTCATTTGAAGCTTCCACAGGAGCCAGATGTCCTTATTACCACTCACCTTTTACAGTCACTTCCAATTCATCTGGGAAATTAAAAATTGCTCCATGTCTTTTCTCCATTCTAAAGCAGTATTTCCCTCCATCATTAATTTGGGCATCATTGATGACAAGAGAACAGCTGCCTTGTCCCACTTCATCTGAAAGAATAAAGCGATTCCGAGCATTTTCTGCTATAGTTTTCTTTGGATCGTTGCTGGCCACTAAAGGAGGAGAAGGCGGACATCCTCCCTTGTACCAGTATCCATACAATTTGGAAGTATTCCTGGCATGATCTGGGTTATAAGTGAAGTTGCAGGGGATGAAGACACAGAGTCCCTCTTGGACTGTCGCAGGTTGGACATAAAGCTTATATAGTCGTGTGTCACACTGTGCACCTGGAAAGAGAAGATAAGAAGTTTAACCATACAGACGGAGAACACCAGACTCACACCTTTTCCTTACTGGAAAAGATGGGATGATCCAGAAAATGGATTGCTCCTCCTTTCAGTCTCCTCCCAGTTCTTACCCTCCCAAAAGAGGTCAGTCGAAAGAAGCCCAAGAACCAAGAGCTCAAGAAGGTAGCACATCTCCTCTCTTTTCCTTTCTTCTTTTATGTTCTCTTCTGGATGGAACTTTAATCTCTTTCTAACTCTACTGCTATCTTAAGGATCCTATGAAATGGAAAGAATGAGGAAGGAAACGTAAGCACTGAATCAGAAAGCATAATGCCCCTTTTCAGGGAATGGTGAAACCAGGAAAACCTCATATGCCTTACATTTTGAACACTTCTATCCCTGATAGTTTCTTTCTCTCTGTCCAAAATCATAGAGCAGTTTTGCCCAGGATTTGGAGATGGAATAGGATTACAGTTACCACTGTATATTCTGGACAGAGATTTGGCAGGGACATGGTTCGGTTTCACTTACAATATATTATTTGAATGTTTGTCTCCAAATAAAGAATGAAAGAGTTATCAAATCCTGGCTGAAAAAGAGAGAAAGATCTCCTCAAAATACTAGCAGAGGCATATAAGGGAAAGGGAGAGTATTGCAGAGAAAGTAAAGAATATATCAAAATGGCAACTGACTGCACATTTTTAGGCCACCTGATGTCTTGTTGACGATAGCTAACCGTGATTTGAGTGTTTAGAATATGTTTCCTCATTTGAGACTGTGTAATTTTTTGTTTTGATTTTTGGATGGTTAGCAATTTTATCCACCAATTCAATTCTTAGACCCATGTTGATTCTTGCTATGACTATGGGAGAGAATGTATAACCCTTTCCTGTCCAGTTGCATATAACTCTCCTCTCCCCACATGTGCCATCACAGGGAAAACCCATTGATCTGATCTTAACCTATGATAAAGTATTGAACAAATTGGTAGCATTTTGCTCTTTTTAACTAAGCACATACATTTTCTCTTTGGTCTCATATTCATTGCAGGAAAATATCTTAAGTTTTTCATACAAGTGTGATGGAGCACTTTCTAACCAATTTAATTTCTTGCTGGCACATTGTTGTATGTTTGAACAAAAATAAATTTAAAAAAGAAATGTAAAGATAGATACATGCAAGGACAGCCTTTGGACTGGTTTGAGGGCCTCACTCTGAAAGATGGAGTGAATCCATTCTGTCCAGATGATGACGATCTGATGCTTTGAGATAGAAAAATCCAGAATTTAGAGTTCTAATAGATTGTAGAGTGTCCAAATAATTTTCCGCAGCAACTCCCATGTTTCTGCCTCAATGCACCTCCTATAATTGAGAACAAAATCAACGTGGGTTGGCTTTCAAATACTCCTGCTCACCCTCACCCGTATCCCCACTCACTTGATGGTGTTGATCTGCTTGTTTTGAAACGGTTGTCCTCAGCACACCTTACTCTCCAGATCAGTATTTAGGACTGAAAGAAGGCTCTACAACTACAGCACATTTTAATCAAAAAGGAGAAACTCACATTATGCAACTAGAGGAAAACCCACTTCCTAATCTCCAGTTCACAACTCAATGATTATTTTATCATTGTTTTGCTCACCATTTATTTCTGTTATTTAGAAAAACAGAAGTGGTAGCGTGGGAAAGAGGTAAGCAAATGGGGTTGTATCAAGAAAGCCATGACCTAGTCGCATCCCCAATGTCAACACAACTCTTCTCCAGACATCTGTAGCCTTGCCTGTTTTTAGCTCTCTTCTGAGAACCAACAATGTTACTATGCTGTCACGCGCTGGGCCTATAATAATTGTCTTTTGAACAGGACGTGCTCTTTGTGCCCAGCGGGAAGCCGGGTTGCCTTGGCTGAGAGACCCTAAGGATTTTCCTATACAAGAGTCTTTAGATGCTTGAAAAGTTTAACAAAGTCCTTTATTATTGCTTAGATCTTCAACAATTTAAACAAACACTTCTCAGATCTTCAACAAGTCAAACAAATGCTTCTTAACTTGCCCAAATGGACAGGTAACTGGCTTCGTGAACTGTTTCTTTTCTTTAAAAGGAAAACCCTTTTTAACCCCCCCCCCCCCAAGGCAATCTACTTTTTATGCTTGCTGGTGTGGGCTCTACTCCCGGCTCCAATTGCTTCTGGTTACCCGAGTAGACCTACCAGCCAAGGCTTGTAGATTCTCCAGCTGGAGTTCTTTTGGATCTTTTCCACGAAAGATGTCGAGCTGTTTTCCCCTGTAGAAGCTTGTCTACAGATGGAGCTGATCCACATCCTGTAGCTAAGCTTTCCACTATAAGACTGAACTAAAAATTGTTCCCTCTCCTCCCAGAGCCCTGGAAAAAGGGGCGGAACCAAAACTTAACAATGATAGACAGGTCATTGGCCCTATAATTGCAAACCAAGGGAAGCCACCTTACTGCAAAATGCATGGAACCTTGGATTATATGCAAACACTCAATAGAAAGAATATTGCAAATATTCTTGCAATATTAAAATTAAAAGGGGAATATGTAAACAAACAGACTTTTGGAAAATATGGGGGAAATTTATCAAGTATGTGTTTAATGAGGGAAAGAGGTATAAGCCAGCAAGAGAAACAATGATATTTTGTAATGGTGAAACAACATGAGTTGGTTGGTCCTGGTGGAGGGGGCACAAACTAAGGGTAAGGGGAAGAGGGGGGAAAAGAGTATCAAAGAGAAACAACAGGAATGGACCATGGTCAATATCCAAAGAGTGCTCATAATTATGCTTCCAAAACAGAATAAGATTGAATGATGGGACATGTCTAGAATTTGCATGTTGCATATATGTTATGATCATATTGTATTTGGAGAGTGAAGAATGAGTGACTTGATTATAAGGATTGGTCAGATTATAATTATTATTTTTTGTTTTGTAAATTGAGAGAAGTCTGAATTGATTTATAGTTAGTTGGAATTTGTAGTAGTTATAGAGTATAGGAATAATTTAGTGATAAAGGTATGTTTACTTAATGTGTTTATGTTAAATTGAATAAATGTAATACATGGGGGGGGGGGGGAGAAAGAATATGAAGCTGAAGCTCCTGGTACAGCCATACCAGCACAGCTACCCAGAGGAGAGCCACCATGATGCAAGAACTCAGCAGCAACAAACTCATCAATAATGAAGGAAAGGGCTGCCTTTTTATGTATAAATTGTGTGCTTTGTTAAGGAAGTATGACAGTCTGCAAAGTACATTTTGCTCTGATGAATTTTATTTAATTTCTTTCATACAAAGAAATTTATTTCAATAACCAGGTTTTTCTTTTCTTATTATTTTGATGGTTGGGCAGGTAAAGAAGATGAGATCAGATTTTACTCTTTCCAATAGAGTCACACAATAGCAGCCTTCTGCATCTTCTCCTGGTCTTTTATGTTGGTTTGCCATTTTGATTCATCATTCCATAATCACAACCACTATGTAGTCATAAATGTGACACTGTTGCCATGATTGTAACTCCTCCCCACCCAAACACACACAAGTCTACTTAACCGGATGACAGATGCATAGGGAGAATTATGCAATTATGCAATTCTGCCAGCATTATGCTTAGTTGAATACACTCAACAAGGGGCTAATGTAAAAGAGTGGCAATTGTGATTAATTGAGTATTTTTTATCTCTACCATGACTCCCAAAGTTAGTTTTAAAAACAAAAGGACAGATTAGAGTTAGAGTTTTGGTCACCCAACAGCAGCATGTCAAGGATGGAACCAACTTGATTTCACTTAGGAGAGAATTCTATGAGCAAGGTCATACAAAGAGCAAAAATGTCTCATTTACATATCAACTAAGCCTCTTGAGTTGTTACAGCAGAATTTTAGCTGACCATCTCAAAGACCTGGTCACGAACTCCAAAACAGAACTTCAGTTTCTTGTAACTATAAATCAGGAAGTGGTATTTATAAATAGCTTATTTGCATTGTGACCATACTTTGCATTTTCAGCTAAACTATCTCACTATATTGCAAATGTGGTTTTCCCATCCTGAATGCTGAACCCCAAAGTAGAAAGGACTGAGAGCCACTATCTTGAGATCATTTGATCAAGGCCACTCATCACATTATTGGACAAAGATGTTTTCCACAGTGGTCTCATGATTATGGGTAGCGGCAACATGCTGGGATGATTGCCCTCGCCATCACACCTTCTTGGCACCAACTCACTGACCCGTCGTCCCACAGCCGTACTTCTGTCTCTTAGCAGATTTTCTGTTCTGGTTTAGGGAATCATCGTCATCATCAACATCATCAACATCATCATCTGTGGCTGGATCTGAAGATGCCAGACACAGATGCAGGCAAAACATCAGGAGAAAATGCTGCTAGAAAGTGGCCATACAGCTCAGAAACCACACAACACCCACAAGCCTTCAAAATACAGTATTTACTTTATTTATACCCCACCTTTCTCCCCATGGGGACTCAAGACGGCAAACAATCCCACACTTTGGTCATTGTTTAAAAAGCACAATACATTTTTTTAAAAAAAATCCACTTAAAATAGCCTATAAAACTTACAATACCCCTTATTGCTTATTGCTCTAACACCAATTGTTTCCTTCAAACTCTAGAGCAGGGATTCTCAAACTTTTTCAGCCGCAGAGCCCATTTTGAAGCAATAGTTTCTTGTTAAGCCCAAATAAATTTTATACATTATATTATATTGTATATTATAGTGTATATAATGTATATACATATATCAGGGATGAGTCAGGCCAGTGGCAGATGTATGGAGAGTGTTTGTGTGAAGTAACTATGGACTATGACCTCGACATATAACCTGGACTATGAGTTTGCATTTGTGTGCTTTTTAATCACATTTTTAGTATATAGATGTTTTTTTTCTTAACCTTTTTGTACGTGTTTATTGTTTTTACATGTTTGTTTATACAGCATTAAATTGTTGCCAATTCATAAGCCACTCTGAGCCCCGTTCAGGGTGAGAAGGGCAGGGTATAAATATAGTAAATAAATACATAAATGAATAAATAAACAAAGTAATTCACACAGTGCAAAAAAGGAAAGGAAAGGAAGAAGAAAGAACAATACAATATTCAAAATGAAGAACAATTTTAAACAACATAAACTTAACAGTATTTCTGTCGAAGATCCCAGGGGCCATCCAGTCCAGCCCCTTCTGCCATGCAGGAATAACACAATCAAAACACACACCCCTCCAAAAAAACAGATGACCATTCAGCCTTTGTAACAACAACAAGAGCAACCCCAGGGACCATTTAGTCCAATGGTTCTCAACCTTCCTAATGCCGCACCCCTTTAATACAGTTCCTTGTGTTGTGGTGACTCCTAATCATAAAATTATTTACGTTGGTACGTCATAATTGTGCTACTGTTAAGAATTGCAATGTAAATGTCTGATATGCAGGATGTATTTTCATTCACTGAACCAAATTTGGCACAAATACCTGATACACTCAAATCTGAATACTGGTGGCATTGGGGGGGGGGGGGGTTGATTTTCTCATTTGGGACTTATAGTCACTGGGATTTATAGTTGACCTACAAGCAAAGAGCATTCTGAACTTCACCAATGATAGAATTGAACCAAACTTGGTACACAGAACTGTCATGACCAACAGAAAATACTGGAAGAGTTTCATGGGCATTGGCCTTGAGTTTTGGAGTTGTAGTTCACCTATATTCAGAGAGCACTGTGGACTCAATGATGGCTCTGGGTCAAACTTGGCACGAATACTCAATATGCCCAAATGTGAACACTGATGGAGTTTGAGGAAAATAGACTTTGACATTTGGGAGTTATTTATTTATTTATTTGCTTTATTTCTATACTGCATTTTTCAGCCCTTAACAGGCGACTCAATGCGGTTTACATGGTACAATTATCAAACAGTGTCAGTGCAATTAAAACATAACAATGCAACAAACAGGATCAACAGCATCAATCCACAACAGTTAACAATCAACAAGACAGATCAACAAAACAGACATAACGCCTCAGTTGAAATCAGATCCGTTCTCATAATCCTTGTGCCATTCCTATGTTCCATTTACCGTCTTCCTATGATTGGTTGCACTGCTTAACCAAACGCTTGTTCATAAAACCAAGTCTTAATCATTCTCCGAAACGTCAGCAGCGAAGGTGCCTGTCTGATGTCTGCCGGTAGGGCATTCCATAGCCGAGGGGCCACCACTAAGAAGGCCCTGTCTCTCGTCCCCGCCAAGCGCGCCTGTGACACAGGCGGGATCGAGAGCAGGGCCTCCCCAGATGATCTTAATGTTCTGGTCGGTTCATAGGTGGAGATGCGTTCGGAGAGGTAAGCAGGGCCAGAACTGTTTAGGGCTTTATAGGCTAAAGCTAGCACCTTGAATTGTGCCCGGTAGCGGATTGGCAGCCAGTGGAGCTGGCTCAGCAGAGGAGCGGTATGCTCCCTGAGTGCCGCTCCCGTTAGCAACCTGGCCGCCAAGCGCTGGACCATCTGAAGCTTCCAGGCAGTCTTCAAGGGCAACCCCACGTAGAGCGCGTTGCAGTAATCAATCCGGGATGTAACCAGAGCGTGGACTACCATGGCCAAGTTGCTGGGATGTACAGTTCACCTACAAGCAAAGAGCATAGAATTGGTGGATAGAATTGGGCCAAACTTCCCCCATGACCAACAAAAAATACATGTTTTCTTTTTTTTTTTGTTATTAAAATTTTATTAATTTTTATATAGATTACAATGAAAGAGTGAGAACAATAAAGTATAGGAAAGTGAGGAAATGAAGAAAAGAAAGAAAAAAGAAGAAGCAGCAAAAAAGTATGCTAAAATCCCAAATAACCCCTAAAAAAAATCCTACAAAAGTACACAAAAAACACAAAAAAACAAAAACAAAAAATGACTTCCATTCCATCTTCTTGGATCATATCTTCTTATTAATCAAAAATATAAAATAAGTTCAAAAAGAAATTGTCTCTCTTGTTTCTTATTTTCCCAAATTGTCCAGATATTCATGGAGATTATCCCAATTCGTTCTTCTTAGTATCATACCTGTATTTTTCTTCAACAAAAAAGTCAATTCATCCATGTCCTTTATTTCTCTGATTTTTTCCACCCATTCCTGTATGGGTGGTACTGAGTCATTCTTCCATTCTCTAGCAAAAACAATTCTAGCGGCAGTCGTCATATATGTAAAAAGTTTATCCTCTTGTTCCGTCAGTTGTAGATCTAAATCTGTAAAACCTAACAAATAATACTCCGGTTTTCTTATGAATGTTCTTTTTAAAATCTTTTGTGTCTCTTCATGAATTACCCTCCAAAACTTTACTGCTTCTTTACAAGTCCACCACATATGGTAGAAGGAGCCAACCTGTTCCAAGCATTTCCAACACTTACCAGAAACTGTTTTATACATTTTAGCCAATGTTTTGGTGTGGTATACCATCTGTGGAACATTTTTATCCAATTTTCTTTTAAATCCATTGCGTATGTATATTTTAATTTTTTGTTCCACATCTGTTCCCACTCCAATTCTTCCTTTATTGCCCGCAGAGAATGATCTATGTCTTAATTATTAGACCTCTTCTTGCCTCCGTTTGCCTCTTCCACCCTTCTTTGCTTTGCTATCTTCTTCACTTCTGCCCTTGTGCTCTTATGCTCTTCTCTGCCCTTTAAAACCTCTTTGGACCTCTTTGGACTACCACTCCCAGCCTGCACTGCTCTCTTCTTCTTGTGTTGCTCCGCAGCAGCCTTCTGTTTCGTCAGTTCCTAAAATACATGTTTTCTGATGGTTTTTGGCAACCCCTCTGATACCCCCTCATGATCCCCTCCCAGGTGTTCCAGTCCCCCAGGTTGAGAAACACTGATCTAGTCCAACCCCCTTCTGCCATGCAGGTTAAGCACAATCAAAGCACCCCCTGAGCAGTGGGAGGAAAATATGATTTTGGAATTAAAAAAGTAGCCGGAGGAGGGGGTCTCAGCTGCAAGGATAAGAGTCTGGGCAGCGAGGGAGGTGGGGGGAAAGGGTCTATGCCCTGAAGATGCTGCTGCAGCTGTTTCCAGCAGATCAAAACTTTAATTTCCCTGCAATTCTCAGGAGGCGCTGTAGAGCCCCTCACTATTACCTGTGGAGCCCCAAGGGCTCCATGGAGCACAGTTAGAGACCTCTCCCTGACATAGTTTAGTGTGGAAAGTCAGGTTAAGTGATGAAAACATGATACTTACCAGAAGTCACTGTGCATCATACAGAGAAATTGTGAGCACTGAATTTGGGGTGAGTATGGTTTTTTTCTTGGTGTATGAATAGCCTGTTTCTAAAATTTTCCCCATTTTCTCTGTCATCTGTTGTGGTAATGTATCTGTTCACAGTATGAGTAAAAAACCTTTCATATGTGTTGACACGTACAGAGCAATAGTCACCTCTCTCTCTTAATCTCTTTCTCTTCCTCCTCCATCAAGAAGGTGAGTGCTATTCCTCTTTTTAGAAGTCTTCTATAGCTGGCCAGTGTGGTTATATATGTTTGAATGTAGATATAAATTTAATTAGTAAAGTTTTTAGCTATGCAATTTGCATAATACCTATTTGCTTTACTTATCTAAGACTAGACTTGGAGTGCATCTACACTGTAAAATAAATGCAGTTTGACACCACTTTAACTGCCATGGCTCAATGCCATGGAGCCATGGCATTGTAGTTTTACAAAGTCTACTCTGCCAAAAAGTGCTGATGCTTCACTAAACTACAAATCTCAAGAAAAACTACAAATCTAAATATCTGATAGCATTGGGCCATGGCCATTAAAATAGTGTTGAATAGTGAGAATGCTACAATGTATGGAATGCACCTTTAGAAAGACCCAAGCAATTAATCACTTCCACTTGAAAGTCCGGTATAGGAGGCAGGATCTTAACTGAGTCAGGCTTCATCTTTCTCAGAAAAGGAGCTAACATTTCAGGAAATCTGCTTCTAATCCAACAAAAGCCCAGAGAGTTCAATTATTTCATTAAGCGCACAGAAGACTGAATTCAGTATCCTATTTTTATGTGCTAGTGTTCACAGGCTACATGTTCTTATGCTGGTTTAGCCAACAGTAACCCTTTCCCACCATCTACCTCCCATTCAGTCTTCTTTTCTGTCTTCCTTCAAGGCCTTGTAGACAAAAGCAGGATGCCCTCTCTCTTGGAGAACACCTCAACTGTAAATATGAACAACAGCCATTTTCTAAAACCATTCAAGCCCACCAATGTGGGCATCACCATCCTTATCTTTATGGCTTTTCTGATGGGGACAATTGTGAATGGACTCTTCCTCTGGATGCTGGGGTTGAGGATGAAGAAGACAGTCAACATGTTTTGGTTCCTCCACCTGATCCTCACACACTTGATCTCCTGTTTCATTCTGCCCTTCTTTGCTATCTACGTCCTCCATGATTTCCGCTGGATTTTAGGGACAGTCGTGTGCAAGATTATAAAATCCTTATTTTCAATGGTCATGTTCACTACTGTTTTTCTCCTCACAACCATCAGCCTGGATCGGTACTTCTTCATCTGCCATCCTGTTTGGTCTCGGCAGTATCGTACAATTCCCTGGGCAAAGAGACTGGTCACTGGGGTATGGCTCAGCTCCATAACTCTGAGTATTCCCAGTTTGGTTCTCCTAGAAACTCAAGAGGTGCAAAGCAAGATGCAGTGTGATTACACTTTTGCTTTCTCCAAAGACATTTCCTTTCACTCAGCTTTTTTCCTGGTCCAGTTCCTGCTAGCCTTCCTGCTTCCTTTCCTCACCATACTAAGTTGCTACTGTTGGATCGGCCTTGAATTGAAGAGGAAGCACTTGGTGAAGACTGGGAAACCTTTCCGAATCCTGGTGACTGCAGTGGCATCATTTTTCATCTCCTGGTTTCCCTACCACGTCTACAATGCTTTTCATTCTTTTCGGGTAGCACCGGAAAGAACAAATCAGATCCTATGGGATATTGCCGCTGCTGGAGGCTGTTTCAATATTTGTTTCACCCCCATTATTTACCTCTTTGTTGGGGAGAAACTCCAGCAGGTTTTCAAGATGCCTGTGATTTCCCTGTTTAGCAAAGACTTTGAGGATTATCCTATGACTCCTTGGGATAATACCAATACTGGGCAGGAGTTTGACCATAGCCACAGAGAAACACCCAGAATGCAAAGCTGAATCAAGAAAGCAAGTTGTTATGACCACAAAGAAGTAGGTACTTGGGGGTCACATATAGACAGAAGCTGGTTCTTCATTGTTGTTGTTACCTGATGTCACATTGACTTCAACTTATGGGGATCTCATGATTGAGAGACCTCCAAGATCTCCAGTCAACAATACCCTGTTCAGGTCTTACAAATTCACAGATGTAAGTTGAGCTTTTCTTTCATCTCTGAGCTTGTTAGCAGCTGAACATCCTTTCAGCTCTGCTCCAGTTTCATCATTAAACTCACACACTTCCCCAGTAACTGGCTGAGTGCTTTTCTGACCAGGGAGTTTTATCTTTTGGCACTCTATCTTGTTTCATTTTGGAATATTTCACCACAGGATTTTCAAGATAAAAGGCTTCAAGAGTAGTTCATAATTTATTTCCTTCACATTCAGGATCACTGCCCAATAGCTGTTCAGAACCTTTAGGACTCTATCCGACCGACCTTCTATTCCATTACAATCATGTTAGCAGAAATAATGGAAACATACAAGGCTGAGCACCTTCAATATTGTAACCACTACATGAGTGCAATTGTGCCAATCTACTATTACATTACCCCATGATTGCACTTCTGCACAGCCTTCCTTTACTACAGTGGTTTCTTTATCTATTATTATTATTATTATTATTATTATTATTGGCATAATTGTGCAGTCCTGGCATTTTTAAAAAAGAGGAAACTATAAAATAAAATAAAAACAGCCATCAGGAATAGCGCAAGGGAGGAGGGAGATGGAGAGAGGAGAATCCCACCCTGATGTTATTTTACTGCTGGTATGCCAGCACAGAAGTGGAAGGGACCAATCGCATCAAGGTAAGTGATGGGAATATTGTGGGATTGGGAGTTGTTGACACATTTTGCCCAATCATAGCTGATGACAGGAAAATCATTGGGGATCCAGCAGTGGGATGCATGAAATGACATGATAGACGATGGTCCAGTTGCAATGTCCCTACATTAACTAGGGCTAAAAAATAAATTTAATATGTCAGAATTCACCTCAATTATGGTACCTGCAGGATACTGTAAATTGCAAATAACAAGTAGTAAAATCACTCCTAACTAATTACTTTGTGGGTAATGAAGGATAACAACGTGGGATTTCAAAAAGAAGTGCAAAATTTAAATAATAATAATAATAATAATAATAATACGCTTAATTTATATTCCACCCTTCTTCCCTAGGGGACTCAGAGTGGATTGCAGCATTTACAGTAGACATAGGTAAACATTCAATGTCTTACAATCACATACAATGAGACACAAAACACAGACAAGGCAAAGGCTTCTCCTTTCATTTCCGGCTTCTGGAGGTAGTGCTTGCCTCTGACTTTGGGAGAGGTGTGTTTCTGCATTGTCACCTTCTGGTCATGGGGTTGGCAAGACTGCTTGGCGCGTCTCTTTACCTTTTCCCGCCAAACCTTTGCATGTTTGTATGTTTTTGAACTGCTAGGTTGGCAGGAGCTGGGGCTAACAGTGGGGGTTCACCCCGCCCTGTGGATTCAAACTTCCAACCTTCAGGTCAGTAGTTCAGTAGCACAAGGGTTTAAACCAGGGGTCCTCAAACTTTTTAAACAGAGGGCCAGGTCGCAGTTTCTCTAACTGTTGGAGGGCCGGATTATAATTTGAAAAAAGCATGAAGGAATTCTTATGCACACTGCACATACATTATTTGTAGTGCAAAAAACACTTCAAAACAGTACAATAATTAAAATGAAGAACAATTTTAATAAATATAAACTTATTCGTATTTCAATGGGAAGTGTGGGCCTGTTTTGGCTGATGAGATAGGATTGTTGTTGCTGTTGTTGTGTGCTTTCAAGTCATTTCAGACTTAGGTTGACCTCGAGCGAGGGCTGGGTAAATGGCCTTGGAGGGCCGTATCCAGCCCTCGGGCCTTAGTTTGAAGACCCTTGGTTTAAACCATTGTGCCACCGTGGCCCTACAAAACAACATTTATTTATCTGTTCAATAATTAATGATTTGTAGCTATGTTCAAAAGTTACTTTTAAGGGGTATTTTTTGTGTATTAAAACAAGGAAGAGAATGTAATAAAAAGAGATGAATGCAACAAGAAATGCAATATTATAATACAGAGAAACAATACATCTCCAAGTAGCAAAGTCACCAGTCAGACAAAGTGTCCAAATTTTGCAGTCATTACATTTATTAGATATTGTGCAGCGGAGAAAGGAAAAGTTTATTTTCTGTGCAGTTTCATGTGCAAAAAAAAATGCTGTTTCCTACATAAAACTGGTGATTTTTTTGCAGAATAAGTCATGAATTGCACATAAGTTTTTAAAAATGCAAAGTTTTCAAAGGCATTCTTCCAGTGGGAAGAAGATTACTAAAAGTTACTCATGGCTTTCTTTAAGAAGAATTTTAGTGAACAATTGCATCCCTCATCCAGAATCAAGGAAGACAATTGTAAGCATAGGTTTGGTCCAAGATTTCACAAACTAGTTTCAAACGTGTTTCTTCTTCTTCTTATGCTGAAGAACTGGAGTTATCTAAAGCAACATCGCTCATTACCCTTTTGAGACAATGGAGCCTTCCAAAAAGTGCTGAAGAAGAAGAAGAGACAGAGAAATAAAGTCCTGAAATAAAAAAAGAGAGAGAACAGAGTCATTACTCAAATAGTGGAATAGATGGGCCATTTACCCTGGTTGGACTATTGCTAGGGTGATCAAAGGGAGGCCTATGGGTGGCATAAAACTCTTGCAACCCTCAAGGGGTCAAATGCCTCCAATTCCTTCTTGAGAGGCAATTTTGTTATATGTTGGGCCCCCAGGCCTTTTTTAGACAGAACAAAGCTTTGTGCACTAGGCTTGTGCAAAATAAATCTATCTATCTATGTATATAATAAAAGTCAAAGTTTGTATGCGGCGGTGCAACCGGGTATGTGCCAGCTTTCTGATTGGCTGCCACTGTGGTGCTATTTGCATATGGTCTCTGATTGGCCAGCTGCAACAGGAGCCCCTGGTGGAGAAAAAGGGTCATGACAGAAACGGAGACATGAGAGAAGGAAATTTGCATATGGTCTCTGATTGGCCAGCCTCCATTCCAAGATTCCGAGATGACAAAGAGAGGAAAGGAAAAGGCCAGGGGCTGGGTCGGAAAATTACCAATACAGACCAAACTTGGCACACAGAGCCCTCATGACCCACTCGACATCCTACTGCAGTTTGGAAGAGGACGGACGATGGATGATGGGACTTCCAGTACCTTCACTCACTTCCTGAAACCACAGCGACATTTATCCAAATACCAATAAAGACCAAACTTGGCACAAAGAGCTCCCATGGCCAACTCAACATTCTGGTGAGGTTTGGGGGAGAACAGACTCTGGATGATGGGACTTGCAGTACCATAACTCACTTTCTGAGACCACTGCGACCCTCATCCAATGATTGATCAAGACCAAACTTGGCACACAGAGCCCCCATGACCCATTCTACATCCAGGTGCTGTTTGGAGGAGGATGGACCATGCACAATGGGATTTGCAGTACCTTCACTAACTCATAACTGATAAAGAACGCCTTTGCCACACAATGCCTTTCTATAATAACCCGGGCAGCGCCGGGTCCCCAAGCTAGTAAATAAATAAATCATAAAGCATCGTAAGTTGGATAGTTTCATATGATCAGTACTTACGATGCTATTTAAAAAGCGTGGGAATCCTCTCCTCCCAAAACTTAAGAATCAAAACTTACCCCATACTTTTTGTTTTAGTTTTGTAAATCTCAGAAAGCTCCAAAAGTCAGTTTCATATTCAGTGCAAGGAAACAAAGCAAAGCCAAAAAAGCTGCCTTTCCTTTGTAAATTAATGGTCTCTCGCCATTAGAAGAGGGAAAGGAGGGAGAAAGGAGAAGCACAGAATTCTGGGAAATGTAGTTTGGGAAGGTGAGCAGCCCCATGCCAGAGAATTTAAAAGGCCCTTCCCTAAACTACATTTCCAAGAGTGTTGTGCTCAGCATCAGAAAGCCTCAATCAGATGGGGGAGAGAAAGAAATTTGCCCCTCTGTAGCCAGGCAGAGTTTGAATAAATTGGTTAATTTTCTACACTATTATTTTTGTTCCTGGGTTATAAATATCATTTCCTAATTGTTTCTATTATAAAAACATGGGGAAGGTTTATTCAACTGCAAAAACTTTGTTTTTGCAAGAGGGACATTGTGCTATAGCACAATTTGTTCTAGTATCTTTGGGCATAAAAACGAAGTTTCTGGAGTACAACAAATGCTTCAAAGTAACGACTACACAATTAAACAGGAAATAACACTTTCAAACTAGGAACGTATTTTCTATTATTATTATTATTATTATTATTATTATTATTATTATTATTATTCATGGGCTCCATATCCATCTGTCAGGGGTGCTTTGATTGTGCTTTTGTTGCATGGCAGAAGGAAGGGGATCAGAATGGATGGCCTTTGGAGTCCCCTAAAACTCTGTGATTCTGTCATTATCTATCATATAATATTATATAATAATATGAGAGATATTCAATGAGATAGCTTTTGTGACTTCAAATTATGTTTTTGTCAAGACTTTAAAAAATCTCTAAAATCAGATGCATGAATATTTCTGAAAGCGGGAGGAAATGATCCCCTGTTATCTTGTGTCATTGTATAGAAAATTCAAGGAGATAGCTCTTGTAGTTTGTTTTAAAATGTTGTTTATAAAATCTTTGAAAATTCCCCAAAAATCTATTGATAAATGAAATGTTCTGAAATTTGATGGTCTAACAGTGATAAATGTGTTCTACAACTGTAACAAGCTGTAAAAAGGGAGGAGAAAGGAGCCCCAGAAACCTGCCAGATGTGCAATTACTCAAACAATATAGTTACAAAATTTCATTATTCTCATTAAAGTAATGAAATTTTTTACTAGCGATGCTTTAGAAACACTTTAGAAATGAAATGCTAGCATCCCCTAGTTTTGTAATTACTTTTGAAACTTTTTTTATGGAGTGCACATGCCTATTGTGTACCATGTGACCTTCCTTGGATGGTCTACATCAATTCTGCTGCCTTACGGGGCTTGAAGGCCATCATCATTTCAGAAATGTAGAAGGAAAATTCAACTGCCAATTCAACTAGTTGGCTTTCATCCATAGAATGGGAGTAGTGTAGGGATACACAATGATCACCCTCCCTCTACTTCTCCTGTTTGCTAAACAAAGTTAGCTCATAAGGCAGGTACCCAAGTCAAGGGCAGAGTCACTTACTTGATGAGACCCAACAGGAGGAAAATGACGGCGCTGAAATTGCCAAACTCAGTAGCAAGCATCTCATCTGCAGTAAGCATCTCACCAGGGATTCCTGTAGTTATATGAGGAAAAAAAATAAGGCTGGAAGGTATAACAGTTTGTGTCCTTTACTACTTAGAAGACGTTAATCTCTTTGTTTAGTCTTTCTTTAAAAAGAAAGAAAATAAATGCATATGCCCCGAGTTAATCCCTCGTTCCTGATCCCTTAAAACAGTGGTTCTCAACCTGGGGTCCCCAGATCTTTTTGGCCTACAACTCCCAGAAATCCCAGTCAGTTTACCAGCTGTTAGGATTGCTGGGAGTTGAAGGCCAAAAACATCTGGGGACCCCAGGTTGAGAACCACTGCCTTAAAACATGGTAGATTATCCACCTTATCACATTGAGAAATTTCCCAGTCACAAGACACTTCAGTCTTTTTTTCAAGCATGGAGAGGCACTGAGCTCATCACACAACTTAAGTTACTTCTGGCTGTCTTGCATAGTCCTCTGTGGTTGAAGAGAGGCAGAAGTGTCCTGAAAGAAGGGAACTCCAGCAAAAAAAACCCTTCTTCACAATGAGAAATTTCTTCCTGGTATGACATTTCAGCCTCTTTTCTCTATTCCATTCCAAGTTTGGGTTACTTTTAAAGGAGCTATCCAAGGTACTGAACCTATTTGCAACAGGGCTCAACACAAAGGATGCTCCTTTAAAACCTGTACTGAATTCACTGCTCACTGACATGGGAGTCACCACCCACCATTCAGCTCCTTCCATCCGAACAGGACCACTCTTGTAGATGACTTTTTGGCTTATCTACCTCTCTGAAACTCTCCCATCACAGCAGCATGCACAGACATCCACAAACTAGCGGTATCTCTCACCTGTAGAACAATCTTTGGTGCTGCCATCTTTCAAGGTGCTGAGGATGAACTGTACTGTGTAGACTCCAAAAGAGTTGCTTGCAACACATAGAATCCTGTGGTCTAACTCTATGCTGGTTGTCCAGTTGATGCTACTGGTGACCTCATTCTCCTGTATTAAGGAAGTGACCTTTGGGTTCTTTCTGCTGCTCTCCTCAGTTATAGTTTCTCCATCTACTTGCCACTGGATCTGAGCTGGAGGGTGAGCCTTGAAGGAACAAGTGCAGAGGACACTATTGTCCTGGTGCCAACATGTGGTATTTCTTTGAGGACTTACGCTGAGCTCTGGGGCATCTGTAAACAAGGGACAGATATGTCTAGATTAATTTATCAAGATCTAGAAATGTTAGTGCTGGCAGCAATCTATTTTTGGACATTCCTCTGATGAGTATTGGCACCATGAGAACTACCAACCTGTTGTTGTTCAAGAAAAGATTCTAAGAAGGCTAGATTAGAAGTTAGAATCTGTTTTACATATGTTTAATATTTAGAAGGCATGTAGCATCTACTATGATACTACAGAAACTGGGTGAAGGAGTAAAAAATATTTAGCAATGTAGTTACAGCCAGGTATATTTCCAGTTACCATATTTCAGTAAATATTTGTGTAGCAGTGTAAATATCACATACTACAAAAATAAAAGCTAATTAATATTACTTGCTGGTACTCTGGGAAGTTGTTATATTCTTAACAGAAGGAACTCAGGTGAACTAACACTGCACAGTCACCCAGACAGTTTGCTTGGCTGAATCGTGCCGATTCTCTGCCTGGCACTGATACTCCCCAGCATCCTCTGGTGTGATTTTGGTCAATTGGAGTACATGTTTCTTTCTCCCTTTGGGGATGCTGATGTTCCCCTTCATCCAGGTCAGGGTGCGATTTGGACTTCCATCCATATGGCATAGTAACCTGATTGAGGATCCTGCTTGAGCCACCACAATGGCTGTGACCTCTTCTCCTTTCCCTGAGGAGGAATCTGGAAAAAGAACAAAACAGGTTTAGGCAACTGTGGTGGATCTGGAGGCTATTTTTTTTTTACCTCAGGAACCTTTCAGGGCTGCATGGGTTGCCAAAAATGCCAAAAACCTTCAAAGGAAATTACTGCAAGTCTACTTCTTTTATTGATTTTTTTTTGTGCTAGCGTGTACAGCAGAGGGTACAATCTTTTTAAAATATATATTAGAGAGTTCTAGGAGATGCAATTCCATATGCATATTTCAATTTGCCAAGGATATTGCTATTTAATAGTGGTATGCATTTTCTGTTCCCCCCAATCTGGTTCTGTTTACTGGGAAGTTCTCAAAATCAGGAGGGAATAACCTTTTCATTCTGGTGAGATTCAGTCCATTGGCCCTAATGGGGAAACTTTAGAGGTACATTTCTCTGTCATTATTAGAAAACTTGTCTCAGTTGTAGACCACATTTATGACTGCAAGACTGCCAAGTTTCAGAACATTTCACCTATCCATTGATTTTTGGGAATTTTAAAAGTTTTCACCATAACATTTTTAAACACACACACACACACACACACACACACACACACACACAAAAGGGGGTTCTGGGAATTGAAGTCCCAAGTGTATGCCATAAGAGGGGAGGAGAATGGACACAATCAACCAGGCCTCTGATTGGCTGAGAAAGAAAGTGAGAAACACACACAGAGCAAAACCTCAACACCCATTGTGCCCCAGGAGGAAGTATGGGGGTCCCTTCAATGTCCACGCTTCAAAAAGTGCTGCTGGGGAAGTGGGATCCCATTTGCCTCAAATGGGCACTGCGTGGGGATGGAATAAGTGGAAGAGCCACAGCTTGCCTGATTTGCAAAGCTGTCCAGTCCACAAGCTGCCTCTGCCTCAAATAGAGTGCCCCTCAGCCCCATTAGCCCCCATTAGCTAAAAAGATCCAACTGGTGGGATCTCTATTGGCTAAGGCTTCAGCTGCTCCTCACCAGGCTTATTTTCATGGATTTGACAGCCAAATCCCCAGAATCCAATACACCAAAAAGATATTGTGCACATCTCTACAATTTAATCCTTAGCAGTCCCACTTTTTTCAGTGTTCCAACTTGTCTTTCTCTACCAACTTTCCTCCTTTGATCCCAGTGAGTTTGAATTGTAAAACTAGTTTACAGTCAATTAAACTCAGATAGCAGAGGAGGGAGCAGAATATTGCCCTTCCTAGCAGATTCAGGCAAGAGCAAACTATTACTTGTTGGCTGTTCTTCCTTGTTAGGTCAATTTGACCACACTCTGATCTTGCTTGGCCACAGATGTCCACATTTTCATGCATAAAATGTGGGATGGCATGTAATTCAACCAGTGGAATGATGACTAAATTTTGGAGAGACTGAAGCTACAAAGGCACATTGGGAGCTCACATTTTCCGCCTACCCACAAAACAAAATACAATCCACCAACTGTGAATATTGCCCCTCTAAATGTTTGACAATTCTCTTCTCCTTGTTATACCACAAGAACAGGAAAACTGAAAAGCTTGCTGGATCAGGTTGTACAGACATATGTTATGTTGCAATCCTGCACGGAGCTCAGAAATATGGAATAGGTGCATGACATAGCAGCCCACCCCAGATTTTTTTCTGCTCTGGTAAAACTTTGAATTAAGACCAGTTATAAGCTTGTTTGACTGAATTCTGTGATACCTCTTCCACATTTCTAGTGGTACCCAGATTCAAAATGAATTAAGTAATATAGCAGTTGAGTTGTAGAGTCATACAAGTTCATTTCAGGTTTAACCTCACCAGCCTGGCTCTGCCTTGTTAAGTTCACTGTGATTTTCATATCTTCATTTTGATCTGAAATAGAAAAAGGTAAAAAGTGAGGGTAATAAATGGGTGGCTGAAAAAGTTAAGAGTAAAATGGGAAGCAAAGTTGGAGGAGTATCTCTTGAACCTCCAACAAGATATGCAAAATGTGGGCCAACCTTCTTCAGGGGCACCTGATTTCCATGTCAGTGGAGCAGCAAATATATTATTATCAGTTTGGATCAAGAGCAGTGGATCCTGAAGTTTGGTCCTCCAGGTATTCTGGACCTCAGGTTCCAAAATCCCTGAGCATTGGCCCAAGTGATTGAAGCTTCTGGAAACTACATTTGGAAGCATCTGAAAGACTAGTATTTGAGAACCAGTGCTCCAGATGTCAAAAATGCTTTCCAATGTGCTGAATACTACCTTCGTAGCAGCTCTTTTGAGAGATAATAATAATATTTTACTAACACAAAAACACAGTATGTCACAGCAAACAAGATATATATGTTGTATTTCGTATCACAAAATCACAGGTTGAACACTTCCCAAGTGACTAGGACTATGTGATGTATCTTTGAATGATGTGTGCAGACCCAAGTAAGGTGGCCTTTTGCAGTTGACAGATTGTGATTTTGTCAATGTTTATTGTTTCCAAATGCCGGCTGAGATCTTTTGGCATGGCACCCAGGGTGCCAATGACTACTGGGACTACCTGTGCTGGTTTATGGTAGAGCCTTTGCAGTTCGATTTTGAGGTCTTGATAGCGGCTGAATTTTTCCTGTTGTTTTTCCTCAATGCGACTGTCACCTGGTATGGCTACATCAATAATCCAAACTTTTTTCTTTTCCACAATCATGATATCTGGTGTATTGTGTTCCAAAACTTTGTCAATCTGGATTAGAAAGTCCCACAGTATTTTTGCGTGTTCATTTTCCACGACCTTTGCAGGTTTATGATCCCACCAGTTCTTTACTGCTGGAAGGTGGTACTTGTGACATAAGTTCCAGTGAATAATTTGGGCCACATAGTTGTGCCTCTGTATGTAGTCTGTCTGTGCAATTTTCTTATAGCAGCTGAGGATATGATCAATGGTTTCATCAGCTTCCTTGCACAGACTGCATTTTGGGCATTTTTTCAATCCTGGCCTTAATAGCATTTGTTCTGATGGCTTTATCCTGGGCCAGAATCAGGCCTTCTGTCTCCTCTTCAGTGTTCCATTCTATTATTATTATTATTATTATTATTATTATTATTATATCCAGAATAGATTCACTGCCCCTCTGACATGTAAAACTCCAGCTTCCACCTAGACCAGTGGTTCCCAATCTTTGGGCCTCCAGGTGTTTTGGACTTCAGCTCCCACAGTTTCTAACAGCTGGTAAGCTGGCTGGGATTTCTGAGAGTTGAAGTACAAAACACCTGGAGGCTCAAAGGTTGGAAACCACTCACCCAGACAAAGTGAAAGCACTGATGGTCCTTCCCTCTCTCATCCACCCACCCACACATTAAAGATGAAAATATTAATCACCTTTTTTCAAAAACATCAGTGAGATCATGAAACCTTCCAGATCTTGTTGGACTGCAAGTGTCAACAGTCCTAGCCAGGATCATCAATGGTGAGGAATAATGGGAGTTATAGACCAACTACCCCTAAAAGATTGCATGATTCTCTCCTCTGCCATGAAGACTCAAATACCCATTGTAACAAGGAATGCCCATTACAATCTTTGCACAAAATCTTTGCTGAGAGTTTAAAATTGACTGTTTTGATCACAAGGGGAACTGTTATAAAATGATGCACCATTGGTATGTGACTCCAAATGCATTTGCTAAAATCCTTAATGATTTATCTAATTCTTTTTGGAAATGCAGTCAACAAAAGGGCTTATTATATTTTATTATATGTGGTGGACTTGTGATGAAGCAAAATAATTTTGGGATCAAATGTGTAACCTGATGCAGAAGATTCATAAGATAAACAGGAGCAATACAGGTTCTGGACCCTGTTCCTGCAAAGCTGAAAACAACTATGGGGTCAAAAGCTGAAGGGGGAAAAAAACCAGAAAAGGTTTGTCACCCCTCCAGCAATGATTTACAAACTTCACTGGATCTGTATGCACTGCCTTTTGATATATCAATGCAAAATATTGACTTTGAAGTAGCAAGTTCAGTATGATTTGTTATTCAGATACCTTGGGCTTGTATTTCCCTACATCCTTTTTGTATCTTTCCAAGACAGGAGCAAAGAAGTCCATGCCTCAGAAATCCCATATATGAACCCCCATGTTTCAGCACAATATTGGCAGGGACTGGACTGAACACTGTCATTCTAAGAAGGGCATTTGGAAAAGGCACATAAAGGAAAATGTGTCTTCTTTTTTCTGAACAATTTTCCCAAAGGAGGAGTTAGCACTGTGATTATTATTATGTGCAAATGCACAGGGCTCTGTTTTGGGCATCCTCAAGTCTCATAAAAATGTGTATATTTTGAAATGTGCACAACGTTCTATCACTGGAGAAAATGTCAATTCTTTAAAAAGTATACAATAATTTGTGCTGATGGGAAAAAAGGATAAGATGTTCAAATATCCTCATAGAAAAAGAGGAAAGGGGATGAAAATGCTAATCTATCAATTGACCACAGAATTCCATTGAAAGGCCTTGCAATGTTTAGAGGGTACATATTTTTCAAAGTCTACATGCAATCAAATCTATGAATTAACTGTAGTAGTTAATATATAGGTTGGAAAATACTTGCCTGTTACAAAAATGTCAGGTGAAATATAATCAAACATGGTGGAATAACTGAACTTTAATCCTCTGTTTCCCACAATTCTGAAGTAATATTTTTCCTCATCTTCCACCTGGACCTGGGCAATGCTGAAGGAACAGTCACCATGGTTCACGTCTCCTATTAGTTGGAATCGGTTCTCAAAGGCTCTGTTGACCAACTGTGTGCCATCACTGGTGGCTACAAGAAGACCTTGAACACAATGTCTACGGGGGGCTCCATCAAAACAGAATGCAGCCCCTTCCTTGTTCTTAAACCAGTAGGCAGATATTTTTTCATGGACATTTGAAGGTCTATAAGTGAACTGGCAGGGAATATGGACAGAGAGACCTCGCTGTATCGTAACAAAAGTAGGTGCTGTCAATGTGAAACCTGGTATACTTTTGCTCCATATACCTGCCAATAGAAATCAGAAAGATGAGATTGAGTAGGAAGTAGGGATGTAACTCTTTCCCACCTTCATTCTAGAATGAAAGAACAAATATATAAAGCATTCTCTCAACTGTGCAAGGAAATGAGTTTCTATGTAGTTCTTAAGAGTAATTGAATTTTGTGAAATTTTTAGGGGAAACACGTGTTGCTTCTTTGTAACAAGGTTGGAAAGAATATTTGACAATATTCAAAATACAGTGTTTAAAACCCATTTTTTTCAAGTGTTGGAAAGGAAAAGGATCTTGGATTGGTAAGTCCTGGATTTTGTGTGTGTGCTGAATTCAGTTTCCACTAGGGTTCTGCAATCTGGTAAACCTTGAGCTATTTCGTGTCTTGACTTTTGATGTGGCTCCCAACCTATTTATTTTGGCAGCCTCCCAAAATCAGGAGGGCAGATATCTGTTTATATTCTGGGGTGCCGAATGATCCATTTTCTATCAGCCCATAATGGGGGGGGGGGGGGGGTGGTGGCTTCCCAGGCTCCCTTTCCCATCATTTTAGACATTTAAGCTGCTAGTGTTTCTACTATACTGGAACAGCGCTCAGCTGCAGGGAGGTGCATGCTTTAAGGAGGCTTCTGGGCCTGCATGCCATAAACACACTCTTTCCAAGGCAAGGAGGCTGTCACGAAAAGCAGACAACGAGCCGAAATCGGCTCACACTTGTTTTTGTGCCGAGCTGATTTTTGTACCGGGAGGGGGTTTCCCATTATGTGCTCCCAAAGGTAACAAAAGTAATGAAAGAACAGATGAAATGAAAGGAAAATGAATCTGTGCACAACCCTAGTTTCCACTGTTCTGCACAAATAGAAAATCAGGTTTCTGTCCAAAATTTCTGGGGCTTATTTAAAATAAAAAAACTACATTTTCACACAGAACAATTTCCTGAAAGATTTTGCAAAATGCATAGAGCTTTTGCTGCTGCCTTGCTCTTCTCACAAGGATTTCTTGAGAACTAGAAAGCCCATTTTCTGTAGGAAATGGAAAACTTTCTCATTATATCCAATATTTTTTTACTTCTGTTTCATGTATGTGTATCTTCATTTCATGATCTGATATCACGTATTTCATTTATTAGACACTCAAGGGAAAGACACAGTTTAGTGAGTTACTGGTTGACTAGACTTGTGATATTAAGTTGACAGCACTATACAGAGTCAGGCAACCTGGGCAATTTATTCTTTTTCATTTCCCACTCCTACCTTCAAAGAAAAATGCAAGGATTAGTAGGCTGAACATTGTGTGATTTTTCATCTTCCAGGGAAGATCTGGCTGTTGGTTAGATCTCCTCTCCCTTAGGAATTGAGAGTTTCTTTCTCTGGAGGGAACAGAAATGTCTCTTTTACCAGTGTGGTTTTTTGTTGAAAATCAGTAGCTGTTATGCTCAAAATAACCCTTTCTGGGGCGATTCCACAAAAATATAGCAGAGTGCTGGATGCACAGTTCATAAGCAGAAACTTACATGTAGTGAGCAAGGATTGGCTTCCATTCAACAGGATGGAACAGGATTGCAGATCCAAAACTCCATAGGATCAATAATAATATGTTTATTAAAGACAAAATAAATCCATTTTAGATAGGAAAGGTTCTTTGAACTAACTAGCTTCACGGAGCAATCTTCTAAGGATTAAAAAAAA
Source organism: Anolis sagrei (assembly GCF_037176765.1). Taxonomy (NCBI): domain Eukaryota; kingdom Metazoa; phylum Chordata; class Lepidosauria; order Squamata; family Anolidae; genus Anolis; species Anolis sagrei. The sequence goes on along the minus strand of NC_090035.1, from coordinate 67,130,044 downwards.
GGAAAAATAATAAAAGTAGCTATGTCTACTACATCTTGCCTGGACAATGGCAAGATGCCTCCTCACTTTAGAGAAGACAAAGGAAGATGGAGACAGGCTGTATGACCAGCCCAGGGCAATAAAAATACCTTTAAAGGGGAAGTTACATTTCCCTGAAGAGATCACATTCCTAAGTATTCAAAGGGGAGGAGACAGTGGCATGCAAAGAGGAGTAAGACAACTCCCTTCTTAACCCCTTCTTAAAGTGAGCTTGCTAGAGGAAATTGGGGAGGAATCCCTCAGTCTAATCTATCTCGGCTAACTACTCATTGAGAGCTGGAGACTTGTGCAGTCAGGGATGAAACCTAACAGTTTTTTATTGTTTATTTTTTTAAAATATAATGCTTTTATTCATATCATGGATTTATATTGGTGTACCATAAGTTCCCTTTACTCCCATTTGAGATGCGGGAGGCATCAATTCAATGAATTAGGGATGCCACCTTCAGCTCAAGCAGCAAATGTCATGGGTTGTTGTTCATGCTTTTAGGACTGTCTGCTATCTCAGTTTCCCACCCATAAGGGCTCATCCTAACAGAGTTGATGCAAATATTTTCATTATCTAAATTGAAAAATGAAACTGATAGCAAGCTCACAAAAATACATCTCTGAGAATCACTCTTTGCTTAAACATTGTAGAACATCTCGAAACAAAAGAAATAGGAAGCTTTTGGCTCGGCTGTCATGATACAGTAACTCTGTTCCTCTTCTTGCCTCCCAAAGATAGTTTCACTAATAGGCTGTTTAACAGCTGTGGGCATTGGAAACATGTCCCATCTTGAGTAAGATGGTTGCTTAAATCAGGAGGTACTAGTTTAACCCAGGAGGTACCGGTTTATGCGGGGGGGGGGGGGGGGAGGAGGGAAATCCTAGCTCATAAGATATAAAAGTGAAAGGCAAATCTGTCAGTTTCATTTTTGCTAATATTGAATTTCATAAATCCATGCCATCCCAAATACAATGAACTTGTGGGGACAATGGAGAGGGCCTACTCAGTGGTGGCCTCTCAACTTTGGAATACCTTCCCCAGGGAGATTAGGCAAGCCCCCACACTGTCCTCCTTTTTTTAGGGAACTAAAAACCTGGATGTTCCAGCAAGTTTTTGAGAATGGCTAGTCCCTAGGCCCAGTCCCCAGGTTGCCAGATAGTACTCTGTTCTGCACTTCATCCACTTCGCCAGCCCTATAATACACTGTTTGCACTATCCCTCGCCCAGCCCTTCTATAGTTGATCAGATTCATTTTAGTACCCTTGGCCAATGGTATTGTTGAACCTCTCCTGATGGAGCTCTGATGAAATCAGTTTTATTTTGGTGCTGATGAAATCGGTGCAAACTCTAAAATCTTCCAGGGAAGCCCTTCTCTCACTCCCACCACCATCACAAGAACAGCTGGTGGGGACGAGGGAGAGGGCCTTCTTGGTGGTGGTCCCCCACCTCTGGAACACCCTTCTAAGGGAAATAAGACAGGCCCCATCCCTCTCCTCTTTTCATAAAAGCTTGAAGACATGGTGGTTTCACCAGGCCTTTGACAATGACTAGTGCCAGCTCAGCCCTTGGACACAATTAGAATCTGGCCTTGCACCCCCATCTTCTATCCCAGACAGTCCCCCAATAGGCCCTGGAATTGAGCAGCCACAGGCTCCACTATTACTATGGTTGGGACTGGTTATTACACCTTACCCATTCCCCCCATGTCCTGTTTTTGCACTAGTCTCCATCTGGTCCTTTTAATTTACCTAGGCCCATTTTTGAAATTCTTGCCCTAACAGTAATTTTTGCACAAAGAATTGGGTGGGATTGGTTTTTAATGTATTTATGTTGTTTTGATAATTCTATGCTTACGTTTCGCATACTCTGCATGTTGGTGTTTTGTTATTTGGAAACCGCCCTGAGGCCCCTAGGGGAGATAGAGCGGTATATAAATAAAGCTTTATTATTATTGTTATTATTATTGTATGATGTTTTATTTTTTGCTATTTGTTTATTATGTTACAGTTAGGTTGTTCTTTATTGGCTAATGAGTCTTATTCTGACATAAATTGTTTGTATGGTTTTCTTTTGGCATTGAATGTATGCCAAATTTGTTGGAAACCACCCTGAGAACCTTCGGAGAGATAGGGCAATCTATAAATGAAGTTGTTGTTGTTATTATTATTATTATTATTATTATTATTTGAAACACAACAAGAGGAGTCCACAGCAGACACTCTGCTGGTTGTTGAATTGGATGACACGTCGGACACCTCCCAAGTGTCTAGGACTGTGTGATGTATTGGCCAATAATGTGTGCAAATCCCAGTAAGGTGGCCTTCTGCAGCTGGCAGATGGTAATTTTGTCAGCGCTGATTGTGTTTAAGTGCAGGCCAAGGTCTTTAGACATTGCACCCAGTGTGCCGATCATCACTGGGACCACCTTTACTGGCTTGTGCCAGAGTCTTTGCAGTTATCGTTATCATCATCATCATCATCATCATCATCATCATCAACTTCCTCAAGAATGCATACAAACAAAACATTACCCATTTGTAACTGATGAATTCCATTAAGCAAAGCTGTTTCCAATGCGGGGAAGGCTATATTGTGCCTTCCTGCCATATGGCTGCTAAAGTTGAGAAGACTCTCAAAAAGGTATTCCATCAGCAAAAAAAAAAAAAAAAAAAAAAAAAGGCAATTGCATAAAAAGAGTTTCAAGACTAGATTTTAAAGCATTTAAACACTTAAGGGACTTTATCTGGATGCAGAAATATACATAATTTGGTTTCTCCCGATTTTAAAAAAAATGAATACAAAGAAATTTGCAAGCTCTGGACAGTTATAAAAAGACAAACTAAAGCAAATAAATGGAAACACTTCTCCAGTATGAAGATACAAAGCATCACAAATAGAAAGAACACAAGTTTAGAAGGCAATGATGGCCCAATGCACTATGTTCAACTGATCCTCAAATGTCATGTTATCCTTACTGCTGTTTTCCTTTTCCTTTTCTCTTCTTGCAGGTCTGCCACCTCTCCTCCCTCTGCCTAAAATAACCAAGGCACAGAAAGGATATAGATATTATCTTTAACAGAGTCATTTTAGGTAGAAATATAGCAGCTGAGAGATTCTCAGAAAGATGATCTCAGTAAACTTCATTAGATATTTTTCCCCATCTAATATCTGCTAGATTGGATACCAGGTGAAAATACAGCAACCTTTCCTCCCACCTAGGTGTAAATACCTTACAGTAGGATGACAGGAGTTGTTGTGTCTCAAGCTCTGGTTGCAGCTGGAGTTGTGAGGGTAATCTGACAAAACAGCAAAGGTATAAATGAAGGAAGGAAAGGGGGCTAGAGAGAAAAACTGATAAATGAGGAAATAATTCATGTCAGACCTGGGTATCTAGAAGGTTACCATGTGTTGTTATTTCTTTCGGCAACCATATTATTATAAAAAAGGAAGTGCAAGTAAGATGGTAGGCAACCAGATGGTCTCCAGATGGACAGGAATATCACCCTTTTGGAGTTGCTGTAGTTTTCCAGGCTCTATGGCCAGCTCTTTGGCTTAGAAATGGAGATGAGCACCAACTCACAGAGTTGGACACGACTGGACTTAAAGTCAGGGGAAAAGCTTTATCTTTCACCTTATGGCTCCATAACTGCTACAGCAAATGACCACATTTTAATCCTCCGGAGATTGTAATGTTTTTCTTGACACGGATGCTTGAGTAATATAAGACTGAAGTCAAGATCCAAACACTCAAGCCCACAAAGGTAGCTTGGTGGGGTGTGTGGTGACCGTGAGCCCACCCAGAGAGAATCTTCTTGGCTGAAACAAAACATTAAGAAAGAACAAAACTTCCTTTTCTGTGAGCAAGTAATTGAATATTCTCTTCACCAGAGGAACTGTCAGGAACACGTATCACTAGCCCAAAGTCCTAGTTGAATGAAATCCCTTCGGACCATTTCTGTTGCTTTCTGGGGGAAAATCAGCTTCCCTCTGAAATAAATAAGACTAAAATTAGATTGTCCGGTGTAGCTTAAAATCTACTCGGTAGGAAAGGACATCAATCAATAAAAATATATTGCTTTATATACTGGAATACATCGCTTTACATCTTGTGAGAGACATATTGAATGAATATCTCATCTGAGTACACAAGATTCTAGCATAAGGGCAAGCAACTTGTGGTCCTCTGAAAGTTGTTAGGCTGCAAATCCCATCATCCATGACAATTGGCTTAAGGCAAAGACTGGTGACAGTTGCAATGCAACCCAATCTAGAGGACATGTTCTGCACCATATTTTCAGGTCCTCCTTTCACTTGAAATTAGGATGAAAATTTTGAATCTGAAGGCTTTCAGTGACTCATTTATTTAGGGTTCTTTTGAGGGGCAGATGCCACCATCCTGAGTTAAAAACATCTACTATATTATTATTTATTAATTAATATAAACATTTATATTTTACCCTTCTCACCCCAAAGGGGACTCAGGGCGGAGCACAACATACAAACAGCAAACATTCAATGCCAGGACATGAATTTATTATAGGCATAAATAAACATTAAAAACATTTATCTCAGTATTAAAATACACTGTTTAAAACTGTCTCAATCATCTGCATCAAATCTAATTGGCCTGGTAAGGTTTCCTATCACTGCTTTATTGCACGGTCTCAAAAGCTTGGTCCCACACCAAGTTTTTACCATCCTTCTGAAGGACAGGAGGGAGGGGGACGATCTAATCTCACCAGGAAGGGAGCTCCATAGCTGGGGGCAATCACCAAGAAGGCCCTGTCTCTCATCCCCACCAATCACGCCTGTGACCATGGCGGGATGGAGAGCAGAGTCTCCTCGGAAGATCTTAACCTCCACATAGTTCATACAGGGAGATGTATTCGGACAGGTAAATTGGGCCGAGGCCATTGAGTCCTTTATAGGCCAAAGCCAGCACTTCATACTAATAATATGTACTTATTAGTAAAGAAGTTAGCCAGAACATTGATCCCTCCAAACTGGTTTGAATTATACGTGGGTCAATGCAAGTGCTACATCTTAATTCTTATATATTAAAACCGATCTCCTTCTCTTAGTAGAAAGGAGCCCCCGGTGGTGCAATGGGTTTAAACCCTTGCGCCGGCAGGATGGAAGACTGACAGGTCAGAGTTTTGAATATGGGGATAGTGCGGATGAGCTCCCTCTTTCAGCTCCAGCTCCCCATGCAGGGACATGAGAGAAGCCTCCCACGAGGAAGGTAAAACATCAAAAACATCCAGGTGTCCCCTGGGCAACATCCTTGCAGACAGCTAATTCTCTCATACAAGAAGTGACTTGCAGTTTCTCAAGTTGTTCCTGACACAGACACACAAGTAGAATGGTGAAAAAGTTGAGCACCAAGTCTGCCCTGGGAAATCTGACCTTGACTTATATACAAGGTTGGCTTATACACGAGTACATATTTTAACATATGATTATGCAAAATTGTATTATGCACAACATTCCCATATGCATTTGTCTGGAAAATTTATGGATAATTATGCATCTCAAAGTGTTATAGGTCTGTCATTGCTCCCCACTGGCAGCTCTTTTAACCACACACACACTCACGCATATTTTGTGTAGCTATAAGAAAAAAGAAGCACAATTTCCACTGGCTAGCATGAGGTTTTCAGTGTGGCTATTGGCTACCATTAGATTAAAAATAACACTTCTAAAGGAATCCATGCCTATTAATCATATTGTAATTCATAGAGCTGAATCCATGTCAGTGTACGGTTGGGTTTTGTTTGCACCAGAAAGAGAGGTGAAGAGGAAATTTCCCATGCAAAATAGTGTACAGACTTCTATAAAATATTTATCTCCTTGATTGAAACAGATGGTCTTATTTAAATCCACTGAGATTAAAATATAGGATCAAATCCAATAGTTAAATACGGAGCACCACCAACAGCACCACAGGGGGTTTACTTTCTTTGAAGATATCAATGGATGCTTGTGAAATGTCTCAAGATACCTATCCATAGATTTGCGTGTCATGATGATGAATCTCTTTGATCCTAAATTAGTGCTATGCTTGAATGTATATGATTCCTATGAACAAGAAACTCATAATGAAATGTTGGCTATCCCCCAAATAGGTGCATGCCAAGTAGTAGCTGAAGGAAGCAAGTAATCTGACTAGATATAGGATATGCACTAGAGTTTCCTTCATTTCATCTGTCCTTTCATTACTTCCATTACCTTCGGGAGCACGTAACAGGAAGGCCCCTCCTGGTATGAAAATTAGATCAACACGAAAGCAAGCGGGAGCTGATCCAAGCTCCTTGCCTGTTTTTTGTGAGCACATGCTGCTCCACGCCTCCTTGCCTTGGAAAGAGAATTTGTGTGTGTGTGGCATGCAGACTGAGAAAACATATGCATCTACCTGCAGCCGAGCGCCTCCTCTAGAATAAGAATGAGAGCTTTCCTCCTTGACTTGGTGTGGCAAGAGTGTGTGTGTGCGGCATGCAGGCCCAGAAAGTGTCTGCCTGCAACTAAACGCCTCTCCTCTAGAGTAAACAGCTTCAATGCCTAAAATGATGGGAGGGAGAGCCTGGGAAGCCCCCCCCCCCATAATGGGTCAATAGAAAACAGATCCTTCCCCCCCCCCCCCCCCCAAGAGTGAAAACAGATATTTTCCCTCCCAATTTCGGGAAGCTCCCAAAAATGGGTTGGGGCCCCCATCAAAAACTGGGACACAAATGGGTCAAGGTTTGCCCCAAATGCACAACCCTAGTATGCACCACTAGCAGCTGATGGCTTCAGTGTCTAATAGAGTGGTGAATATGATCATCATTTTGGTATAAGTAATGTTGTTGTTCATTTGTTCAGTTGTTTCCGACTCTTTGTGACCTCATGGACCAGCCCATGCCAGAGCTCCCTGTCAGCCGTCACCACCCCCAGCTCCTTCAAGGTCAATCCAGTCACTTCAAGGATCCCATCCATCCATCCATCTTGCCCTTGGTCAGCCCATCTTCCCTTTTCCTTCCATTTTCCCCAGCATAATTGTCTTCTCTAAGCTTTCCTTTATTCTCAGGGTGTGGCCAAAATACTTCATCTTTGCCTCTACTATCCCTCCCTCCAGTGAGCAGTCGGGCTTTATTTCATGAAGTATGGACTGGTTGGATCTTCTGGCGGTCCAAGGCACTCTCAGAACTTTCCTCCAACACCACAGTTCAGAAGCATCTATCTTCCTTCATTCAGCCTTCCCTATGGTCCAATAGTGAAAAGACCAAGGCAGAGACATCTCCAGCTCATCCCCTGTTTGGGTATCAGCCAGCACGTCAACGACTTAAATCTAGAAATAGTTTTTTAAGATCTACAGAGACACTCGCCGGAACACCTCAGCAAGCGAGAGTCCAAAAGTGGCAGGCTCAAACCCAGAACCTCAACCAATGGCTGATACCAAATGAGAGACTCCCCGCTGGGCACACAGAGGACTGGGCGACTTGGAAGGCGCTGAACAGACTGCGCTCTGGCACCACAAGATGCAGAGCCAACCTTCAGAAATGGGGCTACAAAGTGGAATCCTCGACATGCGAGTGTGGAGAAGAGCAAACCACTGACCACCTGTTGCAATGCAACCTGAGCCCTGCCAAATGCACAATGGAGGACCTTCTTGCAGCAATACCAGAAGCACTCCAAGTGGCCAGATACTGGTCAAAGGACATTTAATCAACTACCAAACTCATAATTTTCGTATTTTGTCTGGGTTTTTTTTGGTTTTTTTTTTTTTTTTTTTTGCTTTGTTCTGTTAGAAATGTAATATAATCGACTGGTTGCACTGACACGATAAATAAATAAATGGTCCAGCTCTCACATCTGTAGGTGACTATGGGGAATACAATTGCTTTAACTATGTGGGTCTTCATTGTCATACGTAATAGCCTAGACCTAAAAGATGAGTTGCAATTTGGATAGGTCCATTCCAATTCACTCCAAAACTCAAAGTATATTTGCCATCCCCACTGAAATGGAAACTACCAAAGACACTGACATATGTGTGGAATGTCATCGCATCTGATTCAGAAGACGAGGGGCATGAAAACAAATGAAAGAGGAAATCATGTTCTTTATTTTATTAAAATGAAGATAGGGAATTTCATCATGTTTTTGGTCCTTGCTTAGACACAGAGGTTTTTATTCCAGTTGGAAGTGACTCAGCAGTCAACTCTCAAGTGCACTACGACAGGCATTGCAAGTTGCAAATTGGACAAAAAAATCTGTTCAATCTGAAGTGCAAAGCAATTACAAAGCAATGTCAAACTAAAAGAGACCATGTCCTGAAGGCGAGAGAAGAGTTGTGAATGAACCTGTGAACTTGTGGACTAGCAGTTGTTCCTGGACTGTATCTCTCATCATCCTTGACATGAGAAGTACAATTTCTTGAAATTTTGTGGGTGGGTGAGTGAGTGAGTGGGAGGTGGTGAGGGTGATGTATTTACTTTTTCAGAACATAACAGTCCACCTCTATGTGTGAAGATGATAGTTCTGAAGAAAACAACTGCCTAAATATGCCCTCTAGTGACAAAAAAGAGGAATTACCAAGAAAGAAAGAAAAGAAAGAAGAAAAAGATCAGAAACATCTAATGTTCAAAATCCGAACAAATTGATACCTATATTGGCCAACTGAAATGCACAAAATACATCATGCCATCAACTCCTTTTAAAACACCTTTTGCTTGGTGATAGAGCCAGGAAAGTTTCAAAAATTGCAAGATGTAGGTTGCACATTTTAGATTGGTCAATAACAGTATCTCTTTTGTGTGGATTTGGCTGAATGGCCAACACAGCTAAACCTGAACATGTTTCAAGTGTTCACTTATTGAAATATGTAGTTTCAGTATCTGGGGGAACATTTACAGAATTGTGAGTTAACAGTTTACAAAGCTCTGCAATGTTTTCAACCCATAATGTCGAAATGCTGAAAAAGTAGGCTTTAAGTCTCTAAAAACCTATGGCATTAAAACGGTTTGCCTTTTAAGGTTCCATGTGGATTTCTCTTGTCTAAGCTATAATGTCAGCCTGCAGTGCAAACCCATTTGATAAGTGATTTCAGCTAACCATAAAAGGTGGATTCGGAGCCTGGTGGATTTTGCTACTTCAAATAAGCAAGATTCAAGACACTAACCAGGTTTGAAGGCAACAAACAATAGTTTAATCAGTCTTGCCAGGTTGGATGTCAGTTCAGAGTCTGTGTTCAAAAGGAACAAACATAAAGCATACAGGGAAATGCAGAGCATTTCATTCACTTTGACAACAATTCGAAATACTCATGCCCTTGTCTTATTGGTGGAAAAGTCATTCTGGTTTCGATCTAGGCTCCTATTGGCTGGGTAATCCTTCTGATGTCACTGGCTGAAGGATGTTCCTTCCATGACAGAAAAAAGGAACAGCTGTGGTTGGTACATTTAAAGATCCACCCTCACAAGGAGTGTGAGTCTAGGAATGTGTTAATGAAGAATAGCTCCATGATTGATTTAAGGTCCAGTTCAGGTGATTGGGATTACTTGAGGAAACAAAGGTTGGGTTTGTCTACAGCAGGTCTGCTCTGATCCCCTCAATGAAGACCAGGAGGTTTCCTAGCACATGTAAGCCAATTTATGAATGGGAAGAGGTTTTTTACAATGGGAGTTGCAGTTTACATATACACAAAGGCAATCGCATCAATGAAACCTGCATACATTATCCAGCTTAGCTTGTTTCCTGTCCCCAGGCATGAGGTTGAGCAAGACAGAATTCTACATTCACAGTTCCAAATACAATTTAAGGGTTTGATTTCTTTTGTTTCAATTCCATATAGTTTATATAATTCCATAAAAGCATATTTCATACAGAGGAAGAAACATAACTGTCAGAATCTCTCTGCAACTGGAACAGAGCAGCACTTTGGAATTGCGGAGTTTGAGAAAAGGGAATAAAATAAAATAAATGTAGTGGTTCGGCCTGCACTTATTCCATTGCTTGAGGTTTCAGTGCCTAATGACCAAGATCCTGCAGACCCACAGGGGTCTGGAAATAAGGATTTTGGACATGAGAGTTTTGTTAGCCATGATGAAGCTGAGGATTCTGGGATGGTCAAGCCTGCATGAGATGTGCCAGTACAGACAGAGAAAGAGGCTGACAATCTTGTGTTAGGTTACTCAAGGTTCAAATGTGCAAAGAATGTTTTAATTGGGGATCCAGGAGAGGATGCCTCTTTCGATAGAAGGGGTCAGATTTGTCAACAAAGACATCTGGCTGGGGAGAGGCACTGCTCTCAAAGATTAATTGACAAGAGGGTTCCTCTCGAGTCTTCTCATGGCAAAAAGGCATGGTTTTTTTTGGTTTTTTTTACTGTATATGAGGGCAACTGAGATTGTGTCTTCAGAGGAACCAATGTTTGGTTTAGATAGCATCCTGTCTTGTGTTCAAGTTTCTTTTGTCTTGGATTTACATTCATGTTGATATTCCCATAACTTTTTATGCCTTGGATTTAATTCTCAAGTTTTGTTCCTGTATTTTCATGTGTTTTTGCTTTTGCTGTCCTGGGTTATTTTGTAACCACAGACTCTTGTTGCCTTTGGATCTTGTCATGGTTTTGGACAGTCCTGTTTCCTGAACTTGATGTTTGGATTTTTGTTTTCCATGTTTAAGTGACTCTTTTTAAGGACAATATTCTATACTACTTTTGATCTTTTTTTATCCTTTTGCTGAAGCTATTTTTATTCTTCAATAAACTGCTTTGCCTCTACACAACTCTGGTGTGTGACATTGTTTCAGAGGTGCTTTCCCAGCCCTGGTGTGAAATAATAAATTCATATTTGATATATCTCTGTCCATTTGTGTTTAATCAAGAGGAGGGATCCATTTTTCAATAACACACTTATGCACATTTCCAGGGTCCTCAAAAATGTTCTTGTTCAAGAATTAAAAAGGTGTGTGTGTGTGTGTGTGTGTGTGCAGACCCTGAGCCATATGTTACTCATTACTTGCATTACACATTCAATGCAACAGACAGAGGCATGTCAGCAGTGAGAGCATGGCCAGCTCATATATCTTGTTCCCTACCCACCTTCACCACCACTACACATTTTTCCATACACAATGGAAAAAACATTCAATGGAAATGTTTTCTGAAGAGGCTATAATCGATGTTCTTCTGTATTTTTTCTTCCACAGTCACCATGCTTTCTCCTCTTTCATTCTCTGTCCCCCTCATTCCCCACAAAGCCATCAATCTACCACTTGAAATATATTTACTTTCAGCATAAGCTAAAGTGGAAATAAGTATAGATATTACATGCCCCTGGGCAAGTGACCTTTTCCTGTATTACTCTGCCCTCTTAATCATCTGTTAGGTAAGCATCTATGTCCTTCCTATAATCTACCAGGGATCACACAGAGGTTATTAGCACATACTTGCCTTCCACACTGACTCCGCCCCACTCCACCAAGTCTGGTTGCTAGGCATGTTATTGATTTACATTACCGCTATGTACTGATGTTAAAGGATTGTCAATGAAGTCTCTTTGGTTAAGTTTTGGTTGCCCTGTTTGGTATACACACATGCATACATTTGTTGCACAGCAAGGGATAAATTGTTGGAATTTAGGCTGGAAGAACAAGGCACTAGTCCTCGCCAAACCATAAAACTAAGTGACTCTCAACTCTTCCCTGCCTCTCTCACAGCATTCCAACTCAGAAGGGTTTGTAAGGATAAAGCAAGGAGGAGAAAACACAACTATTTCTTTATGTAGTACTGGATTTTAAAGGAGCAATTATAAAGGAAAGAAAAGAGGGGAAAAAGGGGGACAAGTATATAGTATGGTATCCAAATCTACAAGAAATATGTTTCTGGACTTACCATGGAAACATGACACTGCAAATAATAACAAACACTGGAGGACCTAGAAAATACTCAGAGAGTATTTTCCCTTGTATTTCTGGCTCCCCTGGCATGAGGAGGATCAGATGGAAGCATGTCATAGAATTGCACTGAATAACACTGGTCACATCATGAGAAGAAAGGAAAGCTTAGAGAAGACAATTATGCTGGGGGAAATGGAAGGAAAAGGGAAGAGGGGCCGACCAAGAGCAAGATGGATGGATAGCAACCTTGAAGTGACTGGATTGACCTTGAAGGAGCTGGGGGTGGTGACGGCCAACAGGGAGCTCTGGCGTGAGCTGGTCCATGAAGTCACGAAGAGTCATAAACGACTGAATGAATGAACAACAAACACTGAAAATGCCAACAGAGATATTTTTGCAGGCTTGGGGAAGTGAACTTGCTGATACCAGTCCCATGTTTATGAGAGTTGTACTGTACAAAGTAGGTGATACAGGACTTCTACTTTCATTTTTAATGGCATGCTGAACTTCTGTATAGCAATTTTTGTGCTTCCAAGAGAGTTGGCAACATTATATTTATTATACTCTGCCCTTCTCACCTGAATTATACAATTAACAAGGACAAACAACACAAACAGAGGTAAAGGCAGTTTTTCCACCTTATTTCCTGCAGCTTGGAGGCTGTGCTCGACTCTGGCCATGGGAGAGTGCTGCCGTTCCATCTTCCATACCAAGGAGCTTTTTTCTCCCCACTAAAAGTGGTCGCATTTCTCCTTTTGACCTGCTACGTGGGCAGGTGAGGTGGGGCTAACAGTGGGTGCTCACCCTGACCTGGGCATGAACTGCTGACCTTTTGATTGGCAGGATTTTTCTGCAGCACAGCCCATATAGCTGTCATGAAGAAGTTCAGACCCATGATATGGTAGCAAACACTGGTTCAAGCGTGTTGCTATCCATTGGTGAGATCACATAACAAAGCTTTACAATAGGATCATAAGGGGATCTAGAAAGTCCTCACATTTGGAGCCATAGTGATGGGACACAAGCAAGTTTCTTTAAAATCTGGAACGAGGCTTAATTCCTGACCCCATAAATGTGGAAGCTAGTCACGATAACATCAGAAACCACACATAAAATGAATTTTGCAAGTTTCTCTACAGGAAGATTCAGTATATGCTTTCCAAAGTATTTGGGATGCCTGAATCAGAGGTTCTGGATCATTTCCTTGAGGTTGTGCCTGAAAAAAACATCAAATTGGGCAAAAAATGAGACACACTATTTTACTTTATCAGGTTTTTGAAGCTAAAAAACAGCCTATTGCTTCTGGAAGGTTACAGTGTCCTTTCTGAAGCATATAATAGTCTGATTTTTTTCCCCTAGATAATAACTTACATTCAAAGATGCAATCAATCCTGGCTAAAAGATCAGTGCTTTTAGGCCACTGGAAGGATGTGAAATGCTAGCAACGGAAGTAAGCAAGAAGTGAGGGATAGGCACTCAAGGAACCAGTATTTTGAATTAATGGAAAGCCAAGCGGATGTTGTTTTCAAAGAAGTAGCTGTGTTAGCTTGTTGCAGCAAGAAAAGAGGGGGGAGGGGAGGAATAGAAGGGGGGGGGAGGTAGAAAGAAGAAATTTAGCAGTGTTTAAAGGCTGGATCTACACTGCCATACAATCAAGTGCAATGCAGTTAATAATAATATACTTTATTTATATTCTGCTCTATCTCCCCGAGGGGTCTCTGGGCAGATTACAGAACATATATACGGCAAACATTCAGTGCCATTATGCAATTAATAAGGACAAACAATTCATAAACAGAGGTAAAGGTTTTCCTCATCTTTTCCATTTCCAGCATCTGGAGGCTGTGCTCGACTCCGGCCACCGGGGTGTTGGGAGAGTGCTGTCACTTCATCTTCCATGCCAAGGAGCTTTGTCATTGTTGCACTCCAGGACAGGAAAAATACTCTGATTTTAAACACCACACTTTGAATAGGAAAACAATCCTTTTATTGAAGATAAGTAAAAAGCAACTAAATAAAAAGCACTTAAATGGAATAGGCAAATCCAATTAGGTAAGAAGATAAGCAGGAGCAAATGAATCCAAAGTAGAGTTTAGCAAAGTCCATAAAGCAACGTCCATACTTTTCTAATATAATCCAGAAAAACAGGAATACATTGATCCAAGGCTTGGATGAGCAATCAATAAATCCAGGAATCAAAAACTATGACACAAGAAATAACACGAATCTTCAAAGCAGAGCTTCCATGAAACAAGGGCAAGAACTAGGCATGATTCTAAATGATGCTTCATCTGACTACACATCCCAAAGCTGAAACTTCTATTGCCTTGTTAGCTAGGTCACTAGCGGTCAGAAATTGATTTCTCTTTAATTGAGGCTTTATTATTGTTTTCTATTGAAGCCTGGCCAATCGGCGAAGCTACTGTTCAGCCCTCCTGTTTTGGCTAATCTCTTCTCGCCTATCTCTTGGCTCGTTATCTACTTGCTCATTAATTTCTTCAGGTGCTGAGCTAACTTTCTGTTCTCTCCCATGGGAACCCTCTGGTAACAATCCAAGCACACTATCATCCCCAGACCCCTCAGGGACATTCTCCTGGGAAATTACAGGAATCTCCTGGTCATTTTCTGCATCAATATCCCTGACCAAACCATCTTGAAACTCATCTTGAGCCTCATTCACACCCTGATCCTGAAACACAATCACAGACTGAGCTCCAACAGTCATCTTTAGATGTCCTCCCAATTGCATCACCTTATGGGCACCTTTTATTACCTCCCTGCTTTTAAAGCAGTACCTATTTATCTACTCACATTTCTGTTTTCGATCTGCTAGGTGGGCAGGAAGCCGTGGCTGAAGTCAGGTGCTCACCCTAACCTGGGCTTGAACTGCCAACCTTTCAATCAGCAGGATGTTCCGCAGCTTAGCGGTTTAACCCACTGTGCTGAGCCCGGTCCCTAGGAGCCGCTGGTGGTGCAATGGGTTAAACCATTGTGATTGCAGAACTGAAGACCGACAGGTCGTAGGTTCAAATCCAGGGAGAGCGTGGATGAGCTCCCTCTGTCTGCCCCAGCACTCTATTCAGGGACACGAGAGAAGCCTCCCATAAGGATGAAAACATCAAAACATCCAGACATCCCCTGGGCAATGTCCTTGCAGACGGCAAATTCCCTCACACCAGGAGCGATTTGCAGTTTTTCAAGTCACTCCTGACATGAAAAAAAGAGAAGCCCGGCCCCTTAATCAATTTATATTTTAGCATGAACTTTCATATATGCAATACGATGATATTAAAGTGTTTTCCAGATGCAACGCAGAGTGATATTAAAACCTCAGATTATGAAGCATATTTATATAATTGTGGGAGTGAGGTATATTATAATCAAATCTGTCTCACTTATTGTTCATGACACTCTTCTAGAGAGCTGCAGAAAGGAGTGATATTTATACGTTTGATTGGAATCAGACATAAAGCTTGTGGATTTTATTATTACCTACCCCCTACATTACAATTGGAACAGATGATTAAATAATATAAATCTCAGTTTTTCAACAGCTACGTGATTTACGTAGCAGGTATAGAAGTGCTTTGGGACAGAACTCCATTCAGTTTCAGAAATTAATTTTCTTTCAGGATAATTGCTTGAAATACCCCATTATATTAATGTTCTATACTGAAATTGGTATCATTTCATTGCAGCCATCTGTTCTCTGGCTGGAGCTGTTTGCAGGTCCAGCCTGGAACTAGCTTTTCCTAATTTAGGAACTCCCAATTGGTGATAGGAGCCATTATTTTCATTCAGCCAAATGGGGTTTCAGAGCCTTCTTCAAAGCATAGTGCTGAACAGACAAATTTATTTCTTGGTGCTTGCGAACATTTAGGAATATGGCTACATCTTTCAGTTTACCTCTGTGTACAATCAGCTGAATGCCCGAATGAGGTTTTGGGTCCATTACAGCTGCAACTTAATATAATTTCATTCTTTCATCACAGCAGTTATAATATAGTTATTATCACATGCTTGTATATGTGTCTTCGAGTTGCCCTATTATGGCAAGCTCATAAATTTCTTAGGCAAGGAATACTCAGGACCTGGCGTTCGTTGGTAAAACCCACCCAAGTACTAGCCAGGGCTTACTCTGTTTAGTGGAGCCCCCAGTTACGCAATGGGTTAAACCCTTGTGCCAGCAGGACTGCTGACCAAAAGGTCAGTGGTTCGGATCTGGGAAGCGGGATGAGCTCCCATATGTTAGCTCCAGCTTCTCATGTTGGTACATGAGACAAGCCTCCCAGAGGATGGTAAAACATCCGGGCATGCCGTAATAATAATAATAATAATAATAATCTTTATTTATACCCCGCCACCATCTCCCCAATGGGGACTTGGAGCAGCTTACATGGGGCCAAGCCCAGAGCAACATGTTACAGCAAAATAAAATCAAAACATAAACAACAAGCAACATAATCAAAATTTCATAAAAGGAAAAAAATGTATAAAAACAGTAACAAAATAACATTCCAATAAACACAATCACGACAACAGTGGGCGGGCCACATGTACAGGATAAAATGGTTAAAAGACTCTAATGAGATAAAAATAGGAGTAGGTTATTTGCAGGGAGCTCATGAAAACACACAGGGTTGTGAAACTAAACTTCCCATTTGGAGGGTGTGTACTCCAGTGGCAGAAGCATTGAGGGGAGCAATAGTGTCATGTTGTACACCTACTCGCCAAAGGCGCAGCAGAAGAGCCAGGTCTTAAGGTTCTTTTTTAACGTTTCTAGTGAAGGGGCTTTCCTGATCTCTCCGAGTAATGAGTTCCAGAGTTGGGGAGCCACAGAGGAGAAGGCTCTCTCCCTTGTGCCCACAAGACGAGCTTGTGAGATTGGTAGGGGTGAAAGGAGGGCCTCCCCCGAAGATCAAAGGGCTCGGGTTGGTACGTGGAGAGAGATACAGTCACGAAGGTAGGCGGGTCCCAAATCGTTTAGGGCTTTGTAGGTGATAACTTGTACCTTGAATTGGGACTGGAAAATAAACGGCAGCCAGTGGAGCTCTTTAAACATGGGAGTCGACCACTCCCTATAACTAGCCCCAGTTATTAATCTGGCTGCCGAACATTGGACAAGTTGTAGTTTCCAGTCCATCTTCAAGGGTAGCCCCATGTAGAGTGCATTACAGTAATCCAGTCTAGAGGTAACTAAGGCATGGACTACCATGGTCAAGTCAGACTTCACGAGATATGGTTGCAGCAACGTTCTTGCAGACGGTCCAGATCCATCGCTATTTGAGTGCACAGTGCTCTCTGGATGTAGTTGAACTACAACTCCAAAACTCAAGGTTAAATCCCACCAAATCATTTCAGTATTTTCTGTTGGTCATGGGGATTCTGTTTGGATCAATTCCATCAGTGATGGAGTTCAGAATGCTCTTTGATTGTAAGTTATCTATAAATCCCAGCAACTACAACTCCCAAATGACAAAATAATCCCCTCCCCATCCCCACCAGTATTCAAATTTGGGTGTAACAGGTATTTGTGCCAAATTTGGTCCAGTGCATGAAAATACATCCTGCCTATCAGATATTTACATTACGATTCACAACAGTAGCAAAATAACAATTATGAAGTAGCAACAAAAATAATATTATGATTGGGGGTCACCACAACATGAGGAACTGTGTTCAGGGGTCGCGGCATTAGGAACACTGCGATAGATGTTCCAAAACTGTCACAGGAGGCAGCTGCGATATTTAAATCCATGATACAGGTTGAGCTATTATACTTTAGAGGGAAATAATATGTTTTGCTGAGATATAAGTATGAAAAGCTTTTTCAGAACTCGGTAAACTCAGTAAAAATAAACGATAATACATATAAGTATCATTATTTACAAGCTCCAGAAACAGGTTCAGACTGAGCTGAACAAAATTGGCACAGTTGAGCAATTGAGAAAGCGGTAGGTGCTTTGCCTCCAATTCCATACTTGTTACCAAAAAAAATCATCAAAATTCTCACCGTCACCCCAGAAAATGGGGAAAGTAAGTGAACTCCTACATAGCAGTTGTGCCTCAAAATACCTATATCTAGATATATCTCTGTCTCCAACTTTGTGAAAAGTTAAATATCTTACAGAAAGCTGTTTACGAGATTCATTTCATGACGGTGGATATATTGAATCCCCTGAGAACTGCAGGGAGTTTTGGGAAAACAATCAACAGTGAAATAATGGAAAGGAGAAAGACATCAATGTCTTTCCTCCAATGAGCTCAAAGCATTAAATATATACTCTTAACAATCCCTACATCACACTTGAGATCAGACAATAAGATCAGATTAGACATAATGTTTCATTGCTTTTTGTCCATTTTAGAAATGTCAAAAAAGACAAAGGCTATGATCTAAGAATAATTGGGAATCTGAGATAATTTTATTCTTTTTCCTTGCTTAAAGAAATCTGATGGAGCATTCTGTCTACACACCAATAACAGCTTTGGATGGAGAGTTATTCACTGGAACCATAGCAGAGGAAGAAATAGATTCATCATAATCTATTCCTAAGACTGCTACCCAATAGCTGATACATACATACATACATACATACATGTGTGTGTGTAAAGTAACAGCAAAACACAGAGAGTGTGTAGAGTAACACCAAAACAACAGAGAGGAAACAATCAACAACATCTAATCATGTCACAACAAAAGATTGCCCCAGGCACTGCCAAGCCATCAAATACTAATCAAGGTGGTCAGTTGAAACAGTCACACCTAGCTCCAACAGACAAGAGTTCTTTGTCCCACCCTAGTCATTCCACAGATATATAAACCCATTTCCTAGTTCTAACAGACCTCACTACCTCTGAGGATGCTTGCCATAGATGCAGGCGAAACGTCAGGAGAGAATGCCTCTAGAATATGGCCACATAGCCTGAAAAAACCTATAACCCACTAACAGAGCTTGTACTATAGAATATCACATCTAGCATATCCCAGTTTCTTGTCCAACATGCAATGAAAGCAACCTGCTTGTCAGCAAAAGGGTTAGAGTTAGGGAGTATCCGCCCTGCAATATGAATACAATTCAATAACACTTTAACTAAATGGACTGAATGGCATGAAAACATGGCAGTTGTAGGGTTGTTGTAAGTTTTTTCGGGCTGTGTGGCCATGTTCAAAAAGCATTCTCTCCTGATGTTTTGCCTTCCATTTCCTCCTTGGCTGTTTACAGTCAGAGCTCTCTTTTCCCTCCAAGATGAAAATGGCAGTTAAAACCATTTGTCTCAGCAGCAAGCCAGAGACAGCAGCCAATCAGAACTCTGGCCCCTGGCATGCTCAGTTAATCAGCTGCCGGCACATGCCTCTCCATTCAACCTACCACATAATGGTGTCCTCACATTAAGAAGGTTGATTGATGATGATACTTGCATAAAATGTACATTTTAGCAAAACTAATATTTCTAAAGCACGAAATCATCTTACAATAAACATTCCAAGAGAAGAGGGGACACCTCTCCTAAGATGAAGCTGGACACAACATATTAATGCAAATAAAATATTGGTCTTTTATAAGATGGTTTCATTGATTCCAGATTTAGTTAGGCTTAGAGCAGACCAGCTGAAAGCATTGGGAGTTCAGTGACTAAATTAATTCCTGGTGATCTCAAATCCTGTAAGAATGTTTGGAACTAACCCAGTTTTTTTTTCCAAATAATTTTTATTAAACATTTTATAAATCAACACAGGGAAAGAGGGGGAACAATAACAAGAGGATAGAAAAGAAGGAAGGGTAGCACAAAAACACAACAAAAAAACACCTAAACTAATCTAAAATGACCTCCACTCCAACCTCAGGATCTTCTCACTCTACTTCTCCAACTTACTTATCTATTCTTGTCTTCTAAAACTTTTATCTTTAAGTTTCTTTTCGTAGTCATAGAAAAAGGTCCAGTCTGTTCTCTTTAGCGATTTTCCAGTATTTCTTCTCATCAAAAAAGTTAGTTCATCCATATCTCTTATTTCTTTAACTTTCTCCAACCATTCTTCAATGGTCGGTGTTTGGTCATTCTTCCAATATTTGGCAAAAACAATCCTTGCCGCTGTAGTGTAGTATGTAAATAATTTGTCTTCATTCTCATCCAGTTTAAAATCCGAATCTGTAAATCCCAATAAATAATACTCAGGTTTCTTTTTGAACCTCTTCTTCAACATCTTTTGTGTTTCCTCATGGACAGAAGCCCAAAATTTAGTTGTATCCTTACAAGTCCACCACATATGGTAGAATGTGCCTGTTTGTTCCCCACATTTCCAACATTTATCTGAGACATTTTGATACATATGACTAAGTTTATTCGGTGTCAGATACCATCTATAAAACATTTTATACCAATTTTCTTTCAGGTCCATGGCATATGTATATTTCAACTTTTTGTTCCATATTTGCTCCCATTCTCTAAACTGGATGGGTCGTCTTAAATTTTCGGCCCACTTAATCATACATGTTTTCACCTGTTCAGTTTCCGTTTGCCATTGGACCAATTTATTATAGAGTATTGTTACTGTTTTCTTTTGTATTCTTAATACTTTATCCCATGTGTTTTCTTCCCAGTCAAAACCAATTTTTTGATCTTGTTTGAAATATTCTTTAATTTGTAAATAATGTAACCAAGTTATATTGCCATAAGAGTTCTTGAGTTGTTCAAAAGATTTAATCTCCATTTTCCCTTTTACCAAGATGTCCTTATATCTTGGCCAAACCCTCCATCCTAACAGTCTTCTTTGATGTGCCTCCATTGCTGAGACCCACAATGGTGTGTTTTTGTAAAAGAGAGCTTTATATCTCATCCATGTCCTCAGTAGGGAGGCTCGCACAAAATGATTACCAAAGTTTTTTTCTTTTAATTCTCTATTATACCAAACATATGCGTGCCATCCTACTCTCAGGTCATGACCTTCTAAATTTAAACACTTTTCTTTGTCTAACGTCATCCAGTCTCTTATCCATGACAGAGCACATGCCTCATGATAAGTCTTCAAATCAGGAAATCCCAACCCTCCTCTAGATTTTTTATCTATCAGATTTATGTAGTTTATTCTTGGCCTTTTTCCTTTCCAGACAAATTTCAATAAATCCTTCTTCCATTTTTTGAATAGGGTTTGATTTCTTATTATCGGAATATTTTGAAATAGAAATATAAGTTTTGGTAGAACATTCATCTTTATTAAAGATATCCGGCCAAGAAGTGATAGGTTTAAAGAATTCCATTTTAGTAGATCTTTTTGAATTTTCTTCCAAACTATTTCGTAATTATTCTTCAGAAGTTGACCATTTCTCGCTGTAATCCAGACTCCGAGGTATCTAATTTTCTTAACACTCTCTATCCCCACTTGTTGTTGTATCTTTGCTTGTTTCTCCTTTTCCACATTCTTAAATAGGAGCTTTGTTTTCTTCATATTCATTTTAAAACCTGCCACTTTTCCGAATTGTTCTATTTTAGTTATCCAATTTTGTAAATTTTTCTCCGGATCCTCAATTGTTCCTAATAGATCATCCGCAAACGCTCGTATCTTGTATTCAAATTTTCCAATTTTCGCTCCTAACCCAGTTTTTACCCACGGGCAGTTATTAAAACTTATCTTTAAAAACTTGTAAGAACCACAGATGACAGGCATCATATCAGAATAATTTCAAAAGCAGTAGCTTAGCAGCTGTTGCACTGAAAACGACAAAAAGCTTCCTGTGTATATATGTCTTCAAATCAACATACTGAATATACTGGAGGGGTTTGGTGGACTGAGGTGACATAATAGAAGTTGTAGTTCACCTTGCATCAAGACAGAGCACTGTGACCTCCACCAACAATGGAACTGAACCAAACTTGGCACACAGAACTGCCATAATCAATGAAAAAAACTGGCGATGTTTGCAGGGAATTGCCCTTTATTTATAGGAATTATAGTTCACCTACATCCAGAGTGCACTGTTAACCCAAACAACAATGGATCTGAACTAAACTTGACCTGTATACTCAATATTTCTAAATTCGAATACTGGTGTGGTTTGGGGGGAATTGACCTTGACATTTGGGAGTTGTAGGGAACTAGGATTTATAATTTCCTGCAATCAAAGAGCACTCTGAGCCCCACCAATGATGGACCTGGACCAAACATGGCTCACAGAACCCCCATGATAAACAAAAAGTACTGGTGAGGTTTGGAGGGAATTCACCTGGATTTGGGGGATTTGTAGTTCACCTACATCCAGAGAGCATTGTGAACCCAAACAACAATGGTTCTGAACCAAATTTGGCACACATATCTGATATGCCCAAATTTGAATACTAGAGGGTTTTGGGAAGGATTGACCTTGGATTTTGGAGAGTAGTCGTTCATCTATATCCAGAGAAAAAACTGTGATCCCAACTGACAATGGACCTGGACCACACTTGGCAGACAGACAAATGGTTTTAACTGCCATTTTCATCTTGGAGGGAAAAGAGAGCACTGACTGGAAACAGCCAAGGAGAAAAATGGCTGCCAACTCTCTAAAGCCTGGTTGTTTTCTAAGGCATGAAACATATATTTAAAGATTGTTTAAAGGGACTATTTAATTCCCTCTGTTCTCTGTGTGAATTCAAATAAATAAATAAACAAACAAACAAACCTCCAAGACAAACTGACCATACTGGAGCAGTTACGGGGAAATTGACATTGTTTTCTGGGAGTTGCAGTTCACCTACACTGTGACCCCAACCGACAATAGACCAGGATCAAACCTGGTACACAAGAACCCCCATGACCAACAGAACCATACTGATCCAACATGGTGGGAGTTGTCATTCATCCTGCAGCCAAAGAGCACACTGAACTCCACCGATGACACATTTGGAGCAAACTTGATCCATCAGTACTAAAATTTGAAATACTGATGGAGTTTGAGGTGCTTAACCTGGCATGATGTGAGTTTACCCACAACCTTATGCATTTTATTAATGGGACCTTAATGACTTTTTTCAATTAACCCAGGCATTGTTGGTTACCCAAGATAGTATCCAATAAAAGAGAATGATGCAAGCTGCAGTCTAGCAACTTCTGATGAGCTACAGTTCTTCCAACCCACTTTGGTAGAAACCTAACAAATGCAGCCTTTCCCTTGGAGATGCAACGATGAAGAAGTCGTCAACTGATAAATTGATTTCTGACACACAACTTTCCAAAGAGTAGCTCTTTTGTCAAGGAAAAGGACAGTTAAGCCAGACAAGCTAAGCGAAGCTGTTCAATGCAAAAAATGATACTGCCAGTGTGCTGGGATGCAGTCGCTCAGCCTTAACACCACAAGGATATTAAATTTAGGAACAATGAAGATAAGCAGAAACGAGTAGCAACAGTTTGTGGGTAAGCAATGTTATCACTTCCTCACCACTGTATTGCCGCCAGAGCCTTGAACTGTTATAAAACCAGGTGGAAAAAATGCTAAAGAAGCTTTCTTGTGCCCTGAAATTTCATCCCCGGCATTAAGGTAAGAAAAGAAGCACCTGTTAGACCTCCATCTGCAAAGCTGTTACCAAAGAGTCAGAAGAAACACTGCCAGATTTTTTTAAAAAAAGAACAAGCCAAACTAAAATGATCAAGGCTCTGGAGAACAAGCCCTATGAGGAGCAGCTTAAAGAGCTAGGCATGTTTAGTCTGCAGAAGAGAAGGCTGAGAGGAGACATGATGAGGGTCATGTGTAAATATGTCAGGGGAAGACATACAGAGGAGGGAGCAAGCTTGTTTTCTGCTGCCCTGGAGACTAGGATGCGGAACAATAGCTTCAAATTGCAGGAAACAAGATTCCACCTGAACATTAGGAAGAACTTCCAAACTGTGAGAGCTGTTCAGCACTAAGGTAAAGGTAAAGGTAAAGGTTTCCACTTGACATTAAATTCAGTCGTATCCAACTCTGGGGGATGGTGCTCATCTCCATTTCTAAGGTTGCCATTGTCTGTAGACACCTCAGGAACAGTACCTATTGATCTACTCACATTTGCATGCTAGGTTGGCAGAAGCTGGGGCTAAGAGTAGGAGCTCACCCTGCTCCCCAGATTTGAACCAGCAACCTTTTGGTCAGCAAGTTCAGCAGCTCAGTGGTTTAACCCACTGTGCCACCAGCATTCATTCCAGCAGTGGAAAAATAATAATAATAATAATAATTATTATTATTATTATTATTATTATTATTTATAGACTGCCCTATTTCACTCGAAGGGGCCCAAGGCAGTTTCCAACAAATATGGCAAACATTCAATGCCCAAAGAAAAAATATACAAACCATTTACATCAGTACAACACACATTAGACAATAGAAAACTACATAACCATAACTTAGTAATCAAAATAGCAAAAATTAAAAATAAGAAATAAAATTGGTCATGTCAGGAGTGACTTGAGAAACTGCAAGTCACTTCTGGTGTGAGAGAATTGGCCGCCTGCAAGGATGTTGCCCAGGGGACGCTCGGATGTTTTGATGTTTTATCATCCTTGTGGGAGGCTTCTCTCATGTCCCCGCATGGGGAGTTGGAGCTGACAGAGGGAGATCATCCGCGCTCTCCCCAGATTTGAACCTGTGACCTGTCGGTCTTCAGTCCTGCTGGCACAGGGGTTTAACCCACTGCACCACCAGGGGTTAATTTTAAAATTAAGTAAAAACATAATAAAATTTTGAAAAATCCTGATAAAACACACTAAAAATAAAATATAATATATGGAACTCTCTGCCCTAGACTGTGGTGGAGGCTCCTTCTTTGGAGGTTTTTGAACAGAGGCTGGATGGCCATCTGTCAGGGATGCTTTGAATGTGATTCTCCTGATTCTTGAAAGAGGTTTGGACTGGATGGCCCATGAAGTCTCTTCCAACTCTATGATTCTATGAATGACTTGAATACAGGACTCAAATGTCTGATGAAGTTACAAAGCTTCCATGCAACGGTGAATGAATACCCCTTTATTTAAAAGCATCACTCTAATTTCTCATCTGAAACCAGCACTGAGTATTAGAAAGCGTTTATTAGAAGTCATGAATATTTACATAGTAATCTCCCCATCACCATCCAAGCGCTTAAGTGGCTTTAAATACGTTAGCCAAATGGCCTTTACAACAGTTCCGCAAGGGAGGTTGCTGTAATTTATATTTCATTTTAAGTATTCACTTTTGCATCGGATTGGTTAAAATAACTGGTTCCTTGAGCCCGATTTGCAAAGGCAATGCATAAATATGACACTCCATAATGGCATCGTTATTATGCCACAGGGTATAAAAACATTATGTGCAAGCGCCAAAAGCGAAGAGAGAACTATAACTTAGACTCATTTGCCCAGTTTCCAACAAACCTCACAACCTCTGAGAATGCCTGCACTGATGTGGGCGAAACGTCAGGAGAGAATGCTTCTGGAACATGGCCATACAGCCTGGAAAACTCACAGATCGTTGCAGCTATGGGCAACTCAAAGATCGTTGCAGCTATGGGCAATCATCACACTATAGAATGAATCTACTTGTAGTTTAGTGAGGAGCTTTTAACAGCCTCACTAAAGTACAAACCCCATAATTCTGCAGGCGGCAGAAACTGGATTTAAAGTGGATTCTTTCTCTAGTGCGATGAAGTAGTGGGTCCCACATTAGAAGAGAAAAGTGGTATAAATTAAATAAACAAACAAGACTTTGTCCTCATTGGGTTGTTGTGTATTTTCTGGGCTGTATGGCCATGTTCCAGAAGCATTCTCTCCTGATGTTTCACCTACATATATGGCAGGCATCCTCAGAGGTTGTGAGGTCTTTTGGAAACTAGGCAAGTGGGATTTATATATCCATGGAATGTCCAGGGTGGGAGAAAGAACTCTGGTATGGGTTATTGTAGGTTTTTCAGACTATATGGCCATGTTCTAGTAGCATTCTCTCCCAACGTTTCACGAACATCTATGGCAGGCAGCCTCAGAGGTTGTGAGGTCTGTTGTAAACTAGGTAAGTGGGATTTATACGTCCATCGAATGTCCAGGGTGGGAGAAAGAACTCTTATCTGGGTTATTGAAGGTTTTTTCGGGCTATATGGCCATGTTCTAGTAGCATTCTCTCCTGACGTTTCATGAACATCTATGGCAGGCATCCTCAGAGGTTGTCAGGTCTGTTGGAAACTAGGAAAATTGGATTTATATATCTGTGGAATGTCCCAGGTGGAAGAAAGAACTCCTGTCTGTTGTAGTTAGATGTGCATATTTCAATTGGCCTCCTTGATTAGCATTTGATCGCCTGACAGTATTTAGGTGTGGCTTGTTACTGCCTGAGGGAATCCTTTGTTGAGAGGTGATTAGCTGTCCCTGATTGTTTCTTGTCTGGAGTTCCCCTGTGTTTGAGTGTTGTTCTTTATTTACTGTTATAATTTTAGAGTTTTTTTAAATACTGGTAGCCAGATTTTGTTCATTTTCATGATTTCTTCCTTTCTGTTGAAATTGTCCACATGCTTGTGGATTTCAATGGCTTCTGAAAACTAGGAAAATTGGGTTTATATATCTGTGGAATGTCCTGGGTGGGAGAAAGATCTCTTGTCTATTGGAGCAAAGTGTGAATGTTTCAATTGGCCACCTTGATTAGCATTTGATGGCCTGACAGTTTTTAGGTGTGCCTTGTTACTGCCTGGAGGAATCCTTTCTTGAGAGGTGATTAGCTGTACCTGATTGTTTCTTGTCTGGATTTCCCTATGTTTGAGTGTTGTTCTTTATTTACTGTTATAATTTTAGAGTTCTTTTTAATACTGGTAGCCAGATTTTATTCATTTTCATGGTTTCCTCCTTTTGTCCACCTAGCTCCAACAGACTTCTTTCTCCCACCCTGGACATTCCACACATATACAATAATGTTTTAGATTGATTTAAACCTAATGTTTTTATTCAATATGTAATTGCTTTGCTTGTTGTTGTGGCATCAAATTGTTGCCAGTTGTAAGCCGCCCTGAGTCCCCCCTTGGGGGTTGAGAAGGATGGGATATAAATATCTGAAATCATAAATATAATATAAACTCAATTTTCCTAGTTTCCAACAAACCTCACAACTTCTGAGGATGCCTTCCAAAGATGCAGGTGAAACGTCAGGAGGGAATGCTTCTAGAACATGGCCATATAGCCCAAAGAACCTACAACAATCCAGTGATTCCAGCCATGAAAGCCTTCAACAATACATTGAACTCTTGTCTGTTTGAGGCAAGTGTGAATGTTGCAAATAAAGAGCAACATTAAAAAAAAAAGAGGGGGGTACAAGACAAAAATTAATCAGGGCCAGCTAACACCTCCCAACAAAGGATCCTCCCAGACAGCAACCAGCCAGGCTTTCAAGCTGCATGGTCATTCAATGCTAATCAAGGTGGCCAATTGCAACATTCACACTTGCCTCAAACAGACAAGAGTTCTTTCTTCCACCCTGGACATTCCATAGACTTCTTTTTTCTATGTCAGGAATAACTTGAGAAACTGCAAGTCGTTTCTGGTGTGAGAGAATTGGCCGTCTGCAAGGACGTTGCCCAGGGGATGCACAGATGTTTTGATGTTTTACCAGCCTTGTAGGAGTCTTCTCTCATGTCCCCACATGGGGAGCTGGAGCTGATAGAGGGAGCTCATCCACGCTCTCCCCGGATTCGAACCTGTGACCTGTCGGTCTTCAGTCCTGCCGGCACAAGGTTTTAACTCATTGTGCCACCACAGTTATATATTCCACAGATATAGAAACCCCATTTGCCTACTTTCCAACAGACCTCACAACCTTTGTGGATGCCTGCCATAGATGTGGGCAAAACGTCAGGAGAGAATGCTTTGGGAAGATGGCCATACATTCTGGAAAACACACAACCACCCTGAGATTCCGGCTTTGAAAGCCTTCAACAACACTTTTGCCCTCCTTTCTGTTTTAAGGTTCAGTGCTTCCTCGTTCTATTATTTTGCATTGTTTTATTGTATTCCTAAGTTATTTATTTTATTGTGACATTAGTTCTATTGTTCTGTTTTTATTTTGCTGTAATGTATTACTGGGCTTGGCCTCATGTAAGCCACCCCAAGTCCCCTTTGAGGAGATAGTGGCAGGGTATAAATAAAGATTATTATTATTATTATTATTATTATTATTATTATTGACACAAAAGCACAGTATGTCACAGCAAACGGGATCTATATGCTGGATTTCGTATCACAAAATCACAAGGCGAACACTTCCCAAGCGTCTAGGACTGTGTGATGTATTTTTGAATGATGTGCGCAGATCCAAGTCAGGTGGCCTTTTGCAGTTGACAGATCGTGATTTTGTCGATGTTTATTGTTTCCAAATGCCTGCTGAGATCTTTTGGCATGGCACCCAGTGCGCCAATGACCACTGGGACCACCTGTTGTTGTTGTTGTTGTTGTTGTTGTTGTTATTATTATTATTATTATTATTATCCATCCTGTCCTCAAAAGCACTAGCTTTCCCCACTTGTTGGAAAAAGGGGGTGGATTCTGGAGGCTGTAGTCCACCAGAAGGCCATCCTGTCCAGGAAAGCTGACTCAGACGCTGACGTCCAAGTCAAATGCATTGCCACGCTGACCCTTAAACCCCGAATGTCATACTCTTAAACGTCAGCAAGACTCAATCGCAAGACTAGCTTACGAATTGGAAGAGAGGAAGGGGAGGGTAAAAAAAAAAACTTTAACCAAAGAAGGATAGATGGAGCTTATGCATTTAGGGAGGGAAGCGGAGGAAGAGACACCCCTTCCTACTGCATCAATGCTATTGGGCAGCTGAGTTCCCTCTGCATATAGAATAGCTTGCCTTTTCCAACATCAGCACTAGCTTTCCATTGCACTCTCCTTTCTCTCACACATACAAGCCCCCAACCACTTCACAGAGAACAGCTAATCCGCTTCTCTCACACTCCGTGCCGGGGCTTTCTCATGAATAGATGGAGGATCAGCCTCAGCCTTGCTCCCATCCATGGGGCTCAGGTAGTCCCACTGCCTCTGGATCGGAAAGCATCTCCTTTTCTTAGAGGGGAGAGGACCACTCGGATCTTTCCTGAACAAATGGACAGAGGAGCCAAGAGCCAGAAGACCTGTTGACCTGTTGAAAGGAGCACAGACCTCATCAAGCAGTAAGGTAGGATTCTATCAAGCTCTCTCCTTCCTCTTATTGATCTCCATTGAATGAGGATGCCTGCTTTCCTGAAACCAATTTGGCATCATGAATTGCAACGGCGATTCAGAAATTGTTTCAGACAAGCTCGCAACAATCATGGGTCGAATCTAATCTTATGTCCCCAACTTGAATAGATCGAAGGGATGAGTCACAAGTCACAGCCTGCGTATCTGGCTTGAGTCAAGGGCTAGCATTAACATAAAGGTTTTCCCCTGACTTTAAGTCCAGTCATGTCCAACTCTGGGGGTTGGTGCTCATCTCCTATTCTAAGCCAAAGAGCCAGCATTATCCGTAGATATCTTCAACGTCATGTGGCCAGCATAACTGCATGGAGCGCCATTACATCCCCACTGGAGCAGTACCTATTGATCTACTCACATTTGCATGTTTTCAAACTGCTAGGTTGGCAGAAGCTAGGGCTGAATCCGCTCCCTGGATTCAAACCTAGAATCATAGAGTTGGAAGAGACCTCATAGGCCATCCGGTCCAACCCCCTGCCAAGAAGCAGGAAAATTGCATTCAATGCACCCCCGACGGTTGGCCATCCAACCTCTGTTTAAAAGCTTCCAAAGAAGGAGCCTCCACCACACTGCGAGGCAGAGATTTCCACTGCTAAACAGCTCTCACACTTAGGAAGTTCTTCCTAATGTTTAGATGGAATCTCCTTTCTTGTAGTTTGAAGCCATTGTTCTGCATCTTACTCTCCAGGGCAGCAGAAAACAAGTTCGCTCCCTCCTTCCTATGACTTCCTCTCACATATTTATACATGGCTATCACGTCTCCTCTCAGTCTTCTTCAGGCTAAACATGCCCAGCTTTTTAAGCCGCTCCTCATAGGGTTTGTTCTCCAGACCCTTGATCATTTTAGTCGCCCTCCTTTGGACACATTCCATCTGTGACCTGCAACCTTTCAGTCAATAAGTTAGCTGTTTAACCTGCATTAGATTATAATTATAATACAAATTA
Organism: Anolis sagrei; assembly: GCF_037176765.1. NCBI lineage: Eukaryota > Metazoa > Chordata > Lepidosauria > Squamata > Anolidae > Anolis > Anolis sagrei. The sequence goes on along the minus strand of NC_090035.1, from coordinate 67,099,991 downwards.
TTACAGCTTTGTTAAAATCAACAACAAAAGAACTAGAATTTAGTACATTGTGGCCGTAACAACAGGTGGCTTTCTAAATCTCCACACACAACATCACAAGAAACCATCCTTGCATAACTCCATACACAAGATTATGAATGCACTCACCTGTGCTCTTAAAGGTACATAAACAATGGAGCATTTGTGACTGAAGTGCAATTCTACCCCTTCAACTCCCCTTTTCTGTTATTCTCAGCTGCACCAGACTCTTTGCGTACTCACACATGGATCATAACGCTGTTACGCAGATATGCCAATCGAAGCAGGGCCATTCAATGGGTTAAGGGGAATAAAAACTCAGAAGCATTTATTCTAGCCAATTTGATCCCGAATCCATGTTCCCTAGTGTTTGGGTGATTATGTATGAAGTGCTCCAGACATTTCTTTAAGGACATTGCACACCTTTCCCCTTCTTAAGAGACTTTCCTATAGAAAAAGGGGTGTGTTCAATGGGAAAACATAGGAGGGTTACAAATGGACAACAAGATAATCTGGATCCACATTAAAATCTCAAAAGATGTAGCTGAATGATTGTGGGACAGAGCAGCAGGTGTCTGTGAGATGCTCCCAAACACCTCCAGGTGTTTTGGACTTCAACTCCCACAATTCCTAACAGCATACCTGCTGTTAGGAATTGTGGGAGTTGAAGTCCAAAGCACCCGAAGAGCCCAAGTTTGCCCATGCCTGATTTAAGGTATGGCCAGACTTTTCTTTGTTGTCCAAAATTGACATTCCAATATAAGATATACTGCTACTGGATACAGAGGCTCCACCTTTGCACTCTGTTCTGCCATATAGGAAGAGATGTTAGGCTGTATCTTCACTGTGGAATTAATGCAGTTTGACACCACTTTAATTGTCAAGGTGGAAAGCTGCCCCGAGTCCCCTTTGGGGAGATGGTGGTGGGATATAAATGAAGTTGTTTATCTATATAAATAAAAATGTAATGTTCATTTGTGGGATTAACAGAACTCAAAAACCACTGGACGAATTGACACCAAATTTGGACACAAGACACCTAACAACCTAATATGTGTCCTTCACTTAAAAAAATTGATTTTTTTCATTTTGGAGTTGTAGTTGCTGGGATTTATGGTTCACTTACAATCAAAGAGCATACTGAACCCCACCAACGATGGAACTGAACCAAACTTGGCACACAGTTCTCCCATGACCAACAGAAAATACTGGAAGAGTTTGGTGGGCAGTGACCTTTGGTTTTGGAGTTGTAGTTCAGCTACATCCAGATATCACTGTGGACTCAAACAATGAAGGATCTGGACCAAACTCTACACGAATACTCAATATGTCCAAATGTGAACACTGGTGGAGTTTGGGGGAAATAGAATCTTGATATTTAGGAGTTGTAGTTGCTGGGATTTATAGTTCACCTACAATCACAGAGCATTCTGAACCCCACAGCAACGCGTGGCAGGGGACGGATTTTTATTATTATTATTATTATTATTATTATTATTATTATTATTATTATTATTGGAATCCTGGGATTTGAAGTTTGAAAAAACACCAGCCCTCTTTGGCAAAGAAGGCTGAAGAACTGATAAAACTACAATTCTCATGATTCCATAGCATGGCAATTAGAGTGGTGTCAAACTACATCCATTCTACTATGTAGATGCATAACTAGTTACTTGCTAGCTTCAACAAAAAGGGGGTGGATAAGGGTTTTTTGGAATGTCATGCGTAATGATAACAAACCACACATGGCTGGGATGTGTTGTGGATACAACAAAAGGGCTTAAAAGTGCATTTACACCATTCTAGTTTCCTTTTTCACCTGTACATAAATCATAATTCAAACTTTTCCCTTTCCCTCCCAAATTACCAATTCATCAATTTGCACCCAATGACTCTGAAGGCCAAGGTTTGAAACCCCATTGGGCTGGTCACACTTGCTCAACCTCCAGCGATAGGTGCCCTTTAGGGCTGCCACAAGTTGAAAACGACATTGACAGAAGAAACTGTTGAATGGAAGGGATTAAAATACATGTTGCAAATAACTTTTAAAAAAATATTATAGTGTACGATCTCATTAATTAATTGCTCCTCTGGGGCCTGCCTTTGTTTGCCTGCCTTCTGTACCCTGAAACAGCTGGGTGCACATCCATTAGCAGACCTTAATGGGTCTTGGCAGCTCTGGAGCACGTGGCAGGTTGTTCCCCAGGCGGTGGCGCATCTTTGTGAGTGATGATTATTAGCAGCACTCTTCCCCTTCATAGGCAGAAGGACTGATGGACGAGCATCATCAAGGAAACATTATTAGAACATTTGGAATGCTTGGAAGCTTCCTTGAGTCCCCTCGGGGAGATAAGGCGGCCTATAACTAAAGTATTATTATTATTATTATTATTATTATTATTATTATTATTATTGGAGGCGTAACAAGCTGCTCCTCCCAGGAGAAGGGAGGAAAGACTTGATGCTGCTCCACCACCTTCTGACTTGGACTGCAGCTCCCATCATCTCCAACAGCAGGTAGGTGAAAGAGGGGAGTGTGTGCTCGAGGCTGGTGGGACATCCATCTCCATGGGCTTTATGGGATGCTCTCCCTTCTGTTGACATCCATCCACCTGGGATCCTCTCCCTTTTGTTTTGGACTACATCTCCCATCATCTCCAACTCCCAGGTTTTGAGGAGAGATTTTGCTTAAGGCTGATGGGACATCCACCCCTGTTGGCTTGAATATATTCATTTCTATTTTAGACTGCAGCCCCCATCATCTCTGACTATAGCTGCTGGGGGGCATTTACTTTGAAGCTGTTAGGGTAACCATTCTTCTAGGCTTGATGGGATGCTCTCCTTTCTGATTTGGACTGAAGCTTCCATAATCTCTGAACTGGAAGTAGTCTGGGAAGATTTCATTTGAGACTGATGGGACATCCTTCACTCCTGGATACTCTCCCTTTTATTTTGGATTGCAGCTCCCATCATTTCCAAACTCAGGTTTTGGGAGTTGATTTCTTTTGAAGCTAATGGGACATTCAGCCCTATGGGCCTGAATTCTCTTCTTTCTGGGTTGGTGTGAGTTTTCCAGGCTGTATGGCCATGTTCCAGAAGCATTCTCTCCTGATGTTTGGCCAACACATGGCCATAAAACCCTTAAAACTCACAGCAACCCAGTGATTCCAGCCATGAAAGCCTTCAAGAATGCATTGAACAGCTCTCCTTTCTGGTTTGGACTTCTGCTCCCATCATCTCTGTCCACAAACGTGGGGAGATTTTGTTGGAGGCTAATGGGACATCTGCCCCCATTGATTTTATAGGATATTTACCTTTCTGTTTTGGACTATATCTCCCAACACCTTCTGACTGCAGATGATGGAGAGATATCCTGTTTGAAGTTGATGGGACATTCTTGTTGTTGTTTTTGTTGTTACAATTGTTACATTATTATTATTATTATTATTATTATTATTATTATTATTATTATTATTTCCATCCTGCTTTATCTCTCTGAAAAAGAGAAACCCAAAATGACATGTAGGGGAAACATTTGGAGGAATATAGTGCTGCTGCAAGGTGATGTTGGGCAGCTAAAATCAATTGTTAAACAATAGAGTCTGTCTGCAATCTATGCATATATATTTGGCAGCAAGCTTCACTGAACACATGGAAGGCAAGTCATAGTAAACATTGCGCTTATATCTATCATCATATTTATGAATTTTTCAAACTAATGACTGGCGAATGTACTGGAAAGGAAAATGGTTTCCCTTGGAACTGGAAAGACCAGTATCCACTAATTGCAGTGATGCAAAAGTGTCTAAACACATAGAAATTCAATGTATACATACAAATACAAATGTCAGTAAAACATAGGATTGTCATATTCACATTAAACAGAAATAATTTGTTCTTTTCTCAAAAGATGGGGGAAAAATCCTCTTTCCATGTGTGGAAATAGTTCTTGTTTACTTTACTACAGATGAGTAGACTCCAAATCCTTGCACAGTAAATGTCCTATTTTCTTTATTACACAAGAGTGGACTCCAACATTCAACTGGTCTTCATCAGGTAGTCTTCATCAGGTAGTTGGGTCTATAAACAGTACTTTCCTTGCCATCCATTTGCAAGTAGCCAAAATTAATTCAGGTTTAGCATCTCTTATCTGGAATTCTGAAATCCCCCCAAAATCCAAAATTGGCCACATGGGTAAAATGTTTACTTTCTGTTGCTTCGATGTACACAAAGGTTGTGCACATATCTTTTCGTATGTGCATAAGGGTTTTATGAAATATAAATTTACTTTATGTTTACACTTGGGTCCCATCTACAAGATAGCTCACTATGTATGTATGTACTATGTATGTATGTATGTATATGTATATGTATATATATATATATATATGTATATGTGTGTGTGTGTGTGTGTATACACACACACACACACTAGCTGTACCTGCCATGCGTTGCTGTGGCTAGCCTTCCCTCCCTCTTTCTCTCCTTCTTTCTTTCTCTCCATCCTTTCCTCTCTCTCCTTCCTTCCTTCTCTTTTTTCCTTCCTTCCTTCCTTCATCTCCTTTCTTCCTTCTCTACCTATTCTTCGACTGTAACTCCCAGCAGTCCTCCTGATTGATCTATCTACCTACTATCTATGTCTATCTAATCTATCTATCTTATCTATCTGGAGAATTGCTGGGAGTTGCAGTACAGGAATAGGAAATAGGACATATGTATGGATTGGGATGCTCTCAAAGAAATCCAAGGAGAAGCAAGCTTGCAGCTTGGAAGCAGTGCATTTGGAGCATCCTCTTCCCCTAAAGGGTCTGGTCTAGGGGATGCTGGGAGTGGTTGTTTTCACGCATGTGCTGTATCGTCATTTAGCTTTTTTGAGAGGGGTTTATGAGTGATGGTCATTCATTGGTCCGTTAGGGATGTAGTGTCCAAATTTTGTGTCAACTTGTTCAGTGGTTTTTGAGTTAGGTAAATCCCACAAATTAACATTACATTTTTATTTATATAGATGAATATACAAATATTACAATTTCTGGAAAAAAATTCCAAAATCCAAAACACTTCTTGGCCCAGGCATTTCTATCAGGGAATAATCAGCATGCAGTAATCAACCTGCTTGATTTTTAAAAAATCGTTTCTGCCCTCCCCCTCCCCCCCCCCAAAAAAAACAACAAATAAAGGTACCAACGTTTTGGGAAGTACAAAAATAGTATTTGGGTTCCATCCTCAAATGTTGAAAGCTAATATAGGTGTCCAGGAGTCTTAGCCAACACCACCCTTTTTCCATTTTTAAAATAAATATCAGGAAGATAAAATACAATGGCACTGGATTGGCCTTTAACAATTGGCAGTTCTTATTACTCATGTCCCTTATCACTCTCCATGGAAATGTAAGATAAATGAGGTGGGAGAGAAGAGATGTGCTGAAGTTGAATTTTTAATAACCTTGCTCTTTTCAACAGTGGGACTACCATCATGTTGTAGTTATATACCCTATTATTTTTGCACCAGTGAGAAGCTGTAAACACAGTGCAGCCTAGGAGACTTTACAGCAAAGATGTACTATTTGGTGTATTTGCAAATATACAAACAATGGACAGGGCACTTCTTATTAGTTGTGACCATTTTAAGTGTGATTTCATTTTTGATTGACTAGAAACAGAAAAAGACCACCATTGTTTCATGCAATAATTTGTGGTTTGTGGAACCCAACAGGACTTCTTGATCCTTGTGCAAAAGCCTGTTTGTGGTATGTTTTCTCAATTTCAGCAGTATTATATTAGGGAAAATGGAGTCAATGGCCCAAACTAGCACTGGTGTTCATGTAGACCTCCAAAAGTCATTGGATTGCAGCTCCCAATATTCCTCACTATTGCTATGCTAGTGGAAGCAGTTGGATATTGTAGTCAGACAACCTCTGAAGGGCCACATGATCCTGATGCTGACCTATATCCAGTGGCTCAATTGTAACTTGGTTACACCTAGGTTAGTTCTGGAGTTTGAATAGTTCTATTCTGCTTGCGGTTTAACACACAGCCTCCAGCATTCCTGATTTCCCAGTGAATTCTCTGCCTTTAAAATGTCCTAGTTTCTCACTCCCATTTTCGCCTTTCTACAGTTTACTTCAATCTCTGCAAATTGAGTTTAAAGTACTATAACAGTTCATATTTTATTAACTCAGTGGAGGGAAAAATATGAGAGGAGAGGAGGAGTGGATAGGATCTCACTCTCCCTGGAAACTCAGGCAAAAGCAAACTGCTACAGTGTCTCCTTGCTTGTGAGTTCTTCCACATGAGCAACTTTTGCCATCTTGACTATGCTCTAATGTTACTTGACCATATGTGTCCCGGTTTCCATCTGGAAATTGTTGGTGGTTATGCTAGCAATAGGTAGCCATAAATATCCTAAACACAACATATCCTATCAGATCTTGGAAGCTAAGCTGGAACAGTCCTAATCAATACCTGGATAGGGGTCTTCCAATGAATCCCAGGTACCATAGGATGTATTTCAGAGGAAGGAATTAGAAAACCACTTGTGAGTATACCATGCTTCGGAAAACCCTGGGAAATGCATGGGATCACCATAAGTCAACAGGTGATTTGAAAGCACATAGACACAAACTTGCTTGCAATTGGATCCAGATTTTAAATTGTTGTTAAGGTAAAGGTTTTCCCCTGACATTAAGTCCAGTCATGTCCGACTCTGTGAGTTGGTGCTCATCTCCATTTCTAAGCCAAAGAGCCGGCGTTGTTCTTAGACACCTCCAAGGTCATATGGCCAGCATGACTGCATGGCGTGCCGTTACCTTCCTGCCATAGCGGTACCTATGGATCTACTCACATTTGCATGCTTTCAAACTGCTAGGGTGACTTGTGACCTTTTGGTTAGCAAGTTCAGCAGCTCAGTGGTTTAACCCACTGTGCCATTGGGGGCTCCATATGGTCCCATAACCTTGGAGCAAATAAGATTCATCATGATGACTTGATTTCCTTTCAGCATCACCACTCCCTTCAGTGTCATTGTGGTTTGTCACAGAGCGATTCCTCTGAAACCCAGGAGGAACCAGTTAACAACCAAAATTAAGTCATTTCAGAGTTTACCAGTGGATATTGAAATCTTCCCCTCATCCTTGCAGCACAGGCATTAAAAATAAATAAAAAACTTAAAAGAAAGAGATCTTAACTTGAGAGCTCCTCTGCCTTTAGCATCAGCCTGATAGACAGAAAGAAGCAAGTACTGTTTTGTGATCCAGGGAGAAACAGTCAGGGGTCTTTCATCTCAAGTTCTGTGCTAGACTCCTGTTTTTTTTTTAAATGGCAATGATAGTCTCTCGCCAGGATTTGGCTGCCTACCTCCCTCCTCCCTTCTTTGTTTGTTTCCAGATAATGTGTCTCTGGTTGTTTAACAGCACCTGGAATCAGATGGAAGAGAAGTTACACAACACAGAAAATCTCAAGGTCCCAGCTAGACCCAGGAGGGCAGATGCAACAATAGCTGTATAAATAATAAAACTACAGCTGCAGTTGCATAACCAGATCACAGCATTATGATAAATCTTACAGCAGCGTGGAGACTAGGAGAGCGAACATTAAAGGTCTTCAGATCTGCAGGTTGACTACATTTGAAATGCTAACATCTAAACTAGGTAGTAGATTAGAAATCCATCAGTTTTCCTCTCTCTTTCTCAGAGACCCCTGGGATCACCCACTCCAGCCCCCTGCCATGTAGGAATACATAATCAAAGCACTCCTGACAGATGGCCTTCCAGATTGTTTTAAAAACTCTACAGAAGGAGACTCCACACTCTATCCTTTTCAAAACCACAGCCTTACAGTAAAAAATCTACAATGCTGCCATCTGTACCCAAAGTAGAAGCAGGGGACTTTGGTTGTTGCTGAAACCAATTGGGCTGCAGTCAAATATGTACAGGGCCAGAGTCATCAAAAGTGTCGGGCCACATCTTTTTTTCTGCCAGACTCTTACCTCTTATTCCTTTCCAAGAGGTGACTAAGGTAGGAAACAGAGCCAATTCACTGTAATTTTGAAGTCCTAAAATTAAATGTATGCAGTTAAGTCTAGTGTTTACCCATTTTTGAGCAAACATGCTGCAATTGAAGTTTAGAATATATTTACTTTTACAGTTTGAAGAGAAAAGGAAAGAAAACTTCATCATTTTATTCCTCTCTGTTTTGTAATCTTTTGTGCTGAAATATGGCGTGCCGGTTGGGTTTAGGAGAAAGGAAGGAAGTCTCCAAACTTGGACACACTTTCAGATTCTAAAAGCTTTTAAATTTGTTTCTCAGATTTGAATGAGGTGAGAACTTTTTTTTACTGTCTAACAGGCTTGTTCTTTTGGGGTAAACCTTGCTTCATTTTATGTCCTGGCTTTTGTTGGAGGCCACAATCAATTTTTGAGAGTCTCCCAAAATTGGAAGGGTTGTTTTCTGTTTGGGGACTTAAAATTTGGACCATAATTGGGGGGATTCCCACCCACTGGCTCCCTTTGATGGTGTTCTTACCTGGCACCTGCTTTTTCCCCTCTCGAGTAAGAGGCACTCAGCTGCAGGCCTACATGCCTGCCAGCCGCAACACAAGTCCCACCACACTCTCTGAGAGTGTGTGTGTTGAAGCTGGCCAAAATTGCCTCCCTGCCTGCATGTAGGCAGGCCTGGAGGTCGGTTGCAGGCATGTTCTGGGTCCTGCCACACATGCTTTTGGAGAGTGTGGTGGGGCCTGCAGGCAGGCTTGGAGTGCACCTGCAGTTGAGCACTAGACCTGACTGCACGCCCTGCCACACTCTCCAAGAACGTGTGTCGCGGGGTTTGTAGGCAGGTCTGGAGCATGCCTGCAGCCAAGCTCCAGGTCTGCCTACACACAAGCAAGTAGGCAATTTCAGCTCAACATGAAAGCATGTTTTTGTGTTGAGCAGATTTCTGTGTGGGGAGGGGGCTTCCCATTTCGTGCTTCCAAAGAAACACAGGACACAAAAGAAATGGCAGAAACAGCAGGTAATTAATATTACACACATGTCTACTGTCCAGCTTCTTCCTCTTGCTCATTTCCTTCCTGGGCTTATTTAGGTCTAATTCACTAACAAGTTCCTATATCTTTGGTTAGCAAAGGATAGAAATTTTCTCCTGGCTTTGCCAAAATGAATGTACACTGCACAATCCACTCTTGAAGGTTTGTATACTCAACAGATCATATCTCTCTATTCCACACAAACCCTGACTCTTTGATGGTACTCATATGCTGCTATGCACCTAAGTTGGCCACTTCAGCCGGCCTTGTGGTCGGACCACTGATTCCTCCAGCATCCCCTCCTCTCTTGTGCCATCTCTTGGCAACGGAAGCTCTCTCTGATCCCATGGCAACTCTCTCATTTTGTACCGAGGTTCATTTATTGATGCTTCTCTCCACTTTGTGCAATAGTTCCAGCTATGTAGAAGTTACGCGGTAACCAGAGCAACTGAGATTGCCCTTGAGAATTTCAATTACAGATAGGAGGGGAAGGAGCGGTTAGTTTGCACAATGTGGTGGGTGCGTGGGAGGGGAGCAATGGAGTTGAGGTGAGCCCTGTCACCTTGGGGGGGAAAATCCCAGGTGTTTTGACTCTACCAGTGACTCCTGCCCTCTTTTTCCTGTGGCCTTTAGTTTTTCCCATGTCAACAGGATGATTAATCAATCTGCACTGGGTTTCAAACTTTAGAGTAATTCTCCATGGTGCTGAACTACATCCCCAAATAGGTTCAGCCAAGCGTAGTTTTACCATGCAACAACTGACGTGTGAACCACCTGCACCCCCTTCACTAATAGACACAACTTCCAATTGGTTGGGCACGTGCAGCATGGTTTTCACCTCCTTCTGCAGACTCTGGGGCAGCATTAAACTGAGGAGCAGTGAATGAGTAGAGAAGCTGAAAAGTTGATGTAATGGCTCATAATGCCTTCCGCAGACTTTTAGATTCAGAAAGCATAGTAAGGGGCATGGTTTATATGGTGCAGTGGGGATTAATTAACTCTTGGTGAGTCACTCAGGAAGTCTAGAGGGTGAGGAAGTGCCAATCTCCAGTATGCAGTTCTGTGCCAATGTCATTCCCAAAGCTAAGATCACAGCACTCTGAAGTTTAACACTGAGGAGTTTAGACATGAATAGAAGGAAGAAATAGAATGTTTCATACATTTTCAGTCTCTTGATGTACTACTATTTAGATTTAAAAGAAGTTGACATGGATGTAGGTACCACTAAATCTCTTTTGGGAAAATGCTGTTTGGCTCTTCTTATATTGGTAAGGAAACGTGGACAGACACATGAGATGCCGTTGTTCCTGAAAGTGGCTTGTTTTTTATCAGAGGTGATTATTTGAATGAACTAATATCTGGGGTGCTCTCACGGGACTACCATTACACACAGAGATAGATTTTACACATACATCACAGTTTTTAAAGTTTGAGCATCTTAAACATACTCTACAAATTGAGTGCTAATCTATCCGAATGCCAACTCTTACTAAATTAATTGAGTACCCCATAAGCAATCCCCCAAAAATGGGTTTGCATTCACCATACAGCCTGGGTTTTAAGTCAACCTACTCTAAACATGTTATTGTTTATTCATTCAGTCACTTCCAACTCTTCGTGACCTCATGAACCAGCCCACGCCGGAACTCCCAGCTCCTTCAAGGTCAAGCCAGTCACTTCAAGGATACCATCCATCCATCTTGCCCTTGAACTCTTCCTTTTTCCTTCCATTTTCTCCAGCATTATTCTCTTCTCTGAGCTTTCCTGTCTTCTCATTATGTAGCCAAAGTACTTCATCATTGCCTCTAATATCCTTCCTTCCAATGAGCAGTCAGGCATTATTTTCCAGAGTATGGACTGATTGGATCTTCTTGTGTTCCAAGACACTCTCAGAATTTTCCTCCAGAACCACAGTCCAAAAGCGTCTATCTCCCTTCACTCAGCTTTCCTTATGGTCCGGCTATTGCATCCATAGGTTACTACGGGGAATATCATTGCTTGAACTATGCAGACCTTTGTTACCAGTGTGATGTCTCTACTCTTTACTCCACTGTTCACTCCAAATATATCTGTGCAATTTTGTAAAAAGCCTTCAAGCCATTTTCACCTAATGAAAGCCGCAAATAGAAATTTATTTTTTGATATACAGAATTTTGAAAATGGTTGGTGCTCATGTATTTTTGAGCTATAAATTTAAAACATGGAGAATGAACAGATGGGCAATGCAATTTTATGTCCTTGCTGGAATAAAGAGGTTTATGCTTCAAGGCTGGAAAATAAGTACCTAGCACTCAGTAGTTTGAAGACTTGACTATTTTGCCTGCATGTTTTCTACAGATTTTTTTGTGGGCATCATTTTGCTATATGGACTGCTTATAGTAACTCATAAATTTAATTTTTACAATATATTTCTCCCTCACTTTGTTGGTTTGATGATTAATAATTTTATTTTATTTTAATTCTTACTTCCCCACCTTCTTTTTTGACAGCGTTGCCCTTGGAGTAGGGCATATATTCCAGTATGCTATGGACATACAGTAAATTGTGGTGGGCAAACTCTGCACCAGCATGACTTACTGCCTTGAGTGTTTGACCAAGGTGCTAGGAGACCAAGGTTCCCATCCCAGTTCAACCATAGAAACACATCTCAGGAAGGCCACACTCCCCGAGCCTGAGAAAAGCAATAACAAGCTCCTTCTGAATAAATCCTGCCAAGAAAACCTAGAAATCGTGCCGCCAAATAATTAGATCCTAGAGCAAATGAAGCCTGAACCTTCCCTAGAAACTGAAATGTCTAAGTGCTGTCTGTTATACTTTGGCCACATCATGAGAAAACAGGTCTCATTAGAAAGACAATGTTCCTTGTGAAGCTAGAAGGTAGAGGGTGGGGAGATCAATCAAGGAAGCCATTGCTCTGACGTGGACAACAGGGCTGTTGATAAGTGGATGATGTTGAGGTCTCTATTAAGTCAACATGATGGAAGGTAATACAGTGTCATAAGAAGTTGAGGTTGACCTGAAAACTCTGAAACCTAGGGGCCAATCCTCACCTTCTGCTCTCACTATAGGTTCACTAAAAAAACAAGAAGGTGGAAATTATTTTTAAAACTTCTGAGGATATCTGCCATAGAAGTGGGTAAAACATGAGGAGAGAATGTTTCTGGAACATGGCCATACAGCCTGGAAAACTCACAGCAACCCTATTAGAAACCTTTATTAGTGGTTGAAGAAGAATTGGAGGGCTGCACTTTGTGTTAAAGGTGAATTTATAGCCTTGGAGGCCACCATAAACCATAAATATCTTTCTTTTTTTTGCCTAATGAGGGAATGGGCAGAAGAGGATTTAGGGGCCACAGAAATGGGTAAAGAGGACACATGTGGTCCATTGCCCTTCATAGATAGAGTTACATGCAAGCTTAATTTTTCCCCTTTCTTTCTCTTTTTGGCAGGGAGATGTCCGCAAGCCCAGCAGCCAACAGTTCAGCTTCCTCTCTGGTCCTGGGGGAGAGCACTGTGCGTAACATTGTAAAGATCATCACGGGTGTGATCTTCAGCTTTATCCTCCTGGCTGGAGTGACCGGGAATGGGATAGTTTTGTGGGTCACTGGCCTGAAACTCCGTTGGACATCCAATACAGTCTGGTTCTTCAACCTCGCCTTGGCTGACTTGGCCTCCACCTCTCTGATTTTTGTGACCATCCTATACTTGGCCTTGGATCTGCACTGGCCCTTTGGATCCGTGGCCTGCAAGGTGGCCAACTGCCTTTTTGGGCTTAGTGTGTGTAGCGGCGTGCTCTTGCTCAGTTCCATTAGTGTGGACCGCTGTGTCCTTGTAGTGGCCCCTGTCTGGTGCCAAAACTACCGCACGCCCCGCCTCACTTGGGGGGCATGTGGGTTTCTCTGGCTGCTCTCCTTGGCTTTCTTTGTCCCCAGCTGCTACTTCTTCACTGAGGTCTCACTAGAAAAGAACAACCGGAGCTCCTGCAACAATCTGGATGTCTTCCAGGACTGGCAGGAAGCTGAAGTCCTCACCATTTGCATCTTTCTCTATCAATTCCTCCTGCCTTTATTGGTCATCTCCATCTCCTACACAATCTTGGTGGTGACCATGCACAAGAAGAAGCTCAACAAATCCAGCAAGCCTTTTTTGGTAGTCACCAGAGTGGTCTTCTGCTTTTTCATGTGTTGGCTGCCCTATCATGCCTTGGCTTTGGCAAGGATCTCCATGGACACGGTGCCAGATTCCGTGCGCCTGGTAGCCATCCCCCTCTCCAAGTGCCTTGCCATGTTCAATAGTTGCATCAATCCTTTGCTCTATGTCTTTGTGGGGCAGGAATTCCAGGATGCAGTAAGGAGGTCCTTGCTGCAGGTCTTCAGGACAGCTTTTGAGGAGGCACCCATGGCAGCCAATCTCTGAGAAGCAAAGGGGAGTCTCGCTTTCTTGAGATCTCATTAGTGGAAGGAAAACCATCTTCTGGTTACAACTAACCACAGTTTGGCCTTTTGCTACTAGCTACTGCCACCCTACTGTGGAGGACAGAACCCACTGTAAAGAAATGGGGAACCTGCAATCCTATAGGTATTATTGTACTACAGCACCCATCATCCCTGACAATTGGTCACACTTCTGGGACTGATGGGGGGTGGAGTGCAACAATATCACAGGGTCCACTAGTTCTCTTAACACCTCTTTAAGCAAGCGTATCACTTAAACTCTGGATCAAAGTACTGTGAAGCCAAAATCTACAAAATTAATAGATACCAATTTTTCAAAAACTTTGAAAAGCATCAACATTATTCAGTTTATGCTTGTGATAGGAAGGAACCCAACAATGAACTCAGGCTCCTCATTCTGCACTCCTAAGATTTCTCCCAAGATGATCCATCTTTCTTCAAGCGTAGCAAGGGCTAGCAACCTGACTTTTAAAAAGAAGAGAAAACAGAAAGTCATAGGATTTTCATAGTGTCACAGGATGCCACCTTTGGCAACCATTATGCTATTTATGTACACAGAGAATTTCTGAAAATGGGCAGATCTGGTGAAAAGAGACTTCTGAACCAGCATTAATGCCAGCTTCTTGGTCCAATTGCACAATGTAACCCTATCAGGTCTAATCTGTAGTAAATCAAATGAATTAAATGGGAATGGCCTGGCAAGTGTGTGAGATTGTAGTCTTAAGTTTGTGTCCTTCCCTACTCTGCCTTATCTTAGTCTTATAACCTGGCCACTCTGTTTCGGTATGTGGAATTGGGAAAAGAGTGACACACCTATGCCGATATGCCACTCTTGAAAATAGTCATCAAGGCAAGATCAATTTATTTCACTGCAAAAAAATTAATAATAATCTAACTGACAACTTAAATACCTATTTTAAAAGTGCATTCCTATTAGTCAATTCACTCTTTTGGTAGATCATACATTCACAGGCCACTCAGGGGAGTATGGATATAATAATACAATAAAACTTTATTTATATTCCGCTCTATCTCCCCAAAGAGACTCAGGGCAGATTCCAAACATAACAATCAAACATTCAATGCCTGAATACAACAACAATACATCCATACTAATAAAATGTGTGCAACCCAACATATAAATACGAGTTATAACTTAACAAACTAAAATTAAATAAAAAGCACAGCCTGTTATAACAGACATAAGACAAAATGTCAAACATCAAATGGAAACAATAATTTCCCATTTCCTTGGGGCAAATTGGTTAATCATATCTATGGAGGAGCTCAGGGCTGCAAAAATAGCCTTAGATGGCCTTTGATGACTCCAGGTACCTACAGAAACACCCATTTCTGAAGATCTGGGCTCAACATTTTTTTTTTCGTGTCAGGAGTGACTTGGTGTGAGAAAATTGGCCGTCTGCAAGGAATAGTCTGAAGTTCAGTCAGTCAGTCAGTCAGTAGCCTTTATTTCGGTCAACAAACCATCGACTAAGTCAAGTGAAAGTAGAATAATGAAATACAACATTTAAGTAATTAAGAACATCACATTTGGCTTATGATTAATGAAAACAAGTATCACCATTTGCTATCAGTTGAATGACTGAAGTCTGAAGTTCTGATGTTTTACCATCCTTGTGGGAGGCTTCTCTCATGTC
Organism: Anolis sagrei; assembly: GCF_037176765.1. NCBI lineage: Eukaryota > Metazoa > Chordata > Lepidosauria > Squamata > Anolidae > Anolis > Anolis sagrei. Next base: position 67,084,840 of record NC_090035.1, on the reverse strand, counting down.
CCCACAAGGGGAGCTGGAGCTGACAGAGGGAGCTCATCCATCTGCTCCCCGGATTCAAAACTCAAACCTGTTGGTCTTCAGTCCTGCCAGCATAAAGGAGCTCCAAGCTCAACATTAACCTCAGCAACAGTAGTTTTGCTCTGTATGGACCCTCTAAACACCAGCAGATTATTCGTTGTGTCTGAAACTGAAAAATAGGCAGGGCAGGTATGAAGAATATGTTTACTTTGGATGACTTGAGAACATCCAAGCATCCTGAAGTTTTTATTGACTGAAGCTATAAGCCTGTGTGGATTTCTCAGCTTTGAAACTTCCCAGTGCATTTGTGTTTTGCTTTGGTTTTTACTTCCATCAAGAGGGCTAGGAACTTGATCTTTACGAAAGGGACAAGTGACAATTGGTCAAATATCTTAATGACATCACTGAAGAAAAATGCACAAAATGCTTTTTGGTTATGATCCTCATGCTGTCTTTAGCAAATGTTTGGTAAATATCCCCTCTCTAATCTCTTTTCCTTCTCAATATCCCTTTCTTTGGTTTGTTTTGTGTCTCTGTGTGTGCATTGGGACCTTTGTTGGTTTGTCTCAATCTACATTTAGGAAAACTGACATGAAGTGTGTAAAGTTGCTGATTTCTGCTTATGTGTCATTTTCAAGCCTAATATTTCAGCATGGATCAGGGATAAAAAGCCAAGCCATCCAACAACTGATTGCAGAAAGCAAAACGTGTTAAATCGATGGTTTTGGAGGAGCAACCAATCAGTAGAAAGTGCCTGAATTGTAAACCAAATGATGCAGAATCCCTAGGATTTGGCTGCTTTTGCATCAGAGGAGAAAGACTCAATGCTGTTTCCATCCTGCTATTGACGCAATGCTCCTGTTTTTTGGCAATGGTTAACTGCATCCCCAACCGCGTTTTTCATTTACTCTGAAAGAACAAACTCCAGAAATGAGCAGAAGCAGAATGTTGATAAGGACCCCCTCTTTGGTTTTGTGCAGAACATTCGCAAGACCTAAAATACAGTTTCAAACAGCACCATTTCCTGCTGAAGACTTGGAAAAGATTGCTAAGTGTGGGTAGAAGAAGCCACTTTCCTTATCCCCAAGTGGGTTTTAAATTGCTTGAGAATTGTGGTATTAGAAGAGTGGTTTAAATCCGAAGCTCTACCTTGTCTTTTCAGGTGTAGTGTAAAGAAAGATGCTAAGGATCTGAAATTCAAGTGGCACACCTCAAAGTACTATGAGACAATGTATTGTCGAAGGCTTTCATGGCTCGAATCACTGGGTTGTTGTGTGTTTTCCAGCCTGCATGGCCATGCTCCAGAAGCATTCTCTCCTGACGTTTCGCCTGCATCTATGGCAGGCATCCTCAGAGGTTGAAACTTCACAACCCCTGAGGATGCCTGCCATAGATGCAGGTGAAATGTCATAGAATCATATAGTTGGAAGAGACTTCATGGGCCATCCAGTCCAACCCCCTGCCAAGAAGCACGAATATTGCATTCAAATCACCCCTGACAGATGGCCATCCAGCCTCTGCTTAAAAGCCTCCAAAAGAAGGAGCCTCAACCACACTCCGGGGCAGAGAGTTCCACTGCTGAACAGCTCTCACAGTCAGAAAGTTCTTCCTCATGTTCAGATGGAATCTCCTTTCTTGTAGTTTGAAGCCATTGTTCCACGTCCTAGTCTCCAGGGCAGCAGAAAACAAGCTTGCTCCCTCATCCCTGTGACTTCCTCTCACATATTTATACATGGCTATCATGTCTCCTCTCAGCCTTCTCTTCTTCAGGCTAAATATGCCCAGCTCTTTAAGCCACTCTTCATAGGACTTTTTCTCCAGATCTTTGATCATTTTAGTCGCCCTCCTCTGGACACATTCTAGTTTGTCAATATCTCTCTTCAATTGTGGTGCCCAGGAGAGAATGCTTCTGGAACATGGCCATACAGCACGGAAAACACACAACAACCTACTATGACACATATGGAGACAACTAAAGTGTTGTAACCGCTACCTTCTCAATAGCCCTACCAGGGGAAGTCCCGGGGCTTGTTTTTTATTTATTTACTTACAGTACTTAAGTTGTGCCATTCTCTCCCCAAAGGGGACTCAGGGCGAATCACAGATCATATACAGTGTTCCCTTGCTACTTCGCAGTTCACTTTTTGCAGACTCACTGTTTCTTTGTTTTTCAAAAAATATGAATTTAAAATATACAAGTAGCGAGGGCACACTGTATACCCATTACCTGTGAGGACCCCTACGTGGATTTGGTGGTTGTGATTGGTTAAAATCATCCCCTCCGAGTTGACACCATGTTTCCCAGCGCAGTCACCGGAAGGTGAAGAATGTGTGTGTGAGCAGGGAAGGAGGAGGGAGGGAGGGAGGGAGGAAGGGAGGGGGAAAGAGGAGAGGAAAGAGAAGGCGAAGGGATTGAATGAGTGAAAGAGAGAGGGGGGAGGGGGATAGAGGAGTGAGCGGTCCTATGCTTCACATGCGCTGGGGCAGTACATATATAGCGTCCCTACTTTGCGGATTTTCAGTTATCGTGGGTGGTCCTGGAACGTAACACCCACAATAAGTGAGGGAACACTGCATATGGCAAACATTCAATGCTGATTATACAATGACAAGACAGACAGACAGATATAGGCTTTTCCTCATCACTCAGCTGTGCTCGGTTCTGGCCACAGGGGAATGGTATCGTTCCATTTTCTTGCTAAAGAGCTTTCTTTGTTCGTAAACTTTCATCCGAAATGCCGTGCCTGAAATACCTCCCTGGATAATGTGGTTCCTATTCATCTACTAACATTGTTGTTTTCGATCCTCTAAGTGGGCTGGGAACTGGGCTGAAGGTCAGGAGCCCACCCTGACCCGGCTTCAAATTGTCAACCACCAAATGTCCACACTGTTGTTTTTTTTTGGGGGGGGGGGGGAGGGAGGATAGCAAAAGTGAAATTTTCATATGACAAAAATGATTGAAAATATGATCCTTGTTTCTGCTTCAACTAAGCTAGAGACAAATAAGACAGCATCTTGACATGAAAGACAGCTGTATTCAAAGCTAAAGATCATGGATTCGGTCAACTCTACCTATTTTGGTTGCATTCGCATGAAGACCTTGTGAAGCTCAACAATGTCCAGTTTGGGATTTAATCAAAGTGCCATAAAATGTTTCTTAATTGCGGAAGGTGAGAGGTGAGAGGTGAGAGGAAGGCTAGGGGAGCGGGAACTGGCCCTTAATCCTGGGAGGGCCGTACCTCTCCTGAAAATGAATTAATTTGTCCTCTAGTTGGTTTTCCCTTGTTTGGGGTTTCAAAAAAGATATCTCCTAAATTGGTCCAGTTGATCCATGATGGAATTGCACCCCATGTTCCTTAGTGGACATTTGGGAATATTTATGTTATTTTCCTTGTAACATTTTTTTGGAAAAGTGTGTTTGGCCCATGGGATTGAGTTGCCTCCAAATGTAGTGAAAATGCCCTACACACCCTTAGAGTGACATTATGGGGCAAAAGTGTTTTAAGTAAGGCTTATTTTGTTAATGCTTTGGGGGCCTGCATGGGCTGGAAAATAGCCCTGGGAGCCCCATAGTTCTTAGGACTGCCCTTTTCCTCATTCGGCTGTTGATACTCCATGATGGGCAATTTTGAGCTCAGAGAACGAGGCTTCATGCGAGACAACACTTGTGCAGTTGAGATGGGCAGAGAAACAGAGAATACGCACAATGCGAGGTGAAGCAACTTGAAGTGTGCACGTTTGTGTGTGTGTGTGTGCAAGCCAAGGGGAGATACTCTCTCCAACCAGGGAAATGTAGAAATACCTGTTTGCCTCCATTCATACTTTGCTTGTATGTTTTGTAAATAAAGCACATGCTGCAAAGATGCCATAGATTTTTTGGTGTGATTCCTCCAAGAAATGAAGTAGAATATGACCCCTGTGCCCATGAATTCACTTAGCTTCATCCAACAAAATATGCCTTCTCTGTTTGACTGTTTTTATATTGTTTTTATTTAAATTGTATATTTATGCTTTTGGTTGTGGGCACCATGGTGTGCCGGTTGTTAGCCGCCCTGAGTTCCTCTGCGGAGGTCGAGATAGGATGGGATACAAATGTCTGAAATAATAATAAATAGATCCTCCAGGCAATTGGATGGTATGCTTCTGTCAGAAGCTACCATAGTCGTGTTGAAAGACGTCACTAGAAAAGATATCTTCCTAGAGAAGATATCTTCCTAGAGAAGATATCTTCCTAGATATCTTCCTATAGATATCTTCCTAGATCTTCCTGTCTTGGAGCTTTCTAAGTCCTCTGATTCTACGGCAACTTCCAACAGAAGTTAAGTAATTTCACTATTAATCAGTTTCCTATGTCCATTGAAAGTTGAAGAACGTGAAGAATATGATGATTGCATTGTATATTTGGGGATTGTCTAGTCGTGGGATTTACTTACCAGTGGTTCTGGAAGAAGGGTGAGTCCCATAGGTGAGGAGTAGGTATCATGCCACCACCCAGATGTGTGGCTGCGATGAGACTTGCAGCCCAACATCATCTGGAAAATTAGGATTTCCACCCCTCCTGTTTTTGCTGGTAGCTCTGCCTGCTCGTTACTGTCAGAATTCTGGATCATGTAAATGACACTCTGCATATGACGAGGAACACAAATTACAACTTTCAACATATAATTCTTGGGTATATAATATGTCTTGTGTTTCTCAACCTGGGTGTCGGGATCCCTGGGGGTGCCGTAAGGGGGTGTCAGAGGAGTCGCCAAGGACCATCATTTTCTGTTGATCATGGCGGTTCAGTGTGGGAAGTTTGGCCCAATTCTGTTGGTGTGGTTCAGAATGTTCTTTGATTGTAGGTGAACTAAAAATCCCAGCAGCTACAACTCCCAAATGTCAAGGTCTATTTTCCCCAAACACCACCAGTGTTCACATTTGGGCATATTGAGTATCTATGCCAAGTTTGGTCCAGATCCATCATTGTTTGAGTCCACAGTGCTCTCTGAATGCAGGTGAACTATAACTCAAACTCAAGGTCAATGCCAACCAAACCCTTCCAGTATTTTCTGTTGGTCATGGGAGTTCTGTGTGCCAAGTTTGGTTCAATTCCATCGTTGGTGGCGTTTAGAATGGTCTTTGATTGTAGTTTAAGTATAAATCCCAGTGACTACAACTCCCAAATGACAAAACCAATCTCCCCGCACCCCACCAGTGTTCAAATTTGAGCATATCGGGTATTTGTGCCAAATTTGGTCCAGTGAATGAGAATACATCCTGCATATATTTACATTACAATTCATAACAGTAGCAAAGTGACTGTTATGAAGTAGCAACGAAAATAATTTTATGGTTGTGGGTCACCACAACATGAGGAACTGTATTAAGGGGTCATGGCATTAGGAAAGTTCAGAACCACTGTCTGAAGAGCCACTACAAACATATAATAGTGAGCCTCAGAACGCAGCTGAGAGCAATGGGACGTCCGTATGTCATCTCAAATCACTTTTCTTCCTTGACCCAAGTCATCCGCTGTGTACCCTCAGTTCCTTGAACTGGCTTTAATTACGGCAATGTTAATTTTTGCCACCAGATGAAGATAAATTAAGCTGAACGGCACAAGAGCCGGGTTCCTTGATTATCACTAACAATGGCATTAGCAAAACGTGTACGCTTTTTTTGTTTCATTTTCCAAAGTCCCTGCCAAAAGCATGACAAGAATACCAAAAGCAAGTTGAATAAATGAAGCTTTAATGCCGAGAGGCCAGGGAATGCGAGCTGCCATCAAAGCATCTCTGCAGGTTGAAAGAGCTGGTCCGTATCCAGAGCAGTCCTCTTCTCTCCTGGGTGACACAAAGGACATTTGCCAAGAACACAGTGCTAGGTTATGGTGTTGTTTTTTTTGGAGGGGGGGGGGTGTTATAAAATGGTTTGAAGGACATTTTCCACCCACATCCTCCCCTTCCCCACTCAGCCCAAGAGGTACAATTCCTAGAATTTAAGCCCTTCAAAACTGCTGCAGTGTAAAGCTCTGCAACAGATTAAACATTAAAAAATGATTTCAGTTGTCTGGAGGTGACACTGGAAGAGGAAGTGTCTGCATTTGTATAGCCTCTTGAAACACAAGAGGGACTTTTATCTGCTTCAAACACAAAAATGGTTGATTAAAAAGGGGGGGGGGGTGTTCTGTATTGTTTCCTTACAAAGAAGAACAGGCTGACTCTATGACGATATTTCATTTGAATAGATCTCCTCACCAAGCCTTACCCAAATGAACAGGAACTGTAACAAGACGCTATGGCCTTCTGTCTAACTGCAACCCACTTTCCTTATTAGGATTGGGAAACCCATAGCTTTCAAGGGACTGGGGGATTGCAATTTCCACCATCCCCAGCTGTACTGTTTGAGACTAAAAGAAGTCTTGAATTCATCAATTCTCAGCCTGGGGGTCGAGACTCCTGGGGGTGTCAGAGGGGTCACTAAAGACCATCAGAAAACACAGTATTTTCTGTTGGTCATGGGTTCTGTGTGGGAAGTTTGGCGCAATTCTATTGTTGGTGGGGTTCAGAATGCTCTTTGATTGCAGGTGAACTACAAATCCCAAATGTCAAGGGTCTATTTTCTCCAAACCCCACCAGTGTTCACATTTGGGCATATTGAGTATCTATGCCAAGTTTGGTCCAGAGCCATCGTTGTTTGAGCCCACAGTACTCTGGATGTAGGTGAATTACAAATCCCAAACTCAAGGTCAATGCCAACCATACCCTTCCAGTATTTTCTGTTGGTCATGGGGGTTCTGTGTGCCAAGTTTGGTTCAATTCCATCGTGGGTGGAGTTCAGAATGCTCTTTTATTGTAGGGGAACTATGAATCCCAGCAGCTGCAACTCCCAAATGTCAAGGTCTATTTTCCCCAAACTTCACCAGTGTTCACATTTTGGCATATTGTGTATTTATACCAAGTTTGGCGCAGATCCATCATTGTTTGAATCCACAGTGCTCACTGGATGTAGGTGAACTACAACTCCAAAACTCAAGGTCAATGCCAACAAAACCCTTCCAGTATTTTCTATTGGTCGTGGAAGTTCTGCGTGCCAAGTTTGGTTCAATTCCATTGTTGGTGGAGTTTAGAATGCTCTTTGATTGTAGCTGAACAATAAATCCCAGCAGCAACAACAGCCAAATGACAAAATCAACCCCTCCTCCAACCCCACCAGTATTCAAATTTGGGCATATCGGGTATTTGTGTCAAATTTGGTCCAGTGTGTGAAAATACATCCTGCATGTCAGATATTTACATTAGGATTCGTAACAATAGCAAAATTCCAGTTTAGCAATAGCAACAAAACTAATTTCAAGGTTGGGGGTCACCACCAACATGAGGAACTGAATTAAAGGGTTGTGGCATTAGGAAGGTTGAGATATATGAAAATCGTGCCTAAAAAGGCTCCAAAGCTAATCTATTTGCAGAATTAATGCACTCTGACATCACTTCAGTTACTATGGCTAAATGCTATGGATTCATGGAAGCTATAGTTTTACAAGGTTCTTTTGCCACAAATCCCAGGACTTCACAGTATTAAGCCATAGCAGTTAAAGTGGTTTCAAATTTGATTAATTTCACAATGTAGATGCACTCAAAGTTTTAGTGAAAAGACGCAGCTCCATTTCACTGTCCCAAAAAACACAATGCCAGATAACGTTCGAGCATTTTATTAATCATAAGAGAGGAAAAAATAAAACAAGTATACACCAAAAAAATTCAACAATTGTAAAGTAACATGCCACTAACAGAGGGAGGGTGTGTGTGTGTTTTGCTGTTAGGGGGTGCGTGGTTAGAACACACACTTGTTTCACCTGTCCAGTGCAAGAACCATAGAGGCAGCAGCAGGAATCTGGGGAGTGGAAGGGTTCAAGAGATAATTGGGGAATGTTGGAGGACAGGGGAGGAAAAAGTTGTCTTTTTTTCAATTTCTCAATGTCACATGATAAAAACTGAGAACCCCAGTTGGCAGAGCTTCCAAGATTCACCAGAGAACGCTACCTGATCATCCCTCCCTTGCATGTCTATTAGTTAGGAATCCTTTCTCATATAGCATCCCCATGGCTTCATATTTAGGAAAGACCAAGCCTGGATAGTTAGAAAACATACTGGTAAGTCCCCGACTCACCTTAGTCCAGAGGTAGTAAATACTAAGGCCTGAGGCAACACAATACTTGTCAGCTTCAAAACCTCTGCCTGCAAATCACAACTCATGAACTCTTTCAATCACAGGTGCCATTTCTAATGCCTACCTCCTACCAGCAAAGAGAAGCTCACAACATTAGACATGCAAGGGATGTTATTTCCCAATTTGATCAGGTAGATTGTAAAAGAAGGTCTGACCAACCCTCTCTACTGCAGGTGGGAAAGCTGATTTATTTCATCACTCCCAGCAAGAGAGGATTTTGGCAAATCAAGGGATCTTTTCTGCCTCCCAGCTCATTTCTAATCTTCATTCTGATCAAACTGGTGTTAAGAATTGAATGGAAAAATTGGGGACTTCTAACTATTTATGATGGGAGAACTAAAGGACCCATCGGGCTGCCAGATGAGCACGAAAAGGGCCAAATTGATACTGCATTCGCAGCTATATACAGCTTTAGGGACATTCTCATGCAAACCCTGGCCAATAAAGTTACAGGTTGGCCTAAGCGGCAGGTTTTGCCTCTTGCAAAGCTCAGATTCATGCCAAGTGGGGCTCGAAGGGGCTGTTCTGCTTCTCTTGCTAAGCTTGCATCAAGACACAGAACGGGGGGACTGCTGTTTGCTGCCTCCTGGTGATGGAACAAAAATTAAACTTTTCTAAGATGGAAAAGGAAGACTCTCACAGCTGCCCAAGAAGGTCTGAAAACACAGAGCTAAGAGAAGGAGAGGGAGATCAGCTACTGGCCAATAGCACTGTCTCCACCACATGGATCGGGGGGGGGGGGGGGATTTGCGGGTGTCATACACATGCTGGGAAAGGGGGACAGGATGGGTCCAATGGCGTCCAAGCTGAAGAGACAACAGAGCCAGGTCCTAACGTTCAAGCCAACGCCAACACTGTATGAATAAAACAGAAAGTGAATAGGTTACAAAACTAAGAAATACTTTTGCATCATCAGTTTTTGCCTCCAATTAAATGGTTCCTCCGCTGCAAGAATGAGTAGTAGAGGACAAGGACTCATGGGCCAAGAGTGACTGCTCTTCTGGCTGAATAGAAAACAAGGAAGCTTTGAGTGCAAAGACAAACAAGGTTGGGAGGGGGCACAGTTTGCTATTGGGTTGTTGATGACTTCAGTATGAATTGATAGCTCACAAATGGGAATGATGCAGGAGAGGCCATTCAGCCCCAATACCTTCATGTCATCGCAAACATGCATGTCTTCAACAAAGGAAAATGGTTACAGAGTCCTAAGTAATTGGGTGATATGCATGTCCTGTGCTACGCTAAGTGCTACGAAGGAGACTTAATAATACCGAGGTCTTTTTAGGCAAACAGAAAAGAAAATGATTACAGGAATGAATTGCAAGGAAAAAGAGTGGGAAAAGTTATCTCCCTTTATACCTGTGTTTCTCAATCTGGGAGTCGGGACCCCTGGGGGAGGGGTCGCCAAAGACTATCAGAAAACGTATTTCTGATGATCTTAGGAACCCCTTTGGCAGAGAAGGCTGAAAATCTCTGTCTGTCCTTCCCTTCCTTTTTAGAAACAGACAGTGAGTCCTCCCACCAAAAGCCTTCATCTGCTATGACTAGCCGGCCTCTTAGCGAAGGGGAGGGGAGAACAGGCATGTTTGGTGCATGGCAATGTGGTGCGCATGTTCAGGCAAGGGAGAGCGTGTGAGGCTGGAGGGAGATTCACACCAGCAAATCCCTTCAAAGCATGGGGGTTCTGTGTGGGAAGTTTGGCCCAATTCTATCATTAGTGGGGTTCGGAATGCTCTTTAATTGTAGGTGAACTATAAATCCCAAATGTCAAGTCTATTTTCACCAAATTTTACCAGTGTTTACATTTGGGCATATTGAGCATTCGTGCCAAGTTTGATCCAGATCCATCATTGTTTGAGTCCACAGTGCGCTCTGGATGTAGGTGAACTAAATCTCCAAAACTCAAGGTCAATGCCCACCAAACCCTTCCAGTATTTTCTGTTGATCATGGGAGTTCTGTGTGCCAAGTTTGGTTCAAATCCATCGTTGGTAAAGTTCAGAATATTCCTTGATTGTAGGCTAACTATACATCTCAGCGACTACAACTCCCAAAGGACAAAATCAATCCCTACAACCCCACTAGTATTCAAATTTGAGCATATTGGGTATTTGTGTCAAATTTGGTCCAGTGAATAGAAAATACATCCTGCATATCAGATATTTACATTACAATTCATAACAGCAGAAAAATTACAGTTATGAATGAAAATAATTTTATGGTTGAGGGTTACCACAATATGAGGAACTGTACTGAGGGGTTGCGGCATTAGGAAGGTTGAGAAACACTGCTTTATACAATATTAAAAACTAGCAGCATCTAATGATGAGTGGATAACATATCTCCTTCTCCTAAAAACAGGTTAAAAAGGGCAGAATTTTCTACCTAGGTATGTGTTGAAAGAGGATTAGACTAATTTATTGTGGTTAAGGCTATCGGTGGTTACTAGTCATGGATCCCATGTTAAGAGAAAGGCAGGATACACATTAAATATTAAATAAATGGAAAAAAAACTGATAAAGTCAAGATGGATATTTATCAGTTCTAGTGCAAATCAGAGCTGTATGATTTGGTAACAAAAGCAGAACATATGTTCTGTTTATGGGCTTTCTCGAGCACTTGGCTAATCATGTTGGGACAGAATGCTATCTATAGACTTTGGTCCGATCCAAAGGGACAAAACAAAGAAACATCCCCGAACACCTGTTCTTTGAATGCAAGTATTTTTGAAGGTTGAGTATCCTGTACAGGTTGCCTTTTATATAAATGCCCTTGGGTCTAGCACCATTAATACGCCAGCACTCCTCTGTGACACTAAATCCATAAACTGAAGCTATTAAAGCAAGAGGTCACTAATCTGCATACACAATGACAGAAAGAGTAGGCATATAGGCTTTTTAGAAACAGCCATTAAAAGGCAAGAACTTGAATGGAAAGCATTTACTCTCATCATCTGCAGTCGGATTCCTGGTTAGAAGTAGGATCTGGAACTGACACACATTTGTTATAAAAGAGGTCAAGGCTACCCGAACGGAGGAAAGGAAAAAGTGTTCCAAACTTACCGGTCAGTGCCTCCTGGGCAAAATATTTGACATCCACATCCGCATCCTGTGTTAGTTTTTCCAGGACTGGCTTCACTTCATTCTGAAGGGTGCTGTGGGTTTAAGAATAGTGTGAGATTATGCCAAGAGAGGAAAGAATCAGTATCCAAGGTCTCATGGGCGTTTTTGCTTCTTTGTCTCCATTTCCACCTCCCAAACTCTTTAAACAAGAGAAATTCAGGAGCTTCACAAAAGAGTTATCCTCGGTGATACCCAGTACCTGTTGTCCAGGATTGGTCCAATTTTCTGAAGGGATTTGGCCACATTGAAGCGGACATTTGCTACTGCGTCACCTGCCATCCGCAAGACGGTAGGAAGCATGTGCTTTGTGGTGATCTCCTGCCCGCACACCTCTGACAGCACCTAAGGGAAGGGATTTATTTATTTATCGTATCAGGAGTGAACCAAGTGCACAGTTGTGATGTATTTGAAAAAAACATACAGTTTAAAAACTTGGCTTTATGTATATTTAAAGGGAATTGGGGACCTGGATCATGGTTCCGTACATATCTAGATCCAAATCTTACATTGTCCTTGACTTTTAGGCTTCCTTCTGGCTCTCTTGCTAGCTTGTACTCAATCTATATATATAATAAAGAAGAGTGTTTGTATGGGAAGGACAGAGGTGCGGAGGGCGGAAGGGGTATGTGCCAGCGTTCTGATTGGCTGCCGCTGTGGTGCTATTTGCATATGGTCTCTGATTGGGCAGCTTCAATAGGAGCCCCTGGTGGAGAAGAGGGCTCATGGCAGAAACGGGGCATGACAGAAGGAAATTTGCATATGGTCTCTGATTGGCCAGCCTCAAATCCAACATTCTGAGATGACAAAGAGAGGAAAGGAAAGGCCAAAGGGGGCTGGGTCAGAACACTCCCAATACAGAACGAAATAGGCACACAGAGCCCCCATCACCCACTCGACATCCTACTGCAGTTTGGAGGAGGATGAACCATGGATGATGGGACTTGCAGTACCACCACTCACATTCTGAGACCGCTGTTAACCTTATCCAATGACTGATCAGGACCAAACTTCGCACATAGACCTCTCATGACCCACTTTACGTCCTGGTGTGGTTTGGCCGGGGATGGACCGTGGATTATGGGACTTGCAGTACAATTGCTCAATTCTTCAGACTACTGCAACCCTCATCCAATTACCAATAAATGCCAAACTTGGCACACTGAGTCTCCATGACGCACTCTACATCCAGGTACAGTTTGAAGGAGGATGCACCATGGACGATGGGACTTGCAATACCTGCACTCCCTTCCTAAGACCATAACTGCCAACAATGATGGATCAGGACCACAATTTACACAGAGAGCCCGCATAACTCACTCTACATCTTGGTGCGGTTTGGAAGAATTTGACAATGGATGATGGGACTTGCAGTCATTTCACTCACTTCCTGAGACCACTGAGACCCTCGCCAATGACTCATCAAGACTAAACTTGGCACATGGAGCTTCAATGACCCACTCTACATCCTGGAGCAGTTTGGAGGACGACAGACCATGGATGATGGGACTTCAAGTACCTCCACTCCCCAAGACTGCTGCAAAACTCATCTAATGACCAATCAAGACCAAAGTTGGCACACAGAGCCCCCATGACCCACTCTACATCCTGCTGCAGTTTTGGAGAAGGGTGGACCATGGATGATGGAACTTCCAGTACCTTCACTCACATTCTGAGACCTCTGAAAACCTCATCCAATGACGGATCAACACCAAACTTGGCACATAGACCTCTCATGACCCACTTTACGTCCTGGTGTTATTTGGAAAACTTTGGAGATGGATGATGGGACTTGCAGTACCTTTGCTCACTTCCTGAGACCACTGAGACCCTCGCCAATGACTAATCAAGACTAAACTTGGCACATGGAGCTCCAATGACCCACTCTACATCCTGCTGCAGTTTGGAGGAGGACAGACCATGGATGATGGGACTTCAAGTACCTCCACTCCCTTCCAAAGATTGCTGCAACCCTCTTCTAATGACCAATCAAGACCACACTTGGCACACAGAGCCCCCATGATCCACTCTACATCCTGCTGCAATTTGAAAGGGGATGGACTTTGGATGATGGGACTTGCAGTACACTTACTGACACCACTGCCACCCTCATCTAATGACTGATAAAGACCAAACTTGGCACACAGAGCCCCCATGACCCACTCTATATCCTGCTGCTGTTTGTAGGAGGATGGGCCATGGATGATGGGACTTCAAGTACCTTCACTCACTTCCTGAAAATAATGCAGCCGTTATCCAAAGACCAATAAAGACCAAACTTGGCATACAGAACCACCATTACCCACTTTCTCTAATAACCCGGGCAACGCCGGGTCCCCAAGCTAGTAGATTAGAATAAAAAACAGAATTCATCTTTGGGTTGCTTTGAGTTTTCCGAGCTGTATGGCTATGTTCTAGAAGCATTCTCTTCTGACGTTTCACCTACATCTATGGCATGCATCCTCAAAGGTTGTATCACAATCTCTGAGGATGCCTGCATAGATGTGGGCAAAACATCAGGAGAGAGTGCTTCTGGAACATGGCCATACAGCCCAAAAAACTCAATGATTCCGGACATGAAAGCCTTCAACAACAGAATTAATCTTCTCAAGGCTAATCTTGGAAAAACTTTACAGAAAAGCAACTAGTGGGCCACATCATAGATTCTACTGCCTTGAACACTGGACATCTAGTCCCAAAACACAAACAACAATTCAACTTCAATTGGAACACCTTGAAAGATGGCCATCTTAATGTCTCCTAAATAACTTATTCTACTGTAGAACAGCCGATATATACATTGAGTGGTGCAGATTGTTGGAATCCAACTCCATACTGCCCAAGTCTCAAGTCCTCAATGAGTAACAGGTTGGTTAGTTTAGAATAGTCTGAGGGAATTCCCTTCCCCCATGTCTCCTGTATGACAGTTGGGAATCTATTTACTTTGTTCTCTCTGTGTTTCTACTCTCATTCTGATTGGTTGCTTAAAAAAAGATATTTTTCTACTGCGGGAGTTTTTGAATCTGACTTCTGCCTTCTTACACTTTAGTATGGAGAGTATGTGCTGTGCACTTTGAGATCTCTCGCTCTCTCTGTGTGTCAGAGAGATGTAGTGATTGGTGTTTTTCCTTTTTTTAAACCTTAGAAGAGATGGGTGTTAGAGTAGGTCAGACCCAGTTCTTGATTATGAAGAAATGCAGTTATTTCTTATTATGGTAAAGAAACCTTTTGTGATTTTTTAAGATTGGACTCTGCATGCTTGCCTCCTAAGCTCTGAATTCTTTACAGCCACATCACGCAGCACTTCACACTCTGCTCACTAAAGAACTGATGCTCAATTTTTGTATCCTGTTTGTTTTTGGATGCTCTGCTTTATTTTAGAGTAGTTTTCCCTAACACATTCAAGTCTAAAAATCAAGATTACAGCCTTGATCCTGCTTGGAAGTGACAGAACATAAAGGTGCAGCCCCAAACTTGTGGGTGAAAAATGACTGGTCTGCTATGGTTCAGAGATCTACTGTTGTAAATGAGTACTGGATACTGTTTTAAAAGATACATCCAAGACTTAAACCTGCATAACATCCCTCATGATCCTATCCAGGGAACTTCAGCTAAGGATCAAGGAAGGATTAACGCTGCATTCTGAACAAGATTCTACTGACAGGTGAGGAATGCAGAAAAATATTAGAGGAGGTTGTACGTGCTTTTTCAATTGTTCGTATTCCTTCTCTTCATTGCTGTCTTTGATTTCTAGTCCTAAATTTGTCTCCTGACACAAAATAATTTCCAATGCATAGAATTTGTATTTTAAGAAAAATATATTTAAACTTCACAAGTCTACAAAAGTGCAGTTAAAAATGCAGTTGAGTTATGGTAATTTTGAATGCCAGATCCATTTGATTGCTTGTGTATAAGCCAATTCCATGTATAGTTCGAGGGCAAGTTTGGGGGAACAAAATTATAGATTTCAATTTGACTTGTGGCTAAATCGAGGGTCATTCCATGGAGAGGGGAAAGCGGCCAGGACACCTCAAGAGACCAGACACCCCTACAAGCCTCTGCTCATTCCATGCCCAGGGATTCAAAAAGACCAGATGCAGATGAGGGGAGAGCAGAAGGCATAGATGCTTTTTAAGGTTCTCTTGAGTCAGACAAAGCTCTTGCCTTTTGCCACTCTATTCAGAGAAGGTGGTGGTTCCTTTTATGAGAAAAATACAGCACTCACATTGACCCATGGAGAAGTCAACCCAGATTTTTTGGAATGGTGTCTTTGCTAAAATTCCTCAACATACCCAAGTATATAGAATAATCTTCCTTATTAGATACTGGATAACAATGTGTTGTCAAAGGCTTTCGTGACCAGAATCACTGGGTTGCTGTGAGTTTTCCCTGGCTGTATGGCCATGTTCCAGAAGCATTCTCTCCTGACACTTTGCCCACATCTATGGCAGGCATCCTCAGAGGTTGAGGGGTCTTAATCTTTGAGGATGCCTGTCATAGATGTCGGCAAAACGTCAGGAGAGAATGCTTCTGGCGCATGGCCATACAGCCTGGAAAACCCACAGCAACCTACTGGATAACTAATTATATCTTCAGGAAATTGGAAATGCATTTCATACATAATTTTCTAAACCTAAGAAATATGCTTCTATGAATACTTTGAGTTGAAACTAAAAATATACTTATGCGGCCTGTTTTTAAAATTTGTTCCAACAGCAAGAGGTAGTCTTTTCTTAGTAGAAACCTGGCAATTACTGTATAAATAATCAAGAATATCCCCTGGCCCTCTTGCTCAACATTTACTCCAGATGTTTCTTCTATTCCAAACCCTGACCCAACTTACGTTGATACAGAAGAGCGTGGTCATGCGGTGTAAGTAGTTGGGGTCATTAGACATAGCCAGGACCTTTGGGATGATTGTGGCATGGGCCCAGTCTTTGCCAAACTTCTCCACTAGCTTCTTGAGGTTGCTAGTAGCTGCCTCTCGGATGGCATAGACTAGGGAGCAGGAGAAGAGCGACATGAGCCAAGGATGTGGGTTAAGATAAGGAGTAGTTGAATCCATTCTTTGTTTCACAGGGAATATCTCAAGGGGACGTTCCAGCATTTTTGCCAGAACAAAGAGGGCTTGTTCTTGTTGTTTATCAAAACAGCAGTTGCTTTATATTTAAAGTAAAGCTAAGTAGCAGATGGGGTCTGAGAGTATCAAAGAAAAATCCTGCAATCCTGCTATACGTGCTATGAGAAATCCACCTTAAAACACGGAAGAAAATCTATCCCATACACAGGGAAGAACCTCCCATTTTATGTAAAACTTGCATGAATGAGGGTACAATAAAGTCATTTATATCAGAGAGAAATGTGTTATTTATTTAAAACATTTATATTCCACCCTTCTCACCCCAAAGGGGACTCGACGGAGCACAGCATATATATGGCAAACATTCAATGCCGGGACACAAATTCTTATTTACATATATAAACATTAAAAACAATTATCAAAATATTAAAATACACCATTTAAAACCATCCTAGTCATCCACGTCAAATCTAATTGGACTGGTAATCTTTCTTATTGCTGCTTTATTGCCCTGTCCTGAAAGCTTGGTCCCACAGCCAAGTTTTTACCATCCTTCTAAAGGACAGGAGAGAGGGGGCTGACCTGATCTCACCAGGGAGTTCCATAGCCGGGGAGTAATCACCGAGAAGGCCTTGTCTCTCGTCCCCACCAATCGTGCCTGTGACAATGGCGGGATGGAAAATAGGGCCTCCCCAGAGGATCTCAATCTCCGCAATGGTTCATAGGGAGAGATGAGTTCGGACAGGTAATTTGGGCTGGGGCCATTTAGGGCTTTATAGGCCAAAGCCAGCACTTTGAATTGGGCCTGTAGCAAACTGGCAGCCAGTGGAGCTGGCATAACATGGGAGTTGTATGCTCCCTGTATGCCACCCCAGTTATTAATCTGGCTGCCTCTCGTTGGACTATTTGAAGCTTCCGAGCAGTCTTCAAAGGCAATCCCTCATAAAGTGCATTGCAGTAGTCTATCCTAGATGTAACGAGAGTATGGACCACCGTGGCCAAGTCTGACCTCCCAAGGTACGGGTGCAGCTGGCGCACAAGTTTTAATTGTGTGAAAGCTCCCCTGGCCACCGCTGCGACTTACAATACACAAGTTTCACACATAGTCTGAACTTCTATGAACTACGTCACCATTGGCTACAATTATCACTATAGCTCTTCTCTTTTCAATAGCAAAAATCGTACATGATTAAACTGAGGCCGTGGGGAAAACTGAATCGGGCACAAGTTATATGTGGACTGCCTTGGGGTTGTATCCATTTACTTTATACAAGTCACCTGCACCCCTTCACAATAATAATTAAAGAAGATGGCAATTAAATAGATGTATATTCTAAGGCACCTTCCACACAGCTGAATAAAATCCCACATTATCTGCTTTGAACTGAAATATATGGCAGTGTGGACACAGATCACCCAGTTGAAACCAGCTATTGTGGGATTTTCTGCCTTGATAGTCTGGGTTATATGACTGTGGAAGGGCCCTAAGTACAGACACCGATATGATCCCACAGGCAATTTGCAAAAGATTTAACAAAGCACTTAATAGTGGTTTGCAACTCTGCCAGGAGAATGGGGAGCATGGTCTATGGTAGTTTGAGAGTGTAAGAAAAATATATTTCTTCAATTTTATAAAGCAAGAGATTCACAAATTAAAACCCCTACTGATCAATAATGGCAAATCTTACTCGATAAATAGCATATTTCCATTCTTAAATCATTATTATAGTGAGTGACTGCAGGAGGAAAGCATAAAATAAAAAAGAAAGGCTTAAAATAAGGGGTAATATTAAGTTGCACCCCTTATTTTATACCAGGTTGCAAATATTTAAGGTTTTGGTTATAATTTAAGAATTCTATAAATTCTATAAAATACTAAAATTACAAATATTCCTTGAATACCAATGTAGAAAAAGCCATGGAAACAAACTAAATTACTTTTTCACCATTATCCTGGCATTAGACTTTAATTTAATTGCTTCTGTGGCTGAAAAAGGTCTCTTCCCCTCTCCCCATTAAATGGCAAAAAGCAAACCAACATCTCTATTTCTCCATTAAAAGCTGCATTAGTCACTACCCTGCTGTAAGTGGAAAAAGAACACAATGGATCCCATTAGTTTCAAAGTGCACTTTCAATATTGTGGATTACTTGTTCAGTTCTAGAGCATTTGCCATTTTAGAGACGTGGACTAAAATCTAAAGAACTACTTCAGCATGTGCTCTCCAACTTCTTACTCACAGGAAGTGCACTGAACTAGTAAAATGAAGCCTTCAATTAACCTAAAGAAGGGATGCTTCAGGTCCTACACAATTTATTATCATCATCATAATTCATTTTATTATTTACAGTGTTCATATGCTACTCAACGACAAAGTTATCTGGTAGATAACACAGGTATATGCAACAATAAAAATGCACTAATAGACAAACAGACTGCAGACCTATAACACTGGCTAACAAACATTATGGTGCCTCAAATATTAGCCCTGCTTCTGGATATATTTGTCCTGCTGATTTCAAAAATGGCAAGAGTTTCCCCTATCAGCTCTAATTTTTGAGATACAGAACACATGGCATCTACCAGACGCCATCTGCTCGCAAATGATAACTGTATCTAAAAAACAAGATACCAAGATTTTTTGGTGTGGTTTGGCTGTGTAAACAAAGAGACCTGGAAAAATAAAATTAAAATGTTTACCTCCTACACAAAATCAGAAAGTGAGAGCACATTTCTCTAAAAAAAGGAATGCCACAAAAAGGGGTCCCACTTCTGAAAAACAATCCTTGTCCTGTATAAGCACCCAGAGAAACCCCTCTGAATATGATTTCAGGATCTTTATATGCCAAAGTAACTTGTTTAAAACTTGGAAGATAAACCTTTTGAATCTGGGCTGGAGGTGAACAACAAAGCCAGTGCTTACGATAATCACAATTCAACCTAACATCACTAATTTATTATTTCACAGTACATTTCTGAATTGTAATCTCCCAATTAATTTACAAGGGCAACATCAAAACAACACACTACAATAATCCCAGGGCCCTTCCCCAACCATATAACACAGAATAGTAAGGCAGATTTTTTTTTTCTGTGTCAGGAGTAACTTGAGAAACTGCAAGTCACTTCTGGTGTGAGAGAATTGGCTGTCTGCAAGGATGTTGCATCTGGGGACGTCCAGATGTTCTGATGTTTTACCATTCTTGTGGGAGGCTTTTCTCATGTCCCCACATGGGGAGCTGGAGTTGACAGAGGGAGCTCATCAGTGATCTTCTCGGATTCAAATCTCTGACCTGTTGGCCTTCAGTCCTGCTGGCATAAGGGTTTAAACCCATTGTACCACCGAGGGTTCCATCAAGGCAGATAATCCACAATATCTGCTTTGAACTGGATTATCTGAGTCCATACTACCATACAATCTAGTTCAATGTGGATTTCATACAGCTATGTGGAAGGAGCCCCAGGAATCCAAGTTGAAGTTAATTACACCTTGGAAAACTGAAGCAGGATCCTATCTGTACACGTATGGAGGCAGCCAGCAAATCAGCTGAAACTTTAGTGATAGCTTCTCTAAGTTGATAACTTGCTGATTGACCAAGTCTGATACAACGCTCCTGATGAGAAAAGCATATTCTATATTTCAACAGCTTGTAGCATAGGGCAACACTGCTAAAGGAGGAGGGGAAAAGCAAGAGAGAATGTAGGAACGTCTTGGTTACAGTGTCAGGTCTTACCATGATCCACAAGCCACGCCATGCAAAGAGAGTTCAGCTTCTCATCAAAGAATTCCACACCCTAAAAATGGAAAATTGGTGGTGAGTTCAAATTAACTTGCAAGCTTGTTAAATTACAGGATTTTTAAAACCAAAGCCATAATTTTAGGAGATGTGATGGTGTTACACCAATCAGTAAACTATTTTTTAGGGTCATGTGTAAAAGCAATAGTGAATTTAAACCACTGAATGCCCAAGAAATTTTGGAGATGAACAAGTAGAAAACATATTATAATAATTATATGAAATTGTTGAAATTAGAATAAGCAGAAGCAATTTAAGGACAGAGCTGTATTTTTATAACACCATGTGAAGGAACGGCGCTCCATGCAGTCATGCTGACCACATGACCTTGGAGGTGTCTACAGAAAACGCTGGCTCTTCAGCTTATTTTATTTATTTATTTATTTGGGGCTTTTACATCCCATCCTTTCTCAACCTCTGTAGAGACTCAGGACGGCTAACAAAGTGGCACCTCATGGTACCCACATCAAAACATAAATATACAGAAATGGAGATGAGCAGCACACCCGAGTCGGACACGACTGGACTTAATGTCAGGGGAAAACCATTACCATTTTTTAACTATGTGAAGGAAAGGAAGGGTGGAGGTTAATATAGATTTGGGAATAGATCATTTTTTTTTATTTTTCGTGTCAGGAGTGACTTGAGAAACTGCAAGTCGCTTCTGGTGTGAGAGAATTGGCTGTCTGCAAGGGCATTACCCAGGGGATACCCGGATGTTTTAATGTTTTACCATCCTTGTGGGAGGCTTCTCTCATGTTCCCACATGGGGAGCTGGAGCAGACAGAGGGAGCTCATCCGAGCTCTCCCTGGATTGGAACCTCCGACCTGTCAGTTTTTAGTCCTACCGGCAAAAGGGTTTAAACCAGGGGTCCTCAAACTATGGCCCGGGGGCCGGATACGGCCCTCCAAGGTCATTTACCCGGCCCTCGCTGAAAGTCTGAAAGTACACAACAACAACAACAATAATCCTATCTCAGCCAAAAGCAGGCCCACACTTCCCATTGAAATACTAATAAGTTTATATTTCTTAAAATTGTTCTTCATTTTAATTATTGTATTGCTTTTCACTGTTTTTTGAACTACAAATAAGATATGTGCAGTGTGCATAGCAATTCATTCATAATTTTTTCAAATTATAATCCGGTCCTCCAACATTTGGAGGGACTGTGACCTGGCCCTCTGTTTAAAAATTTTGAGGAACCCTGGTTTAAACCATTGCACCACCAGGCACATAGATGATGTGACATAAGTGTTGTATTATGTCTTTAATGTTTCAAAACAAATATTAAAAAATCAATTATAAAAGGACAAGAAAAACCCCACTCTCAATCGGTAGGCCAAACAAAAAGGATGTGGAAAGGGAACAGACTTTGGTTGAATTGTCAATACTTCCAGTTTCATTGGCAATAATCTTCAGACTGTTTGAGGGGGAACAAACAGGTCAGCTGACACAAGAATCTTAAGGTCATTATTTTCCTCCAGACACACAAGTACTTTTCATTCATTTCTAAAGAGCTCATGCAGCACTTACCAGTTGCCCAGCCAACAAGGGCATGTACTCAATGATGGCCAATCGCACACGCCACTTGGCGTCCTCTGCCAATTCCACAATGGCTGGGAGCAGGGACTGAGACAACTGCCGGATACCAATCACCTCATTCACACAGTCCAGGTTGGAGATGATGTTGAGTCGGACTTCAGGACACTATAGAAAGAGAAATGGGTTACATCACACAAGGGAGATCTTATCTTTACTCCCAGTGGCAGTTTCTAACACCTGCTCCCTCTTTTTGAGCTTCCTTAGTTGGAAGGCTAATAGAGAACCGCTGTGCCTCCTTCCACCTTATGTGAATTGGACTTGCAACCTGTTGATGTGTGAGATGCATTCTTGAAAGATATAGGTCTTTCATTCAGAAATAGGAAGGAGTAACTAACAATCACCCTCTAACAGGCATGGGTAAACTTTGGCCCTCAGGGTGTTTGGGACTTCCACAATTCCTACCAACTGTTAGGAATTGTAGGAGTTGAAAGTCCAAAACACCTGGGGGGGGGGGCAACTTCTAAAAAACCAAGTTTCTACTACCTACCAAATACTTGGTCATCTAGTTCAGTACTGTGAGTTTTCCTAAGGCCCCTTTCCACCCTGCTTCGAAAGCATTTAAGTGCAGGATTGAACTTGGGATCTTATACAAAACATGTGCTCTGCCACTCACCAATGAAGCCCCTCTAGAGAAACTACTCTATTTTATTATTTGTTTTATTTTTGACATTTATATGCCGCCCTTCTCACCCTGAAGGGGACTCAGAGCAGCTTACAAGTAAAAAGTAAATACAATATATTATATTATTACCATAGCACAATATTAATATTATATATTACATTGTACTATAACATTATACTGTAATATTATTAGTAATATTACATTTAATATAAAATATATAATTATAATACCATATTATTAGTAGTATTATATTGTATTACATTATAATATTATCAAGGACAACTATGGATCTGTCCTCACAAAGAAAATTACACGCTTCAAATTTAAAGACATAGCCATTAAGTTTGAACTATCAGTACGTGAAGAAATCTTGTAATATCTTAGAGAATGAGAAAAGAAACACAGTACAAAGCATTTTACAACAAATAAAGGCAAAATTCAATGTCTCACATACATATAAACTAAGTCACAGATATAAACAAAGCATATAACTGAGCATTAAAATCAGTAAGATAATTAAATATAAGATAGAGCAATAATTTGACATGAAGACATAAACATTAAAACCACCTAATAAAAACACTAAAATCACATTATCCAAACTCGTAGACCGGGGCCATTCCAAATGTCGATTGCACATATTCCATATTTAACCTATCATAGAATACCTTATGTACTAGTGTGCGAGTCTAGATATTATAGTCAGAAAATCAAACCAAAAAACCTGGGTTGATTTATTCAGATTGATTTGAGTAGCGTACCATCTTTTAAAAAACAACAACAAGCATCACTTTCTCTGAGTAGAGTGGCAAACATTTCAGGAGAGCCCAAAAGAATATCTCCATCGTGGTGCTGCTTTTGGTCTTTATGAATGTTTGGATGGGGAAATGGCATGAGTCATATTAAAATCTGTAATTTTGATCTCAAAATCTGCCATCAACTTATATATCAGTCTATACAGTAATCTTATGAAAGCTTATGCTCTAAGGTGCTACAAGGTTTCTTTGAATATTTCAAATTTAGTTTATATTTTCCTGTATGTTTCTATAGCTACTTCTATGCTTTGGTTAATTCTATGAGACTGTTTCCTTAGCATCATACAAAGTGGTTCATGGCAAGGAAGCTAATCAGACATGTAGTAATGCACATAAGACAGGAGAGCAGGCAAATGTTCCCTTGTGTGAGCCCTGGGAACTAGAGAAAGATGTTTTGAGTACTCCAGAAAGAATGGGAAGTATAGGCCAGGGGGAAGCACTCACCTCATCTTTGAGCTGAGCCAGGAAGAGAGGCAGGAGGTGTTCAATTGTGTTGTCCTTGCCCAAAATGGGAGAGAGCCCCATGATCACAGAGGCCAAGGCGGATTTGACATGTTGGTTTGCATCTGATACTAGTTCCTAGAAGGAAAAGGGGAGAATTTTTAGACAACACATGCGGGAGAGAAACATTTAGGTAGCACTTCCTGTTCTTGCCCCCTGCTGAAGAGGCCACCTTTATTCTGCGTATGTGATAGCCAACTAATGAAGATATATATATTCAATGTTCTGGTGCCACACCACAAATACCTACTCTCATTTCTTAAAACTTCCCAGATACATGCATGCAGCGAAACAGCCAATATGAATGCACATCTTGGGAACTACCAAGGCTTTGATCAAAATCAGAAGTAAGGAATTGCCCTGGCCATGCATAATAAACAACTGCTTGCTGTTCTTTCTTTATAGAGTCCTCCTGCTTTCTTTCCTTCTTCAGCCTGCAACTCTTATTGAAAGTCTATTCCTGACCTGATTAACTGAAGAGCAAAAGTAATGGTTAAAAAAATTCTAGCTCGAAGCTCAGCAGAAGATGTCCTGACACATACCTTGATGCAGGGCAAGATCTGGGTCATGATGACATTTTCACGACAATCGGGAGAGAGGTTCTCACAGAACTCTAAGAAATGGAAAAAAATGGTTACCATAGTAATAAGATACAAGGATGAGGCTGTTGTTTACCTGGATAACAAAGATCAGAGAAATATTATATTTCTATTCCCTGGTGCCCTAACTTTTTATGCTAACTCCCAGGTTTTTTGTGGCAAAATTAGGTGATTTGGCTTATATTCATGTCGGCTTATACTCACGTGTATACGCAAAGCAAAATAATGGCAGTTATAAAAGACTATCTTTCCTAATCTCTCTCATGATCATCAAGGTTGATACAATCTTATCTTAAATTACAATTTTATATAAATATTCAAAAACATCTAATCTACTGATGCCTCAATTAATGTAATGTTATTGTCATCTATTTTTATTTTGAATTCTACCAGTAGCTCCTTCATTTCCCGCCCTCAGCTTATACTAGAGCCAATAGTTTTCTCAATTTTTTTGTGGTAAAATTAAGTGCCTCGGCTTATTCGGGTCAGCTTATACTCAAGTATATATGGCATTTATTTTTGCCAGTGTGCATTACATTTGGCAGCAAACTTTTTTGGTTTCAGGGTTTTGAAAGCAAAGGTGTGCATTAGATTTGATGGTGCATTAAACTCGAGTAAATACAGGTAATTTGTACTAAATCTACCCCCAGTTGGAAAAATTTCAAATCATGGAGATCAGAGGTAGGCTCGCTATAGCACCAGTTATCCTTTCTGACTCCTATCACTTTCAAGGGCCATCACTATACCAACTTTATTCTGCTTCTCTTATACTGATTCCATTGCTGTTCAAGGTCTTCCACACATTATTCCAAAAACACTACAGGTCAAGTAAGTACAACTGACCTTTGACTTTGTGGGAGGCAGCAGCCCTCACTTCAGCTTCACAGTCTTTCATGAGGTTCTGGAAGGCCGGCACCAAGTCAGTCTTAGTGATTTCTGGTCCAACAGCTTTCTGGAGCTGTAAGGAATGAAATCATACCCAACTTCACCACATAGAAGCTTCCAATAGGGTTGCCAGAACTCTGATAGAAGCAATTATAACATTCACCAGAGAAAGTGGTGGTTATGAGGAGCAGGCTTTGAATAATGTGCTGGGCTTTGATTTATTTTTTAATGGCTTATGTTTTAAATATTTTAATTTTTTGATGGTTTAACTGTTTTTCAACTTTCATGTGGTGGGAAGTTTTAATTATACTTCCTTTATAAGTGCTGTAAGTCTCGCTGAGTCCCTAACAGGGAAAAAGGCAGGAAAGTAATAACAAACAAGAGCAACAATCAACAATACATGTGTCTAATACAAAGTCCGTAGGCCAAATCTAGCCCTTGATGCCATTTTATGAGGCCCTTCAGATGCTGGACTACAACTCTTGTATTCCTCATCATTAAATATAATGGCTAGAAACTATGGGAGTTGTGGCACAGTAACATCTGGAAGACTGCAGTTGGTTCTGTTTTGATGGGGAGACCGGGGTTCCAAAAGGCTCATGGATATGATGTCTGGTGTTAAAATGTCCTTTCATCTTTCCCTGACCTCAGAACCACAAGTACTGTTGGGTTGTAGTTCTCATCATCCCCAGTCCACATGGCGGATAATCAAAAGTGATGTCCTTCAATAACATCTGGGGACCCACACTGGGTAAAAACTAAAGAGAACTGACCAATATAGTTGGCCCTCTGAACCCACAGATACTCTGTTCATGGATTCAACAGCCCTTTGCTGTGGCCCTCAATGAAAATGAGTCCGAAACCCTTCATGGACAACTACGAGGAGGTATAATCAGGAAAAAAAAGAGAGTACTGAGTGGAGTTTGTATACTTTGAAATTATTATGTGTATCAACAAGAACAGAAGAGGGTATAAAAAGTGTGTCACCCGAATCTCTCCACCACAATATATTGCTGACTTGCAGAAGGGATTCATACTAACCTCTGTGAACTTATCAGCCACCATGTAACGAACCCGCCAAGATTTGTCTTCTGCCGCTTGCCGTAGTGTTGGCATGACCAAGGACTCCAGGTCCTCTTGGGGTAGGAGCTGAGCAATATTAACACAGGCTTCCACAGCCAATAAACGCACAGAGTCCTATATGAGAGATACAAAATGGGTTAAAGTAAAGTTTCTTTTCAGAGTACTATGCATATCTCTGCCACAACTCACTCCCATTCTCTTCCAGAACTTGACATGCCAGCATACCAACCTGCTCATCAGAGGCCAAGTTAGAGAACATGGGGATGATCTCACTCTTGACATGTTCCAACTCCAAGACTTTGGCAAATTCGCCCAGCTTGGAGGCTGCTGCCCGTCTCACCATTGGAGTATCATCTGAACACAGGTTCCGGAAATACCTGCAGAAGAGGAAGGAGCAGCAATAGTTGCCATTTACGATTTATGGGGCCACACAATCACTCTCTCTTACTCTGTGTCATTCACAACTCAGCAGATATAACCCAACCATTTTTGCACACTTACTGTCGGAGTTCCGCTTTCACCGAACTGGAGACTCGTGGATAACAGACGCTGAAGAGGCCACAAGCAGAGGTGCGAGAGGTGAACCAGTCACCTCCTGCCAGGCGCTTTACCAGGGGTACAAAATGGGCCTCAAGGTCAGAGGGAGAGTGCTCATGGGAGATGGCTCGCAGGGACTCCACTGCCTTGTCTCGCACCACCGTCTCTTCAACTGTCGCCAGGCTCTCAAGTGGGGGCTGCAATAAGATCGGAGGACGCATTATAGACAGGATGCATTTCTGCAGGTTATAATTTATCACTATCCATAAGAAATAGTAATAAAACAAAAATATACTATAGTTTTTTTAAAAAAGGAAAAGAAATCAAGAAAATAAATTGACATTTTGATAGGACAAACAATCTATTCAAAGCAGCCAGGAAGAAAGAGATTTTCAGCCACTGTTTAAAATTGTTGTTATGCTTTTGGAGCATATGAGATTAACAAAACTTTCCATTTCTAGTAAGATAAGTGGAGACTCAACATGCAGGAAACAGAATATGGGTTACCTGCGTAAGAATTCCAATTCTTAGCCACATATTAGAAACACACCCTATATTCCTTCATGCAAATAAATTGCAGATAAATATTTTGCCAGACATTTTCATGTGATGTACAATAGAGCTTTGATGTGTATGTATGTGTGTGTGTGTGTGTGTGTGTAAATTACAGTTTCCAGAACTGAAATAAGCATTTTCTTTCCCACTTAGCAATCTTCTTTAGAAAACCAAGCTGACCCTAGAAAATGATTTATCTAAGAAAATGTTTGTCATCTGTGAGGGCTTAACACTATAATCCCCTCAAAATTATCAATTGTCAATAATAATAATAATAATAGTAATAATTTTCTTTCTTTCTTGCCCGCGTCTCCTGGTGGCTCAAGGCACATTACAGAATAATTAAAACATATAAACATTGTAGAAATATCACAAATTATTTTTTTATATAAAAGATACATATTAAAATATATTTCTATAAAATACATATTAATATATACAAAAGGTAGATTAAGCAATGGGCACATGTTTGAAATTCATGTTTAAAAACTGCCTAGGAAGGCCTACTGGAAGAAATCGGTGGTTTGGTGAGAATGGGGGAGGGGTCTTCTCCGTGATTGCTCCCCATCTCTGGAAATCCCTCCCTAAAGAAGTAAGCATGGCCTCCACCCCCTCTCCTTTAAGAAACTTCTAAAAACACACTTATGCACTTTAGCACATGGAGAGGAAGAGGACTAAGCGACTTTAACTACTTGTAATGCTGGCTAGTCCCACTTGTTTTTATGCCTGCCACTTTACATTTCAAATGAACACGCACATCAGCCATTTTTAATGTAACTGTATTTTAAATTGCTTTTAGGATATTTGTTGTAATGTTTACTTATGTTTTAGTTAGCTGTGTCTTATTGGATTGTTTTCTTTTCTTTTTCATCACAATGCTTGATTCTTTGTTGTTAGCTCACTGTTATTACTGCTGCTTTATTGTGTATTATGTGGCTACTTTTGGACTCTACTAAGCCATTGAATGCTTGCCTTTTTGTGTGTTCAAACTGCCCTTCGGGGAGAAAGGGTGGTCTAGAAATAAAGGATTATTATTATTATTATTTAGATAGATTTTAAATTCAAACAGCTCATTTGGTTGTCAGAGCTCTTCTAGCAGGCCATTCCACATTCGTGGGGCGGCCGAAGCAAAGGTCCTCTGAGTAATGGTCACCAATCAGGTTCTGGCAAGATGGAGTAAACTGTCCATCAAAGGACCTCAGTGTGCAGGGCAGATTGTATGGTAACCTGAACCCAAACCATGTAGGGCTTTAAAGGTCAAAACCAATATCTTGTACTTTGCCCAGAAACTAATTTGCAACCAGTGGAATGAAGGAACAGAAGCACTCTCAAATTCTTAACACTTTTTACTTCCATTTCTTTCATCTGCTGAAAATGTGCCCCCCCCCCCCCCCCCCGGGCAACTTACCAATAGACAGTGGACATATTCAGGGCCCCCAACCAGAGCCGTGAAAGTTCCCAGCTGCTCCGCGAGGGCCAGTAGCACCTCATCTTCATCGTAAATAGTATCTGTAGGAGAAGGAAAAAAACAATGAAAAAAAAAAACAGTTGAAGCAAGCAAAGACAAATAAGCTTGCAATGATTAAAACTATCACAATATAGTGGAAACCCAGGTAGTGAAAACAGGGTGATAATTTGTTTTTAATATTAATTATCATAATTCTTTGCCATATATGATATTGGTTTAGAAACCATATTTAAAGGCAGAGAGGGTGTTATTATTTCGTCAAGTAGAAACTTCAGCATTGAAAACAACCTTCAGCCACAAGCTCCCAGCCTGGATGAAAGCCTTACACTTTTCCTTTGGTCAGGGCTGTACCAATAAGCATAAAAGAAAGAACAACGTAGTAGTCTGCCTGAAGAATTGTGAAATGCCACACAGCATGCATATTGCAACCTACAAAGAGAAACTTCTAAGGAGGCCTTGGAACACAAACTGGGGCATTGTCCAAAGCGGAAATTGAAGCACACAAGTGTTTTGGCTTTCAGAATCGGCTCTGATTGCTTAAGACTGGACACCAATAGAAAGGCTTTCATTACCTGTGAGAAAAGGCAAGAGCTCACTGCGTGTCCTCTCAACGCCCAGGGCCAATGCAATGGTGGAGAGCTTCTTGATGCTGTTCAGACGAAGCTGTAGTCAAAAGAGAGAAATCCAAGGAAGAGATTCAAAATAATGAACCACTCGATGAAATTAACTAACCTTGCACAAACCCAACATCTTGATACTGAGTCTCGAATTGACTTAGCTATTACCCTGCTAATCTGGGAAATCAGCCTTCTGTAACTTGGGCTTCTCACAGATGTCCTGAATTTCTGTTTCTATTATCATCATGCTGTTACTGGCTCATGGAATTGAACTCCAAACACAGAGAGGGGGATACCATGTTGTGAGAGATTTATATCGTGTTCTATTTTCCCATTCAGCCTCACCCCTCAAAGAAAGTCAGAGTACATAGAAATAAATTACACACAAGACAAGGTCCACACAGATAAATTAATCACAAGCACGCCTGGTGGGGACGAGAGACAGGGCCTTCTCAGTGGTGGCCCCTCGGCTGTGGAACGCCCTTCCTTCAGATATCAGATCGGCCCCGTCCTTATTGGCATTTTGGAGGAAAGTGAAGACCTGGCTGTTCGAACAGGCATTCGATTAGGCAGTGTAATTGATTATAGGAACACGGAATAACGGATGATGAGACTGGATTCTGATTCTATTGATGAGACATGAATGATTTGTCATATTGATGTTTAATTGTTGTTTTGCTATTGCTTTTAAATGTTCCAATGATTTTGTAATGTGTGTATTGAAACTGTTGTTGTTCACCCCTTTGAGTCGCCTAAGGGCTGAGAAAAGCAGTATATAAATGAAGTAAATAAATAAATAAATAAATGTTCAAGTATACATCATGGAGTGAAAAGCCAGTAAAAGTTGTTGTCCAAAGGTCTGAAATATACATTATGATATGATCTCAAAGAAACATTTACAAAATGCTGTCTTGTTCGTGCATTTTAAATCTTGTGTGTGATGTTTTATGTGTAACCGTTGTGTAAATGTATGTTGTTACTGTTTCTTTATGCTTATGTATTGTGTATTTTTGTGTGTGGCACCTTGGAGTGCTTTTGTGAACCGCCCTGAGTTCCTTCGGGGAGATGGTGGTGGGATATAAAGCTTTATTATTATATTATTATGACACATAAGAAATTGGCCTTCGACAATACATTGAATACTTTTTTTTAAATTGCCTGGTTTTGAATTCTCTATAAAACAGCCTAGCTGATCAAAGAATGGAAAACAGAAAAGATATGAAGTAAAAGTATTAAAAGTCTTTGAAAGATTCTCACTAGGATTGGATATCATGGTATGTGTGGGCAAGTTCCAGAAGTCAAACAGAGGAGGAAACAAAGTAAGCTTTTCTCACTTTTGAAACACTAAGCCCAATCATAATCAGAGTTTAGAAAACTGGTATTTTTAGATTATCACTATTAGGATCATCTACATGGCCATTTTCCATTCTGACTTACTTTATGCACTGATTCATCTTTCACAAACTGAGAGGGCAAAATGGAATAGTTATCAAGTGACAAACCTTTAGTTGCCAAAGGAAAAGAACAAACAACCAATTATGAGCCATTTAAGCTTTCAGCCCAAATGTTTAAAGTGAAGATTTTAACAACTTCAAATTTCAAACACAGAAGGCTAGAAGGAATAGACCCCTGTCCTGCCTTTGTAACCACTACATAACTGGGTCCCAACACAGTTCAGGCACATAAAATTCCATGTTATGATACTTGGTTGACCTGCTAAACTGGTCTCAGTCCCTCCCTATCCTCAATATATTGTCAATTTGACAGGTTTTGACTGGGAAGGATCAGTGACACACAGCTCTGGATTGTGCTACTTCTGGTAGGATAAAATTATAGTTAACAATACAAACATCTAATACTAGTGCTCTGAGTTTATTATAGCAGAAAGAGATATTCAGGCCAATGAGAAAGCAACAGTATGCCTACGCTGACGTTCAGGGTTCACCAAGCTGATGGCCATGTTTATCATGACAGATGCCAAAGACAGGGCCCGTGTAACGCAGATGTTTGAACAATAGACAAATCCCCATTTGGACAAGGAAACCCTCTGGGTGACCTTGAGCAAGTAACCTTCCCTTAACCTCAAAAAAGCCAAATAACTTGCCAAGTAAACCCCTGATAGGTGCACCTTGGAGTCCCCATAAATCAGAAATGATCTGAAGACAAAAAAAAAACAAAAACAAATAATGGAAAGCAATCTCTCCATAAACATGAGGTGTATATTTATCTATCTTTACAACTGAGAGAGCCCACATGGTATCTACAGCATACAACACTTCCCAGCAGATAGGGCTGGAATAGCAAGTGCAACCAGAAAGAAAAGCTGCACTGGCACTATCAGGATCCCTCAATAAGCATGACCATTTTCCAGTCTGCCTTATTCTGAATTTCCAAGATTGACTACATCAGATTATTATTCATGTCAGGAGCAACTTGAGAAACTGCAAGTCGCTTCTGGTGTGAGAGAATTGGTCGTCTGCAAGGACGTTGCCCAGGGGATGCCCAGATGTTCTGATGCTTTACAATCCTTGTGGGAGGCTTCTCTCATGTCCATACATGGGGAGCTGGTGATGACAGAGAGAGCTCATCCATGCTCTTCCTGGATTCAAACCTCCAAACTTTTGGATTTCTGTCCTGCTGGCACAAGGATTTAACCCACTGCGCCACCGGGGGCTCCATTACATCAGATGACACAAGTGCAGTCAATTGGGTGCATATGCCCCCAAAGCCCTTTTGGTAGCCCTTGGTGCTCCCCAAGCCCTTATACAGCCCAATTTTTTGCTGGACCAAACATCTTCCCAAAAATGTCAACCAAAATTCATCAAAATAATATGATTTTACTTCCAGTTTTGACAGGGTGGTGCAATGCAATCTTCAAAGACGTAGAGGGGGAAAATAAAAACAGAGCTCCTGTTACAGTTGCCTAGCTCTAAACTAAAACAATATGCTTTACATAGGCATGCCCTTAAAGACTGTTTCATTGTATTCTTTCAAGTTTACTGTCAACTTATGTTGTCCCATGAATCTCATAGGGTTTCCTTTGGCAAGAAATAGTTGTCTAGGAAAGTTGTACTACAACAATGTCATGACTCTTACCCTGCTGGAAATCAAGATCATCTTCAGATTCCACTCCCAATTTTGCTATTTTGCTGAAGGCACAAATTCTGTGTGAGAGGCTCAGAAATCTACCATTACATTTTTTTTAAAAAAAAATTAGGATTGCTAAGATAGAACAGGCAACTCTGTCTCATGATCACTGTGTGAGGCATATCAGGCACATATTAATTTCCTAATAAATCTAAAAGAGGCTTTCTGCTCTTTTGCTGTACACAGTTAAATTCCCATTTACAGTCTTAGTAGTGCTTGCTTCAATCTTTCCTGGGCTATTTATGATAACAAGGAATTTTATTATCCTCATTTCATCTATGTGAGATTCTAGAAATTGGGCCACACATTTACAGTGGCTTTATTTTTCCAAAAAAGAATGGTCTATTTCCTTTCAGAAAGCATCCCCAGCAGATCATCTGTGAATTATTATTATGCTATTTTAGATTGTAAGTCGCTCGGAGCACCTTGGTGGAGAGCGACTAATTAAGAAATAAAGTGAAGTGAAGTGTATTAAGCGAAGCAAGAAGGAAAATATTACAAAAATGGTACAGAACTTCTGCACAACTTTCACGCTTCGTACCATGGATAAAAGATAGGTGTTGGCATGGTTGTGAATAAAGAGGGGTGTTTAATCTTATGATATGGGAATGTGATTAAGTGCAAGAATACTGGAAAATGATTAAAGGAGAAATCAATAGAATGCTAAATTTACAAATAATAATGGTTAATAGAAAAGTAGTACATGCACAGATAAAGAATAGACAAAAGGAAAAATTGGTTGACAAATTAATAGCGTGTGCACAAATTGTTTTAGTGAGGGGTTGGAAAGATAAATAACAAATTGCAAATGGAATAGTATAGAAAAAATTGAAAAGGTCACAATAACTAAGAGGATGTTGGAACCAGTTAGGAATTATTTAGAAAATGTGCTTTTTTTTTGGTCCTGTCAGGAGCGACTTGAGAAACTGTAGGTCGCTTCTTGTGTGAGAGAATTAGACATGACTTGAATTGTCATTCAATCTGATGTCCTATACTATATTAACTAATCCTGTTAATTTATTCTGTTTCCATATTTCCTATGCCATTATACATTGTTATCAACCTTACTAAACCACTTATCCTTTAACTAGTTCATGTAGTGGTCTTTCCTCCCCACCCCCTCCAAAATTAGTGTGCTGTTATTGTTGTTGCTAGCTATTATTGTTATGTTGTTTTACGTTGTTTTATGCTGTCTTAATTGTTTTTGCTTTGTTTTTAATTGTATTCTGCCTTGGGCTTTGGCCCCATGTAAGCCGCCCCAAGTCCCTTCGGGGAGATGGAGATGGGGTAGAAAAATAAAGTTCTTCTTCATCATCATCATCTGCAAGGATGTTGTCCAGATGTTGTGATGTTTTAACATCCTTGTGGGATGCTTCTCTCATGTCCCCACATGTGGAGCTGGAGCTGATAGAGGGAGCTCATCAGCGCTCTCCCCTAATTTGAACCTGTGACCTGTTGGTCTTCAGTCCTGCCGGCACAGGGGTTTAACCCACTGCGTCATTGGGGGCTCCTTAGAAAATGTGCTAAGATGTGGAGTAAAAAAAATTAAGACTGAGACTAATATTTCAAATGTAACTTCTGTAGTTTGAGGTATAAATTGCATACACAAGGAGGGGAGGGTGGGAGTGGGAAAAAACAAATAAAACAATTTTTACAAAGGAATTGCAATTTTACAAAGCCTTGAGCTTTCACTGCCAGAAAGGGCTGGTGCCTCCCATGATTCCATAGCATTATGCCATGGCAGCTAAAGTGGGGTGAAACTGCATTAATTCTACAGTGTAGCTGCACCCTGAGAAAGGTATTTCAAAAAAAGGGAGAAGAAATGCCACACACCTCCATCCTGGACATCACCAGGCTACATCCAACATGGCTTCCCTATTGACAGCCTTCCCATACAAGCTGATCTCCTAACTGGCCCACCTCCATTGAAAAATAATAATAATACAGCAATGTCTTTCCCAGGGTGTAATTCTGAATGAACTGGGGCTGGCCTCAAATAGAAAAAGCCTAACCCCCCTCCTCTGGATGGACAGGAAGCTTCTCTGCATTAAATAAATAGGCCAAGCCTCGCCCACTCACTCCCCTCTTGGGTTTGAGCCCCGTATCAGAAATATCACCCGCACGGCCAATCACGTGGCGGTTCTCATCCCGAAGGGAGAGGTCAATGGATTGTACAGACCCTTTCATTAGCCAACACCCTCCTCTTGTCTTTTCTTAAATGAAGACCCTTCCAGCCAATCGGGCTCCGTTTCTGATTGCTCTCATCCGGGTTTCCTTATAAAAGGGAGCTCCTGATTGGTTACCGTGCCGGGGCCTTCGCTTCGCATTCCCGGTTGCCTAAACCAACACTCAGTTCCTTTCCCTCCGTCCTAGCTGCGCTCCCACAAAAACGGGCCTTACCTGGACGTCCTCATTCCGCAGCTCGTCGATCAACACGGCAATAGGGTAAAGCGAATCATCTCCGTCGGCGGCCGCCATCTTAGCTCCCGGCTTCTGTTCTGACGGGGACGCGGGGTTCCCACAGACGCCTTGCAGGGGCGGGTCTAAAGTCATTGGTGGATGAGGATGCCACTCTCGCCTGTTCCTCAACCTTATTGGTTACTGTTGTTCAAACCCCGCCTCTTCATTGCTCCCGTTTGAGAGGCCTGCAGATCAATCAATTCTCCACATGCCACTCATTGGGTTGTAATTTTGGAATTTTGACCATTCACAGAAAGCATCGGGAAACACGTCATTAATGCCCGCCCCTTGCAAACTTTTACTGGCTAAACGAATTTTAGACCCGCCTTCTTCACTTACTTACTTACTTACTTACTTACTTACTTAGGCGATTCCTCGTTGGACGAGTAAAATGGTCTTCCGTCATGGGTTTCCTTGTGGGTCCGGATGTGGCTGTGGAGCCCTATTCTTCCTCTGCATCTTCTCCCGCAGTGAAGGCATTGGTTTCCAGGTGGAAGGCGGTCCCGGTCGGGGTTGGCTTGACGCGCCTTCCTCCTGGCGCGTTTCTCTCTTTCGCCCTCCATTCGTGCCTCCTCGAATTCTGCAGCACTGCTGGTCACAGCTGACCTCTAGCTGGAGTGCTCAAGGGCCAGGGCTTCCCAGTTCTCAGTGTCTATGCCAGAGTTTTTAAGGTTGGCTTTGAGCCCATCTTTCAATCTCTTTTCCTGCCCACCAACATCCCGTTTTCCGTTCTTAAGTTCAGAGTAGAGCAACTGCTTTGGGAGATGGTGGTCAGGCATCCGGATAACGTGGCCGTGCATGGGTTTTTTTAATGTGTGGAGGTCAGTGCACAGCTGATCAACACACAGTCTTCACAGAGTGAGGTTCCACTGGTGATGTAGTTTAACACAATGACCGTGGCTTCTCAGTCTGTTGCAGCCTTCTTCCGCCTTCGCAGCCATTGTAACATGTGTCATGTTATCCTCCGCCTGCTCCGCCGTTGAGGTCTTTGGGTCTTCAGACTGTGCTTGGTCTGGAACCTCCCCCGCAGCCACTCCTGGGAGTGCACGACTCCAGTTGTTGTGCTTACAGGTTCATCAGAACACGCAAGCCCCCTCACCACGACAAGGTGACAGTCCATCGAGGGGGCCGCCTTCATCAACACATGATTGGATGTACTACTTTCCCATGTCTCTGCCTTAAGGTTCTCGAAAACTTGGGCATGAACATTCTTGTTTCAGTCTCTCACGCTATTGGATAGAACCTATTCCCGCCCTCTTAAGATTGAAAAGGTGATTGGCCACTTGTTTTGAAAGGATAGTGGTAGTATCCAATCCCAGGTGTGCAATAGGCTTTTGTTTCACTCCAAGAGAGGGGAGAAGGGGCGGGGGCAGAGTATACCTATGAGCGTTGCTGAAGCAACCACTGGCCAATAGCTGGAGAAGAAAGGAAGTAATTGGATGAAGTTCCATGATGTCATTTGTGATGTCATCACTGTGGTATAGATTATTCTAATAATCTATTATTATTATAGATTATAATAATAATCTATAATAATAATAATCTATAATAATAATAATTACAATTATAATTATAATCTATAATAATAATAATCTATGGTATAGATTATTCTAATAATAATCTTCTATTATTCTAATAATAATCTTCTACAAGGTCCAAGTAGCAACAGTCAGAACTGACTACGGAACAACAGACTGGTTCAAGATTGGGAAAGGCGTACGGCAAGGCTGCATACTCTCACCCAACCTTTTTAACTTGTATGCAGAACACATCATCCGATGTGCGGGGCTTGATGAATGCAAAGCTGGGGTGAAAATGGCTGGAAGAAACATTAACAACCTCAGATATGCAGATGACACCACTCTGATGGCCGAAAGCGAGGAGGAGCTGAGGAGCTTCTAATCAAGGTGAAAGAAGAAAGTGCCAAAGCTGGGTTGCAGCTAAACATCAAAAAAACCAAGATTATGGCAACAAGAATGATTGACAACTGGAAAATAGAGGGGGAAAATGTGGAGACCGTGACAGACTTTGTATTTCTAGGTGCAAAGATTACTGCAGATGCAGACTGTGGCCAGGAAATCAGAAGACGCTTACTTCTTGGGAGGAGAGCAATGTCCAATCTCGATAAAATAGTAAAGAGTAGAGACATCACATTGGCAACAAAGATCCGCATAGTCAAAGCCATGGTCTTCACTGTAGTAACCCACGGATGTGAGAGCTGGAATTTAGGGAAGGCTGAGCGAAGGAAGATCGATGCTTTTGAGCTGTGGTGCTGGAGGAAAGTTCTGAGAGTGCCTTGGACTGCGAGAAGATCCAACCAGTCCATCCTCCAGGAAATAAAGCCCGACTGCTCATTGGAGGAAAAGATACTAGAGACAAAGTTGAAGTACTTTGGCCGCATCATGAGGAGACAGCAAAGCCTAGAGAAGACAATTATGCTGGGGAAAGTGGAAGGCAAAAGGAAGAGGGGCTGACCAAGGGCAAGATGGATGGATGGCATCCTTGAAGTGACTGGACTGACCTTGAAGGAGCTGGGGGTGGTGACGGCCGACAGGGAGCTCTGGCATGGGCTGGTCCATGAGGTCACGAAGAGTCGGAGACAACTAAACGAATGAACAACAACAATCTTCTATATAAACAAAAATGTAATGTTCGTTTGTGGGATTTACAGAACCAAAAATCACTGGACGAATTGACACCAAATTTGGA
Organism: Anolis sagrei; assembly: GCF_037176765.1. NCBI lineage: Eukaryota > Metazoa > Chordata > Lepidosauria > Squamata > Anolidae > Anolis > Anolis sagrei. Next base: position 67,047,017 of record NC_090035.1, on the reverse strand, counting down.
CAGCATATACCTAACAACCCAATGTATGTCCTTCACTAAAAAAAATTGATTTTGTCACTTGGGAGTTGTAGTTGCAGGGATTTGTAGTTCACCTACAATCAAAGAGCATTCTGAACTCCACCAACTATGGAATGGAACGAAACGTGGCATACAGGACTCCCATGACCATCAGAAAACACTAGAAGGGTTTGGTGGGCATTGACCTTGAGTTTGGGAGTTGTAGTTCACCTACATCAAGAGAGCACTGTGGACTCAAACAATGATGGATCTGGACCAAACTTGGCAAAAATATTCCATATGCCTAACTAGGAACACAGATGGAGTGTTTGTGTGTGTGTGTGGGGGGGGGGGGGGGGGGGAGAGAGACCTTGACATTTGAGAGCTGTAGTTGCTGGGATTTATAGTTCACTTATAATCAAAGAGCATTCTGAACCCTACCAATGATAGAATTGAACCAAGCATGACACACAGGACTTCCATGATCAACAGAAAACACTAGAAGGGTTTGGTGGGCATTGACCTTGAGTTTGGGAGTTGTAGTTCACCTACATCAAGAGAGCACTGTGGACTCAAACAATGATGGATCTGGACCAAACTTGGCACGAATACTCCATTTGCCCAACTAGGAACACAGATGGAGTGTTTGTGTGTGTGTGTGGGGGGGGGGGGGGGGGAGACCTTGACATTTGAGAGCTGTAGTTGCTGGGATTTATAGTTCACCTACAATCAAAGAGCATTCTGAACCCCACCAACGATAGAATTGGGTCATTTCTCCCACACAGAACACCCACAACCAACAGAAAATACTGTGTTTTCTGGTGGTCTTTGGCAACCCTTCTGACACCCCACATTACCCCCTCAGGGGTCACGGCCCCCAGGTTGAGAAATGCTGTCTTAAGGCCATCCAGTCCAACTCTCTTCATCAGGGCAAGAAAACATAATAAAACCCCTCCTGACAAAGAGCTATCCAGCTATAGATATAGATATGATTCACACACACACATATGTATGTATATGACAGATATAGTATCATAGATTTGAAAGGGACCTCTAAAGAAGGACAATTATATGTTGTATGTTTCAGAGTAGACAAGCCAGACAATCTCTACATCAACACTGACAAAGAAACAACAAGAAATACTGTTTCCCCACAAGCATAAAGAGATTACATGTATTGGAAACAAATACTTCTTCATTACTTTATTTTCCAGATCGCCAGACTGGGCTACAGCAACGCATGGCAGGGGATGGCTAGTATTATTCTAATAATAGAAAATAATAATAATAATAATAATAATAGTAATACCAACAAATATTTAATAATACATTATTTTTAACAGCAAAAATAATAGTATTACTAACAATAATTCAATAACTCATTGTTAACAATAATATTATTATTATTGCAATTAATAATGGCAATAGTAATATCAGAAATAATGTAATAATATATTATTTTATTACCAACAATAATAATAATAATTGAAAAGAATAGTATCTCTAGAGATTAAAATATGGCAAAAAGAGATGCATAGCACAAGTACACAAGAACAATAATAATAATAATAATAATAATAATAATAATCTTTATTTGTATCCCACTACCATCTCCCCAAGGGACCCGGTGTGGCTTACATGAGGCCAAGTCCATAATATATCAATAAACAAACATCAAATAAAGCAATCAATACAATACAATTCATATAAATCACATAAACATAAATAAGCAATAAACGATCAACAGTGACATACAAGCATTTAAAAACCAATGGCCAGGCCAAATGTAATAGATTACAATTAAAATAATGCTGATGTGATGTAGACATTTTCAGAGAGAAGTGAGGGAACACAATCAGTCCTAACTCAATGGTAAAGTGCATTTTGAGGGCATATTTCTGAGAGTTTTCCTTATTCTGGGAAGGCACACTGGAACAACCACGTTTTCAGGCTCCTCCTAAAGATTGCCAGAGTTGGGACATGTCTGATGTCCCTGGGAAGTGAGTTCCAGAGTCGGGGGGGGGGGGGGGGGGGGCACCACCGAGAAGGCCCTCTCCCTCGTAACTTAAGCAATGTGCAGTCATTGAATTTTTGAGGAATTACGAAAGTGGAGGCATTACTTTTCATTCAACCCTCATAGTTTGTTGAGGCAGAAGTTATGACAAGTAAAGTGATATCATGCTGCTTTAATTCTACAGTGTAGATGGCCTCAAGCGTAAAGACCTTGCAAAGTTACAATCCCATGATCCCATAGCATTGAGAGTTATGGCAGTTAAACTGGTGTCAAACTACATTAATTCAAGAGTGTAGCTGTAGCCTGTTTTATAAGCGCATCAACTTTTTGAGAGCATATGGTCTTTGTAGTATATCTTGTGCAAGTAAAAGCAGACAAAGAGATCCAATAAGCATCTGCAATTTGGCATGAACAACGGGTGGAATCTCATATTTAGGGGAATGCTTTTGTGTCACATATAGGAAAGATGCTGTGCAGTTATATCTCATTTTGTTTGTCTTGTTCACAGATGGCTCCCCTCTCTCTTTCAAGCCAGAAAGACTGAGACTTTTCATCTGTAACTTATTTCTCCATTTCTGTTCCCCAGCTTCTCTACAGGAAGCAACCCATCCCATCTTCTTGCAGAGCGCAATTGGCTGCATTTCCATACAAATAAGGCAGGCTTTTCATCCTCTTGTTTTTTACCTTCTTGTAATTCACTGTGGCACTCTCGCTCAGTTAAAAAAAAATAATCTGAATTTCCAATGAAGCTTTCCTTGCTGACTGCCTTTTAATATTATTGATTGTCTTCTTTTATGCAGTTCCTATTCTTCAAATGGACTTGCTGATAATGTTGACAGATCTGATCAAACCAGATGCTGGGAGATGGCAAAAATATGTTGGAAAAGAGGGCTATGTGCCACAACTTGTTGCACTTGTACGAGGGTTATCCAGAAAGTAAGGCTACGAGATTTTTTTTAATACAAAGAAAGAATATATTTTAATAAAACATGCATTGGTTGTAGCATAGGTTGTTGTTGTTTATTCGTTCAGTCGTCTCCGACTCTTCGTGACTTCATGGACCAGCCCATGGGCCGTCACCACCCCCAGCTCCTTCAAGGTCAGTCCAGTCACTTCAAGGATGCCATCCATCCATCTTGCCCTTGGTCGACCCCTCTTCCTTTTACCTTCCACTTTCCCCAGCATAGGTATTACATTATTTTTACACATAATCACCATGAGGTCACGAAGAGTCAGAGACAACTGAATGAATGAACAACAACAATCACCATTCACTTCAATACATTTTGTCATCCGTGGGACAAGTTTTTGACACCTGTGCTATAGAAGCTTCCCTCTGTTTTTTTTCAGCCATTTCGTCACTTTGATTTTCAACTCTTCATCGTCGGAAAAATGTTTGTCACCAAGGTGTTCCTTCAATTTAGTTTGTCATGTCAGGAGCGACCTGAGAAACTGCAAGTCACTTCTGGTGTGAGAGAATTGGCCATCTGCAAGGATGTTGCTCAGGGGACGCCTGGATAATTTGATGTTTTTATCATCCTTCTGGGAGGCTTCTCTCATGTCCCCGCATGAGGAGCTGGAACTGATAGAGGGAGCTCATCCGCCTCTTCCCAGATTCGAACCTGCAGCCTGTCGGTCTTCAGTCCTGTCGGCATAGGGGTTTAACCCACTGCGCTACCAGGGGCTCCCGGTGTTCAGTTTAGTGAACAGATGATAGTCACTGGTGCAAAGTCAGGGCTGTGAGAGGGGTGGCTTAAAACATCCCAACCAAATGAAGTCAACAACTCTTGTGTTGCATGAGCGCTGTGCGGATGCGCATTGTCATGAAGGAGACAGACTCCCGCCATCAGCATCCTACGATGTTTGTTTTGGATGGCTCTGCAAAGTTTCTTCTTCACAGTCTCACAATATTTTCTGTACCCATTTTGTCACATCCTGTCTTGACATTACTCCCTCTCCATAAACTGAAATGATTTCGCGATGCAGCATTCATGCCTTTAGCATTTAGGTAGCGTATTACAGCATGAACTTCGCACTTGGAAACAGAATAAGGAAGCTCAACTCTAAGCTTCACCCCAATACCAGTCAATGAGCTACTGATGACTGGCATTGCTCATTTGCTTCCACTGGCTTCCCACTATATGGCAATGATACCAACTTCCCCCGAGAAAATTCCCTGCGAGAGCTACGTGCCTTGTAACCTTACTTTCCAGATAACAGTATCCCTTTTGTCATGCTATCCTTGTTTTCCTTTTGTACTCAAATCTCAGGGAAACTCTACAGCCGAATATCAAGCTGGTATTTAGGATACTGCTTTGCATTAACTAGTTCTCTAAACACTTATACCCTGACTGCATCCCACCAATCAGAAGAGTGTCTTTCCCTTCACCCTATATAGACATACCTATCTATAGGTGATCACTCGTGGCTGAGTATGATTGTCTTCCAAGTGTAGAGTCTTGACTGTGTAGACCTTTTCTGGATCCACATGGTTTTTCACATTGAGGACATAGATTTCCAGATGACAGGCAGTCACATCAAGGATTTTCTTGATAACCTTTTTGGTGTGTTTCTCCCTTTCTCCCTCTATTCATACATCTTCAAAATCCATAGCACTGCTGGTAAAAGCTGACCTCCAGTTAGAACACTTGAGTGCCAAGGCATCCCAGTTCTTGGTGCTTATTCCACATTTCAAAAATGTAACTTTACAAAAATGTAACAATTTCACATCCCATTTTCCATTCCTGAACTGAGAATAAAGTAGCTGCTTTGGGTGATGGTGATCGGGCATTCAGACAACATGGCCAGTCTCTCCCTCCACAAGGTGGAGACACAATGTCTCTGAATAACCTACAACATTTCTAGAAGCCTTGCATAGTGATAGTTTCAGCTTTTCATGTCACAAGCAGGTTACTTCCCAGGGGAAAATCTAAGCCTTGAAGCATTTGAGGAACTGAGAAGTTAGCATACGTTATGCCTTCCTGTGCTCTTCTATTTTGACTAACATGATTGTTTTTACAATCAGAAACAGGATAATGTTTATTTCTTTATTACAAGGTTGTAGCTTATCTCAACAACTGTTTTTTATTCACCTTAGCGGCACAGGAGTGAAAGAGCTAGATGCCATTTTAACTGCCATGGCTCAGTGGTATAGAGTTCTGGGATGTCTAGTTTGTTATGGCACCATAACTCTCTGATGGAAAACAGTAAATATCTCACCAAACTATTATCGAGCAAATTTAGGACAGTTTGTGGATAGTGAGATCCGGAATGCAGAAACTGAGTCTGTGCCTGGCGAGACTTAAAGCTAAAACCAAAAGTTCCCCAATCAAAGAAATCTCTCCAGTTGAAGCAGAAGCCACCAAGGTATTGAATTCAATCCAGTCAGAAGGGATGACAGTCAGTAGCATGCTGCTCAGAGAAGCTGACATGCCATTTTAAAAGTTAAACACACATTTTATACAATTTAGTCTTTTGTCTTACGCACATACTCAGCTGGGGCCAGCTTCACACTGATTGGCAGAGCCGGCTCTGATGTCACAAGCGGCTGGGGGGATTCCCTCCACATGGAGGGACTGCAGCACCCGGCAGCCAATCAGAGAGCTTTTCTCACTTCCGATGCAGATGTCGGCTCTCCAATGGCAGGCAGAGGGTGGGATGCTCAGGAAAAACAAAGGAAAATATGGATTTGTGAATGGGCAATAGTGTCTCAACTTTGAGACTAACAAAGACGGGCCATCAGGTCCCTGAGGATTATTGTTTTGGCGATTGTCTAGTCAATGACCCATTGGGTGGGTCTGGTGCCCACGGTGCCTGTGTCCATTGTTGACCATGCAAACATGCTGTCTAGAGTGATGGGATTAAGAAATCCATTCCTGGGAAAGGTGAAATGATAATCAGAAAAGCACTGGCAGGACCTTCCAAACTCCAGGAAGGGTGCCAGATGATAATGAGTCCTTCATGTCCATATGGTCACACAAAATTTAGCCCAATTCAGGGTCTGGTCATCCCTTGTACAGCCAGTTCAAACTGGAATCAATAGAGATGGATTGATTCCGAAGATGATGGGTGATTGAGTCCTTTGCTAAGGAGAAGACCTAGAAGACCTAAGGGAAATTGCAGGTCAGGGAGTGTCGGTGAAAAGTCACCAAGGTTGTGGTGGTAGCTTCATGGCTCCAAAGACATTTCATAAAATCACAAAACATAAAATTTTATAATATACACATAAGACATACCGGCATTGCCTAATCCGCGGATACCAGAGGAACCTGGTTCCGGATGCCAGGGTTTTGGGGGTGCGGAGGTTGACCCAGGGTTGGGGAACATACAAGGGGGCAGTGGTAACGGGGAGGAGAAGGGAGAGAAGTCTCGCTCGGGAATGGTAAATGAGGCGGGCTATTAACGTAAAAGGAAAGGCAAAGGAGACAATAAAGGCTACAGTGAAGCAAGTATGAGGGCAAAATGACACTGGGGTGTTCATCAATTAAGGGGTTACTTTGTAATTCATAAAAAGGGATTTTAAGACTGTATCTTCTGAAGCTGGCGGCTGCTGCAAGTCTTCCTCGGTCCTCCTCTGGCAAGTTATAGGGACTTCTTGCCATGTTCCAAATGAAGCACTCTGTCATTGTTCATAAATTTTGCAGAGGGGCGAGGGTCTTGGTTTGACACCAACACTACAGATACCAGCATTATTATGGCATTCTTCCATGGCAGATATAGTGGTATTAAATTGCTAAAATTCTGCAGCATGGCTGCAGCATTAGTTTAAGTGTAAATAATTCATCAGAATTTCTGTTAGGATTCTGGAAAGGCCAAAATGTTTGGCCTGTGCCCTTAGGAAGGAAATCTAAACTAGAACTCTTTAAGCAGCTGATGAATTTGAGTCTTTTTATGCTTTTCTTCAAATTAAACATAAGCCAACAATGTGATGCAGCGGCAAAAAAAGCCAATGGGATTTTGGCCTGCATCAATAGGAGTATAATGTTTAGATCTCGGAAAGTCATGCTACCCCTGTATTCTGCCTTGGTTATGCCACACCTGGAATATTGTGTCCAATTCTGGGCACCACAATTGAAGAGAGATAGTGACAAGCTAGAATGTGTCCATAGGAGGGCGACTAAAATGATCAAGGGTCTGGAGAATAAGCCCTATGAGGAGTGGCTTAAAGAGCTGGGCATGTTTAGGCTGAAGAAGAGAAGGCTGAGAGGAGATATGATAGCCAAGTATAAATACGTGAGAAGATGTCATAGGGAGAAGGGAGCAAGGTTGTTTTCTGCTGCCCTGGAGACTAGGACAATGGCTTCAACTACAAGAAAGAAGATTGCATCTGAACATTAGGAAGAACTTCCTGACTGTGAGAGCCGTTCAGCAGTAGAATCTCTGCCCTGGAGTGTGGTGGAGACTCCTTCCTTGGAAGCTTTTAAACAGGCTGGATGGCCATCTGTCGGGGGTGCTTTGAATGCCATTTTCCTGCTTCTTGGCAGGGGGTTGGACTGAATGGCCCATGAGCTCTCTTCCAACTGTATGATTCTATGCTGTTGGACTTCAGTTTCCAACAGTCCAAGGTAATATAGCCAGTTGTCAGACCTTGTTGAGCATATCTGTATACTGTTAAACATTGCAGAGATGAAGACTGGGACATGTATCTAGTCAAATGGAAAAAGTTATTGGTGAGGAAGAACACATCAAATAGGAAAAGCTGCAGTAGATTGCTTTTGCCCAACATTGCAGGAAAGGACAAGTTTCTGCCTCCTCTTTATGTTTCTGAGTTAATTGAATACGAACTTAGTTTGTTCTTTGAACTCATTTTGCAGCAATTTAAGCCATCAATGAAAAAGGAAAGTGGTTGGAAGAAGAAAAACTGAGACATTTTAAAAGCAGCTGAAACAGAGGAATGAGAAAGGCTTAGGTCAGTCAAACTGGGACAGTTGGGGGGCATGTATGTGGAAGACTACAGTTTTATTGATGCTAGGACTGCTTACTACTAGCAATGAGATACCCCACTTGCCCATGCGTATCTGTCCTTAGGTATCAAAGGATCAAAATCTGAGATTTTTACAGCTCATGGGTGGGTCTCATTACAGTTTGCATGGTTAAACCTGTATAATCCTCACTTCCTTCTCTATGTTCAGTGCGCTTATTTGCACTTAGGTAAAAGAGGAACTATCATGAAACAATTTCCAGTAATCTCACCACAAAAGAATAGGGGCTGCCCCTCTGGCTTACCTAGCATATTTGACACCCAGAGTGGATCTTTTTTTGAAAGCTGGGGGTAGGTGGGAGCTAGTGCAACAGATAGAGCTCTCCATAATCACTCAAGCTGAACTTAGGGTTGCAACATTGGATGAGGCATGAAAGATGTGTCACTCTCTACAACAGTGTTTCTCAACCTAGGGGTTGGAAACCTGACAGGATAATGAGGGGGTTTCAGAGGGATCACCAAAGACGACCAGAAAACGCATATTTCTGATGGTTTTAGGAACCCTTTTGGCAGTGAAGGCTGAGGATCTCTCTGCCTGTCCTTCTCTTTCTTTTTGGTGTTGGTGAACTAAAACTCCAGAAATAAAAAACAACCCCCCCCAACCAGGCATGTAGCCGGGGGGGGGGGGGGGGCTTGAGGGGCTTCAAGCCCCCCCCCCCCCCGAAATTCTCATGGTGGTTCGTGAAAAGGCCTTACCGGTGCATTATTTAAACTGTTATGTTTATTCATATCATGATCTGATCACCATACTCAATATATCCCATATGCATGGGGGTATTGGGGTAATGATACAAAAGGTTTGCTAGGCTAGACCCTCTTTCATGCAGACTCAGCCCCCCCCCCCCGAAACTCAGCCCCCCCGAACCCCCCCTGAAAAAAATTCAGCCCCCCCCCCCCGAAATGAAATCCTGGGTACAGGTCTGCCCCCCTCCCCCCCCCCCCCCCCCAGTATTCATTGTTGGCCATGTAGGTAGTGTGCCAAGTTTGGTGCAGATCCACTGTGGGCTCGGTTCAAAGTGCTCTTTCATTGTAGGTGAACTATAAATCTCAGCAACTACAACTCCCAGATGTTAAGGTCTATTTTCCCCAAACTCCACCAGTGTTCACATTTGGGCATATTGAGTATTCATCCCAAGTTTGGTCCCCATATTCATCATTGTTTGAGTTCACAGTGCTCTCTGGATGTAGGTGAACTACAACTCCAAAATTCAAGGTCAGTGCCCACCAAACCCTTCCATTTTTCTCTCTCTTAGTCATGGGAGTTTTGTGTGCCAAGTTTGGTTCAATTTCATTGTTCGTGGAGTTCAGAATGCTCTTTGATTGTAGGTTAACTATAAATCCCAGCAACTAGAACTCCTAAATGACACCCCCCCCCCCAACAACCTCACCAGTATTCAAATTTGGGTGTATCAGATATTGTGCCAAATTTGGCCAGTGAATGAAAATATATCCTGCATATCAGATATTCACATTATGATTCATAACAGTAGCAAAATTACAGTTATGATGTAGCAACGAAAATATTTTTTATGGTTGGAGGTCACCACAACATGAGGAAACATGAGGGGGTTGCAGCATTAGGAAGGTTGAGAACAAATGCTTTACTGGGAGATACTATTCTCTCTTCACTAGCACAAACTACTTTTCATGGGATGTCCTGGGATTGTCCTAGATGAGTTTTTGAAGTTATTTTACACAAATACGTGTCTGTTCGAATTGGAACACCTTTTTTGCCATTTTGCACCACTTTTAGGGATGCAGCAGTGTTTCCTTAACAAGATGGTGGACTTTATGTTTGTCAAGGCTGCCATCATCATGTTACAGATGGGACCTCAAGGACCTCCCTTTTACTTGTCCGCCCTTGTCAACAAAAAAAGGAGAAACAGGTCAGGAGACAGAATACAGAAGTACCTCAACTGTGCAGTATGACTCCACCAAGGAACTTGATACCCAAGTTAGACCGTTAACTCTTGTGGTGATTTTCTTCATAGTTGTTGTGAAGCAGCAATTCCTTGTATTATGGGCAGACATTTGCATGTCTGTCTCAAATTTCCCATCTGATCACAAGCCTTTCACAAGAATCACACAATTTTTCAGCCTCAGACCATTATACAGTGACACCTTGACTTAAGACTTTCATAATTCTGTGATTGAGCTCTTAATTCAAATTGTTCTTATCTCAAAGTGAATGTTCCCATTGAAATACTATTAATCTGTTACAGCACCCTCAACCCCCTCCCATTTTTATTTTACGTGTTTTAACATAACATGTACTTTATAAATAACTAATAATGTATTCATGCGCATTCACATGGAACAATTAAAAAAGTAAGATCAACTTTAAAATGGTAGAAGCACAAAGTTGTGGCAAAGAAGCACAAAATGTGTTTTTGCCAGTGTAACAGCAAGGCAAAACCTGCATATTCACATGGAACAACTTTAAAATGGTAGAAGAACAAAGTTGTGGCAAGGAAGCACAAAGCGAAGAGGCAGAAGCATCATTTTCTTCATACTGTACTCATTCCAGCCTCTCTCCCTTTCTTGCTCTGTCTTCCTCTCTCTCTTCATGAAACCAAACATACCAAGAATAAAAACTTCGCAAAACTAACTACCGTACCGAAAAGTTCCTCAAAGTGCACAAGAGCAATGCAGACAGCAATCCCCCAAAGCAGACAAGAGCATGAGGCAAAGGGATGCTCCATTGAAACACTAAAGCCCTTTACATTCATGCTAGTGTTCTCATGGACACTAGTGGACCCTCCGGTGCTAACTCTTAACTCAAAATGCTGGCCTTATGTCAAAGCGAAATCTGGGTTGTGCAACAGCTCTTAATTCAAAACACTCTTACATTGGGATGCTCTTAAGTAGAGGTTCCACAGTACTTCCAAACGAAGGATGCACCTAATTAATTAATGCAGTTTGATACTACTTTAGCAGCCATTGCTCAGTGCCATGGAATTGTGGGAAGGCTAAAGATCTTGCAAAACGGCAACCTCCACAGTTTTACAGAATTGAGCTGTAGCAATTTAAGTGGTGACAAATTGCATTGATTCCTCAGTGCAGATACATCCTAAGCCTCTTTTTATAATTCTTGCTTCCCCAAGAAATCACGTGGCTATAGCTTTCAGAGACTGTTAATCATCTACACAACCCTATGGTTCCCATAGTTTAGCTGTGCAGTGCAGATTGCTCCTTCTCTTCTATTTCTTTGCTTCATATTTGCAGGTAGATCTGGAAATGACGACGACAACAACAACAACTTTATTTACAACTCTATTTTCCCAAGGGGATTCAGGGCACAGATGTGTTTTGTCTGTTTAGAAAGTAATTTTGGGATTATTCTCCTACTTCTTCTCTCCATAACATGGTAGAATCTCATGGTTGTCTGTTCTCTAGGTGGTGGCATCAGGAATTGCTGGACTATTTTGAATGTTTGATTCTAGGAGTACAGCTGGGACAAGCTGCCCTTTGACATGACTCTTGGGGTTGCCGGACACACAAGCTCTTGGGCTTGTCATGATTTGTGTTTCTAAGATGAGGAAGTGAGCTTGAGGGAATTAGTGCCTCTCATGCTGAAATAATTTTCCTTGAAATGGGTGATGTGCTTCTTGAACTGGGTGGGTATGAAACACCACTTGGTGCTGTGTCTTAAGCAGAAAATTATTTCTGCCTCTATACACACAATATATGTACAGTAGTCTCACATATCTTGTGTAGCCTGTTGTCGACCTTTGCAACCCGAAAGACAGTTGCATCTATCAAGTAGGAAAAATAGGTACCACCTTAAAGTGTGGGGAGGTTAAATTAACTAATTTATGAGGCCATAAAAAAGACTCCAGCAAGCACTCCTGCAAAAAGTATGCGGGGAATGCGGAAGTACTTCATCAGTGTCGCAGATGGACAATGAAAGCGACAGCTCCCCTTGGTGGCCAGAAAAAGTTAAATAGCCTCTGTCTATGTCTGTATGTGTTGTATGTCAAAATTGGCATTGAACATTTGCCATATATGTGTACACTGTAATCCGCCCTGAGTCCTGTGCAGAGTGAGAAGAGCAGAATATAAAAAGCTGTAAATAAAATAAATAAATATCTGACATAAACGGGCCAGCAGAATGTTGGATAAGTGAAAATGCTGGAAAAACCTATTAAATGTCAAATTATGTTAGGTTTTTACAAATTAGGCACCAAAACATCATGTTTTACAACAAATTGGTAGAAAAAGTAGTTCAGTACATGGTAACAAAGCTATTTTGTCACTTCAACATGGACTGCAGCTTATGTCTTAATCTCCCTGTAGTCATAAATTTGCATCTCGATGATGTCTGACTGAAGGTGATGGTAGACTTGTCACACCCTTCTCTTGAAGTTTAGAAGAAAAAGAAATTCTCTTGAAAACCAAACCAGGGGATAAGAAAATTAAAGAAAATTATACTAGAATTGGATGTTATTAGAAAGCAATTGAACACAACACAATTGGAGCAAATGGCAAGGAACCTAAAATTTTTGAAGGCAAACTACTTTGCCAATGCCAATAAACCAGGGAAACTATTGGCTAGGAAATTAATGAAAAGAAAGCAGCAACAACAAGATAACTAAAGAGAGAAGATTTTTTTTTCAGAGGAGGAGATAATAAAACAATTTAGAGACTTCTATAAAAATCTATATAAAAAGGACCAGATAAAAATGAAAGATATAGTAACATATATAACGGAACAAAGATTAGAGAAACTAAGTAAAGCATGGCAAACTTGTAAAGTCCCAAAAAGTTTGCACTGAATTAACCTAGGGCCCTTCCACACAGCCATATGCCCCAGAATATCAAGGCAGAAAATTCCATGATGTCTGTTTTGAACTGGGTTATCTGAATCCCCATTGCCATATATCCCAGTTCAAAGCAGATAATGTGGAATTATATTCTGCTGTGTGGAAGGAGCCCCAGTAGAGAAGAGAGAGAAAGGGAGACAAGTGCTGAACTCTCTTCTAACTTGTGTATTCATCCTTAATAAATAACTTGTTTTCCTGTTATTTCTTTCTCCACTCTGGACATTCTGCAATTCTATAAACCCAATTTTTCTAGTTTCTAACTGACCTCACAACCTCTAAGGATGCCTGCCATAGATGCAGGCGAAACATCAGGAGAGAATACTTCTGGAATATGGCCATACAGCCTGGAAAACTCACAATAATCTAGTGATTCTAGCCATGAAAGCCTTCAACAATACACACACACACACATCTTTTTAAACCAGTTAGGTTATGTGAATCAGCATGGTGTATTGGATTGAGTATTGATGACTCTGGAGACCAGGGTTTGAATCCCTGTCCAACCAAGAAAACTCACCATGTTGACTTGAGCAAATCATCTTCTCTCAGCCTGAAAGATAAAATGCCTCTGAAAATCTTGCCCAGAAAACACCAGGATAAATTAGCCTTGGGCCCCTCTATTTTTTCACCCACTCAAGCCAATAGCTTATTTTAGTAAGTGTGGCTGTACATGCTGAGATTTTCTATAGTGAGATGAGGGAAAGTCTCTGGGAAAGTCCTCATCTGCTGCATCTTCTTGCACAAGCAATTTGCTGACACTTCTGCTTTTCTCACTTTTCAGGTTCCTGTCGATTCCACTTTGGTTTTAGCATAAATCTTCATCGGGGTCAGACTCCGGACTGAAGACAAATCGTACTAGAGTCTCCTTCCTCGCTGCTGGATAAGTGAGTGTGCCTAGCTGTGGAAGGGAATATTGGAATATAGTCCAGATAGGATTAGAACAGTGGTCCTCAAGCTGTGGGTCCCCAGGTGTTTTGGCCTACAACTCCCAGAACTCCCAGCAAGTTTAACAGCTGTTAGGATTTCTTGGAGTTGAAGGCCAAAACATCTGGGGACCAACAGGTTGAGAACCATTGATTAGAAAGATTCAAGAGAGGCAGTGAAAAAAAAGATAGAAATTTAATTTTCTTTCTGTTTCTTTTCTTTTTTTTCTTCTTTCTCTCTTTTTTTGATAAGACCTTACTTTTCTGCTTGATTATTGCAGTCTTCTTTTGGCTGGTTTTTGTACCCTAGTTCTCTGGGTATTATGCTATTAAATAAAATTTTCCACCTGTCATTTTTATCATGGTGTTCCATTTTTGCATTCTCTCTGTTGGTTGCCAATTCTTCTAAGATTTGGTACCAGCTTCTTGTTTTAACATTCAAAGCCTGCACAAACTCATGGCAAACTATTTTTCATGCCTGATTATATTTTCCTAGCTTACTCAAGATCTACTTTCTAGGAATTCTAGGATTGTCACCCAACTAATGGTTTTCTTGGCTTGGTCCTTTTTCACTCATTGTTCCACACCTTTGGAATTGCCTCCCTGAACATCTGTGAACTGCTCCTTTCCTTATTACTTTTTAAAATCTCAATTTAATGACTTCCTTATTGTCTAATTCTAGTTTAATATTGGAATTTAGGAATTCTAGTGTAATATTGTTTTATAATTTTATATAATTTGATTACATGTGTTGGTATGTTTATATCGTGATCTTTTTTATTTCATCCACATAATTTGTTTATAATTGCTTTGTATAGTTTTATATTTGACTAGCTGTACCCGCCATGCGTTGCTGTGGCCAATCTTCCCTCTTTCCCTCCTCCCTTCACTCCCTCTTTCCTTCCTTCCTTCCTTCCTTCCTTCCTTCCTTCCTTCCTTCCTTCCTTCCCATCTTTCCTTCTCTTCTTCCTTCCTTCTCTATCTTTTCTCTTCCTTTCCCCCTTTTCTTTCTCTTCTGCTTTCTCTCTTTTCTCCCTTCTCTCTTTCCTTCTTTCCTTCTCTCCCTCTTTCTCTACATCTTCCCCCTTCCTTCGCTCCCTCTTTGCTTCCTTCTTTCCCTTTTTTCTTTTCTTCTCTCCTTCCTTCCTTCTCTAACTTTCCTTCCTTCCCCCTTTTTCTTTCCCTCCCTCTTTCTCTCCTTTCTTCCTTCTCTACCTCTTTCCTTCCTTCTCTTTCCTTCCTTCTCTTTCCTTCCTTCCTGTATTTTTGTACCCTATTTTTGTACCCTGTTTCCCCGAAACAGGGTATGAAAATACCCAGGCACCCCTGTTGAATGCCATTTGGACTTTTCCTTTGAAGACTTATTTTGAGAAGCAGTGCTCCATTTTCACTGGACTTGATTTGGATTTTTTCCATGGAGATTGTTTTGAGAGTGGCGCTCTATCTTCATTATTGTCTTCAGTTTACATATAGCCTCATGACTCAATGCTTACTTTGTTTATATACTTTTCATATTGAATGTATCCCTGAAGCCTATATACAGTGGTATCCTTATCCAGACCGAGAACTGTTACGTTTGAGAGCGGCTGCTCCTTTTGATTTTGCTATGTACCACTGAATTGAGCTATGTACTGGGGATTTTGGTAAATGGAATACTATATGTGCTTTTGATAATACACTTTGACATTACGTATAGATTGTTTTGTGTTTGTGCTAGTATCAAAACCCAGGCAGCATTTCACAACCTATAGATACATCTGATGAAATGGATTATATACCACAAAAGTGTTGATATTGGTTGTTATTTGCTGTCAAGTTGACTATGACTCTACAAATAAGAGACCTCCAAGAGCCCATCCAGACAGTACCTTTATTGCGGAAATTTCTGCAATAAAAAGGGGGCTGTCCAGACAACATTCTGGACAATCTCAAATTAATTCACCACAAACCAGGAAAATCCTGGTTTGTGGTGAATTAATTTGATAGTGGATTTATTCCGCGCCTTCTTGGAAGGCGCGGGATAAACCCACTACTTCCGGTGTCTGGACTTCAGTACAGAAAACATTATCTCAGTTTTCTGGACTAAATTATTCTGGAAACCTGTGGGAATCCCACTCCCTCCTCCACAGCCCCCAAACATCTTTTAAAAGTAAAATAAACTTACCTGGCCTCCATTATAGTCTAGCCAGAGCTCTCCCGGTGCATAGAAATGTCATGCCAGGAGAGCGGGGGTGGGTGGGGGGTGGGTGTTAAACTATTTCCTCCCCCCCCCCCCCCCCCCGATCTCCTGGCACGTCATTTCTACATGCCGGGAGAGCTTCGGCAAGATTATAATGGAGGCCAGATACATTTATTTTTACTTTTAAAAGGGGTTTGGGGGCTGGGGGGAGGGTCACCAGATGTTCTACCGGGCCAGTCCCGGATGAATATCTGGACACCCACCCCAGAAAGACAGAACCCAAAGAACATCTGTGTTTTTTAAACGCGGATGCTCCTGGGATAAAGGGCTGTCTGGAACCACCCCAAGAAGCTTGGCCTTCCATTTTATCAAACATTACAATTTTTCCTAGTGAATCAAGTTGTCCCATGACAGATCCAAAGTAGAACAGCCTCAGCTTAAGGATCCTAGCATATCCTGACAGTTCTGGCATGTTCTAAGGCCCATTCATATGTCCTTTCAATGCTAATGGTATCCATAAACTCCCCTCCATTTGGCTCTCATGAAAGTTAGATCAAATAAAATGTTAGCCTTTAAAATGACACAACACTTTATTCTTCCTGTGTAGATTTAGCTTCATTTGGAAATAGGTCAAGGGAAGTTTCTTGGTGTTTTGGTGTATTGGTATTTTAAAAATATTTTTAGGTGAAGGCACAGTAAATAGACTATCTTGCAACTGAAGCCTACCTCTTCTGCATCAGATCTTAAAATAAGCATGCAGAATCTTGAGATGTTCTGAGATTTGAAAGTTCCCCTTTAAACGATAGCTGGGAAATTCCATGAATTGTTTATCAAATAGTAATGTTTCCAAGCTGTGAGAGCCCCAAGATGTTTTTCTGTCTCTTTCCGACTTTGGCTCAGATTCAACCAATGCTTTTCTTCTCACACAGGGACATCTAATAGGCTTGGGTAACAACGGAAAAATTTGTGTCTTAACTCGTTTCATTTTTAGGGGTCCATCGCGTTTCGTTTTTTAAAAGAATTCTGAAATGTTCCTTTTAAAAATTTTGAAATTTACGAAATTTCATATAATTACGAATCAATTCGTTAATGGCGGACACGATTGCGCAATATGCTAAAAAAACCTCCAAATGGGACAGGGGGAACTTCTGAAGCTTCCCTCTCCCTCTGTTGTTGACTGTTGGTGTGATAAAACAAACAACAACTATAAAACTTGCAGACATGCGAAAATAATTACAAAATTATTACGAAACAATTACGAAATAATAACGAAACAATTACGAAACAATTACGAAATAAATTGAAAAAATTGTTTCGAATCTAATTTACTCCTCACACAATTCCTGCATGGCTCAATATTGGATCGTAAGCTAATTTAAATACGAATTAATAACGAATTACGAAATTAACGAACGAAACCGCCCAAGCCTAACATCTAAACCTAATAGCACATAGCAAGTGTTCATGTATTTTGTAGCTATTGAGAAAAGCTGGCTAAGTTCCCTAACTCAAAGACAAATTGTGGAAACTTTAGGCTTTTCCGGTTGTTGCAAAAGAGGGTCAGCTCTCACAGTAGTCTCTGGGTTTTGTTGGGATGCTCTTGTGCTCAATTTCTAATGCAGTCTTCTCAATATGTAATGCAATTTAGATCATGGCCTTAATAAGACGATCAAGCTGCCTTTGAGTAGAGGTGAAAATAATAGAGATCTTTGGTCTAAAACACAAATGTGTCTCTGGGGAGATGTAAGGTTTTTTTTGTGGTCAACAGGTCTTGAACTCTTATGCCTCACTTCCTTTTGTTGGGGTCCAAATTTGGAAGGTACAAAGACCCAGTAAGAGGAAGTGGGTCATAGTTTCTAAATTTTGGGTTCCCTGTTTAAATCCTTTCCCAGTGTTGATTTTTCTGGGGAAGGTATCTCATGAGACAACAGACATGCTTCTTTCCAGATTGCTCAACTACTTGTGCAGACTTCAGTTCTAACTGACCTACTTGCCTCTCTTTATATTTCTTTTGGGGGTATCATATGTCTCTTTAACAGCTTTATAGTGCTAAAGCAAGTCCTAAACTTTGAGATGATTTTAAACCAGGGGATCTCAAACTTTTTCAGCTAGGGAGCCCTTTTTGAAGCAAAAGTTTATTGTGGAGCCCCAAGAAACGCATGCATACACACACACACGCATACACACACTCACATATATACATATATAGATGTATATATGTATGTATACACACACACACACACACACATATATCAGACATGGGCAAACTTTTGGATGCATTGTGTTTTAAAATTTGACAGACAGGACGTGTCAGTGGCAGATGAATGGAGAGTGTTTGTGTGAACTATTCTTATTAATATAGCAATATCAATGTACAAGCAAAAGTTTCTCATGGAGCCCCAAGAAATGTTATATTATATTGTATTATATATCAGGCATGGACCGGGCTCCAAGAACAGATGGATGGAGAGTGTCTTGTGAATTAATTCACACGGTATTTAAAAAGAAAGGTGATTATAGTATTTTTTATTTTGTATAAAAAGCATTGCATAAATTAGTATAAAACTAATAAAAATAGAAGGAGCGCAGGCAGCTAAATATCTTTTGACCAAAAACGGGCAACAGCAATGGCATTGTTATATTATTATATTATAATCTCCCTCTATGAACCATCTTGGAGATTAAGATCATCTGGGGAGGCCCTGCTCTCAGTCCCACCTTCGTTGCAAGCATGGTTGGTAGGGACGAGAGACAGGGCCTTGTTAGTGGTTGCCCCTCGACTGTGAAATTCCCTCCCAAGCGATATTAGATCACCCCCTCCCTCCTAGTCTTCAGAAGGAGAGCAAAGACTTCACTCTGGGAGCAGGTTTTTCAAACAAATGCAGTGCAATAACTTTCAAGTGGAATAATGTGCAATTTCACTTCAGAATGGCCTTAGACTCTGATCCATGGATGGCGTGTTTTTAACATTGGAATGCATTTTATTATGTTTAATTTGTATTAATTTTAATTCAATTTATTTTAAGTCAATATTTTATGTTTTAAGGCACATGTTCATGCCACTTGTGAGCCTCCTTGAGTCCCTTTTGGGCTAGAGAAAGGTGGGATATACGTATATAAGGTAAATAAATACATTATATGTTATACAGGGTGAGGCAGTATTACTTCCCTTTTTCAAAACTTAATAAAACCCATTGTATGAATCAGAATTTTTTTATAATGTAGGCGCATACCTAAAGTTTTGTTTTACATAGTTTTGAAGATCAAATTAGGTAGGTGATGTCCCCCATTCTCCATATACTGAGTAAACCGATTTCTGGCATTTGTCATGACTCTTGCCAGCATAGTAGGCATTATGTTGGCAATTTCTTCCTGGATGTTGGTCTTCAAATCTTGTAGGGTCCTTGGACGGTTCACATAAACACGGGATTTCAAAAACCCCATAGAAAAAAATCACAAGGCGTCGACGGCAAAAGCACGCCCCTCACTGTTCCAACGCATGATGGCGACTGAACTGCATCAGGACAAAACTTTATACTCCCGCCTCTCGAACGAGACCACTAACACTCCGCTACGTCTTCAACTGACTGAATGGCGCATATTTTAAAAAAAGGAAGTTTTGCTGCCTCACCCTGTATTATATTATATATAATATATAAACATTATATTATATATAATATATCAGGCCTGTGACAGATGGATTCACACAGTATTTACAAAAGGAAAGAAAGAACAATACAATATTTAAAATGAAGAACAATGTTAATCAACATAAATTTAACAGTATTTCAGTGGAAGACCCTTGGGTCCATCTAGTCCAATCCACTTCTTCCATGCAGGAAAAACACAACCAAATCACCCTCAACATGTGGCCACTCAGCCTTTTAATAATAATAATAATAATAATAATAATAATAATAATAATAGGAGCAATGTTGGGGCCATCAGGACCAACACCCTATTAAGAAGAAGAAGAACAACAACAGCAAAGATGAACAAGAACAAGAAGAACAAAAAGAAATGCAGGACAGGAGGAGGAGGGAAGTATGGAGCCCCTCAAGATGCTTTGTGGAGCCTCAAGACCTCCCCAGAGCACACTTTGAGAATCGCTGCTCTAAACAATTGAGACTCTACCTGTTTGGGGTTTGTCAGAAATTGCTGCTGTTTATTTTTTTATTTTTTTGTCATGTCAGGGGCGACTTGAGAAACTGCAAGTCGCTTCTGGTGTGAAAGAATTGGCCGTCTGCAAGGACGTTGTCCAGGGGACGCCCGGATGATTTGATGTTTTATCATCCTTGTGGGAGGCTTCCCTCATGTCCCCGCATGAGGAGTTGGAGTTGATAGAGGGAGCTCATCCGCATCTCCTCAGATTCAAACCTGTGACCTGTCGGTCTTCAGTTCTGCCGGCACAGGAGTTTAACCCACTGCGCCACCGGGGGCTGCTGTTGATGATTATATTTATATTTATTTATATCTTGGAGTTCTCCAAGTTTGGAATTCAAAGTGACACCATAAATTAGAAAAACACATAGTTAGAAGAGTGATCAAAATAAGAAAGCATGATCAAAATAAGAAAGCAACAAGAAAAAACAATATGTGCATCCACATAGACAGAGGGACATTTAGAAACCACCCGTGTAATATTGCAAATAGTTATTTATCTTTTGTTTTCTCATTATTTGACATGACTTTTCTTTCCTCTACAGAATTCCTGTCCCCTAAAAGAAACATCCACTTGCAACGTGATGCCCAAGTATGGAAGAGCCTGGCAGGCTGTGTTTTTGCCTTTGAAGAAGAAGAATTTGGTTTCTCATATGGTGACTCAGATAATCCTGATTCTTGCATTTTTCTGCAAAGGTAGGCACAACGTTCACAAACGACAAGAGCAATATGGAACTATGGAATTCTCCATCTTATTAAAAGAGAATAAAATCTGGAATTTATTTATTTTTATTTATTTATTTATTTGCTGCATTTATTAACCGCCGCTCTCAGCCCTAGGGCGACTCGCGGCGGTGTACAACATATAAAAAACAATTTACAATAAGCTACAACGACAAAAACCAACATATCACTAATACACAATCATCTAATTACACTAAAATAATCCGCTCCGTCTTATCGTAGAATCATTTATTATTCCAAGCTGTTGTTCATTCTAGGTGTATTAGATTATAGCTCCCATAATCCCCAGCAACATGATCAGTGGGAGATGTAGTGCAATCATGTTAAGAAAAGCTGTTCCAGAGAAAGCTCTAGAATGGTATCTATCTGCTTCTTTTAGAGTGCAGATGCAATGGAAACTTAGGTAGAACATGAAAAAGTTACTTTTTGGACTATTGCTCCCAGAATACCCCTGCAAGCAAAAGGTTATATTTAGAAAAGAAAGAAAAGAGGAACTTTTGAAAATTCAGCGTTTGGTTATTTCAAATATACTCACCTTTATTCATTTTAACTAATCTTTGTTTTATGTATACTAGTTCTGTATATAGATTTTGTTATTTGATTTTAACCATTTAGAGGTCATGGATTAATGCAATAAATGTTCAAACTGCTGCTGCTACTACTATTACTAAAAATACAAGTGCCATTCTTTCTGGAGATGATGCACTTTATAGTCCAACATACCTGACTGGAAGGTGCTGGATTAAAAGGCTATTCTAGAAGTGCTGTCAGAATGAGACCTTTCTTTAGAGAAGAGAGTAATAGAGGTGTGGGTTCCATCTACATAGCCATATAATGTAGTTTGAAATTATATTTTATAGTTAGTGTGGATTTCTATAATGCAGTTCAACTGGATCAACAACACAATGCAATGAAGCAGCACCCATAGACAATAAATAATAATAACAATAACAACAACAACAATATACAGTGCCTAAAGACCTCGGCACACTGAGTGCAGTGCCGAAAGACCTTGGCCTGTACTTAAATAATAATAATAATAATAATCATCATCATCATCATCATCAAAGTATGGATAGTCAATGTCGCAATCCCAGGTGACAGCAGGATTGAAGAGAAACAATAGGAAAAGCTGGCATGATATGAGGATTTAAAGATCGAACTGCAAAGACTCTGGCACAAGCCAGTCAAGGTGGTCCCAGTGGTGATTGGTGCACTGGGTGCAGTGCCTAAAGACCTTGGCCTGCACTTGGCCTGCTGACAAAATTACCATCTGCCAGCTGCAGAAGGCCACCTTACTGGGATATGCACGCATTATTCGCCGATACATCACACAGTCCTAGACACTTGGGAAGTGTCCGACATGTGATCCAATACAACAGCCAGCAGTGTGATCTTGTCTGCTGTGAACTCATCTTGTTGTGTTTCAAATAATAATAATAATAATAATAATAATAATAATAATAATACACTTTATTTATATTCCGCTATATCTCCCTGAGGGGTCTCAGAGTGGATTACAGTATATACACTATAGGCCAGTAGTACTCAACCTTCCTAATGTCACAACCCCTTAATACAGTTCCTCATGTTGTGGTGACTCCCAACAATACAATTATTTTGTGGGTACTTCATAACTATAATTTTGCTACTGTTATGAATTGTAATGTAATATCTGACATGCAGGATGTATTTTCATTCACTGGACCAAATTTGGCACAAATACCTGATATGCCCAAATTTGAATACTGGTGGGGCTAGAGGTGGGGGGGGGGGTTGATTTTGTCAATCGCCGTCTGTTTCCTAAAAGGAAGAGAAGGACAGATGGAGAGACAAACCCTCAGCCTTCTCTGCCAAAGGAGTTCCTAAGACCATCAGAAATATATATTTTCCAGTGGTCTTTGGAGACCCCTCTGAAACCCTCTCATGAATCACCCAGGGGTCCTGACCCCCAGGTTGAGATATGCTGGTATAGGCAAACATTAATTGCCTTTTATACAATGACATACAATACACAAACAAAAGTTTCCCTTTCAGTCTCCAGCGTCTGGAGGTGATGCTCAACTCTGGCCATGGGAAGGCACTCTTGTTCCATTTTCCCATGCCAAGGAGCCTGTTGTCTGTAGACCCTCCGGGTCTTGTTGCTGACATGGCTGCATGGGTGACTTTTACCTTCCTGACGAAGCAGTACCTCCTGATCTAACAGAGGGAACTCACCCTGAACTATGGCTTTGAACTGCCAACCTTCCAGTCAGAAAGATTTTCTGCAGCTTAACCCACTGTGTTGTAGACTGTGGTATAGACATATTCCAAAGCTGGTGAAATGATCAGAAATTGGACGAAGTTGGCAAAACTGCCATCAAAGAATAACACTGTAAAGGAAGACACGGGATATCCTAAGGCAAAAAGACACACATTTATTTATTTATTTATTTATTATTTACACCATTTCTACCCCACCTTTCTCACCTCAGAGGGACTCAAGGCGGCTTTATATACAGGCAACAATTTGATGTCCTAAAACACAATGTACATTTAATTTAGTTTAAATTTAAGTGCATTAGAATAATAGAATCATAGAGTTGGAAGAGACCTCATGGGCCATCCAGTCCAACCCCCTGCCAAGAAGCAGGAATATTGCATTCAAAGCACCCCTGACAGATGGCCATCCAGCCTCTGTTTAAAAGCTTCCAAAGGAGGAGCCTCCACCACACTCCAGGGCAGAGAGTTCCACTGCTGAATGGCTCTCAAAGTCAGGAAGTTCTTCCTCATGTTCAGATGGAATCTCCTTTCTTGTAGTTTGAAGCCATTGTTCTGCGTCCTAGTCCCCAGGGCAGCAGAAAATAAGCTTGCTCCCTCCTCCCTGTGACTTCCTCTCACATATTAAAACAATTAAAAACAATACATTCAGAGTTAAACATGTAATCCACGAGTGTAATCCAGGCTGTTCCAATGGTCATTGGACATTGTTCCAAGTCTGCCTATTGCACACGTTCTCTAAAGTCTTGGTTACAAAGCCACGCTTTCACTCTCTTGTGGGGTCAGAAGGGAGGGGGCTGAACTAACATCATTGGGGAGGGGCCACCACTGAGAAGGCCCTGTATCTCGTTTCCGCCAATCGTGCCTGCAAGGGAGGCGGGACTGAGAACAGGGCCTCTCTAGATGATTTTAAACTCTGCGGTGGTTCATAGAGAGATATACATTTGGACAGATAAGCTGGGCCAGAACAAAGATGTTCAGGGTCTAAAAATTTTCAGAACAAAAAGCTGATCCTTTCTTCCCAGTGAATTTCTTACCCACAAAAGTTTCTGGTTGAAAAATTAGAATCTGAAAAGTTTTGGAGTTGAAAATAAACTCTTCAAAATATTAAAATACATTAAACCTGATTTTTTTTATTGTGTCAGAAGCAACTTGTGAAACTGCATATTATGTTATCAAACCTGATATTATCACCTTTGTTTTCTCTTTCACTTTGGCAGGTATGCTGAGCCAACGGAGATCAAGCTTCACACTGGAAGTGTCTCAAAATGTCCCTGTACAGCGGAACGGTTGTGTTCACATCCCTTGCCAATTCACATATTATAGTACCAGGACAGAGAAGATTTCTGCCAACTGGTTTAAACCTCATGCAGTAAAAAGTTCCTGTTACAGCAATTGCGTTCCTGGTTTACTTGTGGCCACCACTAATAGTAGAAGCGTGGTTGAGGAATCTGCTCAGAACCGTTTCTACTTCATAGGAGATCCAAACCAAGGTGACTGCTCTCTTATCATCATGAATGCCAAAGCCGAAGATGAGGGACACTACTTCTTGAGAATTGAAGGCAATTGGGGACTGAAGTACAGTTATGTGACTTCAAGTGATACACAACCTTACATTTCTGTGAGAGGCAAGTGACATCTTCCCAATGTGCTTCTTCGTTAATGTCTCTCTATTGTTTTTATTGTTGTGGTGGTTGTTGTTGAGGGGATGGACAAAGATGGATCTATAGATCTGTCAGCAGCTCTGAGAACCATTGTGCTAGGCAAAGGATCAGAAAACTGTGTTCCCTGTTCCTCCACATTAGTTCAGTGTCCTCAGTAGGTGTTTCTCACTTTCAGATGTCATTTCTCAACAGTCAATGGATTCCTCTTACTGGGATAGATAGGAACACTATGTTTCAGATGCAACACTCTGAAGGAGTGTGGTGCAATGGGTTAAATCCTTATGCCAGCAAGACTGAAGGTTGCAGGTTCGAATCTGAAGAGAGTGCGGGTGAGCTCCCTCTGTCAACTCCAGCTTCCCATGCGGGGACATGAGAGAAGCCTCCCACAAGGATGGTAAAACATCAAAAGATCCAGGTGTCCCCTGGGCAATGTCCATGCAGACGGCCAATTCTCTCACACTAGAAGCAACTTGCAGTTTCTCAAGTTACCCCTGACATGAAAAAAAAAACTGAAGTGGAAAAAGATTAAACATGGGGCACTGCCATTTTCACTCTGCATAATCGCTTTATCTTAAGTGAGCCATTGTTTGCAGGTCTATATTTCTGATCTTCTCTGTGCCCTGGTTTGGGTTGAAAGTTTGTGGGATATGGTATGAACAGATAGGAAGAGAGTATTCATGCATAAGTACTAACCATAAAAACCACGCCTTGAGTTGCCTTCGGGCTGAAAAAGGTGGTATACAAATACAGTAAATAAATAAATAAATAAATAAATAAATAAATAATAGAAGTGCTTCTGTATCCATTGGAAAGATGCTTTAGCATCTATGTTGCATACCTTGGTTCTTCCTACTTCCCAATCTCTTCTAGTCAAGTCAATCACAGATGTACATATGAGGGCCCTTCCACACAGTCATTATAGCCCTGAATGTCAAGGCAGAAAATTCTGCAATATCTGCTTTGAACTGGGTTATCTGAATCCACACTGCCATATATTCCAGTTAAAACTAAACAATGTCGGATTTTATTCAGCTGTGTGGACATGGCCTGAGAAGAAAGGAGGAATGAAGATGGCCCAGGACCCTTTCGCACTACACAATTATGGCGCAGTAGGTTAATCTTCTGAGCTGCTAAACTTGTTGACTGAAAGGTTGCAGGTTCAAATCCGGGGAGCGGCGTGAGCTTCTGCTGTCAGCCCCAGATCCTGTCAACCTAGCAGTTCGAAAACATACAAATGTGAGTAGATCAATAAGTACCACTCCGGTGGGAAGGTAATGGCGCTCCATGCAGTCATGCCTGCCACATGACCTTGGAGGTGTCTATGGACAACACTGGCTCTTCAGCTTAGAAATGGAGATAAGCACTAACCACCAGAGTCAGATACGACTGGACTTAATGTCAAAGGAAAACCTTTACTTTTACCTAATTCCTTTATAAGAGGTCTGAAATCATTTTATGGAATGCTAGAAGCTTCAGCTTGGTGAGATACTAGAGCTCTCTGGCTGAGAATCCTAAATGCCTTTTGATAAATGACAATCCTCAGGATGCCATGGGATGTTGTCATGGCAATTAAAGCAGAACTACTATCCTATAATTGTGTAGTGTAAAATGCCTTCTTAATTTGGTGATTTTGAGATTATATTAATCCTATGCCCACCTTCCTACCTTCCTGCCTTCCTTCCTTCCTTTGATCATCACCAAACCATTTTTCAAAATCTCAAGAGAGAATGGGAGAAAGAAAACAGTATGAGGTGGTGAATTATGTTTAAAGGAAGGAACCAAGGTAGAGAAAAAAAGAGATAGAGAGAGATAGAGAGAGGGAGGGAAATAATGTGAGTGGGTTTCCCCACTGTGAGCACCACCCCCTGGAAGTTCACCTTCAAGATAATGCAGCTTTAGACAGAAAAACACTGTTGCCTTCTGCTGCTATCAAGCCATCCATATCGAGCTATTTGCACAGAAATGAAATCTGGAACGCTTGTTCTTACTAATCTTTGTGCTTTCCATTTACAACAAGGGGCCCAATTCACACCATGTTTCCCTCCTGTTGAAGTTTTTTGTTTGTTGAGCCACCCAAGCATTCTGGCCAAAATTTCAAAATTCCTCCCTCCGAACTGCAAATTTGTGGTTTCATGACAGTTCAGGTGTAATAATAGCACTATGATTGCATAATTTGAAAGGCTTCGAAGACATGAATCTTTTCTCATCTATCTGTTCTGCTATTCTACTGTTTGGGGGAAACTATTTCAGAACTATGCCAACCTTGACTGAGCTTTCCAGCCTTAAGAGAAGATTTTGTCACCCCTTGAACTGCCACATTTTTGGTTCCCTTATTAGATTCATCTCTTTTTTTTAATTCATGGATTTCCCAGCAATCTATCTGGAACATTTACCCTTCTACTCTTCTTTTTTCAGATCCCCCATGGGATGTCCAAATCACATGGACCATACATGGTAAGTTTTGAAATTTTTGTTTTTTTATTGCCTATGTCTGCTATTCCACACTCTCGGAAAAGCATCAATTCAGGGCACTGAACTCGGTATGTATCAGTGATAATGTCACTGTAATGGAATAGTGGGTTTCATATGGCAGAAGTATTAAGAATTTTGGGTTGCTGTGAGTTTTCCAGGCTGTATGTACATGTTCAGGAACCATTCTCTCCTGATATTTCACTCACATCTATGGCAGGCATGCTCAAAGGTTGTGAGGTCTGTTGGAAACTAGGCAAGTCAGGTTTATATATCTGTGGAATGTCCACAGTGGGAGAAAGTACCCTTGTCTGATTGAGGCAGGTATGAATGTTTCAATTAGCCACCTTGATTAGCACTGAATGGCCTTGCAGCTTCAAAGACTGGCTGCTTACTGGCTGGGGGAAACCTTTGTTGGGAAGTGTTAGCTGTTCCTGGTTGTTTCCTGTCCTTAATTCCCTTGTTTTTTGACTTTTGCTCTTTATTTACTGTCCTGATTTTAGAGTTTTTAAAATAATGGTAGCCGGATTTTGTTCATTTTCATGCTTTTTCCCCTTTCTGTTGAAATTGCCCACATGCTGGTGTATTTCAGTAGCTTCTTTGTGTAGTCTGGTATGGTGCTTGCTAGAGTGGTCCAGCATTTCTGTGTTCTCAAATAATATGCTGTGTCCAGGTTGGTTCATAAGTGTACTCTGCTATTATTACAATATTAAGAATATTGTAATCGCTTTCTCTTGCAGGCATACCCCACCAAGAAGGAACTACGGGTCCCATAGTGGCCCGAGAAGGTGATACTGTTACATTGGTGTGTGATGATAAGAGTAAACCAGATCCCACCCTGAACTGGATAAAGGGGAACAATGCTATCCCTGTAGAAAGCAGAGAATATGTGATTTCTCAGATCAAACCAGAAGACGCTGGGGAGTATCGGTGCCAGGCAAAAAATCAGCTTTGTTCAACCAGCCAAGCCATCCATGTGACTGTTCAGTGTAAGTGAAGATTCTTTGGAGGTCATCAACTGAACACATGCATCATCTGCTAAATGGTGTGGCTCACATTAACATCGCCCAAGAAGCCTTTTGAGTTTTTGAGCCACATGATAAATGAATTATTCCACAAACATGTTCTCCTTGCTCAGGAAGTTTGGGGATGTATAATTAAGTTGCAGACAATGGCAATATAGTTTACAGTAGTGGTGGTCCATGGACTAGGGCCACTTTCTACCCCTTTCGCTGCCTATCCCCTGTGAGTTTCCAGGAAGGATTTTTTTTACAAGGGTTGAATGAAAAGTAATGCCTCCACCTTCGTAACTCCTCAACAGATGGCAGTACTGTTATGTGGCAGGTACTGGCTTGTTCAGTACACTCTCCTCTACAGTTCCATTTTGGCGGGAAGTCTTAGCATAGAACAGTTGTGATGTTTAAGTGCAAACTATGGAACCTTGCGCAGACAGTCGGTCAATGCGACTTAAGCAATGTGCAGTCATTGAATTCTTGACAGCAGAAGGTGTCACCCCAAAGGAGATTCATCAGAGAATGCAAGCTGTTTATGGTGATTGTGTTGATGTGAGTACTGTGCATCATTGGGCGAGTAAGTTTAAAGATGTTGAGGTAGGAACATCTGACTTGTGCGACAAAGAAAGAGTTGGATGTCCTGTGACAGCAACCACTCAGTTTCACAAGCAAAAGGTTGACAGATTGATTCAGGACAATCGTCATATCACTCAGAGAGAAATTTCAAGCATAATCGGCATTTTACAAGAATATGTGGGTCACATTATTGCTTTGCTTGACTATCGGAAGATCTGTGCACAATGGGTACACAGCAGAACGTCAGAGACTGGATCTCACCACCGCACGGCATCCTGCCTACAGCTAAGATTTAACATCGTCTAACTTCCATCTGTTCCCAATAACGAAAGAAGATCTGCGGGGACATCATTATGCTTCTGATGAAGACATTGAGAACTGTGAGACGCTGGTTGCAGAAACAGAATGTCGATTTCTTCCATGACGGCTTCAGAAAACGTGTTCATTGTTGGCAGAAATGTATCCAGTTGTCTGGTGATTATGTGGAAAAATGAATAGTGGTAGTTAAATGGCACAATCAAGGATTGTTTCTGCATTTGATTTATTAAACTATTCCCATCCAAACCCAAGTAACGAAGGTGGAGACATTACTTTTCATTCAACCCTTGCAGCTAAAATTATGGCACACTAAGGTAAAGGTAAAGGTTGTCCACTGACACGAAGTCCAGTCATGTCTGACTCTGGGGTGTGGTGCTCATCTCCATTTCTAAGCCAAAGAGCTGGTGTTGTCCATAGACACCTCCAAGGTCATGTGGCCGGCATGACTGCATGGAGCGCCATTACCTTCCCACCGGAGCGGTACCTATTGATCTATTCACATTCGCATGTTTTCAAACTGCTAAGTTGGCAGAAGCTAGGGCTGACAGCAGAAGCTCATGCCACTCCCCAGAATTGAACCTGCAACCTTTTGGTCAACAAGCTCAGTAGCTCAGTGCTTTAACCCACTGCACCACTGGGCACATTGGAAGGGGAAAAAAACCAATTACCAGTCCCCCACATCAAACTTATTGGGAGCACTGTCTTTAGATGATCTAGCTACTTTCGTGGCTCTTTAAATAAAGTGTAAGCCAATCCAATCCAATAAGCCTTTATTGGCATATATATATATATATATATATATATATATATATATATATAATGGAACTTCACATTTGCTACAAATTCAGTTTACAGCCTTCGTTCAGGAATCTTGCCACTGAAAGGCAATGGTTAAAATCTTGGCAGTTTAAAAGCATAATTTTTGTAGGCCAGTATGGTTTTTCAAAGAATCTATAACTTGTAGCAGTAAGCTATATCATAGTTCCTGGTAAAATGAACAGTGCAGAAGAATATGTGGGATGGAGTCCAGCTGTCCAGTGCTAGAGGGACAAATCCTCTTATCGCTCGGTTGAGCCTTCCTCTATGGAGCAGAGATGGCATAATATTAAGTCTAGCCAGCATGTAGGCTCTATTGTATGTGGGGTTAGTCAGTGCTGCAATATAAAAAGCTGGGTTTCCCTGGATGAATGAGATTGCCATGTTCATAGGCGAACAGGATTTGTTGGCCAAGCTCAGCAGTTGGTTATAATCCCTTTCTAGCAAACTCTTTTTAATGAGGGTAAAGATCTCAGTGAAAGTTAGCAGGTGTAAGCATTGGGGGACTTGAAGTCTACTTTGTACACCTTCAGGAACCACGTGGTAAGCGCAATACTACACAGGTTGTAAAGGAATCTGCAAACTGCAGCACTCTGCCCTCCAGTGGTAAAACACTCAATTTCAATTACTGAAAATAAGTACAAGTTGAGCATCTCTTATTTGGAGTTCTGAAATACACTAAATCCAAAATTGTCTTCATGGGTGGCTCAGAGAGTGACACCTTTGCTTCCTGATAGTTCAGTGTACACAGACTTTGCTTTATGTACAAAATTATGACATATATTGTTCAAAATGAATGTGCCTATAAGGTATATATGAAACATAAACAATTTTCATGCTTAGACCAAGGCATAACATTATGTACCAATATGCAAATACAGGTATTTCAAAACCTGGAAAAAGGTTGCCATCTAAAACATCTGGAACACTTTAGGAGACCATTAACACTCAAGAATTATAGTACTGTGATTCCACTTTCCGCTGAAGCGGTACCTATTGATCTACCCACATTTACATGTTTTCAAACTGCTAGGTTGGCAGGAGCTGGAGCTAACAGCAGGAGTTTACCCTACTCCCTGAATTCAAACTGCTGACCTTGCAGTCAGCAATCTCAGGAGCTCAGCAGTTTAACCTGCTGTGCCATCAAGGGCTCAAGTGGCACTATAATAATATAATACCACTATACTGTATAATACTATAATTTTGTAAATGTGTAATCTCAATAGGTTTAAGGTTGGAAAAGGCGAGTATCTTATTAAAACACTAATCTCTCTGTTGCAGATTCACCGAGAAATGTGACATTCAGCATCACTCGAATTTCCAGGAGAGACCCTACCTTTTCTCAAGGTACCATTAACTTTTGGGGTGTAAAAATCAGTATCTGATGTCTTTTTCTGGAGGTGGGGGTGATGCTGTCTGCAATAAGAAGTTGTTTTGATATTTTATGGAAATCACTGGTGTTTTACTGTGGTTACAGGTTTTCCCCCAGAAGTGGCACATGGCAACAAACTGATGGCTCAGGAAGGAGAGACGTTGCACATACTGTGCCAGGTGGATAGCAACCCTCCTTCCAGAATCCACTGGATCAAGCCAGGCGGGAAGACCTTGAAACAGGCTAACTTGTTAGAACTGCCTGAACTGACAGCTGAAGATGAGGGTGCATATGTGTGCCATGCCAATAATACTATATATTCAACTCAGGAGACCTTCCAGCTCTATGTAGCATGTGAGTGAATCAGGATGGGGGTTACTTTCTGGATATCTTTGACACCAGTGAAGCCTGATCTCCTACACTACAAGGCATCCCTTTCCATCTACTGGGAGATTATGCGAATACTGTACTGTATACTGTAGAATTAATGCAGTTTAGCGCCGCTTTAACTTCCATGACACATTGCTATGGGAATGTGGGAGTTGTAGTTCGGGAAGTCAGCACTTTTATGTTTCTTTGACACAATGGTTTGGTTCCAGTTGAAACTAGCAATTTGTTTGAAGCCAATACATTTAATGTAGTTTCAATTAACTTCTTGAAACTGCATTAATTTTTTGTGTGTCAGAAGCAATTTGAGAAACTGTGAGAGAATTGGCTGTCTGCAAGGACGTTGACCCGGGGATGCCTGGATGTTTTGATGTTTTACCATCCTCGTGGAAGACTTCTCTCATGTCCTGGCATGTGGAGCTGGAGCTGACAGAGGGAGCTCATCTGCGCTCTCACCAGATTCGAACCTCCGACATGTTGGTCTTCAGTCCTGCTGTCACAAGGGTTTAACCTATTGCGCCACTGCATTAAATGCTCAGTACAGATGTTCCCAAAACAGTACTGGCTCAGCAGAATGTGAATTGCTTTGTGGACACCCAGAGCACTTTGTTGATGTACACATGCATTCTGGTGAGAACTTAAAACACATTCTCCTTGGCTGTCAAGCCACAGATACTACAGATCCTGGATATCTGTAGTTTGTGTAATCACCATCTGGGCCTCGAACCAGCTCCAGGATTACCAGTGTAATCAACTGAATACCAATAGCGCTTTCTTCTATATTGGTTCAAAATTGACCTAAGTGATCAGTATAGAGGTGTCGTTGGACAAAGAAAACTAATCCACAATCTCCCAATGACCTCTAATGGATGCTTTGTAACTATGGATGGCATT
This sequence comes from Anolis sagrei, assembly GCF_037176765.1. Classification (NCBI taxonomy): domain Eukaryota; kingdom Metazoa; phylum Chordata; class Lepidosauria; order Squamata; family Anolidae; genus Anolis; species Anolis sagrei. Next base: position 67,014,428 of record NC_090035.1, on the reverse strand, counting down.
TTTGCACCACAGTTTTATCACTCCTTGGTTTCTTCTGCTCCTTTCCAGATGCCCCCAAGCTCAATGAAGACCCTCAGAGAAATGCTACATGTTGGCAACAGCACAACAGCTTTCTCTGCAACTGTTCCTTTATGGCCCAACCTCCACCGCAGGTTCAGTGGCAAGTAGATGGAGAAATTATAACTGAGAAGAAGAGCAAAAAGAACCAAAAAGTAACTTCTTTAATCCAGAAGAATGAGGTCACCAGCACCCTCAACTGGACAGGCAATCTGGAGGTGGACCATGATATCATATGCATTGGGCACAATTTTTTTGGGACCTACAGGATGCAGCTCCCCCTCAGTGCCTTGGGAGCCTCCATCACCACAGAGTCTTATACAGGTGAGAGGCTCTACACAGGGTCAAAATGGGAGAATTTTCAAAAGGCAAATAGGCCAGGCAATACTGTAAAGCAGTGGCAAAAGCTCTCCTGTTCAGACAGGAGTAGTTCAATGGTGGCTGAAATCTCCCAAGTAAGGGAGGGAGGGAATCCAATCCAGACTTTAATCACAGTTTTCAAGGAGCTCTCCAAGGTGCCAAATTCAAAATAGCTTCAGCACTTTGAGTCCTTCTTCGGAGGTGAGACGGACAGGATAGAAATGACCGAAATAATAATAATAATAATCTATATAAATAAAAATGTAATGTTAGTTTGTGGGATTAACATAACTCAAAAACAACTGGACGAATTGACACTAAATTTGGACACAATACACCTATCAGGCCAACGGGTGACCATCACTCATAAAAACACTGAAAAACACAGCAGAAGGGACTTATAATGCCTATACACACACACACACACACACACACATTACAGCACATGCACAAAACCACATATATTTATGCAAACACACATATATACATACACATATACCCAAATATATACACACACACAAAACACATATACGCAGACTGGGCCACAACAATGTGTGGCGGGGGATGGATAGTAATAATAATAATAATAATAATAATAATAATTCTGACCTCACAATCATGTTAAAAAACAAAGTATGGATCATCGATATTGCAATCCCAGGCAACAGCAGAATTGAAGGGAAACAACTGGAAAAGCTGACATGATATGAGGATTTAAAGATCCAACTGCAAAGACTCTGGCACAAGCCAGTCAAGGTGGTCCCAGTGGTGATCGGCACACTGGGTGCAGTGCCTATAGACCTTGCCCTGCACTTAAACACAATCTGTGCTGACAAAATTGCCATCTGCCAGATGCAAAAGGCCACCTTACTGTGATCTGCACACATTATTTGCTGATACATCACACAGTCCTAGACACTTGGTAAGTGTCTGACATGTGATCCAATTCAACAGCCAGCAGAGTGATCTTGTTTGCTGAGGACTCATCTTGTTGTGTTTCAAATAATAATAATAATAATAATAATAATAATAATAATAATAATAATAATAATAATAGTGTTCATTCTGACAGCCTTTTTTCTTAAAGACCTGCTGTGAGAAAATGAAGAGAATTTTCTGTGATTGGGGGAAGTGAAAAATCAAAAGTCTTGAAACCGAATCCTGTTTTCCTTTCCTTCTGAGATCTTGGTGTATCATTGCAGGAAGCCCTGCAACTGTGCTCATCTCTGGACTATGCGGAGCCTTGCTGGGAGTTGGTTTCTTCATGCTGGGCCTGTTTTTGCTCAAGTGAGTTTATCTCTCTTCTCATGTTCTATAAGGTAATGTAAAAAAGCAGTACATGTTAGATTCTAGGATTATCACTAGATAATCCTAGATCATTTTTTTCTAAATTCTTCCTTAGTCTTACACACCCATGTTCTATCCTTTCCATGCTCCTTGTCTTGACAGATTCCAAGTTTCAATATGCAAAATGCAGAACTGATAACTGATAATTTTAGAATCATCAAATTGAAAGTGACCATAAGAGTAATCTAGTTCAGTCTCCTGCCATTTAGAAATATGCAGTAGTTGCCACTGTGTTTCCATGGATCCAGAAATCAGAGATTCCGACAACCACAGACTGAAAATATATCCCGGCTTCAAAAATAAACCCTTGATTTTGACATTTAATATAAAGGGCACCATTTTGGCATTTTGTATCATGGAGCTTGAGCATCCATACATTTTGATTTCTATGGTAGTCATGAAATCAAGCCACAGTGGATACCAATGGTCCACCTGCGAGATGGCCATCCAGTACCTGCTGAAAGGCTTCTAGGGAAGGCAAAGACACCCAGTTTTGATGCATGTCATCCCACTGTCGAGTTGTTCTATCAGAAGGGTCTAAGTTACCTCTGTTTTCATGTAAACATAAACAAATAAAACTTTATTTATATACTGCTCTATCTCCCCTAGGGGACTCAGAACGGTTTCTAAATAGCAAAACACCAACATGCAAAACATAAGCATAGAATTATCAAAAAAATTGTAATTGTAATCTATTGATTTATGTCAAACTCTGAAACAGGAGAAAACAAACTTCTGTATCAGTGCTACTCAAAGTGATAGATAACCCCTGGATCAGAGCTGATCCTCAAGCCATCTGCTACTGGTTCCCTGGGAGTGTCTAGGAAAGAAAATGTAGCTAGTAGGCATGTTTAGGTCTGGTCGGAATCTTCGTAATTCAGAATAAATTTGGAAAGATTTACTTTTTGAAGTTTTTAAGGAAACTGGAAGTCCCTTTGCTCTTCCGAAGCTTTTTCCGCCATTTCTGTTACAGTAAGTGAGTCGGAAATGATTCAGCTTTTCCCCACTTCTGGTCCCTGGCCTCGCCTCAAGCCAGAGAATCCATTTTAAAACAGAGTGAATGAATTTCTTCCCTTTCCTCTTCCCCTGCTTCTGTCTCAAGCCTGGGAAGCCATTTTAAACCAGAGTGGATGAATTTCCTCTCTTTCCTCCCCCCCCCCCCCCCCGCTTGTTTCTCAAGCCTGGGAAGCTGTTTTAAACCAGAGAAGGATGAATTTCCTCCCTTTGCTTCCTCCCCCCTCCACTTCTGGTGTAAAACAATTACTTTCAAAGTAAAGACCACCCAATGAAACAGAAAATAACACTTTCAAACCATTAAGGAAGGATTCAGAAGTTTCGGAAGTTTTGAAAAGTTTTTTCTGTTTTGAAAACATTTTTTCTGTGAAAATCGGAATTGACTTTAGAATCGAACTACCAGCGCCCCCTACATCTGAAATGAGTTTTGAACCAATTTTTTTTAAATCAAATAAGCCTAGTAGCTAGTGATCACAAATATGGTGCTGGTCCTAGGCACATTGAGGAAAATCGCGCGTCTCCCACATCAGGGAGCTATCTTTCAAGCTGGCTCTATACTGCCACATAATGCAGCTTCAGATTGGAGATTAACAGCATTGAACTGGATTATATGAGACTACCCTGCCATATAATCCAGTTCAATGCAGTTGATCTGCAACCTGAAACTGCATTATATAGCAGCAGAGATCCAACCTAAGTCTTATCCTTTTCAAGTTAAACATATTTATTTGGTTCACTAACTCATTCTTTATAGAGTATGCTTTCTAGACCTTTTACCATCTTAGTTGCCCTTCCAGGTTAACAATATCTTTATTCAACTGTGGTGCCAAGAACTGGACTCAATATTCCAGGTGTCCGTTCATGCTACACAATAATAACACCATACCTGCTCTAAATGTCATGACAGTGTCTCAGGAAATCCTCGGATTTGCAGTTGAGGGAGATGTTTCTAAAATTTTCAGTTAGAGGGTTGTATTGCCTACAAACCACAGGATTTCATAGGATGTTGCGATGGCTGTTAAAGCGAAATAAAATATTAAGAAGATGTAGTGTGATTGGGCCTCAAGTGAAGTCTGACCAAAACAATATAGAATAATGATCTCATAATTTTGTTCTTAGATTTTGTAAGAGGAAATCGCCACTGAAAGCAAGCTGTGAAGAGATTGTGGACCCCACAAATTCTGGGTACCCGAAGGCCAACAACAATAGCCTAATCTACAGCAACATTTTGCCTATGGTAGGTATTACACGTGGCTATGCTCTTCTACATTCTCTTGGGCCGTAGGCAGAAGACAAATAGCTAAAGGCTTAACTATCCAGGCTTGAGATCTTGATTCCCCTTCACTTAAACTAGATTAATCTCCAGATTCTACACTTAAACCCACAAATTGTTCTAAAGGGAATTAATCTATACATGTCTACTGAAAACCAAGTCCCTTTGAGCTCAAGACAACTTTCTCCCAGTATGTCCAGTTGTAACTGCACCATTATCTTGATGATACGAAATCTAGTCCCCTTCCATTGCTAGGGCTCACAGCATGTCCGAACAAAAAGATCATAACATTGTGGTTATATTTATACTGGAATTTATTATTATCCCATTTCTAACTACTGTATATACTCAAGTATAAGCTGAGTTTTTCAGCCCCTTTTTAGGCTGAAAAAGCCATTTATTATTTTATTCTGTTATTATTATTATTATTATTATTACATTTATTATTTTACTCTAATTATTATTATTATTACATTTACATTATTTTACTCTATTTATTATTGTTATTATTACATTTATTATTTTTCTCTATTACTATTACATTTATTATTTTTCTCTATTACTATTACATTTATTATTTTACTCTATTATTATTGTTTTTGTTAATTTCCATTATTTTACTCTCTTTATTATTATTGGGAGGATACATAAGCACATCTACATTGAAGAAGGTTAGAATAATGGTTTAATCAGAGTTAGACAGTCTTATCTTAAATTACACTTTTATGTTAATATTCAAAAAGATTTAACCTACTGATGCCTCAGTTAATGTAATTTTATTGGTATCTATGTTAATTTTGAAATTTACCAGTAGCTGATGCATTATACTTGAGTCAATATGTTTTCCCAGTTTTTGTAGTAAGATTAGGTGCCTTGGTTTATATTTGGGTTGGTTTATACTCGAGAATATACGGTAAATATCAAAAGCAATAATGTAAGGCCACACAACAAATTATAGTTTCTTATCCATATCTTAACCGCAGCTCGCCATTTGTAAAACAGACTTTTTTTCAAGAAGGATTGAGATGACTTGAAAAAGTTACTTTTTGTCCATACCAATTGGAAGATTTCTGCAAGCTGTAGTTTTAAAAAGAGTAATATTCACAAGCTGTGGAATCTAGCAGCCCATAATTTGTGGACTTGGACATAACTAACACATCCTACTGGATGGATGTATTATTGGCATATGCACTGAATGGCGTACTGTATCATCATGGGCAACTATCAACATTTGTAGGAAATTGCACATTACAAATGGAATGACTCAGTCAAGGAAGCTACAGCTCTGAATATGTAGGATATGAACTGGACTGTGAATGACTGAGACTCTGGGAAGTCTCTCATTCATGGGGTCAGAATAAGAGGAAGCTGTTTGGATAACAAGTAACAATGACAATAACAGCAAAGTGCTATAATATACAGTCTAACATGCAAAAGTTTATCACAAGAGCCTATGTATTTATGACCTTAATCCTTAGTCACATTGCCAGGAGACATACCTCTTGCTTCTCTTTTTCTCTACTTCTGCCGCCTATGTGGCCATTGGTCTTTCTGGCTGGAGGATTTTGAGAATTATAATTCAGTAACTTTCCCAAGCTCCGATTCCTATTCAGAAGAGCAAATATTAGGTTTTAAAACTCTGTTATAAGGGAGAGATTCCCAAAACCAACAAACTCCTAATAAAGCTTCACATTTAAGTTTATGAGACCTGACTTCAGTTCTTAGTGTCTCATTACTTAGAAGCAAGTCTAGTCACAGCTTGTAAAATACATTGGACTTTAGCAGAAAATCTTTGGCCAATTGACATATAAAGTATATGGAAAAGAATCATTGCTTGGGTACTTTGAGGAAACCCATTCAAGAAAAGAAATATTCATTCTCTGACTTGTTCTGCATACACTGGCCTTTAATAATAATCCAACCTGAAAGTCTTATCAAAGCAAAGAGGGCTGGTAAAGGTAAAGGTTTCCCCTGACATTGTCTAGTTGTGTCTGACTCTGGGGAGTGATGCTCATCTCCATTTGTGATGGCACGCCCGAGCCTATGGGAAAACTATATTGTCTGACTTTACTTGGGGGCTATCTGTATACCTTCTGTTAAGATTAAGACCCTTAGCAGACAGAGACACTTTAGGCAAAGTGAAAAGATAACCAAAATGAGTTTACTGAAAACAAGATGATTAAAGGGTTAATTCCACCCACGACTATCATAAGGTTACAAAAGGAGATTTTGCTGGTTGCAATAATCTTTCTTGATATTCTGCCTCTGCTGCAAAGTGATGGTTTATAAATGGGTGCTTAAACTATTTCAATCTTCTTTCTTATGAAGCTTAGGCTGGCCAAAAGCTTCTGTTGTCCTTTGGACTTATGGTATAATAATACTGCTAAATGCAGGTGCTAAGAATGCCTGTTTTTGGATTGCTTTCACCTAGAATTTCCAGACAATGTCCCAAAGCTAACTATAGAAAAAAAGGAGTTCAGCAAGTGAGATCTATAAAGGGAAATGGAATAGACCAACTAAGGCTGGCCTCTGGGGAGTGTTATGCTCCACCCAAAAATGAATACAAAGGAAGATATCTACACTATTGGGAAAACCTATAAATGGGAGCAAGTAAAACAGAGAAGAGGAAAAGGGCAGAGCCAAGACTATACACCATTTCTAAGTTGAAGAGTTGGTATTGTCATATTGCCAGCATGACTGCATGGAGCAGCATTACCTTCCCGCAGAAGCAGTACCTATTAATCTATTCACATTTGCATGCTTTTCAACTGCTAGGTTGGCAAAAGCTGGGGCTAACAGTGACATCTCATCCCGCTTCCCAAATTCAAACTGCCAACCTTATGGGCAGCAAGTTCAGCAGCTTAGTGGTTTAGCCTGCTGTGCCACCTGGTACTCACTCAAATGTCCCAGATCTCTTCATACTCCAGTTCTTTCCCCAGTTTACCATTGCATACATGTCACTCTGGTTAATGAAATCATGTGCTCATGCTTTTATCAACACAGTCTCACAGCAGTTTCACTATTTACTGTTATATTGTTATTCCAAGGAAGAGGACAGCCTTTTTCACATGGTTTCCCTCCTCTTTTTTCTTCCAGGGTCAAAGGACTCCCCATGTTGGTCAGCCCAAGATACCTAGACAGAAAAATGTGAAACAAGAGCAGATTCCTAAAGTTCCTGATCTGACCACAGATAAAACAGATGAGGTCCACTATGCAGCCTTGGAGTTCAAGTTTAAAAACTCAAACATCAGTCCTCCAATTGCAGAGGAAGAAACAGTGGAATATTCAGCAATCAGACAGAAATAAAGACCTTATTCCCAATCGGCAATGAACTAGACTATTGATAGCAGGTCCTCTGATGTAAGGTCACTCAGACATCAATGCAAGGCTTGAATGAATAGAATGTTTTTCATCAAGGAGTTGGAGATGGATGTGGCAGAGGAAGAGTAAGCAACCTCTGATTTCTATGTTCTCCAAGAAAGCATTAACCCATCCCGTTACCAATAGATAGGGTAGAAGATACTTTAAGAAGCTGGTAGAGCTGGAAGACACTATTATGGAAACTTCAGCTTTTTCAGCCTGGTTTCCATGAGACCATTAGCTAGGAACCAGAAGGCTATCTTGAAGGACTTAGCTAATTAGCTAGGAACCAAAAGAATATGTTGAAGGACTTAGTCATTTTCTCAACAATAAGCAAAATGCACCCATCAATGGATAGACTTCTTATTTGTGTAAACCTCTTCCTGCCCAAAGCAATTGGTCAAACTAATGTGATAAGAAAAGTTCACTATCTTCAAGAAATGGGTCTGATAAAATTATGTCCACAAGCCACCAGTGGTTCCCTGGGACCCTCAGGGGTCATTTTAAATTTCTTTTCATATTTTGCACACCAATTCCCTCCTCCACCCACACACAATGTATTCTGGGGTGTTCTCGGAGAATTACCACAATGTTTTGGACCCTTCCTGGGCCAATATATGCTAAGGAGTGGTAGTTTTCGAAACATGAGGTAACTTCTGCTTATTTCCTGTTGTTAAAAAGGGGTCTGTCATAGACCTAAAATGGTCAAGGAAGGCCCAACACCATAGTGAAAATCCCACATGGTATTTGGGGTCAAACAATATTTTGTTGGGCAGGAATGGTATTGAGAGGGGACCCTTCAAGGTTGCTTTGGGGCTAATAAAGCCTTCTACCTTTCCAGAATTAACCACCCCAGTTCTGGAGCATAGAGATTTAATTTGAAAATTTCAAATTTTTTAAATAGGAAATACGTTCTTCAGCTCTATTATTCTCAAGTATTTTCAACAAGTGCAAATGTTTTTGATTCTGTGTTTTTAAACAGCATTATTTTATGTATTTATTTATTTTATGTTTTGCTATATCTTCCCTTTGTATGATAAAAATAATATCATGTGGTCATGTTTTACATATTTAGCTCTTTTGGCAATTGTTGCTTTTTCTCATCTCTCAATAATAAATCTCTGTACGTTATACAGAATGGAGGAGCTTATGTGTCCTTTCTTACTTGGGCATTACCATATCTTGGTCACAAGTGTTCAGAAATGGAAATAAACAACAGAATCTGAGCAGCAAACTTGTTGTGTGATCATCTATCGAGTGATTGGAGCATTGCTTCTCAAACTGTGGGTCTGGACCCCAAATGGGGCCTCTCCTTAGCTCAGTGTTTCTCAACCTTGGGGTTGGGACCCTTGAAGGGGTTGTGAGGGGGTTTCAGAGGGGTCACCAAAGACCATCAGAAAACACATATTTCTAATGGTCTTTGAAACCCCTTTGACAGAGAAGGCTGAAAATCTCTCTGCCTGCCCTTCTCTTCATTTTTGGAAACAGACGCCAAATCCTCCCACCAAAAGCTTTTCTCCTGCTCTCTAACACTCCAAAATTCAAGGTGAATGCCCATCAAACCCTTACAGTATTTTCTGTTGGTCATGAGGGTTCTGTGTGGGAAGTTTGGCCCAATTCTATCGTTGGTGGGGTTTAGAATGCTCCTTGATTGTAGGTTAACTATAAGCAAAAACAATTCCCAAATGTCAAGGTTTATTTTCCCCAAAATCCGCCAGTGTTCACATTTGGGCACATTGAATATTTGTGCCAAGTTTGGTCCAGAGCCATCATTGCTTGAGTCTACAGTGCTCTCTGGATGTAGGTGAACTACAATTCCAAAGCTCAAGGTCAATGCCCACCAAACCCTTCCAGTGTTTTCTGTTGTTCATGGGAGTTCTGTGTGCCAAATTTGGTTCAATTCCATTGTTGGTGGAGTTCAGAATGCTCTTTGATTGTAAGTAAACTATAAATCCCAGCAACTACAACTCATATTTACAATCATATTTACATTATGATTCATAACAGTAGCAAAATGACAGTTATGAAGTAGCAAGTAAAATAATTTTATGGTTGGAGGTCACCATGACTGCTTTGATATTCTGGGTTATATAACTGTGTGGAAGGTCTCCGAGACTTTGTACAATTTTCCCTAGCCAGGAATTACAGTGTATTGCAAAGTGCATTCATATCCAGCTTATTCAACAGGTTAGAGGTCAAGATGCTGTTAAAATGTTAATGGTTGGAAAACAGAACCCAAGGGGGAGGGTTAGCTTGCAAATTCAAGATTGGACACTAGATGGTGTAGAGTCAACTGAGAGAAGGAGGGAGGGGAACTACGTTGAATATATTTTTTAAAGTAGTGCTTAGAAGATAAGCAGGCATATGCATATCTACGCTCCCCCCAGGGCTGATTCAGTGTGTCTGCATTGTCACACATCCTGCTGCCCCAGCACTGATGAATGTTGCCCTCTTGCCGATATAGTAACAAGCAACCAGGAACATGAAATCACCCTCCATTGTTGCTTGTAACCAGTGTGATACTCGCCAAAGTGTCAACATGATTTGGAAAAGTATTATTTATTTATTTCATGCATTTCTACCCAGCCCTTCTCCACCCCCCCCCCCCCCCCCAGAAGGGAGACTCATATATCCTTCAAAAGTAGCATGAAAGAGGTATGTCCGTGTAAATAACAGCAACCAGTTCCAAATCTAGCACAATAATTCCACTTCTTTGGTTGCATCCCATGGAAACCTGGAGTTTGTACCTGGGTGAGGATTAGTGTCCTCTGGTTAAGAATTCTGAATAATCCTTCCTAAACTGCAAATCCCAGGATTTCAAGGGATATTGCCATGATAGTTAAATTTTATTTACTTATTGTGTCAGAAGTGAATTGAGGGTACAGTTAGGTATTTTTTAAAAATACAAACAATGTTAGTGCTGTTCAGCAGTGGAACTCTCTGCCTTGGAGTGTGGTGGAGGCTCCTTCTTTGGAGGCTTTTAAGCAGAGGCTGGATGGTGATCTGTCAGGGGTGCTGTTGTAGTTCAGTCTGCAATTGTGTCTGATGTTAATGGGGATGATGGTTTTCCTGGGTCTGTGTCTGATGTCAATGGGGATGAGGATTTTCCTGGGCGTGAGTCAAGCCCAGGCCTTGCTGAGAGGCCTGAGGTTCCTCATGAACTGAGTGCTTCTCCTGTAGATTCCCAAGGTCAAATTCCTGGAAGAGGCCCACAGCAGTATTTCTCTGAGAAACTGTCTTCTGAGAATGATTTGTCAGGTGCAGAATTTAATGAGTTTGAAGATAAAAGACAAGATTTTTGTAAATTAAGACAAGGTTGGGTTGTTGTAGGTTTTTCAGGCTATATGGCCATGTTCTAGAACCATTCTCTCCTGATGTTTCACCTGCATCTATGGCAGGCATCCTCAGCCATATAGCCTGAAAACCCTACAACAACCCAGGGATTCCAGCCATGGAAGCCTTCGACAATACATTAAGACAAGGTTCTCAAGATCGCCGAAGGTCTGCGGGAAAAGAGAGATAAGAAATCCTTATCTGGTTCTAAAGGCAAATGGAATGCTTTCCTTTCATTTCATGGGACAGGAAAAACTTTATATGAGGTGGGAAAGGATTTTAGCTCAGTCTCATCAATGTTGAACTTTCATGACAGTCTTGTTTCTAAGTGGATTTCTAATTTCATGTTTCAAGTTTTTGCCAGGTTCCTGTTATGTTTATTGGATTTCTATGCGGTCTTGTTCTTTTGGATTTTGCATCCTTGAATCTGGGGTTTTTACCTTTGTACCTTGAAGTTCATGGACTATTTGTTACCTTTAGAACTTTGGAAAACACTGTTCTGGACTATACTGTTTCTATCATTTTTATTGCTTTGCTTACATATATCCTTCAATAAGCTGCTTGCTGATTTTACTATACTGGTGTGGTGTTTAAGGACAGAGGTGTTCCTGCTCTGGGATACAACAGGTGTTTTGAATGCATCTTTCCTGCTTCTTGGCAGGGAGTTGGACTGGATGGCTCATGACGTCTCTTCCAACTCTATGATTCTATCATTCTAGAAACTTGGCATTATACTAGATTTCCTTTGACCAGAAACTGGCCACTTGGAATGCCTCTGGTATCGGTGTGAGAAGGTCCTCCATTGTGCATGTGACAGGGCTAAGGCTGCATTGTAGTAAGTACTGTAGTTTGCTCTTCTCCAAACTCACATGTTGTGGACTTCACTTTGTAGCCCCATTTCTTAAGGTTAGCTCTGCATCTCGTGGTGCCAGAGCACAGCCTATTCAGAGCCTTCCAAGTCGCCCAGTCTTCTGTGTGCCCAGGAGGTTCCATTGTGAGCAATAGTTTAAACCCTTGTGCCGGCTGAACCGCTGACCAAAAGGTCAGCGGTTCAAATCTGAGAAGCAGGGTGAGCCCCCATCTGTCAACCACAGCTTCTCATGCGGGGACATGAGAGAAGCTTCCCACAGGATGGTAACAAATACGGACGTCCCCTGAGCAACATCCTTGCAGATGGCCAATTCTCTCACACCAGAAGTGACTTTCTCAAGTCACTCCTGACATGAAAAAAAGAGACTAGTTCCTCATGAATCACACTTGGGCAACAGAGTCTAAGACACTCTGGCCATTACAGAAAAAAAAAATGAAAACAGGATATCAGTGAAACATTTCCAAGAAATGAAGACATTGAAATATGTGTTAAAGCGATTAGGAGAATTAGCCAAGGTCAGAAACAGAGAATATTATTATTATTGTTGTTGTTAATAAGAATAATCTTTATTTGTACTGTGCCACCATCTCCCCAAAGGGACTTTTAATTGGGATGTTTGTGTACTGAATTTGAAAAACACAATAAAATGTCACGCTACTCACAGTTCATTAACTAAGTCAATTTTTTACTTTCACATAATATTTATTGTGGTTTTTTTCATAAAAGATAAATTTAAAATAGAATTTTGACAAAAGTGCAAGTGGAACAAAAGATGAAAAAAGAGCAAACAAGAAAGAGAAGAAAAGAAGAAAGAAGAAAGCAAGGAAAATGAAAAGAAAAGGGGGGGGGGAACAGATTATATAAAAATAGAAGTCGATTTTTTTAAAGAATCATTCAGTTGTTCAATGCTAATCAAGGCGGCAAATTGCAACATTCACACTTGCCTTCAACTTATATAAACCCCACTTGCCTAGTTCATAACACTCACAACCTTTGAGGATGCCTGCCATAGAGGCAGGCGAAATGTCAGGAAAGAATGCTTCTGGAACATGGCCATACAGCCCGGAAAACTCACAGCAACCCAGTGATTCCGGCCATGAAAGCCTTCGATGACAAATTCAGTTGTTACTCAGTTTTGGTTAAGAGCAAGTGCTGATGTTTTTTTGAGTGCTTTTGAACAGATTTTTGTCCTTCATATCAGCAAATTAATGTGTTTTGGAAGCCCATTAGAACACTTGAACACCTTTCTTACTGTTTATTCTCAACTTACTCAGATATTTTAAAACACAAATATCATACAAAGCAAGGTGTGTGTGTGTGTGTGTGTGTAAGTTGTGCGTACTATACATAATGGAGGCAAATCTGAGTTTTGAATTTAGAACTTACTTTTTTTTAATCTCCCCAGTTTGAACTTCAGTTTAAGGCAGGGGTCCTCAAACTAAGGCCCGGGGGCCGGATACAGCCCTCCAAGGCCATTTACCCGGCCCTTGCTCAGGGTCAACCTAAGTCTGAAATGACTTGAAGGCACACAACAACAACAATCCTATCTCAACACCCAAAAGCAGTCCCACACTTCCCATTGAAATACTAATAAGTTTATATTTGTTAAAATTGTTCTTCATTTTAATTATTGTATTGTTTTTAAGTGTTTTTGGACTACAAAGAAGATATGTGCAGTGTGCATAGGAATTCATTTATGTTTTATTCAAATTATAATCCAGCCCTCCAACAGTTTGAGGGACTGTGACCTGGCCCTCTGTTTAAAAAGTTTGTGAACCCCTGGTTTAAGGGCTGTGATGCTTGTGGTTTGTGAAAAGTGGTGCCATTTGAAGAAAAGTCACAGGGTGCAATACAGTAAGAGGAAGAACTCTGTCTCATGTAAGCGTGTGAGGCCTGGCCCTTGCTCAATACTACCATTGCCACAGTAAAAAAAGAACAATATAGGCCTATTCTAAGATATGGCTATGCAACACTTGGTGTCTGAGCCAATATCTTTAATAGGAATGTAGAATGTAAAAGGTTACGTAGTTTAAGTATTTGATATTGGCTAGTGTTCGCTATCAGCTTAGCCAAACATACTTAACCCAGTAACCTCACCTGACCCCAATCACCAACCAGACAAAAATATCATTCTGATCATTAGCAAAATGAACCTCCTTCTCCGCATGAAGCTGACGAAGTAGATTGAAGAGAGGAGAGTGAAACAATCAACGTGCCAAAATTGGAATAAGTATTTATCATGAATATGGAACAGTTATAGACACAGTGCCCCCCTCCCAAAGGTATACAATAGAGTTGTGCATTAGAGGTAAACCCTGACCCATTTTGTGTCCTGGCTTTAGGTGGGGACCCTCAGGCATGTAGCCGGGGGGGGGGGGGGGCTTGAGGGGCTTTAGCCCCCCCCCCCCGAAATTCTCATGGTGGTTCACGAAAAGGCTTTACTGGTGCATTATTTAAACTGTTATGTTTATTCATATCACGATCTGATCACCATAATCAATATATCCCATATGCATGGGGGTACTGGGGTAATGATACAAAAGGTTTGCTTGGCTAGACCCTCTTTCACTCCGACTCAGCCCCCCCCCCGAAACTCAGCCCCCCCCGAAACTCAGCCCCCCCCCCCCAAACGAAATCCTGGCTACGGGCCTGGGGACCCTGATCCATTTTTGGGAGATTCCTGAAATCAGGAGGGCAGATTTCTGTTTTCACTCTCTGGTGCCAAAAGATCCATTTTCTATCAGCCCATTATGGGGGTAGGGGCTTCCCACACAGGCTCCCCTTTCTAGCACGCACTTTAAGGAGTCTTCTTCTTACCTGCTGTTTCTAAGCTAGAGTAGGCACTTGGCTGCAAGCCCTGGAAGGCATGAGTTCTCCTGTGTGGGGAATTGTAAAAAGACACCATGATGGAAAGGCACCATGATGGGTTGTCTGGAAAGACTTGTGTCGACAGCTGATTGGTTGAGCCAATCAGGAGCCAGAGTTCTGAATAGCTGCTGTCTCTGGCTTGCTACTGAGACAAACAGTTTTAACTGCCACTTTCACCTCAGAGAGTGAAGAGAGCGCTGACTGGAAACAGCTAGGAAGGAAATGGCTGCCAACTCTCTGAAGCCTGATCATTTCTAAGGCATGAAGCATATTTTAAAAACTGTTTAAAAGGACTGTTTATTCCCTCTGTTCTCTGTGTGAATTTAGAGAGACTGCTGTATATATTGTTGCCTTGTTTGATCTTTTGAATGGAAGTAAAGATACTGTTACTTAATACATAAGCCCAAGTGACACTTTATTATACTGCAGAGTATAGTTTGGTTCAGAAAATGTGGTAAAGCTTCTGTTTATTTACATTTACCAACCCCCACATCCTGCATGCCACACACGCACTCTCCTTGGAAAGAGTGTGTGTGTGGTGTGCAGGCCCAGAGCATGTGCACCTGCCAGGTTCTGCAACCAAGCACCGCTTACTCTGTAAGCACCACTTACTCCAAGGAGAGTGCATATGTGACATGTGGGAGCACTCACACCTGCAAGGGCCTGCAGCCAAGCCCCTTACTCTGTGATGCTGAAAAGCATGCCAGGAGCAGGGACTTGCTCCTGCTTGCTTTCTTGTCATGCTAAGTTTTGTACCAGGAGAGGCCTTTCTGTTCTGTGCTCCTGAAGAAACAAAAGAAACAAAGAAAACAGGAAAAACAAATTCCTTGCACAACTTTAGTATACACTCACATAATTGTTTATCACTCCGGAATTTTGTTTTTTGCATTTCCTCTCCAAAATATGCATGTGCCCTTAACAGGATTAAAGACCCAAATCTGGAGAAGTGTCACAAAATGGCATGGGAAATGTAAGGGAGGGTTGCAACTCTGTGCTTCAATAATGTGAGCAGCTCATGGCTGCAGAGAGATAGCAATTTGAACACCTGATATGAAAATGCAATTTAAGTTTGAGTTTGTAATGCTGATGAAACCATGATTATAATATTTATTCTTCCATAGAAACACATTTACTGTATTTAGCCTTCAAATAATTACCAAATGAGCTGTTAAACAGTGTATATATGTTGTTTTGGGACATTGTGAATTTACTCATCAATGACCATTACTACTCATTAATGATTGAGACACCATTGCCATAATTTTAACAGTTCTCCCAACCTACTTAATTGGGCACCAAGAAGTCCCTTCTGCCAACAATTGGTACACAGGTGTATGACATTTCTATCAGATTTTGTGTGGAGGTGGACCACAAGACATAACTTGATATACATAAGTAAGTAACTGATGGAGAATATTGGTTTTATATAGCTTCCATTTGTTCCAGTTTGGCAGGGGCAGTCCCAGCTAATCCTGTTATTTTTCAGTTGCTTTTAAAATGCCCTATTTTTTTCCTTGCTGGGCCTTCTTTAGCTGGAAATCCAAACTGAGCCAGGGATTGGATTTGATCTCTGAATGCTGATGAACATACTTATTGTCCTTGGTTTTATTTTTCATGTTGTTGTTGTTCATTCGTTCAGTCGTCTCCGACTCTTCGTGACCTCATGGACCAGCCTACGCCAGATCTCCCTGTCGGCCGTTACCACCCCCAGCTCCCTCAAGGTCAGTCCAGTCACTTCAAGGATGCCATCCATCCATCTTGCCCTTGGTCGGCCCCTCTTCCTTTTGCCTTCCACTTTCCCCAGCATCATTGTCTTCTCTAGGCTTTCCTGTCTCCTCATGATGTGGCCAAAGTACTTCAACTTTGTCTCTAGTATCTTTCCCTCCAGTGAGCAGTCGGGCTTTATTTCCTGGAGGATGGACTGGTTGGATCTTCTCGCAGTCCAAGGGACTCTCAGCACTTTCCTCCAACACCACAGCTCAAAAGCATCGATCTTCCTTCGCTCAGCCTTCCCTAAGGTCCAGCTCTCACATCCGTAGGTTACTACAGGGAATACCATGGCTTTGACTAGGCGGATCTTTGTTGCCAGTCTGATGTCTCTACTCTTCACTATTTTATCGAGACTGAACATTGCTCTCCTCCCAAGAAGTAAGCGTCTTCTGATTTCCTGGCTACAGTCTGCATCTGCAGTAATCTTTGCACCTAGAAATACAAAGTCTGTCACGGCCTCCACGGTTTCTCCCTCTATTTTCCAGTTGTCAATCATTCTTGTTGCCATAATCTTGGTTTTTTTGACGTTTAGCTGCAACCCGGCGTTTGCGCTTTCTTCTTTCACCTTGATTAGAAGGCTCCTCAGCTCCTCCTCGCTTTCGGCCATCAGAGTGGTGTCATCTGCATATCTGAGGTTGTTAATGTTTCTTCCAGCAATTTTCACCCCAGCTTTGCATTCATCCAGCCCCGCACATCGCATGATGTGTTCTGCATACAAGTTAAAAAGGTTGGGTGAGAGGATGCAGCCTTGCCGTACGCCTTTCCCAATCTTGAATCAGTCTGTTGTTCCGTGGTCAGTTCTGACTGTTGCTACTTGGTCCTTGTACAGATTCCTCAGGAGAGAGACAAGGTGGCTTGGTATGCCCATCCCACTAAGAACTTGCCACAATTTATTATGATCCACACAGTCAAAGGCTTTAGAATAGTCAATGAAGCAGAAGTAGATGTTTTTCTGAAACTCCCTGCCTTTCTCCATTATCCAGCGGATATTGGCAATCTGGTCTCTGGTTCCTCTGCCTTTTCTAAACCCAGCTTGAACATCTGGCAACTCTCGCTCCATGTATTGCTGGAGTCTTCCTTGCAGGATCTTGAGCATTACCTTACTGGCATGAGAAATAAGGGCCACTGTACGGAAGTTTGAGCAGTCTTTCGCATTTCCCTTTTTTGGTATGGGGATATAAGTTGATTTTTTCCAGTCTGATGGCCATTCTTGTGTTTTCCATATTTGCTGGCAAATGGCATGCATCACCTTGACAGCATCATCTTTTAAGATTTTAAACAGTTCAGCTGGGATCCCATCATCTCCTGCTGCCTTGTTGTTAGCAATGCTTCTTAAGGCCCATTCAACCTCACTCCTCAGGATGTCTGGTTCTAATTCATTCACCATACCGTCAAAGCTATCCTCGATATTGTTATCCTTCCTATACAGATCTTCTGTATAGTCTCGCCACCTTCTCTTGATCTCTTCAGCTTCTGTTAGGTCCCTGCCATCTTTGTTTCTTATCATACCAATTTTTGCCTGAAATTTACCTCCAATGTTTCTAATTTTCTGGAAGAGGTCTCTTGTCCTTCCTATTCTGTTGTCTTCTTCCACTTCCATGCATTGCTTATTTAAAAATAGTTCCTTATCTCTTCTGGCTAACCTCTGGAATTGCGCATTTAACTGGGCATATCTCCCCTTTTCACTGTTTCCTTTTGCTTTCCTCCTTTCTTGGGCTACTTCCAGTGTCTCAGCAGACAACCATTTTGCCTTCTTGGTTTTCTTTTTCTTTGGAACGTACTTTGTTGCCGTCTCCTGAACAATGTTGCGGACTTCTGTCCATAGTTCTTCTGGGACTCTGTTTACTAAATCTAGTCCTTCAAATCTGTTCTTCACTTCCACTGTATATTCGCTAGGAATGTTAGTGAGATCATATCTAACTGGTCTGTGTATTTTCCCTGATCTCTTTAGTTTTATTCTAAATTGGGCAATAAGAAGTTCGTGATCTGAGCTACAGTCAGCCCCAGGTCTTGTTTTCACCGACTGGATGGATGTCCGCCACCTTTGACTGCAAAGGATGTAGTCAATCTGATTTCGGTGTTGACCATCTGGTGAGGTCCATGTATAAAGCCGTCTTTTAGGTTGTTGGAAGAGAGTATTCGTTATACACAGCGAGTTTTCCTGGCAAAATTCTATCAACCTGCGTCCCGCTTCATTTTGTTCTCCCAGACCATGCTTGCCTGTGATCCCTGTTGTCATTTGACTTCCCACCTTGGCATTCCAGTCTCCTGTAATGAAAATAATGTCTCTTTTTGGTGTATTATCCAGTAGTTCCCGCAGATCCTCATAGAACTGATCTACTTCTGCTTCTTCAGCAGCTGTGGTTGGGGCGTATATTTGGATCACTGTGATGTTGAAAGGCTTTCCTTGCACTCGAATTGAGATCATTCTGTCATTTTTTGGGTTGTATCCAAGCACCGCTTTAGCGAATTTCTTATTAATTATGAAGGCTACTCCATTTCTTCTATGTTCCTCTTGTCCGCAGTAGTAGATCTGGTGGTCATCTGATGTGAAGTGGCCCATTCCAGTCCATTTCAGTTCGCTGATCCCCAGAATGTCTATCTTTAGTCTTGACATCTCACCAATAACAACATCCAATTTGCCCTGGCTCATAGATCTTACATTCCAGGTTCCTATGGTGTGTTGATCTTTAGAGCATCGGATTCGTCGTTCACCTCCAGTACCGTCGGCCGCTAGCCTTCCTTTCGGCTTTGAGCTAGCTGCGTCATCACATCTGGGGCTAGTTGAACTTATCCTCTGCTCCTCCCCAGTAGCATTTTGGCCATCTTCCGACCTGGGAGTCCCATCTTCCAATGGCATACCGACATATCTCTGGTTGTACTGGTCCATTTAGTTTTCTTGGCAAGGATACTGGGGTGGTTTGCCGTTGCCTTCCCCAGGGATCACGCTTGGTCTGACCTCTCTGCCACGACCGTCCCGTCTTGGGTGGCCCTTCACGGTTTCACTCATGACATCATTGAGGTGCTCAAGCTCCAGCGCCCCGACAAGGCGGTGATCCTTTGCTGGAGTTATTTTTCATAATGTTCTTTAAAAAAAGAAAAGAAAATCTAGACTATACAATCATTAAATCTAAAAGTTATTATAGGTGTTTTCTTGATTATTATGGTAAAGGTAAAGGTTTCCCCTGACATTAAGTCTAGTAGTGTTCAACTCTGGGGAGTGGTGCTCATCTCCATTTCTAAGCCAAAGAGCTGGTATTGTCCATAGACACCTCCAAGTTCATGTGGCCGGCATGACTGCATGGAGCATCGTTACCTTCACACTGAAGTGGTATTTATTATTTATTTTATTTACAACATTTCTACCCTGCCCTTCTCAACCCCCGAGGGGGGACTCAGAGTGGCTAACATTGGCAACAATTTGATTCCACAATATCACAATGAACATCAATATAAAACCATAGATATACAATAAATTAAAAACATAACATTAATTATACAATCATATGGTATCTATTGATCCACTCACATTTGCATGTTTTTGAACTGCTTGGCTGGCAGAAGCTGGGGCTAAAAGATGGAGCTCACCCCACTTCCCGGATTCGAACCACCAACCCTTCAGTCAGCGAGTTCAGCAGCTCAGTGGTTTAACCTACTGTGTAATCGGGAGCTCCTGTTTATTATAGTGGTCCTAATTTTAAAGCTATCCAAGATGCTGAATCCTATTCCTCCTTGATATTTTCAACAGCTTGGATAGCACATAAAAATTAAATTAATACCTATCTTGGTTCTCCACCTCATTAACATTGTAAATACAACCACCTACCAGGATTAAAAGAGCAAAGAGGACTGGAAACATCTCATACACATATTGCAGAATAGCCAACTTTTCAGGATGTACTGTGCCGTCGTGCCTGGGGGCTATAACTCTTAGTGAAAGAGGCATGGACATGACATCTTTCCCCCAGGGGATTGCTTCTTGCCCTCCTTTAGGAAAACTGGAACTTCCAAAGACCAAAACATTGTAGATAACTCAAAATAAGTTTAATTGTTCACAAAGAGTTATCCCTTTAAGGCAATAAGCTGGAAGTTTCAAAGGGGTAAAGGAAAATACACATTACAGTCTCTGGTTGTCTTGGGTCCAAGGAGTTTTGCAGCTGGGAGTTTTATGCATATATTATTTTATGCAAAATAATATATGCATAAAACAAAATATTATATCAAAATAAACATCGCCATCATCATCATCATCATCGCAGACTTTCACTCGTGACCGAGTATGATTGCCTTCCAAGTGTAGGGTCTTGGAGATGGGTCTGTAGGTGACCAATTCTTGGGCTGTGTGTTCTTTCACAATGAGAACATTGTGTTGTTGCATGCTTTCATGCCCAGAATCACTGGGTTGCTGTGAGTTTTCCGGGCTGTATGGCCATGTTCCAGAAGCATTCTCTCCTGACATTTTGCCCACATCTATGGCAGGCATTCTTAGAGGTTGTGAGGTCTGTTTGGAAACTAGGCAAGTGATATTTATATATCTGTGGAAAGTCCAGGGTGGGAGAAAGAACTCTTATCTGCTTGAGGCAAGTGTGAATGTTGCAATTGTTCACCTTGATTAGCATTTAATGGCCTTGTAGCTTCAAAGCCTGGCTGGTTGCTGTCAGGGGGGATCCTTTGTTGGGATCACTTTGCCTAGTTTCCAAACAGACCTCTCAACCTCTGAGGAAGCCTCCCAAAAATGTGGGCAAAACATCAGGAGGGAATGCTTCTGAAAGATGACCATACAGCCCAGAAAACTCACAGCAACTCAATGAGAACATTGGTTTCCAGATGGAAGGCAGTCCTGACAAGGATTTGCTTAATACACCTTCCTCTTGACATGTTTTAATTCATAAAATATTGCCATATTCTGATATGAAAAAGGAACAATGAATCATTATAAATGTGTACCTCATTGTTAAAAAACTGGAACATTTCCAAATGTTGGTAAGGCTTCAGTGCTCTACAATTTCTAGTGTACTCATGTTAAGCATGGGGAAATTGCCTAAATTGAGTTAATTGAAGCTGCCTTCCAAAATAAAAGGAAAGAAGGAATTAGCAGAGGGGGGAGCAGCAGCAACAACAAAGGAATAATAATAATGCCAAGAAATGATTTTTTTTTTCAAAAAAAACTCGAAAAACATGAAGTGAGTTAGCAGTAAGTGTGCTACCAAGAAGGCACATTTATGGGAGTAAATCAATTCTAGGAAGGTGGAAAATGTGAAAAAAAATCTCTCCTTGCCCAAAGGAACATGAAGGGACATTTGGGGGCAAACAGTGATTTTTTTTGGGGGGGGGGGCAGAATCCCCAAAGCTTCTTGAAGGACAAATACAGCTCTCTAACCCAGCAGTTCTCAAACTGTGCTCTGGGGAGCCCTAGGGGGCAGGCCTGTAGCCAGGATTTCGTTTTGGGGGGGGGGGGGGAATTCTTTTCAGGGGGGATTTCGGGGGGGGGCTGAGTTGGGGGGGGGGCTGAGTCTGAGTGAAAGAGTGTCTACCCTAGCAAACCTTTTGTATCATTACCCCAATACCCCCATGCATATGGGATATATTGAGTATGGTGATCAGATCATGATATGAATAAACATAACAGTTTAAGTAATGCACCAGTAAGGCCTTTTCGCGAACCCCCCCCCCCCCCCCCCCGGCTACATGCCTGCCTAGGGGCTCAGCAAGAGGTACTCAGTGGCTCCGATGGCACCCCTACTCCTCTGAGGTTTCTGCTATTATTATTATTATTATTATTATTATTATTACAAAAGCTGGATAGCTATCTGTTGGTAGTGTTTTACCTGCATGGCAAGAGGGGGTTGGACTGGATGGCCCTGGTGGTCTTCCACTGAAATACTGTTAAGTTTATACTGATTAAAATTGTTCTTCATCTAAATATTGTATATATATTTTTGCACTGTGTGAATTAGTTCAAACAAACACTCTCCATCCATTTGTCACTGGTCCAGCACGTGTCTGATAATATATACATTACATATAATATAAGGTATACAATTTTTCTGTTACGTCAGCTCTACTGGCTGCCAGTCTGCTACCAAGCACAATTCAAAGTGCTGGCTTTAGCCTATAAAGCCCTAAACGGTTCTGGCTCAGCTTATCTGTCCAAGCGTATCTCCCTCTATGAACCATCTTGGTGGTTAAGATCTTCTGGGGAGGCCCTGCTCTTGGTCCCACCTTCTTCTCAGGTGTGGTTGGTGGGGACAAGAGACAGGGCCTTCTCAGTGGCGGCCCCTTGCCTGTGGCACTCTCTCCTCAGTGAAGTCAGATCAGCTCCCTCCCATCTGACCTTCAGAAAAAATAAATAAAAATGTGGCTGTGGGACCAAGTCTTTGAACAATAATTCCGTGCAACAAGTGAATATGAAATAAGTGCAATTACGACTGGAATGACTCCTGAACTGTGATTTTGAATTGTGTGACTTTCATTATTGGTTTTAATGTTTAGATGTTTTATCTTTTTGGTTTTAATGTATATGTATTTTATTTATATGTCTGTTTATGTGGCATTGAATTGTTGCCTACTTGTAAGCTGCTTTGTGTCCTCTTCGGGGTGAGAAAGGTGGGGTATAAATATCATAAATAAATAAATAAATAAATAAATAAACAAACATTGATTGGGCTCCACCAGAAACTTTTGCTTCAAAAAGGGCTCCACAGCTGAAAAAGTGTGAGTACCCTTGACCTAAACCAGGGGTCCTCAAACGTTTTAAACAGAGGGCCAGGTCACAGTCCCTCAAACTGTTGAAGGGCCGGATTATAATTGGAAAAAAAATGAATTAATTCCTATGCACACTGCACATATTTTATTTATAGTGGAAAAACACTTTAAAACAATACAATAATTAAAATGAAGAGCAATTTTAGCAAATATAAACTTATTCGTATTTCAATGGAAAGTGTGGACCTGCTTTTGGCTGATGAGATAGGATTGTTGTTGTTGTTGTTGTTGTTGTGTGCTTTCAAGTAATTTCAGACTTAGTTTGACCCTGAGCAAGGGCCGGGTAAATAACCTTGGAGGGCCTTATCTGGCCCCCGGGCCTTAGTTTGAGGACCCCTGACCTAAACTGATTAATGGCCACTTTCGCTTTAGGTAGATCAGTCACCGTCAATATCTCATGCATCACCCAGCCGTGATCTCATGCCCATTTGTAGGGGTGATGCAATCAGTCTTAGTCACTGGCAAAGAAGAAAGGTTCTCCCATTTTTTTTCTTACATGTGACTTAACTCATCCGGTTGACAGAATTCTGTTTATTCACATCTGAGCCTATGAGAAAATGATGGCATCAAGTTCATCCGGTATAATTCCTTGTTACAGTCAACTCACTGAACCAACCTTCTTTTTTGAGTTGACAGAAACTGAGATACTTCCCATGAAGATCTGACTGCATCTTCATCATACGTAGATTGTTTTATTTGAAAAGTTTAAATGAAATTCTGCAGAAATTCAAACCCAGGGTTCCCAAAAAGCATGAATACTATGGTTGTGAGTCAACTAGTACAGTTGTGAGCTCCCAACTTTCCTGAATAGAAATGGTTTGGGGGCTTTGTTATCCCTACTTTCATTTGGAGCATAGGAGCCGCACGTTGTATTTTTGATATAAGCGTGAGCTGCACATGTTCAGTATGAAGTTGCTTGTAAAGACTAGGTTGCTGTTGTTTATTTGTTCAATCGCTTCCGACTCTTTGTGACCTCATGGACCACCCAATGCCAGAGCTCCCTGTTGGCAGTCGCCACCCCCAGCTCCTTCAAGGTCAAGACAATCACTTCAAGGATACCATCCATCTATCTTGTCCTTGGTTGGCCCCTCTTCCTTTTTCCTTCCATTTTCCCCAGCATCATTGTCTTCTCTAAGCTTTCCTGTATTCTCATTATGTGGTAGAAGTATTTCATCCTTGCCTCTAATATCCTTCCCTCCAGTGAGCAGCCGGACATTATTTCCTGGAGTATAGACTGGTTGGATCTTCCTCCAACACTACAGTTCAGAAACATCTATCTTTCTTAGCTCAGCCTTCCTTATAGTCCAGCTTTCGCATCCATAGATTACTATGGGGAATATCATTATTTTAACTATGCAGATCTTCATTGTCAGTGTGATGTCTCTACTCTGTAAAGACTATACCTTCCAGATAACATCACCTCACTTCATGAGTACTTGAAATCCCTGAAGACTTCTCATTCCTTCTATACACAGTATCTTCCCTTCTAGACACAAGATGGTCAAATTCCTCAAACATTATGTCACTGACACAGCTTTAGGAAAACAGCAAGCACCCAACCTATCCATAGCTCCACACCGCAAATTGCTATCACCCCTCTCCCTCCCTCCCTCTCAATCTTAACTTCACTCTCTCTGCTTCTTTCCCCTGCTTCCTGATACATACTACATACCCTGAGACTGTCCCAATTTTGTAGGAACATTCCTGTCTAATTCTTTGCCTTCCCACATTTTTAACTGCTTTAAAACTATCCCAGATTTTCCTTCTTTTTCTTCTTTCTTCTGATCCTGCCTCAACTGATTTCAAAGCAAAAATGTAGTTTGCACTCAATTAACTCAGACAGGAGAAGATAGGATCTTGTCCTTCACAGGAGGCTCAGGCAAAAATAGAATGCTCTCACCATGTGTGTTCTTTCTCATTCATAACCTTTGGCGTCTCAACTACACTCTGATCTTGTTTGGCCACCCGTGTTCCTGGTTTTCCACCTGGGAAAGTTGGAGGCATGACACACCCACAGCTTTCATGCACAGCCAACTTTCTGTTGCTTCCATGGACAACATAGATGACAAATGAGATTTACTGAACTCTCACAAAACATTGATTAATTCAAAGACCTAGCCATGTTAGCTTGGATTCAGTATACAAAGGGATTTTGTGGCACCTTAGAAACTCACTGAGAAAAGGAAGTTGGTAGCAAACTTCTGAAGACTGATGGTAAGTCTTCTTCCTCAGATGCATCTGAGGCAGTACAACTTCTCAGGTATTACAGATCCCTTTGCATGATGATTTCAAAGAGCTTACTTAGCTGGGTCCTAGCCTTAGTACACAATTGGTGCATTGAAACACTGGCCAAGCATGCAGTAAATTTCACATTTTGCTTCCTGGAAAGCAACTGAGTTGGAGTGTTAGGGCTGCAACCCATCACCTTTCAGGCCCCACAAGCCTCTGCAGTAGAGGGACCTTGGAGATGGGGTAGAGCCACACCAGAGGGGCATAAATTGCCTGTGAACTAATGTCTCCCCATTCCTAGTATTGATTTGGTGATTGATAAATATGTGAGGGGAAGTCATAGGGAGGAAGGAGCAAGCTTGCTTTCTGCTGCCCTGGAGAGTAGGACACAGAACAATGGCTTCAAACTATAGGAAAGGAGATTCAACTTAAACATGAGGAAGAACTTCCTAACTGTTAGAGCTGTTCAGCAGTGGAACTCTCTGTCCCAGAGTGTGGTGGAGGCTCCTTCTTTGGAGGCTTTGAAACAGAGGCTGAATGGCCACCTGTCGGGGGTGCTTTGAATGCAATTTTCAATCATTTTATTATTTGGGAGTTGTAGTTGCTAGGATTTATAGTTCACCTACAATCAAAGAGCATTTTGAACTCCACCAATGATGGAATTGAGCCAAACTTGGCCAACATGAACTCCCATGACCAACAGAAAATACCGGAAGGGTTTGGTGGGCATTGACCTGAGTTTTGAAGTTGTAGTTCACCTGCATCCAATGATGGACCTGGACCAAACTTGGCACATATGCTCAATATGCCTAAATGTGAACACTGGTGGTGTTTAGGGAAAACAGACCTTGACATTTGGGAGTTATAGTTGCTGGAATGTACAGTTCACCTACAAAGAGCATTCTGAATCCCACCAACGGACCAAACTTCCTAGCAACAGAAAATACTGTGTTTTCTGATAGTCTTTGGTGACCCCTCTGACCCCCCCCCCCCCCCCCAGGGTTCAACCATTTCTTGCCAAGGAAAATTATCATAATCATAGGTTTTTAACTCCAAGGATCTTTCATGCTGGATAGGTAGATATTTTTCAAATTTGAATCAAAATGGACTGAGTCAATAGGGAATCACTTGTACTCAAAGATGCTCCTGCCAGTGTTGCCCAACACCATATCTCCACGTTTCACTGTTCACACTGAAATGATGTTGCAATTGATGGTTGACAGTTTCTGGGATAAAACCACTTCTGCTTTTTGTAGGTATTTATTTCCAGGAAACTCTGCTTCCTTCAGTACAGTTTTGTCAAGAGAACAGGAGAGGCACAACAGCACCGAGACTCTAAGCGAGTTAAGAACAACACTGAAACAAGGTAAGACCATTGGTCTTCTTGAAGGGTATGACTTAGGCAAAGAAAATAACTTCCCAGTATCATTGGCCCTACTATCATTTTGCAAGCAGGTAAAATGTTTATTTATTCAACCAGGCTTTGGGAATTGATTTTTTAGATAATATGGATAATATGATAGACTTCGAGATGTTGTTTTTCTTTAATGGCTTATGTTTCAAACTAGCTTTACTTTTTGGATTGCTTAACTGCTTTGTTTTTAACCTTTTTAAAGCTATTTGTTTTAATTTAAGTTTAATGGTTTATATTTCTAACTAGTGTTACTTTTTGGCTAGCTTAATTGCTTTGTGACCTTTTGAAGCCATTCATTTTTAAATATCTTTGTTTTAACTGTTGGAGTTCCAAAATAGGTAAAAGGCAGGTGATAATAATGATATCGATAATAATTGATGTAAGGCAGCATTTACCAACCTGGGGGTCGCAAGGGAGTGGCAGAGGGATCGCCAAAGACCACACAGTATTTTTTATTGGTCATGGAGGTTCTGTGTGGGAAGTTTGGCCCAATTCTACCATCGGTGGGCTTCAGAATTCTCTTTGATTGTAGGCGAACTACACACACACACACACACACACAGTATTAAGTGAAACAACATCAGATGCTTTGGAAATTTATGGTATGTGAATGTAGGAAGTTAAGTGAAGAAACACAGAAGTTGAACTGCCTGGAGGAACTTGGAGGGCTGAAAATAAAATGATGTGGTTTGAGCTCTCTGTCTGACCTTGCAGCTCAGGACCAGTCCACAAAGCCATATATATCCCACAGAATATCAAGGTAGAAAATCCCAGAATATCTGCATTGAACTGTGTTATCTGAGTCCACACTCAGATAATGTGGGTTTTTCTGCTTTTTTCTGTTGGAAACTAGGCAAGTGAGGTTTATATATCTGTGAAATGTCCGGGTGGGATAAAGAACTCTTGTCTGCTTGAGGCAAGTGTGAATGTTGCAATTGGCCACTTTGATTAGCATTGAATAGCCTTGCAGCTTCAAAGCCTGGCTGATTCCTGTGTTCTCAAATAATATGCTGTGTCCAGGTTGGTTCATCAGGTGCTCTGCTATGGCTGACTTCTCTGGTTGAAGTACTCTGCAGTGCCTTTCATGTTCCTCGATTCGTGTTTGGGAGCTGCATTTAGTGGTCCCTATGGTAGACTTGTCCACAGCTGCATGGTATATGCTAGATTTCTACAGAGGTGAGGGGATCCCTCTTGTCCTTTGCAGAACATATCATTTGTTGGTTTTTCTTAATGGGTCTGTAGATAATTTGTAGGTTGTGTTTCTTCATCAGCTTCCTTCTGCAGTCAGTGGTTCCCTTACTTACTTACTTACTTACTTACTTACTTAGGCAATCCCTTGTAGCTTGACAATGATTGTCTTCCAGTTGTGGTGTCTTGTCGGTGGGTCTGTAGGTGGCTGTGGAGCCCTATTCTTGATCCGCGTGTTCTCCTGCAGTGAGGACATCGGTTTCCAGACAGAAGGTGGTACCTGTCAGAGTTGGCTTAATGAGTCTTCCTCTTGTGTGTTTCTCCTTTTCACCTTCCATTTGTGCCTCTTCAAATTCTACAGCACTGCTGGTCACAGCTGACCTTCAGCTAGAGCGCTCAAGGGCCAGGGCTTCCCAGTTCTCAGTGTCTATGCCACAGTTTTTAAGATTGGCTTTGAACCCATCTTTTCCTCTG
This sequence comes from Anolis sagrei, assembly GCF_037176765.1. NCBI lineage: Eukaryota > Metazoa > Chordata > Lepidosauria > Squamata > Anolidae > Anolis > Anolis sagrei. Next base: position 66,986,105 of record NC_090035.1, on the reverse strand, counting down.
GGTTGATCTTTCCTTCCATGGCTTGTTCTTGGTCTTGTAGCATTTCTGATGTCTGTGGTGGAGTCTCCATCAGCCTGTAGAGCCCAGTTTAGGTGGTTCAGTTCCCCTTGGAGAAGGTGGGGTTTGCAGATTCTTTTTGCAAGTCTGCCAGGGCTGCAACTGTGCTTCTTCTTTTGACTTGGGTGAAAGTTGGAGTTTTTTGTAAGCTTTAGAATTATCCTCTTAGGGCATTTCTACACTGCCAAATGAATACAGTTTGATGGCACTTTAACTGCTAGAGTTGGGCTTTTTATATTGACGAGAGAGGGAAATTATATTCAAAAATAAATGTGTGGTTTTGCAAGGAAAGCAGCATGTTCTGCACAGAGAACATCACATTTTGGTTCCTCTTTACCGCCCTGTACATTACAAAGACCACAAATGGTTCACTTACAAAAGGGAAGAAGTAGGGCCTGGGAATGTTGACATTTCTCCAGAACCCAGATATGTGAGGCTGGTTTGACATTTGGGGATTTTAACTTTAGTAAAAAGGACATTTAGTGTGATTGTGTGAAGTGACACACACACACACATATATATATACACGCATTGATGGAGCCCCCAGTGATGCAGTGGGTTAAAGTGCTGAGCTGCTGAGCTTGTTGACTGAAAGGTCGCAGGTTTGAATCCAGGGAGCAGCATAAGCTTCCACTGTCAGCCCCAGCTTCAGCCAACCTAGCAGTTTGAAAACATGCAAATGTGAGTAGATCATTAGGTACCGCTCCGGCGGGAAGGTAACCGCACTCCATGCAGTCATACTGGCCACATGACCTTGGAGGTGTCTACGACAACACCGGCTCTTCAGCTTAGAAATGGAGATGAGCACCACACCCCAGAGTTGGACATGACTGGACATAATGTCAGGGGAAAACCTTTACCTTTACTACATGAAGTACATTGAAGAAGTGAAAAGAGAAAGTCTTTGCATGCTCCCTCTGCCCTTTTGTTCCTCTTACCATAAACAGAAGGTAAAATTATTCCATTAACTGAATTGTGGAAAATTCAGGATAGACAAAAGAACAGCCTTTTCCCCATCTAATATTTTGTTGCTGAGCTTCCTTTTTCTGTAGTTACACTTTAACCAGGAGAATCAATATGGGTAACTAGATGCAAAAAGGATGACGTGCTTCTTTCTTTAATAACTCTGAAGAAGAAGGAAATTGGATGGATGTACAGGGCTAGAGTGGTTAAATGCAAATGAGACCTCTCAGACTTATAATAACTATGTACAAGGGAAAATATCAGCAAAAGTAGCTTTCTCGGAATACTAGAGATGGCTATGAAGGAACTAGATCGGATCCTCAAATGTAAATAGAGAGACTGAATACCAGTGTCAGGATTATTCATGCCATAGCATTTCTGATTATTATGGAATGGGTGGTTCTGAAAACTGGGCAAATGCAGAAGGCTGTCAGGAAGAGAAACAATGCCTTTGAAATGCAGTGCTGGAGGAAGCCATCTAGATCCCAAAAAGACAAACAAGTGAGGACCCTTCCACACAGCCTTATATCCTGGAATATCAATGCAGAAAACCCCACATTATCTAAGTTTGGACTCCGATAACCCAGTTCAAAGCAGATATTGTGGGATTTTCTGCCATGATATTCTGGGATATAGGGCTGTGTGGAAGGGGCCCCAGTCAGAGGGTGTATCTACAGTGCAGAATTAATTCAGTTTGACACCACTTTAACTGTCATGGTTTAGTACTATGGAATCACCAGTCCTCGCTGGTAAAGAAGGCTAAGGCCTTTTAATACAGAAACACCCAGGATTCCATATCACTGAGCCAAAACAATTAAAACATTGTCATAATTCTATGGTGTAGATGCGTCCTAAATCAATCCTGAACTCTCGCTAAAATAAAGATGACTAAACTGAGACTTGGATATATCAAAAATATGATATTGCTAGTGTTGGAAATAGCAACCTTCTTCAAGCCTCCACTGGTTATTTGTTAGGTATATAATTTAGATTGCTTACTGTGTGTATTGGTATGTGTGTATTGGTATGCTGTTTTCCTTAACTCTATGTTGTGGGAGGGGCTGCAGAACATGTGATCAGAACTGGTACTATTCAGGACTCAGACTCCATTTTAGATACAGTACAGTATGCTTTCAGATGCCAGTAGAAACAGTATGCTTTTAGACGACTATTGAAACAGACTTTAGAGACTCTATTGCACTCAAATATAGAGAGATGCTTTAGACTAAGGACTATTGATTACAAGAAAGATGCCCTGTGTTATCTGCACAGCGAAACTACTTCAAATCCTATCTGTAACTGGATTGATATGCAATGTACCTGAATGCTGAATACATGAAGTTTGTGAGTAAACCAACGATGTTATTACAATGAAGACCACTTATTTTTGTCTCTTGAGAACATGATTTAAACCAAGATGTTTTAAGGGAGAGCAGATGTTTTTTGGGCAACTGAAAAGAACACTTCTGAAACTGCTACATATATATATATACACATATACATAGTGCATTGGCATATCTTTGTTTCTAACAGTTCAAAGAAATATCTAGATATATCAGTTTACCAGCTGAGAAACCCCATTGCCTTGCATGAATGCTAGGGTAAATTTCACTTAGGCAATCTCTTGTAGCCCGAGGATGATTGTCCTCCAAATGTGGTGTTTTTGCAGTGGGTCCATAGGTGGTTGTGGAGCCCGATTCTTGATCCGCGTGTTCTCCCACAGTGAGGACATCGGTTTCCAGGTGAAAGGCGGTTCCGGTCAGGGTTGGCTTGATGCGCCTTCCTCTTGGCACATTTCTCTCTTTTGCCCTTCATTCATGCCTCTTTGAATTCTGCAGCATTGCTGGTAACAGCTGACCTCCAGTTAGAGTGCTCAAGGATCAGAGCTTCCCAGTTCTCAGTGTCTATGCCACAGTTTTAAAGATTGGCTTTAAGCCCATCATTAAATCTCTTTTCCTGTCCACCAATGCTACATTTCCTGTTCTTGAGTTGGGAGTAGAGTAACTGCTTTGGAAGATGGTGATCAGGCATTCGGACAACATGACCAGTCCAGCAGAGTTGATGGCGTCGGAGCATGGCTTCAATTCTGGTGGTCATTGCTTCTTCCAGCATGCTGACATTTATCCACCTGTCTTCCCAAGAGATTTGCAGGATTTTTCGGAGGCATCATTGATGGTATCGTTCCAGGAGTTGAGTGTGGTGTCTGTAGGCAGTCCAGGTTTCGCAGGCATATAGCAGGGTTGGGAGGATAATAGCTTTATAAATAAGCACATTGGTCTCCCTACAGATGTTAAAAAACCCCTGCTTCTCTCTGCAGAGAGAGAGTGAAAGAGAGAGTAGGGGATATTTACCACTAAGTTGACTCAAGCGAGTTTTTAACCCTTCTCAGGAAGCTTCCTGATTTCCCAAAAGGTTATGGTGAATGCCATTTTCCAAAAGGTTATGGCATCATTTTCCCAAATGTTAGGTAGAATTGAGGGCAGTAGGGAAAGAGGAAGGCCTTCATCAAGATGGACTCCATCAAGGCATCTAGGCCCCTGAATTTGCAAGAGCTGAACAGGGCTGTTGATAAGTAGGATACTTGGCAGTCTCTCATTTACAAACCTGCCATATTTTGAAATTAATGACAACAAACACATGCATCTAGACATTTATTAAAATGCAGGAATCCAGCTCTTTTTTGTACCTCAGAAATTTGGCAGAGATCCTTTGAGGATTCACTGCAGTATTACTTTCAGGGACCGCCTCACCCCCTACCATCCCCAGAGATCCCTCCGTTCTGAGGACCAAGATCTATTGGAAATTCCCAGTGTCAAGACCTTGTGTTTAACAGCAACCAGATGCAGAGCCTTTACAGCAGTGGTACCATCACTCTGGAATACTCTGCCACCTGAAGTCCGTGCCTTGCGGGACCTATCAGCTTTCCACGGGACATGTAACACATATCTGTTTCGACAGGCCTTTGATCTCTGACATTGTTGTTTTAAATTGTTTTTAAATTGTTTTAAATTGTTTTTAAATTGTGTTAGATTTAGCCTGTTCTTGTAAGCCACTCCGAGCCCCAGGGGAGTGGCTGCATATAAGTTTGAATTATAAACAAATAAATAAAATACAATGTCCTTTTTGTTCAGTCTGTTTCTGGAGGCTACTGGTGGTTTTTTAGATTCCCAGATTCTGGATATGTGTCTGGGATACTGTTCCATCTCCAGATCCTAAGTAAAAACTAGAAACAGAAACAAACAACAAAGAATTTTGTATGTCTGTGTCAGGAATGACTTGAGAAACTACAAATCGCTTGTGGTGTGAGAGAATTGGCTGTCTGCAAGGATGTTGCCCAGGGGATGCCGAGAAGTTTTACCATCCTATGGGAGGCTTCTCTCGTGTCCCATAACAGGAATGGATGTGATGTTAATATCTTATTCCAAACATATTGTCCTCATCTCATCGTTTTTTTCCCCCCCAAAAAAGGTCTCATTCTTCTTGCTTTGGTGTTCACTTCTTTCTCATTCTTTCCATTTCATAGGATCCTTTGGGTAACAGCAGAATTAAAAATTAAGACCAACATTTTATCAAGAAGAGAAATGAAGATGGGCTATTCCCTTGAAATCTTGGTTTTTGGGCTTCTTTCAACTGGCCTGCTTTGGGAGGGTAAGAACTGGGAAGAGGGCGAGGAGGAATACAGCATACACTTTCTGGATCATCCCCAGATGTGAGCAAGGGGAAAAAGTGAGTCTGGTGTTCTCTGCCTGTAAATTTTAAATTTCTTGTCTTTCCAGGTGTGCAATGTGATGAAAAACTATATAAGCTTTATGTCCAACCTGTGACAGTCCAAGAGGGACTCTGTGTCTTCATCCAGTGCCACTTCACTTATGACCCAGCTGATGCCAGCAACACTTCTACATTGTATGGATACTGGTCCAAGGGAGGATGTCCATTTTCTTCTCCTTTAGTGGTCACCAACAATCCAAATTATGATAAAACTATAGCAGACAATGCTCGGAATCGCTTTTTTCTTTCAAGGGAAGTGGGACAAGGCAACTGTTCTTTTGTCATCAATGATCCCCAAATAAGTGATGGTGGGGAGTACTGCTTCAGAATGGAGAAAGAAACTAAAGCAAAGTATAATTTCAAAGAGAAACTGACAGTGACTGTAAAAGGTGAGTGGTGATAGGGACATCAGTCTCTCTGCAGAAGATTAAAGTGAAATACACAAATGCATCCTTTGCCACCAGACAGGATCTTCTCCACATACACTCTTCCAAAAATGTGGTGTGCTATGAACACAGGCACAAACCAAAGTTCAACAAGAAGCAACAATTGACAATGGGTGGGATCTGTCAAATTCACAATTAATGGTCTGGGCAAGCAGGGGTTACAAACTGTGGCACTACTTTTCAACTGTCTATGTGCTCCTTTATCCCTCACTGGTTATCAAAGCTGTCTCCTGCTAAAAGCATAGCGAACATGTTCTGCTGCCACATACCATTCTATGTTATGTAGTGTACACTCTTTATGCCACAAACACAGGCACATGTATGTAATAGGAATGTAATATAGTGTAAGAGGGAGAAATGGGAGCATTTGAGGATGGGGGTTCTGTCAATTCCAGAGCAAGTGGAATCCTTTGCCCTCTGAATCAGACTGCCTTTGAAACTCAGAGGACTGTGGAGACCCTTGGGTCATTTCAATAGGACATCTGAGACTCGCTCAAACCAACCCTTGACAAAGCTTTTATTCTCTTTAAGTACCCATATTATTTATATCGCCATGCAAATACATCTCAAAAAGTGGGGTTTTTTGGTGTCAGGAGCAACTTGAGAAACTACAAGTCACTTCTAGTGTGAGAAAATTGGCTGTCTGTAAGGATGTTGCTCAGGGAATGCCCAAATGTTTTACCATCCATGGGAGGCTTCTCTCATATTCCCACATGAGAAGCTGGAGCTGACAGATGGGAGCTTACCCCACTCCCCAGTTTCAAACCACTGACCTTTCGGTCAGCAGTTCTGCCAGCACAAGGGTTTAATCCATAGCACCTCTGGGGGCTCCTCTAGAAGTGATGAGGTGAAAATTGGATAGTTCCCAAGGTCTCCGTAGCTCCTCTTGGATAAAGAGATTACTGAGACAATACTGAGCATTTCCAAACATCGTAAACATGTCTAAAGATGTTGAGAACTGCACTCCCATCCCTCTTCATACATTCACATATGAATGCAATATCCTCATTTTTATGCATCCTAAAATAAAGGCATCCCAAGGAAGAGCTGTCACAGACATTCCTCTGCTCCTTTTCCCCACTCATCATACGGTGTCACAAGAGTGCCCATTTTTCATGCCGTCCTTCTTGCTCAAGATGCCACACTCCTCCACTAAATTGCCCAACCTGAGAAACCCAGAGCTGTGGGGATATGGTAGAAATTTGTGTCACATTTCCAGCATAACAAATACAGCATAGGGATTTAATATTAGGGCAAACCTGTCTTTTTTTTTTACTGAAGGTTACTATTTGCAACCCCTTCTTTTGTGCATTGTGTGCTGTTTCAGAGGAAGGAAATGGCACAACCACCTCTGAGTATTCTTTGCCTGAGAAAACTTTGTGAAACCTATGGGATTATAATATGTTGGCAGGCAAATTGTAGGCATGGATATCCAAGAACCAAGGAGAACTATCCAGGTGCTTAGGAAATAATTTGCATCAACAGGAGTGTTTTATGGTCCCCTTCCCCTAATGACACTCCTCATTCATATATATGTAGAATGGCTTCCAGGTTGAACTCCAGAGACTTCCCATTTTTCTTTTGCCGATTCCTTATATCCTGGGACATAGGCATAGAAAACTAAATGTACCCATTATAATCTCCTGGAGTGGAACAACCAACCAAAATGTTGTATGGTGGTTGTGAGTTTTCTGGGCCGTATGATCATGTTCCAGAAGCATTCTCTCCTGACGTTTTGCTTGCATCTATGGCAGGTATCCTCAGAGGTTGTGAGGCCTGATCTCACAACCTCTGAGAATGCTTGCCATAGAAGCAGGTGAAACATCAGAAGAGAATGCCTCTGGAACATGGCCATACAGCTCAGAAAACTCACAACAACCCAGTGATTCCGGCCATTAAAGACTTCGACAAAACATGTTGTATTCTATGTGAGATGAAGCCCAGTTGTGGGAAAAGAATACAGGGTTGGTGTGAGTAGCTGTATACTAATGATTCTCTTTTCCTCCTTCCTTAGGATTGCAAGGCCCAGTAATAAACGTTTCTGGGAAACTTAAGGCGAACGATCCTGTAAATATCACTTTCACAGTGCCAGGAAGTTGTTACTTGAAGCCTCCACATGTCTCCTGTAAAACAGTGGCTAGAAATTTCACACTGAGGGCCTCTGTGTCAAATGATTCCCACGTTCACAATGTGTTTGATTTTACACCCTCAGTGGCAGACAACAAGCAGAACCTCACCTGCACAGTCACCTATGGAAATGGAACCACCTCTATCAACAAGGAGACAACTATCCTTCTGAAAGTCACATGTGAGTGGCTCTTGCTATTTGTAGCAGGAGCATTTTAAGGTCTTAATGTTTTTACCAACACTGCTGTTCAAATTAGTCTGAGTGGGACTGAAATAGGTATGCGAGGGAGAACACATCAAGAAAAGGCTTGGTTCTGCATAAAATAATTGTCAGTCATATTATTCATTCTCTTGCCTCTGAAAGCAGGTGTTTTGTCTGAGCATTGCTTTTGGCATCCTTGTGATGGATCTCCTCTCTGGAACTGTCCCACAGTTCCAAGCCCTTGGGTTCTGTTCCCCACTGTGCCCCCCCCCCCAATGATCCCTTCTTGGATCAGGTACTTGGATCTCAAGGTGATCTTTATATAGACCAATGGATCGGTCAGTGGGTTAATTGGTGAGTTCTATCAGACTCACTATTAAAATGTAACAGGAGTATCCAGACACAACTGTAAAAAAAAGAATGAACAAAGTACAGTATATGAAGACACAATTTGTTTAACCCCTGAGGCGAAACGTCAGGAGAGACTGCTTCTAGAACATGGCCATATAGCCCGAGAAACCTACAACAACCCAGTGATTCCGGCCATGAAAGCCTTCAACAATACATTGATGCTAAGCAACCTGAATTTGTTAGTCCTGATGTACAGCATATTGCTGTTGGGGAAAATTTGTTGCTGCTGCTTCTGCTGTTGTTGTGTGCTTTCAAGTCATTCTAGATATATAACGAATGGACCTCAAGACTTTGAAGCAGCTAAAGAGTCCAGGTCCTGCTGTCTGTAGGTTGTTGTTGTTGTTGTTGTTGTTGTTGTTGTTGTTGTGTGCCTTCAAGTCATTCTAGATATATAACGAATGGACCTCAAGACGTTGAAACAGCTAAAGAGTCCAGGTCCTGCTGTCTGTAGGTTGTTGTTGTTGTTGTGTGCCTTCAAGTAATTCTAGACATATAATGAATGGACCTCAAGACTTTGAAGCAGCTAAAGAATCCAGGTCCTGCTGTCTGTAGGTAGTAGTAGTAGTTGTTGTTGTTGTGTGCTTTCAAGACATTTCCTGTTTATAGCAACCCCAAGGTAGGATTTTCGCTGGCAAAATTTGCTTAGAAGCAGATAGTCATTGCCTTCATCTAAGGCTGAAGAATGTGGGTTTCCGTAACCAAATGGAGATTTGAACCCCAATTTAACTCATCACACAATCCTACTAGTGTTGAAAAATGGAATATGATAGATATACCCAGCTTTTACTGAGGTTAGCTATACAATGTCTGCATCCCTTGGGGGAATTATTTGCAAATGACCCACCGTAATCCCAGTTTCCTTGACTAATACTGGTTGGTTACTGCAGGAGACCACATGGACAAAGCCAACATTATGATTTTCTGCTTTAATAACGGAGTGGGATGGGAAAGTTCCAATACCAGAGTCTCTTCTAAAATATCCTGAATTCTCAGCAGGATGGTTCACTCACACAAAGTTCTTGCTCTTGTCTTACAGACCCACCCCAGACGCCAGTTATCAATTACGAAATTAGACATCTAGATAACAGTAAGTTTTCATGTACTTGAAAAGCCATGGTATTATTAAAATTATATTTAGGTTGTTGGTTTACCTTACAAATTCTTTAGGCAACAGCAATGAATCTTAATCAATTTAAGAACCACTGACCCTTGCATGAAAAGTTATGTGCCTGGGTTACCCATGTTGCATTTTGAGGCTATTGTAATCAATTGACACTTCTGCTGTGCAGTCTTTGGGTGCTTGTGGCCATTCCAAATCCCAAGCCTCTGTTTCCCATCTGTAAAATAATACAGACCCATAGAGGAGCACTGGAGCCCCCGGTGGCATAGTGAGTTAAACCTCTGAGCTGCTGAACTTGCTGATCGAAAAGTTGCAGGTTCAAATCCAGGGAGCAAGGTGAGCTCCCACTGTTAGCCCCAGCTTCTGCCAACCTAGCAGTTCGAAAACATGCAAATGTGAATAGATCAAAAGATACCACTCCCGTGGGAAGATAATGGTGCTCCATGCAGTCATGCCGGACACATGACCTTGGAGGTGTTTATGGTCAACGCCAGTGCTTTGGCTTAGAAATGGAGATGAACACCAACCCCAGAGTCAGACATGACTGGACTTAATATCAGGGGAAAACCTTCACCTTTACTATAGAGGAGCACTGCAGCAGTCTGTCCAACCTTTCATGAATGAAAACAATTCAACTAAAACCAGAGTGTGGTCAAGATGGCCAACATTATTAATGAGGAAGAAGATACACACAAGGAAAAGTGTCTTTACTGGAAAGGACAAAAATATGTCCCCTGCTGCTGTTAATTGAATGTGAACTACTTTAGCTTATTGAACAAAGGGTGTATATATACTGTACAAGTAATGCAGTTTGACACCACTTTAACTGCCATAGCTCAGCTCAGTAATATGATGGCTCACCAAACTACAACTCTCAGGACTCCATGGCATTGAGCCACAGCAGTTAAAGTAGTTTCAAACTGCATTACATCCATCATGTAGATCAGGCCCGTAGCCAGGATTTCGTTTCGGGGAGGGGGGGCTGAGTTTTGGGGGGGGGGGCTGAGTCTGAGTGAAAGAGGGTCTACCCTAGCAAACCTTTTGTATCATTACCCCAATACCCCCATGCATATGGGATATATTGAGTATGGTGATCAGATCATGATATGAATAAACATAACAGTTTAAGTAATGCACCAGTAAGGCCTTTTCACAAACCACCATGAGAATTTCGGAGGGGGGGGGGTGAAGCCCCCCGAGCCCCCCCCCCCCCCCCCCCGGCTACATGCCTGATGTAGATGCAGCTTCAGTTCCTAACAGGAGAAGGTAGAAAGTAGAAAGAGAAGAACTGATCTTCTAGTATACCAGGCAAATGCTGTTCCTTTATCACAGTGTTTCTCAACCTTTCTAATGCCACAACCCCTTAATGCAGTTCCTCATGTTGTGGTGACCCCCAACCATAACATTATTTTTGTTGTGATTTCATAACGGTAATTATACTACTGTTATGAATTATTATGTAAACATCTGATATGCAGAATGTATTATCACTCACTGGACCAAATTTGGCACAAATACCCAATATACCCAAATTTGAATATTGGTGGAGTTGGGAGGGGGATTGATTTTGTTATTTGGGAGTTGCAGTTGCTGGGATTTATAGTTCATCTACAATCAAAGCATTCTGAACTCCACCAATGATGGATTGAACCAAGCTTGGCACACAGAACTCCCATGACCAACAGAAAATACTGGAAGGGTCAGTGCTGCTTGTGTTATTGGATCTCACAGCAGCATTTGACACAGTCGACCACAATCTTTTGATCCACCGTCTTGCTGTTGCTGGAGTCAGGGAGACAGCTTTAAACTGCCTGTCCTCCTTTCTTCACAACCGTGGACAGCGAGTGGAGAGGGGAGGTCTGGTCTCTGAGAGGTCCCCTCTATCTTGTGGGGTTCCTCAGGGGGCCATTCTCTCCCCTCTGTTATTTAACATCTATATGCGACCACTTGCTCAGCTGGTTCGAGGTTTTGGGCTTGAGTGTTATCAGTACACTGATGACACTCAGCTGGTGCTGAAGATGGAAGGCCGACCGGACTCTGTACCCGATTGTTTCCATCAGTGCCTCGAGGCCGTTACTGGATGGCTGTGTGCCAGCAGGTTAAGGGTGAATCCAGCAAAGACGGAGATCCTATGGCCGGGTCGACTGGGCAGTGGGGGCATCCAGCTGCCTACCCTGGATGGCGAGGCGCTACGCCTGTCATCATTGGTAAAAAGTCTGGGAGTCCTTTTGGACCCTCTGCTGACGATGGAGGCCCAGGTCTTCGCCGTTAGCAGAACCGCCTTCTTTCATCTGCGGCAGGCTAGACGGCTGGTCCCCTACCTGTCCAGGGACGACCTAGCTACGGTGATCCAGGCCACGGTCATCTCAAGACTGGACTACTGTAACACCCTCTACATTGGCCTTCCTCTGTCGGTTATCCGGAAGCTCAAGTTGGTACAAAATGCAGCTGCTTGGCTTCTTGTGGGAATTCCGATGAGATGCCACCAATCTTACTGCAGCTGCATTGGTTACCAATTGAGCACTGGATCACTTTCAAAGTGATGGTACGCACCTTTAAGGCCTTGCATGGTCTGGGGCCGATGTACCTGAGGGACCGCCTCACCCCCTACCAACCCCAGAGATCCCTCCATTCTGAGGACCAAGATCTATTGGAAATTCCCAGTGTTAAGACCTTGCGTCTAACAGCAACCAGATGCAGAGCCTTTACAGCAGTGGCACCATCACTCTGGAATACTCTGCCACCTGAAGTCCGTGCCTTGCGGGACTTATCAGCTTGCCGCAGGGCATGCAAGACATACCTGTTTCGACTGGCCTTTGGTTTTTAATATTGATGTTTTTAAATTGTTTTAAATTGTTTTTAAATTGAGTTAGATTTTAGCCATTCTTGTAAGCCGCTCCGAGCCCAGGGGAGTGGCGGCATATAAGTTTGAATAATAAATAAATAAATAAATAAAGGGGTTCCTACGACCATCAAAATATGTTTTCTGATGGTCTTTGGTGACCCCTCTGAAACCCCCTCATGATCTCCCCAGGGGTCCTGACCCCTAGGTTGAGAAACACTGCTTCACAGCTCACTGGACATCCTCTTCTTTTGCAGGACAGAGAACTGGCTGTGTCTCACAGCTTGCCTTATTGTCCTTAGCTGGCTTTCCATTCTCAGAAATAGTTAAGGATGTTGTTCCATCGCTAGTATTCAACCTGCAGTCCAGTCAGCAGCTTGTGAAATGAGAACAGGGTGGCCATAACCTTTCAGATGCCTGGGACTATTCCTGAAGAGAGTTGCCGTGCATTTTAGCCCACCATCTTGCCCAATTCACTGTCCCTTTGAAATCTTTCAGGTTCTGAAAATGGAACAGATGCCTCCCAGATCACCATAGAGGAAGGCGAAAGTGTGGTCTTATACTGTAAAGCAGTGGGCAACCCATCAGCCAACGTAACATGGTCAAATGGATCAAATGATATCATAGCAGACAATGAACTGAAGCTTTACAAGGTCAAGACCCAAGGTGACTACATATGCCTGGCAACAAATTCAGAGGGCTCCAATAATAAAGACTTCCGCATCCTCCTAAAATGTAAGTAATGCCGCTTTCAGATTTGCATGTGGGGAACACTGTGGGAAAGTGAATCTGAACTGGAGGTGTTTGGTCTAGTCCAGCAAGAATCATTCTAATTTTCTAGGAGACTAGTCTTCAAATCTTTCCTCTCTATATGGGTTCTATGGTGATGGAAATTTAGACCTAAAGGGAGGGGTTTCTCCCCAAAACAAGTGACCTCCAGTCAAGCATTGCTCATTTATGTAGCTAGCAAAATTAAGAACGATTTAATCATGCTTTGCTTTTTATCCATGTTACATCAACTAAAAAAGACATAATTAGGGAACTATAAATCAGGGATTTAATTTTTAATGCACAGTTTGCATGCAGTCATGCTGGCCACATCACCTTTGAGGTGTCTATGGACAACGCCAGCTCTTCAGCTTAGAAATGGAGATGAGCACCAACCCCCAGAGTTGGACACAGCTGACTTAATGTCAGGGGAAAACCTTTACCTTTACTACCTTGCATATGTACCACGTCATTAAATAGGCTGAACTATATTTCAATAGACTTCAGATTCCAGGTCCTTTGTAGGTCTGAATTGCCTCTTGGTCTTGGGACCTGAAGCTGAATTAGAGCCTGGCAAAGAGAAATAATTATATCCTGTGATTTGTAGCAGGTCCAGAGTGCCTATAGCTTCGTACCAGCTCAGGTAACATGTCAAAGCATGATGGGAATTGCAATCCAACAACATTCTGAATTCCCCACAAGTTTCTGGGCAACAAGTGGGGAGAGAATTCCTAGTTTCTTCTCCAGTTAGGAATTCCATTCCAAGTCTTATAATTTACTGAATCTAGTTCCCTTCTCCCAAGAGGTATACAGTGTTCCCTCGCTACTTTGCGATTCGCTTTTAGTGGACTCGCTGTTTTGCAGTTTAAAAAAAATTAATTTAAAATATATATCACAGTATTTTTGCTGTTTTGCGGGTTTTTGCTGCCACCACTCTCCAAAGCGCTTTCCCTCCTCAGTCTTCCCTCCCCCCAGACTTGAAGGGCCTTTCCTTCCTTTCCTTCACTTTATTTTAAGTAAAATAGCGTATAACTACTAAAATAATGTATAAATATTAAAATAAATATAGCATCCCTACATCGTGGTTTTTCACTTATTGTGGTAGGTCCTGGAACGTAACCCCTGCAATAAGTGAGGAAACACCGTATTGGGAGAAAGGGAAGCCAGTCATTCCTGACATCTTAAACTATTTCACTTCTGGGTTGTTGTAGGTTTTGTCGGGCTATATGGCCATGGTCTAGAGGCATTCTCTCCTGACATTTCGCCTGCATCTATGGCAAGCATCCTCAGACGTAGTGAGGTCTGTTGGAACTAGGAAAAAGGGTTTATAATTCTGTGGAATGGCCAGGGTGGGACAAAGGACTCTTGTCTGATGGAGCTAGGTGTGAATGTTTCAACTGACCACCTTGATTAGCATATAGTGGCCTGACAGTGCCTGGAGCAAATTTTTGTCATCTAATCACCTCTCAACAAAAGTTTGCTCCAGGCACTGTCAGGCATTATATGCTAATCAAGGTGGTCAGTTGAAACATTCACAGCTAGCTCCAGCAGACAAGAGTCCTTTGTCCCACCCTGGTCATTCCACAGATATATAAACCCTTTTTCCTGGTTCCAACAGACCTCACTACCTCTGAGGATGCTTACCATAGATGGAGGTGAAACGTCAGGAGAGAATGCCTCTAGACCATGGCCATATAGCCCGAAAAAACCTACAATAACCCAGTGATTCCAGTCATGAAAGCCTTCGACAATATATTTCACTCCTGATCACCTTTCAGGAAGAGAAATGTTTACATGACCTCAGGTATATAAACATAGAAAATAGGCATAAAAATTAAACATTTAATGATAATAAATCAACATTTGCAATACTTGCTAGACAGGTAGATTTTCCTTCTTATGAAGTATAGCTGAAGCATTTTCTTTCAGAGTCCACTGTAAACCAGGTATGGGCAAACCCAGGCCCGGGGGCCGGATGCGGTCCCTTGGGCTCTTTTCTTAGGCCCTCCTCTCTCTCTCACCATCCTTTCCTTTCCTTTCCCTTCCTTTCTCTCTCTCTCTTTCCTTCCTTCCTTCTTTCTTTCCTCCGTCACCTCCCTCTTCCTCCCTCCCTCCATCCTTACTTCCATTCTCAACTAGCTGTTTACTCAGTTTTCATCTCTGTCTCAGGCACTCAGTACATGTTCAGACGCCCCTGTTTCTTTACTCACTTTCAGAAATCAATTCCTGGCCTTGGCAAACCGCAGTAGTAGGGACTGATTACTGACTTGAAATGAAGATTTGGACCAGCACTGTATTTTCCTGAGTTTTCAAATGTGATTTTTATCATTCTTTCCTCCCAATTCTCTAAAGAGCTTTCAGCATTTGGCCCGAAGGCAAGCTTGAGTGAAATTTTATTAAGTGTATCCGCGTTAATAACTTTAATTTTAGAGATAAATGATTGCTATTAGAATAATTTAGTGCTGAACTGTTAAAAGTTTATTATTTTCTTCTAATGGCTAGCCAAAGAAAGTAATTAGCATGAGCACTTCCATGTATTTATTTTTAATTGTAGAGATAATACTTCCGATTTTTAAAAATCATCGCCATGCTTTTAGGTGCAGTTTTAACGAGGGATAACATTGGCAATTGCCGCTCATTTAATGCTAGACTGGAAGACGTCTTTGCTGTGTTCATAAAAGATCCTTTGTCCAATTCACTGGAGACTGGAGAGCTGGGAATCACCCCATTCAATTCATTGGATTTCCTTCTGACCAAACACATACAACACTGCAATACAATGGTGGGATATGTAGGTCTTACAACACCCTGGTTCGAAACCCAACTCATTTGTGAATTCACTAGAGCAGTGGTTCTCAACCTTCCTAATGCCGTGGCCCCTTAATTCAGTAACTCATGTTGTGGTGACCCCCAACCATAAAATTATTTTTGTTGCTACTTCATAACAGTAATTTCGCTGCTGTTATGAATCATAATGTAAATATCTGATATGCAGGAGGAATTTTCATTCACTGGACCAAATTTGGCACAAATACCCAATACTCCCAAATTTGAATACTGGTGGGGTTGGGGGGAATTGATTATGTCATTTGGGAGTTGTAGTTGCTAGGATTTATAGTTCACCTACAATCAAAGAGCCTTCTAAACACCACCAATGATGGAATTGAACCAAACTTGGCACACAGAACTTCCATGACCAAGAGAAAATACTGAAAGGGTTTGGTGGGCATTGACCTTGAGTTTTGGAGTTGTAGTTCACCTACAACCAGAGAGCACTGTGAACTCAAACAATGATGGATCTGGACCAAACTTGGCACTAATACTCAATATGCCCAAATGTGAACACTGGTGGAGTTTGGGGAAAATAGACCTTGACATTTGAGAGTTGTTGCTGGGATTTATAGTTCACCTACAATCAAAGAGAATTCTGAACCCCGTCAACGAATTAAGCCAAACTTCCCACACATAATTGCCATGACCAACAGAAAATACTGTGTTTCCTGATGGGTTTTGCTGACCTTTCTGATCCCCCCGCCCTTGTAACTCCCCTTGGGGTCCCGATCCCCAGATTGAGAAATGCTGCACTAGAAGGCTTTGGACAAATTCTGATCTTGTTGCCTTGATATTTCCATTTCGAATATGGGAACAATATTCGGAAGTTCCAACTGGTCCAACGAGCAGCAGCCAGGATGTTAACTGGGGCCCCTTACAGAGAGAGGTCAACCCTCCTGTTCAAGGAGCTCCACTGGCTGCTGTTTATTTTCCGAGCCCAATTTAAGGTGCAGGTGCTTACCTACAAAGCCCTGAACGGTTTGGGACCACCCTACCTGCGTGACCGCATCTCTGTCTACGAACCCACGCGTTCACTTCGGTCATCTGGAGAAACCCTGCTCGTGATCCCGCCTGCGTCGCAAGCGCGTTTGGTGGGGACACGAGACAGGGCCTTTTCTGTGGTGGCCCCCCAACTCTGGAACACCCTCCCCAAAGATCTTAGACAGGCCCCTACACTGGCAGTCTTTAGAAAGAACTTGAAGACCTGGCTGTTCCGATGTGCCTTCCCAGAATAGGAAATCTCCAATACCAAGTCCCATAAGCACTTTATTAGAACTAAGATTGCTGCACACTGCACACTGCACTTGCCCTATAAGCCTTATATACCACCTGTCACATCAGCACTTTTAATCCTGTACCCATTACTCTGGCCCGGCCCAGTTTTATTGTGTCTTAGTGTATTGTTTATTGCTTGTTGCTTATATTGCTTTAATTGTTTTAATTTTCCTTAGGTTTTGTATTGTATATGTGTGTTGAGGCCTTGACCTTTGTAAGCCGCATCGAGTCCTGAAATGCTAGCGGGGGAGATGCTAGTGGGGTACAAATAAAGTTTAATAATAATAATAATAATAATAATAATAATAATAACAACAACAACAACAACAATATTAATGGGAATAGCTGCAAATGTTGTTTTAGGGATTACAAAGGCTTATTGGTGCATCTAGAAAACTCAATTGATGATCTCACCCCCCCTACATTATACACCAGTCTACAAATGAGGGCATACCCAATGGAGTGATACCTGCCAAGAGAAGGTGATGGGGGAAGAATATGGATGGAAAACATTTCCCTGCAAGAAGAAAAAAATATGCATAAAAAAGCCAACCTTGGTCTGAAAGGGTTGGAATGGACTGTTCTAACCACATATATTAGTTCATGGGGTAGAACAATAAGATACAATCACATTTTCAAATGCTGACCATGTCCTTTCGACCTTTAAATAACTACAAACAGAAAGCCTTTGAAATAGGAGGGGTAGAGTGAAGAGACCAGAACATTGCTTATTTTTCAGGCACATTTTGACATCTGTTCATTTAATGGGCAAACCATAAAATTTAATAAGCGATGACGTGCAGCCTTGTTGAAATATATTTATTGCAGCCATGCATAGCCAATTGATTTTGGAAAGGGAGGAGGAGGAGGAGGAAAGAATCTAAGAACTCATAATTTAGAAAGGGTGTAGTATAGAAGTGTCCATATTCAGAAAGGTGTGATTAGGTTTGGAAATTGTGTCTTAGGAGTAATAATGGAAAGCGCCGAAAGAGCTGAAATAAGTCTTTGCTTAGGCTGGGAAAGATTATGAGGAAACATGCTTGCTGCCTTTGAATATGTAACTAGTCATTTGGAAGGAGATGGAATGGATTTATTCTCTGCTGCCTCAAAAAGCAAGGCTGGAACAAAGTTTGTAAGTGTAGAAAATGCCATTTTGAATGTAATACTGAAACTGGGTTGTTGTGAGTTTTCTGGGCTGTATGGCCATGTTCCAGAAGCATTCTCTCCTGGCGTTTCGCCTGCATCTATGGCAGGCATCCTCAGAGGTTGTGAGGTCTGTTGGAAACTAGGAAAATGGGTTTAGTTTCCAACATACCTCATAACCTCTGAGGATGTCTGCCATAGATGCAGGCAAAATGTCAGGAGAGAATGCCTCTGAAACATGGGCATATAGCCCAGAAACTCACAACAACCCAGTGATTCTGGCCATGAAAGCCTTCGACAATACATAATGTTGAAAGTTTCACATACGGCCAACACTATCATTAGGCAATATAAGAATTGCCCCAAGCATCAGATGTTTATATGTATGTGTGCATGTGGGAACATAGCCATTGGTTCCTCCTTATCCCTTGGAGGGCAAAGTTGTATGTAACCTACAGTTTGGCTTTAAGCTCATGAAGTAGCATACTACCCTCAGTGTGATGGGTTTTATTGTTATTATTATTTTTAATTATGAGATATTGCATGTTGAATGTCAGCCTGTTCAGTCCCAAAAATCATTGGATTGGCGAAATGTTCTGAAACTTGGCAGGCTTGTATTCGTAACTGTGGCCTAAAAGTGAGTCGGGTTTCATGGTAATAGGCCTAAAAATGATGGAGAAATGAGCCTCTAATACCTTCCTCATTAGCACCAATGGCTCAAAACTTACCAGAAGAAAAACAGAACCCCCTTGCTGGTTTCGGGAACTTCCAGGTAAACAGAACTGGGGGGGGGGGGGGAGCCAAAAACAGGACCGAAAATGGCATGGTTTTTTTCTGAATCGGACACCCCTCTTCTTGACATGGGCTGGAGCATGGCACCATTTTGTCCCTACAGAGTCACTCTACAACAAATTAGGTGCCATTTCTATGGTTCTCCACTGGAAATATCCATATCAGTAGGATGGTAAATTTATTTATTATGTATTTCATACATTTGTATCCCTCCCTTCTCACACCCGAGGGGGAACTTGATGCGGCCTCACAGCAAGCACCGTTCGGTGCCATCACAATTATAGAGACATTCAACAAATTCATTAAAAACAGGACATTAAATAAACAATTGTTAAAAACATGCCAGTTAAAATCAAACTCCAGGTCAGTTCATTGTTGCTTCAGGTTGCTTAAGTCTTCTTCTCATTTGCTGCTATTCAATGGTCAAACGAGTGGCCCAACAGCCAAGTCTTGGGTTTCCTTCCAAAGGACAGGAGGGAGGTGGCCAGTCTGATGTCCTTGGGGAGAGAATTCCACAGACGGGGGGCCACTGCTGAGAAGACACTGTCCCTTGCCCCCACCAATTGTGTTTGTGATGGTTGTGGGATTGAGAGCAGGGCCTCTCCAGATGATCTTAAACTTCATGATGGTTTGTAACAGGTGATAAGTTTGGACAGGTAGTCTGGACCAGAACCATTTAGGGCTTTAAAGGTTATAACCAGCACTTTGAATTGTGTTCAGTAGCAGATCGGCAGCCAGTGGAGCTGGCACAACAGAGGAATTGTATGCTCCCTGTACGCCACTCCGCTGAGCATTCTGGCTGCCGACCGTTGGACTAGTT